>NW_022631030.1:7556120-8156120 GCF_010015895.1 Lontra canadensis | reverse complement strand
TAATATTTATTGTGTGAATAACACATGTTCTTAAATGGTAAGAACAAATAGAAACTATTTGTTCAGCAGGCCAGGATTAAAAAAAAAAAAAAAAAAAGTCATCCTTTAGATCTTCTTACAGACACCAACCCAGGCACAGTCATTAAATAATGCCGAACAAAGACAATACGGCTGTGGAGACACACAGCGCATTAGGCAAAGCGGTTTCCATTACGATATGTACGTACTGAAAGATCGAATGTCAAATCATAGAGCCCAGGTTACACGGCGCACTTGGAATTGTGACCTGTCTGGAGAATCTTTCCTTGTGTGAACAATACTACGAGGCATGGCTGCCTTTGGTGAAGAAACAACAGAACCCTTCGACTCCTCTACGTCCTGACTTTCTCTCTGAGAGGTAGGGAGGAGGGTCACGCAGGCACAAACCTTGGTGGACTGCTTGCACTCTAGCAAAGACATGGTTCCTGGGGAAAAGAGAAGCCAAGAGAGGGTGATAAACAATGGAGAGTCACAGAAACTCGTCCCTCTGTGCCAGCAGAGAGGCCCCTACCCAGAGCCCAGTGGGTCCCTTTGAACCGCCCCAAACCAAACCGTGGGGGAGAGGGAGGTGTTAGCTGCAGAGATGAGAAGCCTATGCAAAATAGCTTAAATGCTGCGCATGTCAAGAGCACCGAAGACTGAAGACTCATGCTTCTGAGTTTGTAAGTGCATTTCCAAATGAAATTTTAAAGACTTTTTCAGAAAAGGAGGATCTCCAGTGTTGGCACGTGGTCATTTAACATCAGAAATTGCTTGTTTCTGACCTCAGAGTGCCTCAGCACCACCCTGGACACCCAGGGTACCCTGTCCCTCTTCACAGTAGTAAACATTCTGTATCAGCCATCCTCCTTAGTCATGACTTTGCTGGCTATCTCTGCCCTGAAGTGGGGAGGGGGTGAAAGACAGTAGAAATGGCAGACATGAGAGCTGCCCTTGGGAGCAAGCTTACTGAACACTTCACACAGCCCTAATCTCCAGTTCTACCCTTAGAGAAGCTGCCCTCAGAGAGTGAGTCCACTTGAACCTTGGTCATTTAATACACAAGGGTTGGCACCTTTTCCCTATGTCCCTTCCCTATCCTTTTTTCCTCTCCTTTCTATCAGGGATTGATCAGTTCTTATCACCCATCAGGGGCCCTGAATATACTCACCAGAGGCCATAAAAAGGCAAAAGCTTAAGTAGCCAGTGACGATGATCCAGCTGATTTTGTAACTAGAGTAGTACACGGATCGACCTTGCCTTAGCTTTTGATGATACAGGAGGAGTGCACAGAGCAGGAGGATACCTTTTGTCCAGACGCAAGGAGAAAAAAGTCCCTTTTGAGGAACCTAGGCTCTTCTACTCAAGCCTTGAACCCAAGATATGCCTGACTTCCAAGCCTCCACCCTGTACACTAGCACCTTGTCCAAAACCCGTCCCCCTTAGTGGTCGTTCCAATTCAGAGGCTCAATCTCTGAGCCAGAGAACTAGGAAGGCTACAGCCCGGACCCATAAATGAAGTCAATCTCCAAGCCTGTGTCAAGGGAACCAGGAAGTTACCTGTGAGGAAACTGAGGAAGGCAGTGATGAAGAGGATACATTTAGTTGAAGGAATCAGATAAGTGACTTCCAAACCCAGGAACAAGTTATGGAATAGAGAAAGGTTGAGAACCAAAATCATCATGATCCTGACCACTTCCAGGCCATCTGTTGGAAAGCAGAAGCTGTGTTGAAAGAAGGACAGAGATTTCTTCTAGGCTCATTTCCACCTGAAGACCACACAAATTTCTAGGTAAAAATTGGAATTGGGGTAAAAAGATTTGATTAAATAATAAAGAGGGGCAAGGGGAAAGAAAAAAGAGGCAGGGAGCCTGAAGCTGAATGGGAGCGAGACCCAGAGGAAACTGCTCTCTGTCTTAGCGTCTCTATAAGCCTCTTTTTCTCCTTTTCTTTTCTCAGATTTCTCGTTCAATACAATTCATCCTGTCCTCCTTTAGTGCTAACACAAGATATTTCCTTGTTGCCAATTACCTTTCTTTTATGGCCTCCTGTTCTAGGTGCACTGACTACCCTAGGGCTACTGCCAACACTTCTCAGATGTCCAGCAATTAAGTCTAGGAGCTTCTAAACTTTTCCCCCAAATATGCAGAATGGTGAGATTTGGGAGTCGGCCTTAACCATTGATTATGGAACTGGGCACAGGGCAGCCTGGAGAAGTTGTCCCAGAGAACAGAGAGTAAGCTGGTGAGATAAGTAGAAGTCAAGGAAAGAGGAACCCTCCCTCCCTCTCCCCCGATCTCTTTCCATGGTGTCGTTCTGACCTTCTGGCCAAAGAGTGGTACAACATATCCAGGGGCTGTGGCTTATTGTATTTTTCTTTGTTTCCAGTGTCAGTTCAACCCATTCTTCTGTGAGGACTCCTATTGCCATGAACACTAAGGCCCAGGAGGAGAACATCACGTTCATGGCCTGGATATTTCTGAATGAGACATTCACCATTGCGAGGGGGATTTCAAGCTGAGACCACCACCAGTATCTCACATGGCTCTTCTCTGATTCGATTACTCCTTCACAGGAGGACAAGCAAAGTCTAAACTCTCAGTGATTGCAGAGGCATTGGACATAGGCCTGATGTCGCCTACGGAGCAGAGACGATAAATCCCAATCCCCACTACTCCTATATCTGGGCCGGCCTGCTGTCAGGGTTGCCAACTGCCATGGAATCATCTCTTAGCTTGACCCTTGACCCCGGTGACTAGCACAGTGGAAGGACCAAGGGGACTACAGGTCCTGAGAGACTTACCCTTTATAGAGGGAGATATAATATCACATATTAGAGCTGCCAGACGTAGTGATAACTAGAGGCCTTGAAAGAAGTTAAACATGCCTGACCGAAGAGGTCCAATTTTAGAGTTGAAGGATCAGTGAAAAGCAGAAGGAATTCAAGATCATTGAAGGAGGAGTCGGCCAGCTAACCTCATAAAGGGCATGACCTCTCAAAATTTAGGATGGTTTGGAGAAACTTGTGTCCTCATTTAGAGAGCCTAAAGAAGTTGAGTTAGGCAGGCATCTAGGAAATGGACCAGCGCCTTGAAGCCACAGAAAATGGTTTCATACACTGAAGCATTGCAGTCCAATATCATTTAGAAGGCACAGACTATTATTTTTTGACAGTTGCCTTAGTAACTCGGAAGAGAAAACATTTACTTATTCCTTGAGTAGGCAACTACGGTATGCAGTAACCGCAGAGTCAGAGGACTTATATGAAAACCCCCAAAAAAGCCTTTTACTGAACTAAGATGAAAGTCCTATCTAACAGCCTCTTTCTGCCTATTTTTTTGACCTTATGGCAGACCCCTTTCCATGGGCCAAACTGGATTTCTTTCATTGCCTCAAACATGCTGTGCGGTCTTTCTTCTAAACCTCTTTACATATCTTGGTATATTGTATTTTAAAAACTGTTTAGGGGTGCCCGGGTGGCTCAGGGGGTTAAAGCCTCTGCCTTTGGCTCAGGTCATGATCTCAGGGTCCTGGATGGAGCCCCGCATCAGGCTCTCTGCTCAGCAGGGATCCTGCTCCCCGCCCCCTTCTCTGCCTGCCTCTTGCCTACTTGTGATCTCTCTCTGTCAAATAAATAAGTAATATCTTTAAAAAAAAAATACTTTTTGGAACAATGTTCAATATCTTTAATCTTACAAGGGAGACTTTGTTGTTAAGAAAATGGATTCAAGGGGCGCCCGGGTGACTCAGTGGGTTGAGTGGCCAACTCTTGATTTCAGCTGTCATGATCTCACAATAGTGAGATTGAGCCCCAAGTGGGGCTCCGTGCTCAGTGGGGGGGTCTGCTTGAGATTCTTCCTCTCCTTCTGCTCCTCTGCTCACATTCTCTTTATCTCTCTCCTCTCTAAAAAAAGAAAGGAAAGAAAAGAAAAAAAGGGACTCACAGTCCTGGCTTTCCATCCTGGCTCTGCCACTGAGCAGCTTTGTGATCTTACAGATAATAATGCTTCCTACTACATAAGAATTTTGTAAAGACTACATGAGTTCAGAGAGGCAAAGCACTTCAAAAGAGTTCTCGGCACATGACAAATGATATGGAAGCAATAACCACAGTATTGATTTGGACTCCCTGGGACAGCGACTCTGAGGCAGGAATTGTATGTGGAGAGTTTATTGGGGAGCATGTCCAGCAGTCACACCTGCCAGTGTCTGAGGGGAGCGGGTTTTGTCAGAAGTTGAACCGGGATGTAGTTGCAACAAAAGAAACTTGAGCCAACCGGAGCCACCAGGAGCTCCGGATTGGGAGCAGCTTTCTGGAGTCATCTCGGATGGAGCAAGAGAGCCTAGTTTGCTGTAGAATGCAGTCTGTCCCTGGGCTAGTATCTCCCTTCTGTGTCCAGGACAATTCCTTTCTTCACAGAAACTGCAAGCCTCAGGGGCCGTCCCTTCTGGTAGTCATGGGAATGAGCTCCCACCCTTGTCCTCTCCTGTATCAGAGCCAGCTTGTTCTGAGAGCTTCCAACTGCTGTGGAATCACCTATCAGTTTGACCCTTGATGCTTGAGGACTAGTGTAGTGGAGGGACCAAGAGTGTAATAGCCATGACAATTTATATTATTACATTCTTATATAGTGATGATTTTATACCTATGCAATTGGTCCCTAAGAGTAGGATTTGGAGCCGAAAGATTTATGTCTCCTTTAAACTTTAAGAGATAATGACACAAGAATATGAAGAGGTAGCCAGATTAGAGAACCTGGTGGGATATGAGGGATTTGTGAGAGACAGGTCTAAGAAGAAACCATGTTTCCAGCTTGGGAGAACAGTAGTCCATGATGCCATTAAGTAAGATATAAAATATGGTCGCAGAAGCACAAGCCTGGTGAGGAAGAAGCTAGTAAGTAAAATACTGGTTTGGGTTCATACAATAGATGGAATGTAGTTCTGGAACTTGCCGATGCATTAGGGGTTATCAGCCTGGGGATGACAGTTGAAACATAGATGTGCATATCCCCATGTAAGGATGTGACAAGAAGTAGACAAGGAAATTCTGGAGAGGGGCGCCTAGATGGATTAGTGAGTTAAGTGCCTGCTTTCAGCTCAGGTCATGATCCTGGGGCCCTGGGATCGAATCCCACATCTGGCTCCCTGTTCAGCAGGGAGTCTGCTTCACCCTTTCCCTCTGCCCCTCTCCCCCACTCATGTTCTCTCTCACTCGCTCCACTCTCTCTCTCTCTTTCAAATACACAAATAACTTTTTTTAAAAAATCCTTTAAAAAGAATTCTGGATAGCATTAACATTTATAAGAAAAAGCAAAGAGGATGAGTCAGAGAAATATAAATGTTGGTGAGTAATTAAAAAGAAGCTAGAGTTTTAAGAAGACATTGGGCAATGATACCTCATGCTGTAAGGAAATCAGGTTTGGTACAAGCTGAGCTTATGTCATTTTATTGATAATCAGAATGTCCTTTGGTGGTTTGGGTCCTAACATTTTCAGTAGAATGAGGGCAGGAGTGGAAGTAGAAGAGAGAGAGTTTTTGTTGTTGTTTTGTTTTTTAATGGCAACTAGATGACATCAATAACAAAAGGGAAAAAGGAAAGTAGAATTGTAGTTTCAAGAGGATAATATGCAATTTTAGAAAAATTAGAGAATAATACAATGATATAATATAATATAATATAATATAATATAATATAATAATACAATGATATTATTATGTGGGATATCTCTCACATATCCTACATCCAGCTTCAGTGATCGTTCCCTGAATTATTCTGAAATAATCCAAGACAATTTCGTTTTTAAATATTTGTTTGTGTCACAAAAAGGATTGATTTTTCCCCCCTCTACATTTTCTTCCTCCCCTCTCCCTCCCCATCTCTTCTTATCTAGTTTATTAGAGGGTTATCGTTTTCATTCAACATTTCAAAACCTCTTTATGTATTTATCCATTTGAAAACCTTATTTTTAATTTATTCACAACTTTGGGCTTTTCCCTTATTTCTCTTTTCGTATTATAGTTCATGAAGGAAGTTCCCTTCATGACCTCCAGAAGCATTCACACCTTTGTTCTCTTTGATATGAATACAACTAAGGCCCTCCTCCATCTCAACCCCTCTGCAGTGATTTTTTTTGCCATCATTTGGTTCTCTTGAGGGGAGAGAAACTCTGGGCTTTCTTCGGCAGGCTGTTGCTGCAGATGACATGTAGTAGAGAGACCCAATAGTGATAGAATCCTCTCTAACCGCAGATGTGAATTACATGATGCGGGGTTCCTTTCTACCTCTCTAACTGCAAAAGCAAGTTAAAGACAGAGGTCTTGGAAAGGCAAAACTTTGTAGTCCCTAATGACTTAGAAACAGACAAAATTAAAAAATATCTTTGTTTTTTAAAAAAGGCAAAATAGGGGCCCCTGCATGGCTCAGTTGGTTAAGTGGCCAACTCTTGACTTTGGCTCAGGTCATGATTTCAGGGTCCTGGGGTCCACCCCCGTATCAGGCTTCACACTCAGCAGGAAGTCTGCTTCAGGATTCTCTCTTCTTCTCCCTCTGCCCCTCACCCTACCCCTGCTCACTCCCCCTTGCTCTTCTCAATTAAATAAATAAATATTTTTTAAAAGGCAAAGATCAAAATTGTGCGGAACAAAGCATTTTGAACTATTATTAAAAAGAAGAGAAAAAACCAATATCAAAAAGGAAGAGAGCAACACGTGAAGAAATATTTAGGGAAAAAAGCCATAAATGATACTATCCTACAGCAACAACTAATTTCCTTTTGCTTATTACCTTCCAGTTTCTGGTTACAATGACGCATGTTGGACATGATTCTACATGGCTGTAATCAAAATGTACTATATGTAAAAAAAAAATGTAGTGTACATAATGAATAGCGTGAGCATTTAGAAACTCCTTAAAATAATTTGAAAGAACACACAATAGTTCACTGTGTTAATATACAAAAATATGTGATCCCATTTTCCTCTAATAGTTGGTTTTCATGGATTATACTGGCAGCCATCTTGAAAAAATGGCTGGAATCAGAGGAATTAGAAGATCATGCAGCTGATTCCCTCACTGTGTCTTTTCTGCCTTCCTTCTTCCTCCCAAAATAATCAATAGACACATTAGTATAATCTCTTTTTATTTTGTAAAACATTCCTGTGTATTTCTTATTTGACCTTCAAAAAAATGTTAAAATTCAGATAGAACATGTTAGAATTATATGTATCTTATCAATAAGAAACCTTATTTAGATAACCTGACCAAAGGTCACATAACAGCTAGTAAACAACGGGAAGAGATCTTAAAAAATCTTCAAGATGAGAAGCCCATGTGTGTTTTCTCTCTCTTTCTCTGAATATCCACTCCATGCACACATTAGCCATCAAATTAGAAGGATCCACAAAAGAAGCACACAGTACAGATCACAAATCATGTCACTCTTGAGACAGAGAGCCAAGGAAAGGCCAGTTATAATGTTAAAAACTGGAATCCATTGGGGACAGTAAACATATGCACAAATGTTCTCTCACCTGAAGGCACTGGGGAAAGTAGAAACTATAGTATTGTCACACTCGTGATTACAGGATTCACTTATAAATAATTGAACATAGTCCCATCTGGGGCAATTAAAACTTTCCCTAAACAAAATGAACTCCAGAGACCATAAAGGAAAATGGGATGCTATTCATCTAAATCAGCATCTAGGTCACTTATTAGCTTGATTAGGGACCTCCATGATCCAAACAATAATTTCAAGAATGAGAGCATTGTGAGCCTCTGTCTACCAGGGCTGGGAATTAATGGGTGATTCTTTAACTTACTGTTCTGGGACTCTCACCTGGATAAAGAGTTTTCCTTCCCTTTAAAGGGAAAGGTGCCTACCTCCCTGTACTCCACTAGCAACACTCCAGTCTGGGATTGAGGGACCATAGGCTAACAGACCTCACTACCTGAGACCTGGCTTGTCGGATTCCTGCTGGAGGATCATGTATTCAAGGCGGCACTGCATCATACCCCTGGGGCTGAAACAGCTATTCCTGACATCTTCCTGAAATGAAAGGCAGAAAGAATTCACGTGAAACCCTGGGGCACATACATGAAATTGGAAATTCCCCTTCCACCTATTGCCCTGGGAATGGTGGTGATTGTGGCATTGACGGGAAGACAGCATCTACACCACACAGGCTCATGGCCTGTGTGGAAACTTCCACTCAGATGATTTCTCCTTTCACGTGGCTTCCCGATTCTCTTCTTCATCAGGATGTCCTCCTGAGGTTGGGCCTGGGCTTTCAGGATTCCCTGAAGTACAGAACTAGGTGATGACATTTTGCCACATGCTAGCCCAAGATTTCTTGATTCTGTATCCCTCTGGAATGCTTACTGAAATTGAAGATTCTTTTTTTTGACCCCAGATTTATGGAATCAGAACTGTAGGGGGTGGGACCCACTTGGGCCAGGTGCCGTGAAAGAATTTTGGCACACAAACCTTAGGAATCTCTTGGAATCATAGGCCTGACTGCCTGGAAATGTTGTAGTACCTTGTCTTTGGATGTGTTCTTATCCTTTCGGACCCATTCCATGGGGATCAGGGTCTTTGAGATGGACTACAAGAAACCCACAAGTCCAGGGATCCTAAAATGAGAGGGGCTTTACTTTCGGGTCTTGTTTTCATGAATCTCCTGAATATCTATCCAGAATATGAGTCTGGTGCATTTACTGAAGAGGTCAGTGATAAGAGATTAGCAGATATTTTTCTAGCCAAGCGCACCAGCTTTATTACTAGGGAAATATTTGCTCCAAATAGGTTTGCTTTTCAAGCTTACTGATGTGTGCTAAATCCCCTAGGAGACACTTAGAGTTCTTTTCGTCTCACTTCAAATATAAGCAGACACCTTCTTGCTTGCTTTGCTCTTGGGGCAGCAAGACACAGGCTCTGGGATGAGGCTTTGCAAATTTGTCACTTATGGACCCACCACTTTACCAGCTGTGCAACCTTGAGCTCATTTCGCAATCACTCTGAGCTTCGTGGTCTCAAGGGTGAAATGGAGCTCCACGTTCCCCACATTGAGCAGTTACTGCTAGCAAATGAGATGTTTACCAAATGTCTGGAGCAGTACTCAGCACATATCAAATCTTTTCACCTTATCTTCACCTCAAGTGCATGTGCGTGTGTGTGTATACACACACACATATGTTGTGTGTCTGTGTGTGTGCTTACATGGTATGTCTTTGGGCAGCAAGCAGTAAAGACACATCTGGACACATAAGATGATATAATGGGTGCCATCTTCAAGTTTCCATTTACATCTAGACCAAGAGTTCTTGAAGAATTCAAATGAAGAAGCAGGAACTTGATTTGATGAGTTCAACCCAGTAAGATAAACTATATCCACCCTCAGAGATGTATAAAATCCAAGAATAGTACAGAGCCATCATGAGATTTGACTCTGGGCCATCTCCTTTGCATTTTCATAATATTGGAGGGAACAAAAACCAAAAATCGAATTTTAGTAGAAACCTCTGTGAGACATTACGGCACCATTAGCATCACATGGATTGACAGCTAGCAAAGTACAACATGCAGACAAAATGTAAAAATCTGTCTTCACCCCATTGACCTTGACTCCCTTACAGCTAGCAATGCTTGGTGGCGGCTGCAGGGCACAGTTGGGAAGTGGTGGGGCAGGGACTCTCCTGAGTGGAGCAAGGTGTTTCCAGCACTGACGAGAGTGACAACATGGGTATATGAGGCTGTGTGTGGGTCCTGAGGTTCTGCCCAAACCAAAGACCCCTAACTAAAAGCCTCATAAGGCTCTAGCTTTGGGGTGCCTGGGTGGCTCAGTTGGTTAAGCAACCAGCTCTTGATTTCAGCTCAGGTCATGATCTCAGAGCTGTGAAATCAAGCCCCACGCAGGACTCTGCCTGGGTGTGGAGGCTGCTTGGGATCCCCTCTCTCTCCATCTGCGCCTCCACCCCCCATTCACACATACACACTGTCTAACAAAAAGTGAAATAAAATAAAATGGGGTTTTTTGATCATTTTTTTAAAGATTTTATTTATTTATTTGACAGAGAGAGACACAGAGAGAGAGGGAACACAAGCAGGGGGAGTGGGAGAGGGAGAAGCAGGCTTCCCGCCAAGGGGAGAGCCCGATGTGGGGCTCGATCCCAGGACCCTGGAATCACGACCTGAGCCACCCAGGCGCCCCTTTTCCTTTAAATCATTTTTAAAAGGCTCTAGCTTAAATGAGGTTAAAAGCAAAAGGAAAAAAAATACAATCACAAAAGCAAAAAAATAACAAAGCCACCTCTAGTGTCCTGGCTTTATACTAACTCACCTCACTTTATAATTTTCTCATTTCTCTGCCTTGTGACAGCACCCTGAATCTTAGTCTTAGTCTTTGAGTATAGGAAATTGAGAAAAAGATGAAGAGAATTGCATCCAAACCATTCTCTGTCTTTACACTTATATCTCTGTGTGACTTCTTGAACTCCATGTTCTATTTCAAAACAATAAAATCTTTTTTAAAGATTTTATTTATTTATTTATTTATTTATTTATTTGGAAGCGAGAAAGAGCATGAGTGGGACTCGATCCTGGGACTCCAGGATCATGACCTGAGCCAAAAGCAGTTGCTTAACCAACTAAACAACCCAGGTGCCCCGCAATAAAATCTTTTAAAGAAAAAGCTATTTGTAATTTGTTATACAAATATGTGGAGGTCTCTGACTACAAAATACAAATGAAAAAAATAGAATCCAAAACCAAAGAGAAATGTTCAGATTATCTGGTATTCTTCCTTATAATGTGGGTAAGTCAAAATTGATTCAGCAAAAGCAATGTCTACTTTGAAACTCTTTTTGTATCCACTCAGCTTACGCAAATTCTCTCCTCCCTTGAAGGTGCTGTCTAAAACCTACCCTTCCATAAAAATGGTCTTTAACACATAGACAGTAGTGCTTTGTTCCATCTCTGAGCTCAAACCTTACCTACTGCTTATCACATAGAGTGCTGGATATGGTGCTTCTCACTCACTAGTCTGTCAGGGCAAGTCGTGTGTTGAACAATACTATTGTTCTTGCTAGATTGCAATATTCTGAAGGGATTCGTGTCAAACCCTCCTTCAGAGTGCCTAATCTATGTTGTATGGCAGTGTTGAATCACTATATTGTACACCTGAAACTAGTATTACACTTTATATTAACTAACTGGAATTTAAATAAAAACCTTAAAAAGTGTTTTAAATTAAAAAATAAAAATAAAAAGACCTCATATTTGGGTCACCTGGGTGGCTCAGTCAGTTAAGTGGCCAACTCTTGATTTTGGCTCAGGTCATGATCACATGGCTCCTGGGATCAAGTCCCGTGTAGGGCTTCACACTCAACAAGAATCTGCTTGAGGATCTCTTCCTCTTCCCTGCTCCTACTCTCTCTCTCTAAAATAAATAAATGAATCTTTTACATATATGTATATATATATGGGCAATGTTAGCATTGCTAGCTCCCATTGCTAACATTGTTAGCAAGGCTAATATGTATATATATATATATATATATATATATACATATATGTATATATGAGACTGGAAATCTACTTCTATAGTTTAAAAGAATTCATGTGAGATAATAATATCTTTTTCAAATCTACTCCATTTCTTTAGTATGTATTTTTTTTTTTTAAGACTTATTTACTTACTTATTGGAGAGAGAGAGACAGAGATAGTGAGAGAGGGCAAGAGCAGGGAGGAGAGGGAGAAGCAGGCTCCCCGCTGAGCAGAGAGCCCAATGGGGGACTCGATCCAGGAACTCCGGGATCGTGACCTGAGCAGAAGGCAGTCACTTGACCAGCTGAGCCACCCAGGCACCCTTTAATATGTATTCTAAATAATTCCTAACATTGGGCCATACTAGTTGCATTCCTCTAGAAACATGATCACATTTAATGGCCAAGTTTACTTATGTAAAGGGTGGATAATAAGACAGCACAGGGACAGTTCTTACAAATCTACAAATACACCAAACCTCAAGAGATAGGAAACCTGTGAGGATTACTTGTCTTTGTTTTTCCAGACGTGAGAGACTTGAACTAAGACTAGAAGTCACAGATTCATTTAAACCTGCTCTTTGCCGTGGTTGTTTGGATACTTAAGGATGAAAAGGTATAATTAACCCATCTCTATTCCTAAAATAAAAAGGATAGGAAAAAGAAGAGGCATTTGTCAAGAGTCTTCAGAGGAGGAAAGTGAGTTTCACAGCTATAATGTTTGTACGGTTTAGGTATTAAAACGCATTCTAACTTCAACTCCCGATTATCCACAGGAGCTCTAGAGGTCCCAGTGTTTGCAGGCTCAGGAATGGAGGGCAGAAGCTATGGGCATTCATTCTGGACTCAGCTGTGCTATGCCCCCTCACCTCCGCCTAATAAACCTGTGCCTTATCTGTGAATTAATCTGTGAAATCACCAGCATCTAAAATAGGAATTTTACAAATGTTTTTATAGAGATCTTAAAATGCACAGAATGTGTTTACACTTATGTCTTATTTAATTTGCACAATTTTCAAGTATTTATTTTTTTTACAGGTTAAAATATGAACCTCTAAGAAAATTTATGAATTAAATATTATGCCATTAAGTCTTAGAGCAATGGTTGAATTAAATCTTACGGCTCCTAGTTCAGTGCTCCTTTTGCCACCTCTGTGCTAAAGGTTTCTTTCTTTAAAAGGGGGCCACGGAGATTTAACATTTAAGTCAGACTTAGGGAAAAAAATTCTGGACCTGTGCTGTCCAATACTGTAGGCACTAGCCACATGAGGCTACTGAGCATCTCAAATATGGCTAGTTTGATTTTAGAAGGGCTGTAAGTTTAAAATACATTAAGAATTCAGAGTTCTGTATAAAAAAAAAGATAAAATAATTTGTTAGAATTTTTATATCATAATGCATAGATCTTTAAAACAGGAATTTTTATATCATTACATGTTGAATGAGTAAATTTTTACATGTATCAAGTTAAATAAACTGAAGTATTAAAATTGACTTCAACTGCCTGTTTTACTTAAAAAAAAAAATAGACTTCTGGAATTTCAAATGACCCCTATGACTGCATATATTTCTATCGGGCAATGCTGACCCAGAGACCACTTTTGTAAAATACTTAAAACTGTCATAGTTTTAACAGCACTGTGTGGTGCATTAAAATGTTTAAAAACATGTTTTAAGCTACTAGATGACTTTTGAGTTTCTGAAATTATTTGAGATCTGAATCAGGTCCGAGTCAGTGTAGTAGATTGTCTTAGAAAGAGGTCAAACACAACGTAAAAAGTTTTAACCCCAGAGTTTAGGAACTTACTATTAAGTAGATGGTCAGATAAAGCAGATACCTTTTTTTGGGCAATGTTAGCATTGCTAGCTCCCGTTGCTAACATTGTTAGCAAGGCTAATATGTAAACACTGCTAACATTGTTCACTCCTAAGTGGATTAGGGTATAATTTTATAACATTTCTTCCCTGCAAACACAAAAGCATAATACAATTTATTGTAATAAGCTCTCAGACATGCACCTCTCACTGCTGTGAGGTCTCTGAGTCTACGTATAGGTGCTAAAACACTGAAAGGCAAAATACATTTTAATCCTTCATCCAAGAAGCCTATTCTTGAGAAGCTGTTTTCAAACACTTCACATGAGCACATAATGGTTTCTGGCACAGAGAAGAAGCAGAGTTTCAGAGGAAGAAACAAGAACAAAGAAAGGTGATTTCAGCTCCAGGAGATAAAAACCGAAAATAGCCCTTCTCACACTATAATGTGTACACAGATCCTGGGGGGATCTTGCCAAAATTTTGGCAATGATTCAACTGGCATGGGTTAGGTTTGAGATGGTGCATAAATTTCCAAATCTTACAAATTTCCAAACAGCGCTGGTGCTGGGTCTGTGGACTGCAAAATGAGTAGCAAGAACCTAAAACACTGAAATGTGTGAAAAGCAAGAAATGTAGGAGAGAGAATCATAACTAACCTCAGCAGAAGGCAGATGGGTTCAGGGCCCTGGATCAGAGCTAGGAACAGGGGCAGGACAGAAGACATTACTTTGATGGAGAGCCCAGCAGGAATTAGGGGAAGTGTGGGAGAATTAGAAACGTGGCCAGACATTCAGGACAGTCTGAAGGTACACATAAGAGGAGATCAAAAGCCAAAACTGAGTATACGTGTCTTCTTGAACATCCTTTGGTATTTCCCTGTATGGTCTCTGTGACTAGACTATACCTGTGTATGCTGATTGGTAAGGGATGAAGGGAAAGGAAGATTCTGGACTATTCCAGCATTAGGCTAAGGGCAATTGGACATTTTCTCTTTTGCACCTGGCTCCCCTATTTCATCCCTCAGGATGGGAGAAGAAGAGCAGATGCAAAAGTCTTGTGTTCTATAGAGCTTGGAAACCTTCTTAGAGAACAGCTGTCCAGTATTATGAAGTCTCTTTGTTGTCAATTGACTTGGGAAATAGGGAGGAGGCGCCAGCATCCTTGAGAACGCAAGTGGCCAGAGGAAATGGGCCTTGTCTTGCTGTGATAGTAACAGATTTTAGTATTTTCTAAACCAGATGTCCGAGCAAGGGTCTGTATAAACTGTGGGTGAACACGAGTGTGTAGACAGGGCTCAATGACAGCTTTGCCTTCTAGAAGGTTTACTGTTCTACCATCACTCAGCTTTACTAAAGTGTATGAAGAATTAACTTCCTACCTGGAAATCAGCTTCCGATTAGACTAAAAATAGAATGAACACGCCTATGAAAACATAGTTTCTTCGAAGGTTCTGAGCCACACCATTGCTAAATACATTTTATTAAAAAGGAGAGGGGGGTTCTACCATCAGATAAGTTTGGAAAACATTGTATATTATATAGCTCCCTAGGAGATTCTGAAATATCCTTCAGTTCAGAAACATTTTTAACTTTGTGTATGTAACTCTGTGTCTGAAATCATGAGCTACATATTCCATGTCACACCTATTAACATCTCCCTAGAATTAATATTCTGCTGAACACCCCCAGAATCCTTGACGTGGAAACCACAGTCGACCTTGACAATGGACATCTTCTCTGTAGGAAATCCTGGAGGCAGTCAGCCCTTGGCAAATGTGTCATTAACAAAAATATTTCTTTTCTCAGTCCACAGCCCTTTCTTTAAGAACATCTTTGGCTGACTTGCTTTAGATCACCTCTACTGTGTCTTTAGTCTTCCCTCTGATTCTAGAGTTAAAGATTTCATACTTGGCTAAAAGAATCTGAGACACTGGAGAGATTGCTAAAGTTTATTCATAATTCCTAAAACCTATAGTTAAATAGATGTTTACCTCCTATTGTTATCTGAACACGGACTTTTGGGGTTGGAGGGGGGGCGGCGCTCAAAGTCTCTGTACATCATTGGAGGCATGGGCTTGGTGCCGAGGAGATAAGATAACCTTCATTGTCCGTTTTCATAACTACAGGGAATGGGAGACAAGCTAGGATTCTGCCTGCCTGACTTGGCTCTTTTCTCTCATCTCCACAGATCTCTCAGAAGAGAATGGGCATCAGAAACCATTCCACAGTGACTGAATTTCTTCTTTCTGGACTAACCAACCAACCCATGCTTCAGGTGCCTCTTTTCTGCCTCTTCCTAGGGATTTATGCAGTCACAGTGGTGGGAAATCTCGGCATGATCTCAATCATTGGCTTGAGTTCTCAACTCCACACCCCTATGTACCATTTCCTCAGTAGTTTGTCTTTTTTAGATGTGTGCTATTCTTCTGTTATTACCCCCAGAATGCTGGCAGACTTTTTAGGCAGCGATAAAGCTATCTCTTATTCTGGATGCATGACTCAGCTATTTTTCTTCTGCATTTTTGTCATTTCCGAGTGCTATGTGTTGGCTGCCATGGCCTATGACCGCTATGTGGCCATCTGCAGCCCCCTGCTCTACCATGTCACCATGTCCCCTCGGGCCTGTTTTCTGTTGGTGGCTGCTGCCTTCTCGGTAGGACTAACCGACGCGATGATTCACGGAGGTTGTATACTAAGGCTGACTTTCTGTGGCTCAAACGTCATTAAGCATTATTTCTGTGACATTATCCCACTTATTCAACTATCTTGTTCAAGCACTTATATTGATGAGCTTTTGATCTTTGTCATTGGTGGGTTTAACATGGTAGCCACCAGCCTGACAATCATCATTTCTTATGGCTTCATCCTCTCCAGAATCCTCCGCATCCACTCTGCCCAGGGCAGGTCCAAAGCCTTCAGCACCTGCAGCTCCCACTTGACCGCCGTTCTCATATTTTATGGGACTCTCATGTTCATGTATCTCAAACCTGCCTCCAGCAGTTCACTCATCCAGGAGAAAGTGTCCTCAGTATTTTACACTACTGTGATTCCCATGTTAAATCCCCTGATATACAGTCTGAGAAACAAGGAAGTGAAAAATGCACTTGTGAAGCTCCTAAAAAAAAATTATCTTTATAATGAATTTGCTCTTTAGTAAGATGTATTTACATATTTATAATCATAATATGTATGTGTATGTGTTTATACCCTGACTCTTTAAAAATCATTTGAAGTGAGGTGAAATTCTATACATAATTTTATGAATAAGTGTGTGTATATATATATATATATATATATAGTATCAGTTAGTAATATTTAAAATATAACTAATATGTTTATTAACATTGGTATTCTCCTGAGAATACCTCTTTATTTCCATCCACGATGTATAAAACAGATACAGGGCGCCTGGGTGGCTCAGTCGGTTAAGCATCTGCCTTCAGTTCAGGTCATGACCCCAGGGTCCTGGGATCGAGCCCCATGGGGGGTCCTGGCTCAGTGGGGAATCTTCTTCTCCCTCTCTCTCTGCCCCTCCCCCCCACTTCTGTGCGTGCTTTCTCTCTCTCAAATAAATAAATAAAATCTTTTAAAAAATAAAACAGATAGAATTTTATGGAGGAAAAGTCAAATTCAAGCTGCAGACAAGTCTTTAACCACAACACAATAAAACTGAAATTTCAGTTAACATTGTACGATGACAGATGGTAGCTACACTTGGGGTGAGCATAGCGAAATATATAGATTTTTCAAATCACTATATTGTACACCTGAAACTAATGAATGTAACATTATGTGTCAACTATACCTCAGTAAAAAATTTTGACAGAAAGAAGAAAAGTGAATAATAACTTGGAACCGCAATACGATCCAGCAAAGTTGGTTAATGTTCGCCTTATATATCCTTTTTCTACCCTTTAATTTTTTCAGCCATTTCTGCTTCTGATCTAGATGTGTCTCCAGTAATGAGACTACAGTTTGATTTTTTTTAACCTAATCCAACAATTTCTGGCTTTTAATAGAAATGTTAAAGTTTCAAGGCTTTGATTAGAGGAATCAATAGGTTCCAGAAACTAAGTGATGCTGTAATGTAGAACAAAATGCAATGGGAAAAAGCCACAAAGCGAAGAACACACAGGAAATGACACCATCAGAGGATAATGCCAGTGACACTTCTCCGTTACCTCTCCAGCTGTGTTAGAAGGTCCCTACTCCGTATCTTTTGGAGATTACTTTCAGTCAGTTCAGAAAATGTCTGCATTCATGGCACTTAACCATCACTCTAATTCACCAACCTAAGGATTTTTAGGCTAATATAAGGATTAGGTGTAGATGGATATAAATGAAGAGAAAGTCACCTTTTGTAGGTTCTGGCAAGAATAGGAGAATTTTTCTTCATTTTTAACAGAGGGGGGGGGGAAGGAAAGTTTATCATTTTCAGAGCACTGGAAGGATTATTATTGCCAGCATCCTTGGGAAAGGAAAACAGGCATCGTGTTGTCAATTATTGGGGAACATCAAAAGTTTTCTATGTTTTGATTTCCCTAAAGTTCTAAATGAAGCCACCAAGCTTTTATTAACTGAATAAAACAAAAGGCCTGGGATAATCCCCCCTGGAGTCCTGAACATGTCTATTTGGCATCTCCAACTAAACTTTGTGGTTGTGATTGTTTTTTTAGGACTAAACTTCCTTGATTACAAAATAGTAATTAACCTCATTTCACCTCATATTCCCAAGAGCTACTATTCTCAATTAAATCCTTGAGAGCAAGCAAGAGCTTCAAGTATTACTGTTTATTCATGGCCTATTTTCTTAGAGGAAAGGACACATCCCATCCTAGATACAGAAAAAAGAGGTAGAAAGCCAAAGTTCCATTTATCTTATAAAGGTTTCAGAGTTTTCAGAATAAATACAGAAAACAGGTGGCATTCAGCTTCCAGGTCAATGTAATGGCTGATTTTGAAATAGAGCTGTCCTAAGATACAATGGATTTAGTACGTCTCTCAGGGTAGAGAAATATTTGGGAAGGATATTGACATTTAGACCCTCATGGAACTACATGATCCTAACTATCCCTTCCAATCCTGAGATTTTTCTGAATCTAAAATGTTCTGGTTATTCAATTCCTCAACACAGCAAAACCAGCATTTCCAGACTTGGAAAACAAGGTGACAATGACATTTCTGCTCTGGCTCAACTAGAGAGCTGAGTCTTGACTCAGCTTCATGTGTTTTATCACTAACTTAGACCATAACCAGAGCTTCTCTGACCTTTTCTCTCCTCTCTGAAAAAGTGGGACTAAGAGTCCATATTTTGCTTATCTCTAAAGAATTCAGTACTCCAATGTGACTCTGCCACACACTAGCTATGGGACTCTAGGTAAGTGATTCAACCTCTATAAATTTCTTTTCTTTTTCTTTTTCTTTTTCTCTTTTTTTTTTTTGTGGGCAAAATGTAGATCATGACAATACCTATTAGAAGATCATTGAATCTATACATATGAAAAAGAAGAGCCTTGAAAAAATTAAAACAACTGCCAGGAAAATATGACAACCTCCAAATCAATCATACGGATGCTTTAATACTCACCTATCAGAAAGAGCTCAAAGCAGAAAAGTTGTGTGGAAACAAAAGCTGCAAATCTATAATTTAGCCAGAAAATACTACATTTCAGAAATGGATGATACACATTCCTTTCTGATGACACTTAAATTTTTCAAGTGATAACAATGCCTGACACAGAATACCAAGAACTCAATGCATGTTAGCTAGTATCACACCTATGACTTGAAACCTAAAAGTAGAAATCAAGGCCTTTTGAAGAGATGAGAATAGTGGCTTTGTCTGAACAAGTTTCAGGCCAGTACTGGGACCAACTGGTAGAAGTAACTGGGAAAAAGTATTACCTCAAGTTAATAAAGAATTTTCAAAGGGTCAGAAATCACCAATATGAAAAAAGATAATGAATTAGCAGTGAATTTCCCACAGTTGAAAGATTCTAAGTATAGATGGTTTGACTTTTGCTGAGGAAGAAATAGTAAGTTTGTGTAATGACCCGTGGACAACCAATATTACGAAGTTTTCCAAGAAATCCAAGTGAGAGGGGGCAAAAAAAATTTCATCACTTAACATTTATTTTTTTTAAGATTTATTTATTTATTTATTTGACAGACAGAGATCACAAGTAGGCAGAAAGGCAGGCAGAGAGAGAGAAGGAGGCAGGCTCCTTGCGGAGCAGAGAGCCTGATGCAGGGCTCAATCCCAGGACCCTGGGATCATGACCTGAGTTGAAGGCAGAAGCTTTAACCTGCTGAGCCACTCAAGGTGCCCCATCACTCAACATTTAAAAGGAATCTAACAAATACAATTCTGAAAAATTAAGTTTCCTTTTATGTTTAAATATAAAAAACACATGCTTATGGGATCAGTTTTTAATAATCTGCAAGGTATAAGAATATCTTCCCTTTTATCGCTATGATAGAGGCGTAGGCTAAAACATGCATATAAGAAAGCAGTGTGGCTACAAGGTCGAATCCTTTTAGGACCCTCACACAGATTTTATTTATTTATTGTGGACAGAAGTCCAGGTTCCTTAGAGATCTCTGTTATCACATCTCCACGACGTATTAATGTTTTTACATTTTTATTACTCACGGAGATGGGGTTGACAATATTTTTTTTTTCTTCATGGTTTGTCCATAATAGGTGCCTCCTCACTCCCACCCAAGGCTCCCAGTCCTATTTGTCTTGCTTGGTTTTATTAGCAAAACATTTATTGAACATTTATTGAACATAACGTAATGTTATGTTAGTTGTTTGCTGATAAGAACCTGACATCATTCCAATCCTTACTATGAACATAAGCAGAAGATAGTTACAGCATTTCCATTTACCAGTGAGAAAATTAAAGTCACGTGCAGAAATCACAGCTATGGAACTCCTACTGGAGCCTTCCCACTGCAAACACACTTACTACTGTACTACATGGCTCAGCTTACACATAAAACTTGGAATGAGAAATTATTTTTTTAAAGACTCATCCACAATTTCAGACATGAAGGGCTTATGAAAGGACTTCAAAGTAATTTGTATTTATATGAGCTGACCAGCGGAAATGAAGGAAAATAAAAACCTTAGTAAGGAGACTGAGACCTGGATTTTGAAAGAGATTGTTAAAGGATAAATTATTTAATTATCTTCAGATTTTACTTAGTAGAAGTTCAGTTACCTGTTTTGTCTATAGTGCAGTCAGCAAGAAACAAGTTTATTTGGCTACAGGGAATACTGACACAATCACAGGGTCCTTCAGTAAACTTTGCAAGAGCTATGGCTTAGTAACTAGCAAGAGAAGTCATGTAAAATTGGGTTATTTGTGTGTTTAATGAGTTGTTCATATAAACAGTGACTTGTTGAGCTTGTCACACACATACACACAAATATTTTAAAATTTAAAATATTATAAAATAAATGTATTTACTAAAATCTTCCACTATGATGATATTTTGTTCTTACTGTTCTGTGATTTTTTTTTTCTTTATGTGTGTTAAAGCTGTTTATTAGGTATCTACATATTTAGAATCATAATAAGTTCATGATGGATTGAAATTTGTAAAATCACAGAGCAGCCCTGTCAATTCCTAATGACCCATTCTGTCTTAGTGTCTGTTTTGCCAATTATTAATACAAGTTCCTCCACTATCCAAAAGTATTAATATTTCTATGAAACCTTTTGTAAACCAAGATAGGATCAAGTGAAGAAGGAATTACCATTAATTTATATGGAAATTTGTTGAGCATCCCTAGACACCAAAAAATAACCCCTCTTAGACTTTTTTGATACCTTTAGCATACATCTTGCTAATAGATTCACAAAATAAATCAAGATAAAAAACATATTAACAGACACAGCTCAAAGCTGAGTTCAATGCTGAGATGCTGAGTGTAGTTCCCTGGGGAAAAGCTTGGTGGCGCCACTCTCTGCTCTGCTTGGGTGCTGCTCACTACTATGGCTTGACTCCCTGCAAAACACATACACAAATTCACAGGGTTTCTGGATTCCTTTAAGATAGCAAAAACTAGTACAAAGTATGTTGTCCTTGAATGAAGTGGCAAAATGGGAACTTTCGAAAAGTGAAAGATACTTGCATAGCCACATTAACTTACTTTGTGATTAGCATATGTTTGACAATTTTTTTAAAGATTTATTTATTTATTTGAGAGAGAGAGAGAGAGCAGAGGAAGCAGCAGAGGGAAAGAGTCTCAAGCAGACTCCCTGCTGAGCACGACCTGGGGCTCGATTTCAGGACCCTGAGATCATGACCTGAGCCAAAACCAAGAAGCAGACAGATGCTCAACTGATTGAGCCACCCAGGTACCTTTGAAAAATCTTTTTTTAAAAATCCTTCTATTTTCTATTTTTCCATGTTCTTACCTTTTATGTATGTCTTATAAACAGAATAGAGCAGGAATTGTTTTTTAATATAATATTACATCTGTCTTTATTTAGCTTTGTTCTTTAATAGTTAATAAATTGGAACTGGTCTCTACAGCTTACTTTTTATTTTTTATTTTCCCCAATTTTCTGTTTCTTTTTCCATAATTTTTCTTTTTTTTTTTTAATTAATGGATTACTTTGACTTGATATTTATTTGTATCATTGTTATAGTTGAATTTTTGTCTTCCCTGTTTCCCTTTGTCCTTTCTACAAATTTGGAAATTATCTATTCTGTTTCTATTCTTTCCCTGAATACCCTAGAAAAATTACTGGGCTTATTTAACTTAAAACCTAAAAGAAAACAATGTTTCATCCCCTCTCAAATGATACATGAGGGCTTTAGCTCCAATTTCCCTCTCCACACTTTTATCTTATCATCACCCATATACCAATTCTAGCTTAACTCCACAAATTCAACACTGCTATTACTTTTTACAAAGAATTTCTATTTAAATCTATGTGCACGTTTACCATTTTATTATTCCTCTTAATACCTTAAAGTATCTCCATTATTTTATGCTTGAATTATATTTAGAAATTACTTTATAATTTGTCCCTTGGTAATAAATTCCTGAAGTTTTTATCTGAAATATGTTTATTTTACAATGGGAGATACTTTTACTGGATATCTCATTGTGAGTTGGCAGGTACTTTCTCGCCATGCTTTAAAGATGTTATTTAACTAATTTTTGGCTTTCACTGCTGCTGTGTTGGAACCAATAGTCATTCTGCTTTCCCATGTAAGTGATCTGCCTTTTCTTGCTGTTTATCATTGCCTCCCTTTGGTGCTCTATTTCTCTGTAAATACTATCCATCTTCACTGTCTGTGTTCTCTCCTGCAGGATACCACACTACACATGTAAATATTCCCATTCCCTGATTTTGTTTTGGTTTTTTTAACAAAATTCCATTCCTTTGAACACTAATATTTTGCAAGTTTATCTCTCTTTGTTTCATTAAAGAGAAATTCTTTTTATATATCTTCCTATTTACTAATCTGGTTTTTTTGTTTGTTTACAGAGTGGATGAGATGACCTAATAAGAGGGGGTTTGGGGGGGTGCCTGGATGGCTCAGTCGTTAAGCTCCTGCCTTCAGCTTGGGTCATGATCTGGGGTCCTGGGATCAAGCCCCACATGGGGCTCCCTGCTCAGCGGGGAGTCTGTTTCTCCCTCTCCCACTCCCCCTGCTTGTGTTCCCTCTCTTGCTGTGTCTCTCTCTGTCAAAAAAAGAAATAAAATCTTTGAAAAAAAAAAGAGAGGGGGGGTGCCTGGGTGGCTCAGTGGGTTAAAGCCTCTGCCTTCGGCTCAGGTCATGATCCCAGGGTCCTGGGATCGAGCCCCACATCGGGCTCTCTGCTCAGCAGGGGGCCTGCTTCTTCCTCTCTCTCTCTGCCTGCCTCTCTGCCTACTTATGATCTCTGTCTGTCAAATAAATAAATAAAATCTTTAAAAGAGAAAAAAAGAAAATGGATCCAGACACCTCCCCTTACTTTTGATGCAACCAGCAATGTCTCAGAAAGTGTGTCCTATCCAATTCTTGTTGCTGCTTAAGAGAATCCTTCAGATCATCATATGCTGGTCAGCCTCCATACAGGAAGGATAATAGAATTTTTGTCTGATGACTTCTTTTTCCTCAATGAAGTCTGATATGAAGTTCTCAGCGAGGATATCCATCGTATTAAATTGTAACATGTTCAGAATGTCTTCAGTGAATTTCAGTGAATGATACATATCAGTTAGCTTGAATGGATTTGGATGTAAGGAAGGAAGTAAAGAAAAGAAATATATGCATGTAATAGGAATTGAAAAGTTAAAGTTTAAAGAGGCCACAGAAAGGTTTTTTTCCCAACTCATCAACTATGAGGATGGGACAGAGGCCAAGCAAAGGAATTTGATTTACCAGAAGCCACATAATACAGCCAGAGAGAGGACCAGGACCCCAGCTCTTGAATGTTCTCTCTAGCAAAATTTGGAAGAGATCTTAAACTCTTCTGTTTTTCTTCATTTGTTTCTTCACCCCTCCAGTAGAAATGACTCTGAGAAACCAGAGTTCCTTGACTGAATTCACCTTGGTCTCCTTTCCTGTCATCCAAGAACTTCAAATCTTGCTGTTTGTCATTCTCTTGCTGGTTTATATGCTCACCATAACAGGAAACATTGTCATCATTTCCTTAGTATGGACTGATAATCGTCTCCAAACACCAATGTATTTCTTCCTTAGTAATTTGTCATTTTTGGACATTTTGTTCACGACTACTATTACCCCCAAGTTGCTAACTTGTCTCTTAGAAGAGAAAAAAAACATATCTTTTGCTGGCTGCATCACTCAAATTTATTTCTACTTCTTTCTGGGGACAGTGGAGTTTATTCTGCTGGCGGTGATGTCCTTTGACCGCTATGTAGCCATCTGTAATCCCCTGCGCTATACCATCATCATGAACAGCAGGGTCTGCCGCCGGCTGGTTCTGGGCTGCTGGTTAGGGGCCTTCCTCTCAGTACTGGGCCCAACTATTGTGGTGTCCAGATTGCCATACTGCACTGAGGAAATTGGTCATTTCTTCTGTGACATTGCCCCCCTGCTACAGGTGGCCTGCATAGACACTCATTTCATTGAGATGATAAACTTTCTCTTATCCTCCCTTGTCCTTCTGACCTCCCTGGTACTCACTATTGTGTCCTACACCTACATCATCTCTACCATCCTGCGCATCCCCTCAGCCCAAGGCCGTCAGAAGGCCTTTTCCACCTGTGCTTCCCACATCACAGTTGTGTCCATTGCCTATGGGAGCAACGTCTTCATGTACATGAGGCCCAGCCAGAGCCACTCGCTGGAGTTTGACAAAGTGACAGCCGTCCTCACCACAGTGGTGACCCCTCTTCTGAACCCTTTCATTTACAGCTTGAGGAATGAAAAGGTAAAGGAGATCTTGAGAGAGTCAATTAGCAGGATAGTTCTGCCACATTCCAAGGGAACACGACTCTAACCCATTTCAGGGCATCTAAGCTATGCTTTCTTCATATGGCATCTCGTGCTGTATGAAGAGTGACACCAAAGTGGACTGAACTCTTAACATCTGTTGGCAGGATAAATTAGCATCAAACACATCATCAATACTGAAGCATGCAAAATCAGAAGAAAAAAAAAAGAATTCTATGTCCACTCAGTCCTTAAAATATTTTGCATATCATAACATGGGATCATGGAAGCACTCCAGAGCTAAAGTTTAGTATTTGTTGAGGTACTGATTTCAGTGGACTTAGATTAGTTATATGACTTCTCTAAGCCTCCTGCTGCCCAACTGTAAAATGATGGCAGGGATTGGCATGTAGATATAATTGAGTACAACCAATATTTGGGTTTTGTTGTTGTTGTTGTTGTTGTTGTTGTTGTTGAGATTTTTATTTATTTATTTTGAGAGAGAGAGAGACAGAGTGAGAGAGAGCATGAGAGGGGAGGTCAGAGGGAGAAGCACACTCCCCATGGAGCTGGGAGGTGATGTTGGACTCAATCCCAGGACTCCGGGACCACAACCCGAGCCAAAGGCAGTCGCCCAACCAACTGAGTCACCCAGGCACCCCAACCAATATTTGTTTATGAGTTTTGTGCCAGAGGCCCACGAGGGCAGCAGTTATGGGAACACTTGCAACCCAGCCAGCATGCAAAAGGAATGGCCCCATAGAGACTTACAGATAGATCTGTCATTATAACACTTTGTATCCAGTAGAGTCTTAGTTTGATTATATGTTCCCCAAATCCTACTTTGATTTTGATTTTTTTCTTTGGAACTGCCCACTTTTTAAATTGTATTATCTTTGCTCACAGGTTGCGACCCAACACCCAAAGAAATCTGTTTGAATTCATTTATCAATCTAATTTACCCAAATGCTCTCACTTACTAGATTTTCTCATACAATTTTGTGATAGTTGAAAATATTGTTACAGGAGTTAAGATGACAGAGTAAAAAGGAGACCCTATATTTGCCTTCTCCCTTGAACACAGCTAGATAAATATCAAATCATTCCGAATCCCCCAAGAAATTGACCTGAGGACTAGAAGAACAAACTACACAACTAGAGGGAGAGAAGAGGCCACATCGTGGAAAGTAGAAGCAGATATGTACTTTGAGGGGTAAAAGAATTACTAGTGATGCATAGGGGAGAGAGTCCTGATCATGGAGAGAGAAGTGAGAGACAGAGAGACACAGAGTATTGCAGAAGAAACACTTCCCCAGAGGCATTGACTAAGAAAACAAGAGGGGCTACTTATCATGAGTTTTTACAAACAGTGGAGCTCAAAGTCTGAAGTTTTAGAAGTCCTGCCATGGCCAGTGTGGAGAAGGAGGACAGAGGCCCAGGAGTGGACTGCATGCTCTCAGGATCCCCTTGGCCCACTAGAGAGATGGTTCCCCTTCTTGAAGTCCATCTGGGAGAGGTGGCACTCCTTCTCAGGGACAAGAGCCAGTGGGTGCCATTGAGCTGCCCCATTTGTTAGCACAGGAGCAGAGACACCTGTTGAGGGCAGCTAACCTGGATGCTGATTCTTGTTTTGTTTTGTTTTTTTCCTGCTGCATTTCCCTCTAAACTCCAAGTTTCTGCACGTTGGTGCAACTGACCTTCTAGGACAAATCTGCATCAGACCCAGCATGGTAAGACCCACCCCTAGAGGAGCAGCATGGATCCATGCCATGGCAGATCCCTAAAATTTGGAGTTTTGAAACTCATACCAGCTGAGTTTCAAAATACAGGTGCACTGAGCTGCCAGGTGGGCAGATGGCCTGAACACAGACAGGGTGAAGGCAACAATCTGCAGGACACGAGAGGGTAAATTGTTCACTCCTCTGTGAGGGCTTCCTGGACAGCATGGGTGCAAACACCCTTCTCTGGGAACAAGAGAATGGGTTGGCACCATTTTTCTCCCTCCACCCATCAGCGTGGACTATCTTCAGTGAGGAGCACAGTGCCCACAGTGGAGACCTGAGCCACATATGCCAAGCCCCTCCTCCCTACACAATGCGGGTGCTTCTGTATGAGGGCAAGTGTCCCACACACACACACACATACCGAGCCTACTGACCATACACTGGCTGCAGACCTTCAGCTCTAGTGAAAATAGGATCAGGCCTCTTTCAACAAGCAGACCAGAGCTTACCTAGTTACAACTCTGGACAAGGTCTGAACACTCCCCACTGCAGGCAAAGAGAAACTCTGCACAGCCTGACCTGAAGGAAAGAGCAGCCACAATGCAGCCACAGAGTACACACAACATACCTCAGAGACACTTCCTGAAGGACCAGGCTCTGGACAGGATAGGACCCCTTCTTAAAGCCATTACTCTCAGCAACAAGAAACGTAACAGGCGGAAGAAGAAGAAAGAGACCTTGACAAAATTCCAAGATGAAGAAATTCATCCCAAAAGAAAGAAAAAGAAAAGGTCATGGCCAGGGGTCTCATTGAATAAGATGTAAGTAATATGCCTGATCCAGAATTGAAAACAACAATCATGACGATATCAGCTGTACTTAGGAAAAGCATAGAAGACACCAGAGAGTCTCCTACTGCAGAGATATAAGACATAAAAACTAGTCAGACCAAAATAAAAAAAAAATGCTATAACTGAGATGCAAAACTGACAGAATATAATGACCACAAACATGGAAGAAGTAGAAAAATGGGTCAATTATATGAAGATAAAATTTTGGAAAATAATGAAGCTGAAAAAAGAGGGAAAGAAAAATATTGGATCACAAACATAGACTTAGGGAATTCAGTGACTCCACAAAGCATTATAACATTCATATCATAGGAGTCCCAGAATAAGAAGAGAGGGGAAAATAGGCAGAAGTTTGCTTTTAGGAAATTACAGATGAATATTTCCCTAATCTGGAGAAGGAAACAGACATCCAAATCCAGGAGGAACAGAGAACTCCCATCAAAATCAAAACTGGCCAACAGCAAGCAAGATATTTTGTGGTAAAATTAGCAAAATACAGAGATAAGGGAAGAAAAGGCCTAAAACCAACAAGGGAAAGGAAGTACTTACAAGGAAAGACAAAGTAGGGGGCAGCAGACCTAGCCACAGAAACTTGGCAGGTCAGAAGTGACTGGCATGATATACTCAAAGTGCTGAGTGGGAAAAATATGTAGCCAAGAATCTTTTATCCAGCCAGGCTACCGTTCAGAATAGAAGGAGAGATAGAGTTTCCCAGACAAACGAAAACTAAAGGAGTTTGTGACCACTAAACCAGCTCTGCAAGAAATATTACAAGAAACTCTTTGAGTGGAAAAGAAAGACCAAAAGCAACAAAGACTAGAAAGAACAGAGAAAATCTCCAGAAACAATTACTTTATGGGTATAATACAATGATACTAAATTCATATTAAAAACCATTTTGAATGTAAATGGGCTAAACGCTCCAAATGAAAGACATAGGGTATCAGAATGGATTAAAAAAAAAACAAGACCCATCTATATACTGCCTACAAGAGACTCATTTTAGACCTAAAGACACCTGGAGGCTGAAAGTGAGGGGATGCAGAACCATCTATCACTCTCGTGGATGGCAAAAGAAAGCCAGAGTAACCATACTTATATCAGACAAACTAGATTTTAAACCAAAGACTGCACCAAGAAGTGGGGAGGGCACTATATCATAATTAAAGGGTTTATCCATGAAGAAGATCTAACAATTGTAAATATTTCTGCCCCCAATTTAGGAGCATCCAAATATATAAAACAATTAATAACAAACATAAAGAACTCACTGGGGCACCTGGGTGGCTTGGTGGGTTAAGCCTCTGCCTTCGGCTCAGGTCATGATCTCAGGGTCCTGAGATCGAGCCTCACATCAGGCTGTCTGCTCAACAGGGAGCCTGCTCCCCCCAACTCCTCTGCCTCCCTCTCTGCTTACTTGAGATCTCTCTCTCTCTCTCTCTCTCTCTCTCTGTCAAATAAATAAATAAATAAATCTTTAAGAGAAAAAAATGGAACTCACTGATAATAATATAATCATAGCAGAGGACTTTAACACCCCACTTACATCAATGGACTGATCATCTAAGCAGAAAATCAACAAGGAAACAATAGCTTTGAATGATACACTAGACCAGATGGACTTAACAGATACTTGCAGAGCATTTGTCCTAAAGCAGCAAACTACACATTCTTTTCAAGAATACATGGGACATTCACAGAATAGATCACATACTGGGTCACGAATCAGGCCTCAACAAGTACAACAAGACTGAGATCATACAATGTTTATTTTCTAACCACAACACTATGAAACTTGAAGTTAACGACAAGAAAAAATTTGGAAAGATCACAAAAACATGCAGGTTAAAAAACTATCTACCAAAAAATGACTGGGTCAATGAGGCAATTAAAGAAGAAATTAAAAAAAAAAAACATGGAAGCAAGTGAGAATGAAAACAGGACAATCTAAAACCTTTTCTGTGCTCAGGAGACTCTTAATCTCACAAAACAAACTGAGGGTTGCCAGTGGGGAAGGGGGTCGGGAGAAGGTGGTGTGGTTATGGACACTGGGGAGAGTATGTGCCATGGTGAGTGCTGTGAAGTGTGTAAACCTGGCAATTCACAGACCTGTACCCCTGGGGCTAATAATACATTATATGTTTATAAAAAATTTTAAAAATTTTAAAGAAAAGATGTGGTATATATATACAATAGAATATTATTCAGCCATAAAAAAAGAATGAACTCTTGCCATTTGCAAAGACATGGATGGAGCCAGTGTATTGTGCTAAGGGAAATAAGTCAGAGAAAGATAAATGCCACGTGATTTCACTCACATGTGGAACTTAAGAAATAAAACAGATGGACATAGGGGAAAGGGAAAAAAAAGAGAGAGGGAGGGAGGCAAACTATCAGAGAGACTCTTAATTATAGGGAACAAACTGAGAGTTATTGGAGGGGAGGTGGGCATGGGATGAATTAAACAGGTGATGGGCTTTAAGGAGGGCACTTGTGAGGAACCCTGGGTGTTGTATATAAGTTATGAATCACTAAATTCTACTCCTGAAAGTAATATTACACTGTATGTTAACTAACTAGAATTTAAATAAAAACTTGAAACATTAAAAAAACAAAGAAAAGTGATTTAAGATAAATATTTATGTGTAATTTAATAAAGTGAATAGTAAATTAACACTGGTACATATTTGATTACAGTTTGTAGTCAAATTTTAATACCACTGTTCCCTCAATAAATGCATCATCATCATCATCATCATACTGTTACCTAAACTTGCCAGTTATAAAATCAGTTACTACTTTTGGAATATCTTTTTTGTTTTGTTTCTTCTCTCTGCTGCTCACCACTATCATTGGTTTATAAGAGAGCAGACTGTCAGACAGCCACCCCAAATCTCTTGGAGAACGCAAGCTTATATCCTATACACTGAAAGGCTAAGTTGAGATTATTTATATGTTAATAGTTTTTTTTATGCATATGTATTTGACATCCTGGTAGAGATTGAATCCAAGTAGCAGTAACTGATTTCAGTCAAGTGTTTAAATATCCAGGATGGTCATATTTGCTTTAAGAAGACCTACATTTTGTTCAGCTTACACAGTGGAGGTTTGGAGGAGGGGAAAGGATGTTCACATGAGAAGGGAAAGGCTTACAAAGGAAAGCCTATAAGGACAAATATGTAAATAGTTAGAAAAGGGATTTTCAAAAAGTATTAATTTATTCATAGTTATTTTACACTTTACAATCTCTCGGAGGCTGAAAGGAAATATTCCAAATGGTTAATGCTGGTTAATCTGGCTGATATTCTAGGTGACTTTTTGTTTTAATTGAAGTACAGTTGATACACGATGTTACATTTTAGTTCAGGTGTATAACAGAGTGATTTAAGAAGTTTGCACGTTTATGCTGTGCTCACCACAAGCGTAGCTTCCACCTGTCACCATACAACACGATTCCCGTAGCCCTGACTATATTCCCTATGCTGTACCTTTAATGCCCTTGATTAACTCATTCCACCACTGGTAGACTGTACCTCCCACTCCCTTCCACCCATTTTTGCCATTAGACGATATTTTTTTTAACACTCTACTTTTCTACATTTCCTGCATTTTCTGTGCTCAGGAGGCATAAATGTTAATTGAAAAATATTTGGATGGGCACTTTTTGAAAGAGATTAAATTCATTTCCATACTGATGCACGGGTATGTATCTAAGAAGTGATGCCCATACTTGGTATATAAATAATGAAATTATTTTTATTTTATTCAATCTGTTTTAAACTCTGTAATTCATACTCTCCAATTCGGTATACATTTTTTAAAAGATTTTATTTATTTATTTGACAGAGAGAGAGAGATCACAAGTAGGCAGAGAGGCAGGCAGAGAGAGGGGGAAGCAGGATCCCTGCTGAGCAGAGAGCCCAATTTGGGGCTCGATCCCAGGACTCTGGGATCATGACCTGAGCTGAAGGCAGAGGCTTTAACCCACTGAACCACCCAGGTGCCCCTCGATATCCATTTTAGGAGTAGTAGTAAATATCTAAAATTTCCTCCATTTAAAAAAAAAAAAATTGTTTATCCTGCTTTGTTAGAATAGTTAAATGTCCTATGGAATTTCCTTTTCCTAAAGTTCAAAGTTTGCAAATTAACCCAGAGGGAAATGTATTGAGCCCAAGTGAGTTGATTACAACATTCACTATTTTCAGACTACTTCCCCCTGTAACAATTTAGTGGTAACGTCCCTAAATGGTCATACTAATTAAGAATACAGTGATTCATCTGGGACTCTAGGTCCCATACCCACTGTAAATAAATCATAGTTTTGGGGCAGAAGTGAAATTCATTTAAAAAAATCATAATCTCACTCATCTTCAAAAGATCATTATCATGATAATCAGGGCCCCACCTCATCTCAAGTGACAATTCCATAAACTTCTGAAAGAATTTATTATTTGTGATTATTTGGGAAGCCCAATCTGACGTATTTTGGTTCCATGTGCAAAGAAGCACACCGAGAGAGAAGCTGAAGCTACGTGAAACATTGTGTGTTTAACCAAGAGTTTCTGAATAATTTTAAAAGCCACCAAAAGCTATCTGGTCATCTATGTCAGAAACTGGAATAAATCATAGACTCCTTCCTCAGTGCCCATAACCATTGGTCAGGCCCTTTATTTTGCTTCCTATCCTTCAAAACTATCCTTCAAAACTGTTTTCTCCTCTTCACCATTATTACATTTCAAAAATCAAGTCCTTTATTATACATCGTAGGATTATTGGAAAGGCCTATTAACCAATCTCCCTATCTCTAGACTTATCTCCATCCAAGTAACCCTCCATAGGTTTGGTGCAGTAACTTTCTAAAAAACAAAGATGATCAAATAACATTTTCTCAATGGTTCCAAATGACTTCTCACAATATGTCATATAAGGCCATTATATCTGTCCCTCACCTGTGTCAACCTCACCAGTACCACCAAATAACTTGAAGTCTCCAGATGCTCCATGCCCTTCAAAGTATTTTTTTTTTTTAATTTGGAAGAGAAAGAGAGCACAAGTAGGGTGGAAAGACCAAAGGAGAGGGTGAAGCAGGCTTCCCTGCTCAATCCTGTGGGGCTCCATCCCAGGACCCTGGAATCAAGACCTGAGCTGAAGGCAGACGCTTATCCGCTGAGCCACCCAGACACCCCACTTCAAAGTCTTTTATAAAATTCTGTTTGTCTTGACATAAATGTTTCCCTCCAGCACTAGTACCACTAATCTGCCTAAAAACATATTCCTTATCCTTCAAGAGTCGTTACCTCCTCTCTGACAGCATTCTTGTCTAACACTCCCATAAAACTTTCCTCCCTCTCTCAGTCCCACAATAGTCCTTGAATTTTCTCATCATCTCTCTGTGAATTCCATGAAGGCGGTATTTCCTCTAATCTGTTACAGTATCGCTAGTTCTGAACATCAGTTAGCTACATTTAATGAACATGTATTTAATCGTCCAGTCAAAAAATATTTATTTATTTATTTTTAATTATTTATTTTTTAAGATTTTATGTATTTGACTGAAAGAAACACAGCAAGAGAGGGAAGACAAGCAGAGGGGATGAGACGGAGAAGCAGGCTTGTCACCGAGCGGGGAGCTCGATGCAGGGCTCGATCCCAGGATCCTGGGATCATGACCTGAGCCAAAGGCAGACGCTTAACGACTGAGCCACCCAGGTGCCCAAAAAATATTTATTTAGAACCTAAATGTGCCAGGTACTCCCCGGGGCACTGGGGGGCTCAGTGAGGAACACAAGAAACAGTGTGTTCTCAGTGAGCCTACTAGGTTCTAGTAAGTAGCTAGAGGTAGGACTTAAATAAATAAATTACAAAATATCAAGTGGTGACTAATGCTACACAGAGAACTGAATCAGAGTGAACTGACTGAAAATGGCTGAGGAAACTTCAGATTGAATGGTTAGAGTAAACACCTCTGAGAAAATAACGTTTATGTTGAAATTTAATGACAAGTCAGCTATGGAAAGATCAGGAGAAAGCAATTCAGGATATACACAATGAGGCCAAAACCTAAGACCATAGAAGTCAATGAATTTGACATGCTCAGAAGGAAAAAATAAGCAATATTACTAAAATATGGTGGTATGTTAATCACTGAACCTTACTATGTAAGTTAAAAAAAATATTAAAACTAACAATGGCGAGGAGCATGGATGGCTCAGCTGGTTTCAGCTCAGGTCATGATCTTGGGGTCTTGGGATCCAGCCCCACTCCATGCTTGGTACAGAATTTTCTGGAGATTCTCTCCCTCTTGTTCTGCCCCTACCACCACTCACACACGTGCTCTCTCCCTCTTAAATAAATAAATAAAATCTTTAAAAAAAAAACTAACTATAGCTATAATAATTTGTTAATAATAGATATACAGCTGACCCTTGGACAACACGTGTTTGATCTACACAAGTCCATTTACACATGGTTTTCCATAAATACAGTACTGTACATGTATTTTCTCTTCCTGTATACTTTCTTAATAACATTTTCTTTCATCTAGTTTACATTATTGTACAAATACAGTGTATAATACATAAGTAAAATGTATGTTAATTAATTCTTTCTGTTATTGGTAAAGCTTCTGGTCAACAGGAAGCTAAGAGTACTAAGTTTTGAGAGAGTCAAAAGTTTTACATGAATTTTTAACTGTGCAGGTCAGTGCCCTAACTCGTATGTTGTTCAAGGATCAACTGTACCTTGTGACATCAAAGCCATAAAATGTGGGGAGGTGGGAGATAAAAGGATAGAGTTTTTATATGTGATCAAAGTTATTATTATCAGCATAAAATAGACTGATCAAACTATAAGATATTTTATGGATGCTTCATCGTAACCACAAAACAAAAACCAACAGCAGATACCCTAGAGACAAAGAGAAGGGAATCAAGGCACACTGCTGTGGAAAATCATCAATTCACAAAGTAGGACAACCAAGGGAGGAAGAAAGACAGAGGGAACTACAAAAACAAAAACAAAAACAAACAAACAAAAAACAATAAGATGCAAAGGCAATAAAAATAAATTTGGAAAACACCATGACAGTTTCTTATATAGTTAAACATATATTTACCATAAAGACATAGCAATTCTACTTCTACGAATGTATCCAAGAGAAATGAAAACAAATATTTACACAAAAACATGAACCCAGCTGATCATAGGAACTTTATTCATAATAGCCAAATACTAAAAACAACACAAGTGTTTATCATCTGGTGAATAAAAAAATGTGATCTGCACAATCTACATAATAAAGAATCCTCCATAATACAAAGGAAGAGAGTTCTGACACCTGAAACATGTGGATTAATTTCAAAGTATCTGATTAAGTGAAAGAAAACAAACACAAAAGACTACATGAAGTAGGGCTGCATTTATATAAAATGCAAGAAAATGCAAATTACCCTGACAGGAAACACATCAGTGGTTATCAGGGCCTGAGGTAGGGGACAGGAGAGCATTTCCCGCAAGGGAGCACAACAGTTTCTAAGAAAACGGAATTATTGTAAACCATCATAGCGGTGCTGGCGGCTACGTGAAGGGACACAGGTGTCAAAACTCAACCAGCTCTACACTTAAATCGTCCATCGTGTGTACCTTGTACATCAATACAATAAATTTAAAATATGGACACAGGGGTGCCTGGGTGGCTCAGTGGGTTAAAGCCTCTGCCTTCAGCTCCAGTCCTGATCCCAGGGTCCTGGGATCCAGCCCCGCATCAGGCTCTCTGCTCAGCGGGGAGCCTGCTTCCTCCTCTCTCTGCCTGCCTCTCTGCCTGCTTGTGATCCCTGTCTGTCGAATAAATAAATAAAATCTTTTTAAAAAAATAAAATAAAATATGGACACAGGCATACCAATCTTTGTAAAGGATCTCTTTGTGGAATGCAGCTTAAAGCTTATTTCAATACACGACGATCATTTCAGGAAAAAACGTGTTTTAGGTTCTCCAAGTTTCTACTTCCCTGATGCTTTAAAGCAGCTCTCCAAGTTTCTCTTTAGATAATAAAATAAACAACCAAGAGTGTGTCCCAGGAGACCCTAACTTTCTGTGAGTAGTTCCTGCCACTCTGATGTTCTGACTGCAGTGATAATCATTAACCTTTTTTTATGCCATAGTCCCAGGTGCCACTGTAAGCCAAGTCTCTGAGGGTGAGCGCCAGATCTCATTAAACACCGCCGTTCGCCCCGCATGGGGCACTTTCGTACAGGCAGAGTCAGGCGACTCCTGCAGAGAGTAAGTGAAGGTGGTGCTACGTGAAATCAAGTCACGGACACCTGATGAATGAGCAGGGTGACCCAAGGAAGGGTGACAGTTTAGAGAGATGCTTCAGTGCATGCAAACATGAATTCTTCTGACAGTCCAGATGGAGCCACAGAAGAACTCGAAATTCACTGAGTGCCCGAAAGTTACATTCCTGAAGCGAAGAAAGGAAAAAACCCAGCTGAAATTTGGGCAGCATTCGGCCACTTTTGCCAGAAGTCAGGGGACCTGCTCGAGATCTGGCTGCGGGTGACTCCTCCATTCACCACCAAACCTCGCTGCTCCGCCCTTCCTGACCACCACGTGCAGCAGGATACATGGGACGTGGAACTCAGAGGAATGTTCTGAGGTTCACAGGAAACGTGAAGAGATACTGTAACGCTTGGACTTCTCCCTGGGGTTAAGTCCAGACTTCACTTTTGCTGTGGGCATCCGAAAAGGAAGTGAGAAAAAGCCACAGACGTTATGGAAAAGGACAGTTTTTCATTCAGAGGAAGAAGGATGGACTCCGTAAGCAAACACTGAATAACCATTTGGTGCGGTTTGGAAAGGGGGATTAGTTACCACCCAGGGGAAAGTCTCAGACTAGGACTGAGATTTACACAGAATTCAACGCTGAAGCAATCACAGAATTGACAGAAAAACGGAGGGAATGCAGTATGGAAAAAAAACCCGCAAAGCTTGAGTTTCCTAACATACCCGAATAGAGAAAACACAAAGGGTGCTACAAAGAGTAGGAGGTAAGTATACTTTATTATGCAATTATCCATACTTATATGTTAAGCAGTCTGACTCTCACTAAATTTGTTTACGTGGATATTTTATGAATTAAAAGTATAACAGTATAACTACTGCTCTCCCCAAAATTATAGTGAAGGCAGCTGTCAAGTATGATAGCTTTACTCTAAGTATGTAAATGAAAGTCCTTAATGTACTCAGCTTGCAATTAAGCTTTGTCACATTTTACTGACAGCAGCAAAAATCCCAAAATATCTCTAATCCCCACCCCCCACCACCACATCTCAGTCCTTTTCTGTTCCTCCTTTCCCATCCCGATGTTCTTAACAAGTCCACATACATCACTGTAGACATAGGCTCTAGCGGAGGGCCTCAGTCTGTCCCTGTCGTCATCCTCATTTTAGAAAACACATAAGACACGAGGCTTAAGAGTGTCATGAAAGATCCAAACCTACAGTGGCCAAACAGGTTCTCTTCCATCAGTCCCCATTTCTGACTAAATCTGGAATCTTGAGATGTGCCAGTGTGCAACTGAATGCCACTTTTTAAGGACCCACAAATGGTAAGGAAGAACAATCCTCCCCCAAAATGAAAGTCTTAACATGGCAAGGTTATAATTAAATGCTTAGACGCAGATTGTCATAATCCAGAACCTTTCCCCCAAGACAGGATGGGCTCAGGAGGGCATCTAGAGAAGACCGACACAAAGCCAGCTTGTTCTCCACTATCGTGAAGTTAAGCAACTCCCCTAGGAGAGCAAGGCTACATCTTTCCCTCTTCTCAGCATTTATTTGACCCAAATACAGCAGAACAGAAAGCTCTCGATGCCTTTTTTCCATTCCTATATGACCCCATGACGACCACAGCCAACAGCAACCCCATTTGTGTCCGACCATCCCAGAATCTTTTTTTTTTAATAAACATATAATATATTTTTATCCGCAGGGGTACAGGTCTGTGAATCGCCAGGTTTACACACTTCACAGCACTCACCATAGGACATACCCTCCCCAATGTCCATAACCCCACCCCCCTCCCAACCCCCCTCTCCCCATCAACCCTGTTTGTTTTGTGAGATTAAGAGTCACTTATGGTTTGTCTCCCTCCCAATCCCATCTTGTTTCATTTACTCTTCTCCTACCCCCTTAACCCCCCATGTTGCATCTCCTCTCCCTCATATCAGGGAGATCATATCGTAGTTGTCTTTCTCCGATTGACTTATTTCGCTAAGCATGATACCCTCTAGTTCCATCCACGTCATCGCAAATGGCAAGATTTCATTTCTTTTGATGGCTGCATAGTATTCCATTGTGTATATACACCACATCTTCTTTATCCATTCATCTGTTGATGGACATCTAGGTTCTTTCCATAGTTTGGCTATTGTAGACATTGCTGCTATAAACATTCGGGTGCACGTGACCCTTCGGATCACTATGTTTGTATCTTTAGGGTAAATACCCAGCAGTGCAATTACTGGGTCATAGGGTAGATCTATTTTCAACATTTTGAGGAACTTCCATGCTATTTTCCAGAGTGGTTGCACCAGCTTACCATCTCAGAATCTTGTTTAAAAATGGCACCGTGCTATTGCAGATCCCAACCTGTCTAACTTACAACACCAGGGGGGAATCAGGCTCCTCTCAGCGTCGTCAAAGAAGAAATACCCAGGAAGGAAAATGGAGGAATTTGGGGGAGGTTGGGAAACGATTGGCGAGATAAATGGAAGGAACAGTGGGATGGATGATTGGCAGCTGCGGGAGACTCCACCTCCGTCTGCCTTGACACCTGCTCCTCTCCAGTGGGGGCAGTGAGGAAGGTGGGAAGGGGGAAATGAAGGGGATTTCAAAGCATTTCCACTTGTCCACAGACCATGCTCGCTTATGTGTCTATATTAGACCTCAGCAACATTAACGCGCGTCCACCCAGATATGGTTGATATGGTTATGCCTTTCTGTGCTGTAGTAATCAGTCAGGAAGTGTATGACCTGGGTGCAGGAGCAGTGAGGGGAGGGTGAATATCACAATATTTATGGTGCAAGGCAAACGACAGTACAAGACCCTATTTCAATAGATCAGCCTCTGTGAGGTCCTTTGATAATTTAATTTTGGAATAAATGGATGGGAAATACAAATAATGAGCAACTACAAGGACCAGAAAAGTCACAGCAAAATTTTCAAATGGAAATTCATTCAGGAAACAAAAAGGGTGGGGGGGCTTGGTTAAGGAAAAAATGCTGCTAGGAATTACTTTTCCCAGACAGAGTGTCTGAGGAAAATGATTTCCTTTCAGGAGGAACTCGGTGGCTTCAAACCTAGAGGGATCCTAGCTCAGGTTCTTGAATTGGTCATTTGCACATAGAACTAAAGAATTAGCCACAAAATAAAACACCCAAGGACCCCAGCTTCAATGGAGTTACACAAGCATGCACTAGAGGTTCACCAAAGTTGAGCACTATTCCGAGAGGAGCATTCCAAATACCGCCCATCTGCATCCACTTTCTTGCACTACTATTAACAGACTCATGTTCCAATTGCTGAAAAGAATATAAGGTATAAGAGACCTATAGAAGAGGACCTGTAAAATATGCATAGGTGGGGAATGGGAGGTGAAATTTCTGTTATTCTTTTGGAAGCTGCCATATACATGACATTACAAAGAACAATGATTATTTTCCCAAAAGACGTTTTCAAATGCATGAAATAGGTTATGCAAGTTATGAAGCATGCATCATATACCTACTTGCTCTGTCACTGTGTAGACCTCAAAAACTCCAGTTTCTGCTCTCCTACTGGCAATACATGAAGGGTTGAGATAATGTGGAGAAAAGGAACTCAACTTTTATTAACATTCCCTTTGTCCTTTTGCAACTTGACTGTCTGGATTCTCAGTTAAGTATTCTCTCTTCTCAGGCACAGAACTGTCTGGGGAAAACAGGAGACCAGGAAGAATGAAAGGGAGATGGGAAGGAGCACTGGGTCAGAGAGAAAAACCATCATGAAGACCAGAGTTTAATGGGACCACAGAGGTAATTTCATTCAACCAAAAATTTTAAATATGAGAATCCTGCAGTGAGAAAAGTCGTGTCGTTTACCCAGGGTCCTACCTGTCTTATGGTGAGTGAAATGACTCTTGACTCTTCATCCAAGGCTTTTACTACTTCATCTTTAGCACTGACATTCAGGGTTGAAAACTTATTTTTGCTAATTTTCTTTGTAATTTTTTTTCAGAGACTTTCTGCCCACTGATATTGCATGCGATGGATATGCAGAATCAGACCACAGTGACTGAATTTATCCTGACTGCCTTCCCTATGATCCCAAAGCTTCAGATCTCCCTCTTTGTGGTCCTCCTGTTTACTTACATGCTAATTCTAACGGGAAATACTGTCATCATTTCCTTAATCTGGGCTGATAATCGCCTCCAAACCCCAATGTACTTCTTCCTCAGTAATTTGTCTTTTTTGGACATTTCATACACTACTTCAGTTACCCCAAAGCTGTTAGCCTGTCTCCTAGAGGACAAGAAGACCATATCTTTTGCAGGCTGCATCACCCAAATATATTTCTTTTTTTTCTTGGGGACAGTGGAGTTTATCCTCCTGGTGGTGATGTCCTTTGACCGCTATGTGGCCATCTGTAACCCCCTGCGCTATACTATCATCATGAACAGCAGGGTCTGCCTCCTGCTGGTTCTAGGCTGCTGGGTAGGAGCCTTCTTTTCAGTACTGTGTCCAATAATTGTCGTGTCTGGATTGCCTTACTGTTATAGAGAAATTAGTCATTTCTTCTGTGACATCGCCCCCCTACTACAGGCAGCCTGTATAGACACTCATTTCATTGAGATGATGAGTTTCCTCTTATCCTCCTTTGTCCTTCTGACCTCGCTGATTATCACCATTGTGTCCTACACCTACATCATCTCTACCATCCTTCGTATCCCCTCAGCCCAAGGCCGTCGGAAGGCCTTTTCCACCTGTGCTTCTCACATCACAGTTGTGTCCATTGCCTATGGGAGCAATATCTTCATGTACGTGAGACCCAGCCAGAGCCACTCACTAGAATTTGATAAGGTGACAGCTGTCATGACCATAATGGTGACCCCTCTTCTGAACCCCTTCATTTATAGCCTGAGGAATGAAAAAGTAAAAGAAGTTTTGAGAGACGCAATCCACAAAATTATGTCCTTATGGCACAAGAGAACTTGAACTTTATTACACAGGAGAGCTTGAAAGTTTGTGTGCTAATAATGACGATATTCAGCACTTGGACTCCAGGTGGAGGAAAGCATGCTTGTAGACAATAAAGTCAAAGATTTGTGGGAACACATGAAGAGGCTTCTTGCCACATCAGAAACAAGGTATTACAGTCAACGTCCAGAGAAGGCAATTCAAGCATAGAGAAAATAATGTTTTGAACCCTATTATTTTTACTGTCTCACACACAGATTATCATGAATTAATGAAAAATACTTAACTGAACTCAGAAAACCTGATTTGTAAGCCTGGGTGTATTGCTGTTTTATCACATGGCACTTACACTATCTGAACTCTCATTTTTCTCATTGGTACAGTAGGAAATACTTCACAGTCCCCCCACCCCTGCTTTTTCTTTAATAGTCTTAATCTAGATGACCTAAGAAAGGCAACCACAGATAACTGGAAGTTAATGCTTTCTCTAGGTATTAGGCTGATGCAAGATGGCTGACTTCATCCCTGACAGCTAAATACTGTAGAAAATAATAGTAATAATAATAATAATAATAATAATAACAAAAGCAAGAAAGAGCAGTAACCTATCCCAGCATTTGTACAGTGTGCTTAAATGTGAGCTTATATGTTGATACACATGGAGTTTATAAGAATATAGATTTTAAATCACCTGAGTTCAAAATCCTAATTCCTGGAAGGAGGATATGATTGGTGCAACTGACAAGAGATGTCCTCTCCTGATTCATTTCTTTGTAAGAGGAAAGATTGGCAAGGAGTTAAGTTGCCCTCTGTCCTTACCACCATGGAACCCGTGCTATGGGATGGGTACTCTGAACGACATGGTAAAAACAGGAACAACACCATAGGCATTCCTAAGAGCAAACAAATTATGGCTAGCGTGGTCATTAACCTTCTAGCTACATGGACGATGACTGAGACCCTAAACTGGCATGGAATCTCTCACGGACAAGCAGATAGAGAAAGTGCTACCTTAGGAACGGACTCAGAATACTATGGAAGAACCCAGTGTGTCATAAGGTATTGTAACGAACAAATGTTTCCAGATCGAAAGAACATAGAACAATGTCACCAGGGCTGAAGCAGTCATATAAGGATCTGGTCTGTACTCATTATCAGACACTCCATAAGTTAAGATTTGGAAAGTTACCATATCAGTTCCTATTGCTGCCATAACAAATTTGGCAGCTGATAACAACTCAGTTTTATCATCTGACCTTTCTGGAGGTCACATGTCCAAAATCTGTTTCCTACTCATCTGAGTTGTTGACAGAATTCCCTTCCTTGAAGATGTGGGCCCAAGGTCCTGCTTTCTTGCTGCTATCAGCCAAGGGCCATTTCCAGTTTCTAGAAGGTACTTCAGCTCTTGGCTCGTCGTCCCCCTTCCTTCGCCTTCAAAGCCAACAATAGTGGAGCGAGTATCTCACAAGTTTCAAACCTCTCTTCTTTCCCTCTCTTTCCAACTTGGCTGACAACGTTCTCCACTTCTAAGGACTCACTTGATTGGATTAGGCCCACCCCAATATCCAGGATATTATCATGGACTCAAGGTCCTTTTCCTGAATTACATTTGCAAAGTCCCCTCTGCCAAGTCAAGTAACATATTCACAGATTCTGGGGGATTAGGACATGAATATCTTAGGTGCCATTACTCTGCTTGTCAGCATTGGGTTGCTAGAGGTAATGATCCAAGAAAGAAAAAATAAAGAACAGAGCACAATAGGATTATTTTGAGCCAATACTCATTCCTAAACTCCAAGTTTCATCACTTAAAGCAGAAGAGCTTACAAATCCCAGAATGTGAAAGACTAGTGAAAAGCAGCAACATAGGAAATACATGTATGAACTAGCTACATGTGTTTTTATTTAAATCATTGTTAGGTAATGATGAACATAGCTGTCGCTTTGTGCTGTTTTACTGTTTTCATGAGTGCCCACATCACTCAGAAACTCTGATCTGCTATCACGAACACAGAAAAGAAAATCCTGAGCAAATAAGAGAATTTAAACACAATTTTGGTACCCAAAATTATACCTGGCCCCAGGTTGGGCCAGGCTTGAAACTGAAAATATAAAAAGACTTCATAAACTCTGAAAAATAACATAAATATACTGTTTTGCCTTGATGTTGATTATTATTCTTATGATCAACATTGTTATAACACAAGATAATAATATCTATCAGTTTCTACGTTGACTCTAGTTAGTTGCTTGTCCCAAACTTGGGGACACCTGGGTAGACGCTTACTTTTCCCATACTATGGGCCCTTTTAATGAGGCCCAAGTGTCAGTGGCCAAAACTCACTCTTTTGGTTGCAGCTGACTAATCTGGCCTTGGCCTGGGAACCCCCAAGCCCTCCACCCATAGACTTTAATGAAAGGATGTGTCCCAGGGCATGCTTCTCCATACTGTCCCCCTCCAAGGGTGCCCCTCCCCCACCCAGCCATGCCATGTACCTCCTCCAGGACCCATGAGTAATAAACTCTATGGTAATTCCTTTTGCAGTCTGTTGAACTGCAGCTCACCATCTGGTCTCCTCTGCTCCACTTAGGAAATGTTAACTTGACAAATTAATCACAAGGTGGTACCACCACAAATAGCAATTTGCTTCATTCTTGAAATGTACTAAGAAGTGTTTGTGTGTGTGTGTGTGCATGTGTGTGTAACACTTCAGAGGTATGTACTTTGTCTGAGATCCTTAAAAACTCTTTATTAAATAAAATTTTGGTGGGTACCTGGGTAGCCTATTTGGTTAAGCGTCTGCCTTCGGCTCAGGTCATGATGATCCCAGGGTCCGGAGATCCAGACCTGCCCTGGATTCCCTGCTCAGCAGGGAGCCTGCCTCTTCCTATTCCCCTCCACCGCCTCCTCCTGACCCTCCCTCCTGTACCCTTCCCCTTCCCTCCCCTGCTCACTCGCTTGCGAGTTCTCTCTTAAATAAATAAAATCTTCAAAAACAAAAAGGTTAACAGTGAAAATATATTAATTACTAAAGTTTTTATAACTGGAAAGAGCTTATGCATTATCGTTTTCAACATTATCATCTTTTTTTTTTTTAAGATTTTATTTATTCATTTGATAGACAGAGATCACAAGTAGGTAGAGAGTCAGGCAGAGAGAGAGGGAGAAGCAGGCTTCCTGATGAGCAGAAAGCCTGACATGGAACTCGATCCCAGGACAGTGAGAGCACGACCTGAGCTGAAGGCAGAGGCTTAACCCACTGAGCCACCCAGGCACACCTACATTATCATCTTTTTAAAAAGGGGGCTTACTTTCTCCAAATGCTGAAAGTAAGAAAGCATATTAATGAATGAATCCCTAGTTAGCTGTAAACAATATCCTTGGGGCAGGCCTGCAGTCTAAGATGATAAATGATTTTTTTTTAAGATTTTATTTATTTATTTGACAGACAGATCCCAGAGAAGGAGGCAGAGAGAGAGGAGGAAGCAGGCTCCTTGCTGAGCAGAGAGCCTGATATGGGGCTCTATCCCAGGACCCTGGGATCATGACCTGAGCCGAAGGCAGAGGCTTTAACCCACTGAGCCACCCAGGCACTCCGATAAATGATTTTTTTTTAAAGATTTTGTTTATTTATTTGAGAGAGAGACAGTGAGAGAGAGCATGAGCAAGGAGAAGGTCAGAGAGAGAAGCAGACTCCCCGCGGAGCCGGGAGCCTGATGCGGGACTCCAGGATCATGACCTGAGCCGAAGGCAGTCGTCCAACCAATTGAGCCACCCAGGCGTCCCAATGATTTTTTTAAATAAAAGATTTTAGGGGCGCCTGGGTGGGTTAAGCCTCTGCCTTTGGCTCAGGTCATGATCGCAGTGTCCTGGGATCGAGCCCCACATTGGGCTCTCTGCTCAGTGGGGAGCCTGCTTCCCCTTCTCTCTCTGCCCGCCTCTCTGCCTACTTGTGATCTCTGTCTGTCAAATAAATAAATAAAATCTTAAAAACAAAAAGAAATACATACTTCTGAAATGTACCATACATATGCACACACACACACACACACACACACATAACCACTTTTTAGTACATTTCAAGAATGAAGGAAATTGCCGTATGTGGTGGTACCACCTTGTTATTAATTTATCAAGTTAACATTTCTTTTTTTCTAAGATTCTACTTATTTATTTATTTGACAGAGAGAGGCAGAGAGAGAGGGAACACAAGCAGGGGGAGTGGGAGTGGGAGAAGCACGCTTCCTGCTGAGCAGGAAGCCTGACAAGTGGCTCAATCCCAGGACCCTGAGAGGCTGGGACCTAAGCCAAAGGCAGATGCCTAACAACTGAGCCACCCAGGTGCCCCCAAGTTAACATTTCCTAAGTGGAGCAGAGGAGACCAGATGGTGAGCTGAAGTTCAACAGACTGTAACAGGAATTACCATGGGGTTTATTACTCATGGGTCCTGGAGGAGGTCCATGGCATGACTGGGGGAAGGGGGCACCCTTGGAGGGGACAGTATGGAGAAGCAGGCCCTGGGGCACATCTTTTCATTAAAGTCTATCGGTAGAGGGTTTGAGGGTTCCCAGGCCAAGGCCAGATTAGTCAGTTGCAACCAAAAGAGTGAGTTTTGGTCAGTGACACTGGGGCCTTATTAACGGGGCCCATAAAGGGAAGGGGCTGGGAGGCAGGGAAGATGGTTGAGCACAAGGGCTGTTGGGGTGGTCATGTCAGAAAGTCACATGTGTTTGTGACTCTGCAGGCTGCATGTGCTTGCATGAGGGGACTAATAGCAGTTCAACATCACAGCAGGCTGCTGGGCCAAATGGGGGACAAGGCAGCAATACCCCGGAGTAGTTTAGCTAAACTCTTGACCACCGATAATAAATAATTTGACATGTTTCACTGCAGCCTTTGAGAATCTTGTGATCTAATTGAGATGTATGTTCACAGTTGTTGTCACCAAAACCTTTATTTCGACTGAGTCAGGAGGAAGGAGTATGTGAGGGTTAACTGGCAAGGAGAAGGATCACAGAATTCATTATGTACAACAGGGGTTCTCTGGTTGGGTTGTCCTGTGTCCACAGCTGGAGGGATATAGTTTATCTAGGAAGTGGATATTGTTTGACATTTCTGCAGGTTATTTTGATCTGTTCCCTCTTCTATCCCCATACTGAAGAGGAGTAGTTTAAATACCTAGTCCTAGTTGAGTGTGGGAAAAGTAAGCGTCTACCCAGGTGTCCCCAAGTTTGGGACAAGCAACTAACTAGAGTCAACGTAGAAACTGATAGATATTATTATCTTGTGTTATAACAATGTTGATCATAAGAATAATAATCAACATCAAGGCAAAACAGTATATTTATGTTATTTTTCAGAGTTTATGAAGTCTTTTTATATTTTCAGTTTCAAGCCTGGCCCAACCTGGGGCCAGGTATAATTTTGGGTACCAAAATTGTGTTTAAATTCTCTTATTTGCTCAGGATTTTCTTTTCTGTGTTCGTGATAGCAGATCAGAGTTTCTGAGTGATGTGGGCACTCATGAAAACAGTAAAACAGCACAAAGCGACAGCTATGTTCATCATTACCTAACAATGATTTAAATAAAAACACATGTAGCTAGTTCATACATGTATTTCCTATGTTGCTGCTTTTCACTAGTCTTTCACATTCTGGGATTTGTAAGCTCTTCTGCTTTAAGTGATGAAACTTGGAGTTTAGGAATGAGTATTGGCTCAAAATAATCCTATTGTGCTCTGTTCTTTATTTTTTCTTTCTTGGATCATTACCTCTAGCAACCCAATGCTGACAAGCAGAGTAATGGCACCTAAGATATTCATGTCCTAATCCCCCAGAATCTGTGAATATGTTACTTGACTTGGCAGAGGGGACTTTGCAAATGTAATTCAGGAAAAGGACCTTGAGTCCATGATAATATCCTGGATATTGGGGTGGGCCTAATCCAATCAAGTGAGTCCTTAGAAGTGGAGAACGTTGTCAGCCAAGTTGGAAAGAGAGGGAAAGAAGAGAGGTTTGAAACTTGTGAGATACTCGCTCCACTATTGTTGGCTTTGAAGGCGAAGGAAGGGGGACGACGAGCCAAGAGCTGAAGTACCTTCTAGAAACTGGAAATGGCCCTTGGCTGATAGCAGCAAGAAAGCAGGACCTTGGGCCCACATCTTCAAGGAAGGGAATTCTGTCAACAACTCAGATGAGTAGGAAACAGATTTTGGACATGTGACCTCCAGAAAGGTCAGATGATAAAACTGAGTTGTTATCAGCTGCCAAATTTGTTATGGCAGCAATAGGAACTGATATGGTAACTTTCCAAATCTTAACTTATGGAGTGTCTGATAATGAGTACAGACCAGATCCTTATATGACTGCTTCAGCCCTGGTGACATTGTTCTATGTTCTTTCGATCTGGAAACATTTGTTCGTTACAATACCTTATGACACACTGGGTTCTTCCATAGTATTCTGAGTCCGTTCCTAAGGTAGCACTTTCTCTATCTGCTTGTCCGTGAGAGATTCCATGCCAGTTTAGGGTCTCAGTCATCGTCCATGTAGCTAGAAGGTTAATGACCACGCTAGCCATAATTTGTTTGCTCTTAGGAATGCCTATGGTGTTGTTCCTGTTTTTACCATGTCGTTCAGAGTACCCATCCCATAGCACGGGTTCCATGGTGGTAAGGACAGAGGGCAACTTAACTCCTTGCCAATCTTTCCTCTTACAAAGAAATGAATCAGGAGAGGACATCTCTTGTCAGTTGCACCAATCATATCCTCCTTCCAGGAATTAGGATTTTGAACTCAGGTGATTTAAAATCTATATTCTTATAAACTCCATGTGTATCAACATATAAGCTCACATTTAAGCACACTGTACAAATGCTGGGATAGGTTACTGCTCTTTCTTGCTTTTGTTATTATTATTATTATTATTATTATTACTATTATTTTCTACAGTATTTAGCTGTCAGGGATGAAGTCAGCCATCTTGCATCAGCCTAATACCTAGAGAAAGCATTAACTTCCAGTTATCTGTGGTTGCCTTTCTTAGGTCATCTAGATTAAGACTATTAAAGAAAAAGCAGGGGTGGGGGGACTGTGAAGTATTTCCTACTGTACCAATGAGAAAAATGAGAGTTCAGATAGTGTAAGTGCCATGTGATAAAACAGCAATACACCCAGGCTTACAAATCAGGTTTTCTGAGTTCAGTTAAGTATTTTTCATTAATTCATGATAATCTGTGTGTGAGACAGTAAAAATAATAGGGTTCAAAACATTATTTTCTCTATGCTTGAATTGCCTTCTCTGGACGTTGACTGTAATACCTTGTTTCTGATGTGGCAAGAAGCCTCTTCATGTGTTCCCACAAATCTTTGACTTTATTGTCTACAAGCATGCTTTCCTCCACCTGGAGTCCAAGTGCTGAATATCGTCATTATTAGCACACAAACTTTCAAGCTCTCCTGTGTAATAAAGTTCAAGTTCTCTTGTGCCATAAGGACATAATTTTGTGGATTGCGTCTCTCAAAACTTCTTTTACTTTTTCATTCCTCAGGCTATAAATGAAGGGGTTCAGAAGAGGGGTCACCATTATGGTCATGACAGCTGTCACCTTATCAAATTCTAGTGAGTGGCTCTGGCTGGGTCTCACGTACATGAAGATATTGCTCCCATAGGCAATGGACACAACTGTGATGTGAGAAGCACAGGTGGAAAAGGCCTTCCGACGGCCTTGGGCTGAGGGGATACGAAGGATGGTAGAGATGATGTAGGTGTAGGACACAATGGTGATAATCAGCGAGGTCAGAAGGACAAAGGAGGATAAGAGGAAACTCATCATCTCAATGAAATGAGTGTCTATACAGGCTGCCTGTAGTAGGGGGGCGATGTCACAGAAGAAATGACTAATTTCTCTATAACAGTAAGGCAATCCAGACACGACAATTATTGGACACAGTACTGAAAAGAAGGCTCCTACCCAGCAGCCTAGAACCAGCAGGAGGCAGACCCTGCTGTTCATGATGATAGTATAGCGCAGGGGGTTACAGATGGCCACATAGCGGTCAAAGGACATCACCACCAGGAGGATAAACTCCACTGTCCCCAAGAAAAAAAAGAAATATATTTGGGTGATGCAGCCTGCAAAAGATATGGTCTTCTTGTCCTCTAGGAGACAGGCTAACAGCTTTGGGGTAACTGAAGTAGTGTATGAAATGTCCAAAAAAGACAAATTACTGAGGAAGAAGTACATTGGGGTTTGGAGGCGATTATCAGCCCAGATTAAGGAAATGATGACAGTATTTCCCGTTAGAATTAGCATGTAAGTAAACAGGAGGACCACAAAGAGGGAGATCTGAAGCTTTGGGATCATAGGGAAGGCAGTCAGGATAAATTCAGTCACTGTGGTCTGATTCTGCATATCCATCGCATGCAATATCAGTGGGCAGAAAGTCTCTGAAAAAAAATTACAAAGAAAATTAGCAAAAATAAGTTTTCAACCCTGAATGTCAGTGCTAAAGATGAAGTAGTAAAAGCCTTGGATGAAGAGTCAAGAGTCATTTCACTCACCATAAGACAGGTAGGACCCTGGGTAAACGACACGACTTTTCTCACTGCAGGATTCTCATATTTAAAATTTTTGGTTGAATGAAATTACCTCTGTGGTCCCATTAAACTCTGGTCTTCATGATGGTTTTTCTCTCTGACCCAGTGCTCCTTCCCATCTCCCTTTCATTCTTCCTGGTCTCCTGTTTTCCCCAGACAGTTCTGTGCCTGAGAAGAGAGAATACTTAACTGAGAATCCAGACAGTCAAGTTGCAAAAGGACAAAGGGAATGTTAATAAAAGTTGAGTTCCTTTTCTCCACATTATCTCAACCCTTCATGTATTGCCAGTAGGAGAGCAGAAACTGGAGTTTTTGAGGTCTACACAGTGACAGAGCAAGTAGGTATATGATGCATGCTTCATAACTTGCATAACCTATTTCATGCATTTGAAAACGTCTTTTGGGAAAATAATCATTGTTCTTTGTAATGTCATGTATATGGCAGCTTCCAAAAGAATAACAGAAATTTCACCTCCCATTCCCCACCTATGCATATTTTACAGGTCCTCTTCTATAGGTCTCTTATACCTTATATTCTTTTCAGCAATTGGAACATGAGTCTGTTAATAGTAGTGCAAGAAAGTGGATGCAGATGGGCGGTATTTGGAATGCTCCTCTCGGAATAGTGCTCAACTTTGGTGAACCTCTAGTGCATGCTTGTGTAACTCCATTGAAGCTGGGGTCCTTGGGTGTTTTATTTTGTGGCTAATTCTTTAGTTCTATGTGCAAATGACCAATTCAAGAACCTGAGCTAGGATCCCTCTAGGTTTGAAGCCACCGAGTTCCTCCTGAAAGGAAATCATTTTCCTCAGACACTCTGTCTGGGAAAAGTAATTCCTAGCAGCATTTTTTCCTTAACCAAGCCCCCCCACCCTTTTTGTTTCCTGAATGAATTTCCATTTGAAAATTTTGCTGTGACTTTTCTGGTCCTTGTAGTTGCTCATTATTTGTATTTCCCATCCATTTATTCCAAAATTAAATTATCAAAGGACCTCACAGAGGCTGATCTATTGAAATAGGGTCTTGTACTGTCGTTTGCCTTGCACCATAAATATTGTGATATTCACCCTCCCCTCACTGCTCCTGCACCCAGGTCATACACTTCCTGACTGATTACTACAGCACAGAAAGGCATAACCATATCAACCATATCTGGGTGGACGCGCGTTAATGTTGCTGAGGTCTAATATAGACACATAAGCGAGCATGGTCTGTGGACAAGTGGAAATGCTTTGAAATCCCCTTCATTTCCCCCTTCCCACCTTCCTCACTGCCCCCACTGGAGAGGAGCAGGTGTCAAGGCAGACGGAGGTGGAGTCTCCCGCAGCTGCCAATCATCCATCCCACTGTTCCTTCCATTTATCTCGCCAATCGTTTCCCAACCTCCCCCAAATTCCTCCATTTTCCTTCCTGGGTATTTCTTCTTTGACGACGCTGAGAGGAGCCTGATTCCCCCCTGGTGTTGTAAGTTAGACAGGTTGGGATCTGCAATAGCACGGTGCCATTTTTAAACAAGATTCTGAGATGGTAAGCTGGTGCAACCACTCTGGAAAATAGCATGGAAGTTCCTCAAAATGTTGAAAATAGATCTACCCTATGACCCAGTAATTGCACTGCTGGGTATTTACCCTAAAGATACAAACATAGTGATCCGAAGGGTCACGTGCACCCGAATGTTTATAGCAGCAATGTCTACAATAGCCAAACTATGGAAAGAACCTAGATGTCCATCAACAGATGAATGGATAAAGAAGATGTGGTATATATACACAATGGAATACTATGCAGCCATCAAAAGAAATGAAATCTTGCCATTTGCGATGACGTGGATGGAACTAGAGGGTATCATGCTTAGCGAAATAAGTCAATCGGAGAAAGACAACTACGATATGATCTCCCTGATATGAGGGAGAGGAGATGCAACATGGGGGGTTAAGGGGGTAGGAGAAGAGTAAATGAAACAAGATGGGATTGGGAGGGAGACAAACCATAAGTGACTCTTAATCTCACAAAACAAACAGGGTTGATGGGGAGAGGGGGGTTGGGAGGGGGGTGGGGTTATGGACATTGGGGAGGGTATGTCCTATGGTGAGTGCTGTGAAGTGTGTAAACCTGGCGATTCACAGACCTGTACCCCTGCGGATAAAAATATATTATATGTTTATTAAAAAAAAAAAGATTCTGGGATGGTCGGACACAAATGGGGTTGCTGTTGGCTGTGGTCGTCATGGGGTCATATAGGAATGGAAAAAAGGCATCGAGAGCTTTCTGTTCTGCTGTATTTGGGTCAAATAAATGCTGAGAAGAGGGAAAGATGTAGCCTTGCTCTCCTAGGGGAGTTGCTTAACTTCACGATAGTGGAGAACAAGCTGGCTTTGTGTCGGTCTTCTCTAGATGCCCTCCTGAGCCCATCCTGTCTTGGGGGAAAGGTTCTGGATTATGACAATCTGCGTCTAAGCATTTAATTATAACCTTGCCATGTTAAGACTTTCATTTTGGGGGAGGATTGTTCTTCCTTACCATTTGTGGGTCCTTAAAAAGTGGCATTCAGTTGCACACTGGCACATCTCAAGATTCCAGATTTAGTCAGAAATGGGGACTGATGGAAGAGAACCTGTTTGGCCACTGTAGGTTTGGATCTTTCATGACACTCTTAAGCCTCGTGTCTTATGTGTTTTCTAAAATGAGGATGACGACAGGGACAGACTGAGGCCCTCCGCTAGAGCCTATGTCTACAGTGATGTATGTGGACTTGTTAAGAACATCGGGATGGGAAAGGAGGAACAGAAAAGGACTGAGATGTGGTGGTGGGGGGTGGGGATTAGAGATATTTTGGGATTTTTGCTGCTGTCAGTAAAATGTGACAAAGCTTAATTGCAAGCTGAGTACATTAAGGACTTTCATTTACATACTTAGAGTAAAGCTATCATACTTGACAGCTGCCTTCACTATAATTTTGGGGAGAGCAGTAGTTATACTGTTATACTTTTAATTCATAAAATATCCACGTAAACAAATTTAGTGAGAGTCAGACTGCTTAACATATAAGTATGGATAATTGCATAATAAAGTATACTTACCTCCTACTCTTTGTAGCACCCTTTGTGTTTTCTCTATTCGGGTATGTTAGGAAACTCAAGCTTTGCGGGTTTTTTTTCCATACTGCATTCCCTCCGTTTTTCTGTCAATTCTGTGATTGCTTCAGCGTTGAATTCTGTGTAAATCTCAGTCCTAGTCTGAGACTTTCCCCTGGGTGGTAACTAATCCCCCTTTCCAAACCGCACCAAATGGTTATTCAGTGTTTGCTTACGGAGTCCATCCTTCTTCCTCTGAATGAAAAACTGTCCTTTTCCATAACGTCTGTGGCTTTTTCTCACTTCCTTTTCGGATGCCCACAGCAAAAGTGAAGTCTGGACTTACCCCAGGGAGAAGTCCAAGCGTTACAGTATCTCTTCACGTTTCCTGTGAACCTCAGAACATTCCTCTGAGTTCCACGTCCCATGTATCCTGCTGCACGTGGTGGTCAGGAAGGGCGGAGCAGCGAGGTTTGGTGGTGAATGGAGGAGTCACCCGCAGCCAGATCTCGAGCAGGTCCCCTGACTTCTGGCAAAAGTGGCCGAATGCTGCCCAAATTTCAGCTGGGTTTTTTCCTTTCTTCGCTTCAGGAATGTAACTTTCGGGCACTCAGTGAATTTCGAGTTCTTCTGTGGCTCCATCTGGACTGTCAGAAGAATTCATGTTTGCATGCACTGAAGCATCTCTCTAAACTGTCACCCTTCCTTGGGTCACCCTGCTCATTCATCAGGTGTCCGTGACTTGATTTCACGTAGCACCACCTTCACTTACTCTCTGCAGGAGTCGCCTGACTCTGCCTGTACGAAAGTGCCCCATGCGGGGCGAACGGCGGTGTTTAATGAGATCTGGCGCTCACCCTCAGAGACTTGGCTTACAGTGGCACCTGGGACTATGGCATAAAAAAAGGTTAATGATTATCACTGCAGTCAGAACATCAGAGTGGCAGGAACTACTCACAGAAAGTTAGGGTCTCCTGGGACACACTCTTGGTTGTTTATTTTATTATCTAAAGAGAAACTTGGAGAGCTGCTTTAAAGCATCAGGGAAGTAGAAACTTGGAGAACCTAAAACACGTTTTTTCCTGAAATGATCGTCGTGTATTGAAATAAGCTTTAAGCTGCATTCCACAAAGAGATCCTTTACAAAGATTGGTATGCCTGTGTCCATATTTTATTTTATTTTTTTAAAAAGATTTTATTTATTTATTCGACAGACAGGGATCACAAGTAGGCAGAGAGGCAGGCAGAGAGAGGAGGAAGCAGGCTCCCCGCTGAGCAGAGAGCCTGATGCGGGGCTGGATCCCAGGACCCTGGGATCAGGACTGGAGCTGAAGGCAGAGGCCTTAACCCACTGAGCCACCCAGGCGCCCCTGTGTCCGTATTTTAAATTTATTGTATTGATGTACAAGTTACACACGATGGACGATTTAAGTGTAGAGCTGGTTGAGTTTTGACACCTGTGTCCCTTCACGTAGCCGCCAGCACCGCTATGATGGTTTACAATATCTCCGTTTTCTTAGAAACTGTTGTGCTCCCTTGCGGGAAATGCTCTCCTCTCCCCTACCTCAGGCCCTGATAACCACTGATGTGTTTCCTGTCAGGGTAATTTGCATTTTCTTGCATTTTATATAAATGCAGTCCTACTTCATGTAGTCTTTTGTGTTTGTTTTCTTTCACTTAATCAGATACTTTGAAGTTTATGCACGTGTTTCGGGTATCCATGGTTTATTCCTCTGTATTATGGAGGACTATGTATAATATAGATTCTGCAGAATTATCACAGCCTGTTTATTCATCAGACGGTGGAGCCTTGAGTTGTTTTCAGTACTGGTTAATGTGAATAAACCCTCTATGAACCATTGAGGTCATGTTTTTATGTGGATATTTGTTTTCACTTTTGTTAGATACATTCTGAAAAGTGGGATGACTGTGTTTTATGGTGGGAATATGTTTAATTATAAGAATCGTCAGGATGTTCTCCAAAGTCATTGTATCATTTTCCGTTGTACTGGTAATAGAGTGACTCTCACACTTCCGTATCCTTACTAATGCTGGGTGTTAGCAGTCTTCTAAATTCTAGCCAGTCTAGTACATGTTGACGGAAATATCTGATGCATTATACATATATTTTTTTTACTTTTTCAGTTTATTGGATGTATAATTGACAAATAAAATTGCATATATGTAAAGTGTTCATCATGAAGACTTGACATAAATCTATATTTTGGGAAATGATTATCACAATCAATTACCTGACACATTCTTCACCTCATATTGTTACTTTTTTTTTTGATGAGTGTGTTTAAACTAGCTACTATTTAGCAAATTTCAAGTACAGAATACAGTATTATTAAGTGTGGTCACCACACTGTATGTTAGACACCCAGAGTTTATTCATCTTATAATGGAAGGCTTTGTGCCCTTGGCTACCATCTCCCCATTTTCCTCTATCCCACATGTGAGTGAAATCATAAGGTATTTGTCTGACATGTTTATAGCAGCATTATCTACAATAGTCAAATTATGAAACAACTCAAGTGTCCACTGACCGATGAATGGATAAAGAAGAGGTGGCGTAATGATGGGATATTATTCAGCCATAAGAAAAGAATGGAATCTTGCCACGTTTTGCAACAACATGGTTGGAACTATAAAGTATAATACTAAACGAAATCAGTAAGAAAAACAAATGCCATATGACTTCACTCCTCTGTGGAATTTAAGAAACAAAACAAATGAACAGGGGCGCCTGGGTGGCTTAGTGGGTTAAAGCCTCTGCCTTCGGCTCAGGTCATGGTCTCAGTGTTCTGGGATCGAGCCCCACATCGTGCTCTCAGCTCAGCGGGAAGCCTGCTTCCACCCCCCACCCCCATCTGCCTGCCTCTCTGCCTACTTGTGATCTCTGTCAAATAAATAAATAAAATATTTTTAAAAAGAAAAAAATAAAAGAAACAAAACAAATGAACAGAGGGGATAGGGAAAGGGAGGTAAGTGAAGAAACAGACTCTTAACTGTAGAGAAGAGACAGTTCCCAGAGGGGAGGTGGGTGGGGGGAGGGGTGAAATATGTTTTGGGGATTCAGAAGCACATTCTGTGATGAGCACTGGGTGTTGTACGGAAGTGTGGTATCACTATATTGAATACCTGAAACTAGTATTACATTGTATGTTAACAAGTAGGAATTTAAATAAAACTTTTTTTAAAAGATTAAAAAAAAAAAAACTTAAAAAACTTGCTGTGCTGTTAGAGACAGAGGTCCTAGATGGCATCTGAAACTCTAGAATAATTATTGTTGGAGAACACTTTCTATTGGTCAATGACTTTAAAAGGATGAAAGTTTTTTAAGCATTAATTTTCTTTTAAATAGATAAAGCAAAATATCATGAAAATCCCCAAGGAAACCCTAGCAGGTCAATTTGGCACCGTCTAAAACTTTGTAATTATGATTAGGTCGTTCAAAACCAACATTCTTTTGTAACAATATTATTAATTAACTTCCTTTGACCCATATCCCCAAGAGCTGTTTTCATCTAAATCTCTAAGGAAAATAAGCCCATGAAAAAGCACAGTTCATCCACTTATGAAAAAAAATTCATAGAAGAGAGGAAACTTTATAGAGAAAAAGAATAGGGTAACTTTTAGAAAATATACAACTCACCTTTAATCTTGGCAATTCAGTGTATTCAAGACTATTTAGTAAAATCTCCGGTGGAAAATTTAGTATTCTAGTAACCGTAAAGAGGGACCACGATACCAAAAACTACACTAAGTTCCCCTCACTGGGCTGTCGCTTGGTAAGGATGGCGTAAGAAGGATTCTGCATCAGCCACATCTGAGTTAGTTGTATTGGGTTTTATATCCAAAACAGCCCAGTTACTAAATAATTCGAATGATTGAGAATTAACCAAAGACTCAGAACTAGCCTTCTTGTAAGAGGGAAAATACCTGTGAATTGAGAATCAATGATTTTCCAGGATAATTTTTTTAAAGAGTCAGGGACGATCTACTCTTATCCAGCTGATTATTCCTGCAAGGTTTTCCAGGTTCTTAACACTTTACTACCACATTCTCTACTGCAAAACCAGACTCTAGAATCATTTTGTGTGGAACTCATTGGGGTACCTGGATCATTAGGGTGTTTAAGGGCTACTATGGTGAAAAAAGTGTTTGGTTGGAAAGGTCAGAACATGAACGTGTATTTGGAATTTACAAAGACAGAATTTTCCATTCAAGATGAGAGCTTTTCATTCAGCCAGTGCTAAAGCAAGGTAGAGATTTCCCACTCACTGAAGTCATCCAAGCCATGGCTGGATGGATATGTGATGAGGCTGGTAATCACAGGGACACACACTGGGGTTAGGTGGTTCACTCACCTCGTCAATTTTATTTTATCTTTAAGAGATGTTTCTAGGAGCTAGACGTAGAAATAGAAATGGCAAGAGAACAATTTCAAAGTACAATATCTAGAGTAGATTCATGCACACACAATAATCACAGTTGGACCCTCTTGCTGTCGAATGCTGAACGAATCTTGCATCATCTGTACAATCTATAAAATGTAAGTATACCTTTTCACCTATGTTTTATTGACTAATATAGCACGTTTGTTAAATGTATCTTCTCGTGTGTAGTCTCTCTGATCTGTCATATTCTTAGTGGGGTCAGATGCAAATCTGGGGGATTCAGATTAAGGATGCACTAAGAATATTCCTCAAATTAAACTTTCCGTAATTTGTTGTTATTTATTCAAGAAACAGATCACTCTAATTTTTCATCTCCTTTGAGTTTATCTCAATCCTTTCTGAACAAAGCCATATTTTTTAGCAAGATTCTGTTAGATATTGCCACACATATGATTTAATTTAAACTTCACAGTAGCTCATCTTGAATGTTATATTCATCTAACACTTGAATCTGGAAGTGTGAATTATCATTTTGAACAGCCTCATGGAAATAATAAAACACACACACAAAACAGACTCTCAGTGCCTCAGACAGAAAGTTCACGTGAGATTTCACTTGCTATTACACTGGTATCAGTATTCATGATTAGCCACTTCTGTGCGATGATTTATAGAAACATTTGAGAGCTTGTATGAGTTTGAGCACATACACACATCCATAATATCATCACCACAATTAAGGAGACAGACACACGCCAGACCTCCCAGAGTTTCCTTCACACAATCACTTGTAAGGGTCATATACTGTCTGATTCCATCGATGGCCCCGTGAGAAAGTCAGCCGGTTGTTTAGTGTTGGTTAACTTAGATGATCAACATTTCCTTCCTGTATAGATAATGACTGAGTAAATATTCTTGCACATAAATCACATAAAACTCATCAAATTGTGCCTATTAAATATGGGCTGTTCTTCGCTGTTGTTTTTTAAGATTTTATTTTTAAGTAATCTCTACGTGCAAGATGGGGCTTAAACTCATGACCCCGAGATCAGCAGTCCCATGCTCCACCAAATGAGCCAACCAGGGACCCCATGTGATGTTCTTTGTGTATCAATTGTACCTCGAAAAAGCTGATATTAAAAAATGAGTGTGCAGCGTTCTAGTAATTGACATGGAAGGATGATGATTATTATTAAAAAAAAAAAAGAAAAAGAAGAAAAGCCCGTTACAAAATAGTATGTCAGCCTCATTTATTTTAGATACATATGTAAGTAATTTAATTTTGAAATGGCATGGAAATACATTCACCAAAATATATAACAGGTTTGCTTACAGAATGTAATTTTCTTTTTTTGCATTTGCATATTCAAATTCTTTCCACTGAAAAATGTGTGGTTTTTTGTGGGGTTTTTTTGGTAATGGGAAACACTTAAAAAATGGAATAGGAAGGCAAAATTTTTATCTTAGTAAAGGAGTATGAGGGGAGGTGGGCAAAAGGAAAAAGAGGGGAATAACCTCTAACTTATTTGTTAAGGAGGTGCTCAGTAAAATCTAGACAAAGAGAGCATGGGCGTTAGAGCATGGGTGCTTTTAACCAAAAATGAGGATACCGGTTTCAGAGAACATTTCTCAGATACTGGGATAAAGAACAACTAGATGATCTTGATGTAGTTTTATTATTTCAACTAATCAAGTAAATAAAGTGAGCTACATTATCTCTATTTTACCTCCTGTGTATAATCTGTACCTCTTTGATTTTATCACACTGTCTAGTGTCCCCTTAAATAATCAGCCAGAAATAAATCAGACAAAGACAAATATCGTACAATTTTACTTATGTGTGGAATCTAAAAAACAAAACAAATGAACAAAATAACAGGATTGTAAATACAGACAACAAGCTGGTGGTTGTCAGAGGGGAGGAGGTAGGAAAATGGGATTAAGAGGGCTAAACTTCTAGTCATAAAATATATAGGTGACAGAGATGAAAAGTATAGTATACGGAATATAATCAATAATACTGCAGTAACGTATGGTGTCCCATGGTAGCTATACTTATCGTGATGAAACCAAGTAATGCATAGAATTATTGGATGAATATGTTGTACACCTGAAACGTTATATGTTCATTATACTTCAATAAAAAAATAATCAGCCAGATATGTGATGTATAGCTTACATACTTCACAGAATTTGGAGAAGGTAGGTTGTGGACCCAGGGTGTAACCTAAATATAAGATACTCACTATGCCCTTTTGATGTGTCATCTAAAGTGATTAGCAGGAGCCATGAACCATTGTTCCTTTCAGATACTTCCGGTCTGTTTCCATAGATCTATATATGCAAGGAAAAGACTTTCAAAGTTGAGACTCTGGAGATCACCAAATATGGGAAAAAAGAAATCAACCTTTATCTCTTGTGGCAGGTCACCAATGTCAACTGCTCAAGTGAAAGAAAATTTGTTATAGAAAAGGCCAGAAAGTATTTAAAAGAATTTCCCTCTCAATGACTGTAAACTTCAAAAAAAAAAAAATAGTTCTTGTTAAAGTGTGAGTCAGTACTTTATAGCACATTTTTAACCTGGAAAACGAAGCTGGGTGCACTGAAGAGAAGAGAAATTTCATTTAATGAGAATGAATAGAATTTTATCAGAGGAAGGAAGCTGAGAGGATTTTTTAAACCATTCTTCTCTCTTCATTTTATGGAAAAAGTTGTGTCTAAATGGTATTTTCATTTTCCCAAGGATGCCCAATAATGATCTTCCAATCGAGGGCTAAGCCCTTGACCCATCTCCCAATGGAAGACATGCTCCACAACACATTTTCTACAGATATTTATAAACGTACCTCCTAGGCTGATTTTCTTTTTCTTGTTTTTTAAGGGAGACCATGCCTACTGTGTAGCCACAGCCATGGGAAATTGGAGCACAGTGACTGAATTCACCCTGATCGCCTTTCCTGCTCTCCTAGAGCTTCGAATCTTCCTCTTTGTGGTTCTTTTGCCGACTTACACATTAACGGTCACAGGAAACATTATTATCATCTTCCTAACATGGACCAATAATCGTCTGCAAACCCCAATGTACATTTTCCTCAGTAATTTGTCCTGTTTAGATATTTTATACACCACGGTTGTCACTCCAAAGTTGCTAGCCTGCCTCCTAGGAGAGAAGAAGACCATACCTTTTGTTGGCTGCATCACTCAAACATATTTCTACTTCTTTCTGGGGACAGTGGAGTTTATCCTCTTGGCGGTGATGTCCTTTGACCGCTATGTGGCCATCTGTAACCCCTTGCACTATACCATCATCATGAACAGCAGGGTCTGTCTCCTGCTGGTCCTGGGCTGCTGGGTGGGTGCCTTCCTGTCCGTGCTGGTACCAACCATTGTGGTGACAAGGCTACCTTACTGTAAAAAAGAAATTAATCATTTTTTCTGTGACATTGCCCCTCTTCTGCAGGTGGCCTGTGTAGATACGCACCTCATTGAGCAGATCAACTTTCTCCTATCTGCCCTTGTCATTCTGAGCTCTCTGACATTCACGACTGGGTCCTACACCTATATCATCTCTACCATCCTGTGCATCCCCTCAGCCCAAGGCCGTCGAAAAGCTTTTTCTACCTGCGCTTCTCACATCACGGTTGTGTCCATTGCCTATGGGAGCAACATCTTTGTGTACGTGAGACCCAATCAGAACTATTCCCCGGATTTTGACAAGGTAGCTGCTGTTCTCATTACAGTGGTGACCCCTCTTCTGAACCCTTTTATTTATAGCTTGAGAAATGAAAAGGTGAAAGAAGTGTTGAGAGAGACAATGAACAGAGTCATGTCCTTGATACTTAGGAAAACTTGACATTAGTGTTCATTATATCACACAACATTTTTTATCTTCAGCACATTCATTCTGCATCAATATACTGCCAGGTGAACATTTCAGAAACCTGAGACTGTGTCAACAGAATGAGCAATGGCCACACCAAACTGAAGGACATTCTGCTTACATCTAGGGGAAAAAAAAAATCTAACCCACCAACCCTTGTATATTCATGGCTTTAAATCATGAGACATCACCTAAATAATATCCAGAGGTTTCCAAATCCAGTCTTGGCTCCATCGGTTTATTTTCCAGGTGACTTTGACCATGTCACAACTCATCTGAGCCTTGATGTCGCCATCTCTAAATGAAATAATAGATAATAGTGTATCACAACTCGTAGCAAGACATGTGAAGTTAGAGCATTTTAATTTCTTGGGTTAGGCACTCTTGAAAATTTCAAGAGATTCGGTTTTCACCTTTTGTTCCATTTACCTAGATCGAGTAAATATGATGTGCGAAGTGAGGGGAAAAGAGGTAAGTGAGACTAGGACGCCATCAAGCTTCTGGCTATAAACCTGAGTGAGTGCTCTCTTCGGCAGGACATACACTAAAGTTAAAACAATGCAAAGAAGATCACCTTTCCTGCACAAGGAAAATATGCAAATCTGTGAAGCACTCCGTATCATTTGGCGGCAGATGATAACTAGACTTATCATGGGGACCATTTCATAAAGTCTAAAAATATGAAATCACTACGATGTATACGTGAAAATAACTTGTATATCATTTACACTTCAATTTAAAAAAGAAGGTGTGCCTGGGTGGCTCAGTGGGCTAAGCCTCTGCCTTCGGCTCAGGTCATGATCTCAGGGTCCTGGGATCGAGCCCCGCATCGGGCTCTCTGCTCAGTGGGGAGCCTGCTTCTCCCTCTCTCTGCCTGCCTCTCTGGCTACTTGTGATCTCTCTCTCTCTGTCGAATAAATAAATAAAATCTTAAAAAAAAAAAAGAAGGAAAGAAAGAAAACCTGAGTGAAAAATGGAGATATTTGCTAGGAAAAGGAACATAAGAAGGGCAGGTCGTGAGTGACTTTGGTAAAATGTTTAATACAATTTTGGGGGTGAAAGCCAAAATAAAGTAAGGAGAATAGCCTACATGTATAAAGAAACAGAATATAAATATAGTCAACACTTTCAAGAAGGTTAGCTGAGACAATAAACAGTATGGTAATATAAAGTTAACATGGGTTAGAAAATATTATTTTCTGACAGGAGATGTGTTTGCTTTTCTATTTTCTGACAGGAGATGTGTTTGCTTTTTAAAATATTGATTAGAGGAGTATAGTCGTGGCCTTAGGCTGAGGCAATCAGTGAATGACTGATATGATGGGTTACCAGAAACTGTCAAAGGTAAGGACATCAAGAACCTGAGGAAAAGGATAGTTACTGGCAAAAGTTTGTGTTGCATGCTGACAAATAGGAATAGATGGATACAGAATGGAAGCTATAGCAACCAGGTGAGAATTGTCACAGTCCTTTTTGATGGATGGCCCAAAGTGAACACGAAGAAGAGATAGAAAAATGGCCAAAGAAAAAGTATAATTTTTAATAATGTGTGCAGAATACAGCAAATGAACCAGGTCCATCAGTAAGTAATATAATGTGTAATTATATTTCCAAGGAAATTACTCATTCTTCCATTTGCCAAGTATTGTTTGGTGCCTATAATGTACCAATAAGCATAAGAGACAAAACTTCTGCCCCCACTGGATATAAATTACAATAGGGGGAGATATACAGTAAGAAACTGATCCAGAAAAATTATAGAAAATGTACATGGTGACAAAAATTATGGAGAAAAATAAGGCAGGGAAGGGGAATAAAAGGTTTTGGGATAGAGTTTTGATTTTAAACAAGGTGGTTAAGAAAGCCTTTTCTGAGAAGATGACCTTCGAATAGATGGAAAGGATCTGAGAGTATGAGCCATGCGGGTATTTGGAAAAACAGGATGACATTATATTAGAGCAAAGATCTTAAACCATGGTAAGAGAGAGAGAAGCAAGCCCTCGTGCTCTAGCAAGTGGCCACTGAGCGTGGAGACCATCTGACAACCTCTGCGGCCAAGGACCAGTGTGGGCACCAAGATGGGAACTCCAGGGGCACCTGGGTGGCTCAGTGGGTTAAGCCTCTGCCTTTGGCTCAGGTCATGATCTCAGGGTTCTGGGATCGAGCCCCGCATCAGGCTCTCTGCTCGGCAGGGAGCCTGCTTCCTCCTCTCTCTCTGCCTGCCTGTCTACCTACTTGTGATCTCTGTCTGTCAAATAAATAAATAAATAAATAAATAAATCTTTAAAAAAAAAAAAAATGGGAACTCCATTCATCAGCGCACTGCACTGGAACTAAAAACCAAAGCAGCAGAAAGGCTATACTAATCCCATATTGCCAAGAAACTGGTACCTTAAAGCAATAAATATTGACAATATGTAAGAAAATTTATTCTTCAGGAGCACCTGGGTGGCTCAGTCGGTTAAACATCTGCCTTCAGATCAGGTCATGATCCTGGAGTCTTGCAATCGAGCCCCACATTGGGCTCCCTGCTCAGCAGGGACTCTGCTTTTCCCTCTGCCTGTTGCTCCCCCTGCTCATGTTGTCTCTCTCTCTCTCTCTCTCTCTCTCTCTCAAATAAATAAAATCTTAAAAAAAAAAAAAGAAAATTTATTCTTCAGCACAACCATACCTGATTTACCCATAGTGTTGTTCTGATTTCTTTTGATGGATTCCCGTCATTACAAGTTTGAAGTTAAAGACTTTTGTTTAAGATTTTATGTATTTATTTGAGAGAGAGAGCCTGAATAGAGGGAAGGGAGGGTGGTTAAAAATTTCAAGCACACTCTGTGCTGGACACAGAGCCCAACGCAGGGCTCCATCTCAGGACCCTGAGATCATGACCTGAACCAAAAACCAAGAGTCCAATGCTTAACTGACTGAGTCACCTAGGCACCCCCTAGCCTTTTTTTTTTTTCTTTTTTTTAAGAAACATCTTCAATAAGGATCAAATGGTTTTGTTGTTTAGGACACTGATTCTAAAATTCTGGTTCCCAAACCAGTAGCATAAGCCTCATCAGGGAACATGATAGAAGTGAAAATTCTCAGGCATCACCCCAGACCCACTGTATCTGAAACACTGGAGGTAAGCCCAGTGTTCTAACAAGCTTTCCAGGTGATACTGAAGTCAGTCAACATTTGAGAACCATGGGCTAAGAGAGGGCCAGGCAGGTGACCAGTTACCCAGACTCTTATTATCATTGCTATTGCTCATGAAGAGCCTTGATTAAATATTGCCAGGAAATTTGGCTTAAAATGTACTTGGTATCTAAATTTTTAAAAAATCATATACCACAGTAATTTTGTTTACAAATTTTTATTTAAATTCTAGTTAGTTAACATATAGTGTAATATTGGTTTCAGGAGTAGAATTTAGTGATTCAACACAGTATTACGAATATAATTACCATTATTCTCATGATAGGTAGGTACTTAATCGTATCTGCTAATTTATTGGGATTGAATGAATGACAAAAATTAAGTTTGTTTCTGTTGTGGAGAAGTATTTTCCTGGAGTACTAGAGATAACTACATAAGTACTTAGCCTTTTTTTTTTTTTTTAAGTACTTTGCTTTTAAGTCCTGGGCACCTGGCAATGAAATAAGAACATCTCTCTCTCTCTCTCTCTCTCTCTCTCTCTCAAGATTTTATTTATTTTTGCAAGACAGAGCAGGTAGCACAAGTGGGGAGAGAGGCAGAGGGAGAGGGAGAAGCAGTCTCCCTGCTGAGCAGCAAGCCAGATGCAAGACTTGATCCCAGGACCCAGGATCATGACCTGAGCCAAAAGCAGGTGCTTAACTGACTGAGCCACTCAGGTGCCCCAGGGAGGACGTTCAAAACAAAGTTCCCAGCAGTTGTATCAAAGGCCAAATTTACAGGTCCTTTTCTACAGTCATTTAAATTGTCTGTGATCTCAATATCTCTGGTTTTCTCTGCCTCTAAAAAAGAAAAGAAAAGCTTTAGTTTGCTCGTAGGTTTCATCACCGTTGTGTACATGATGATCATTTTTCCTCAGAGCTCATTCCTCAGTCAAGTGTTCATTCATACAAGATCTGTTGAGGGCACATTCTGAATCAGTATAGAGCCCAGTGTCTGGATGTAGGTCTTCATTCTGACATCTGGTTCCAGTATGATTTGGGGCCAATCCCTTCATCTCTCTGTACCTGTTTCCATTATCTATAAAATAAATTTCATAATAGTTTTCATGCTGTAGTATTATTGTAAATAAACTTGAAAACACTTGTATCACTGAATCAATATTAGCTATCCTCTTTGGGACTCTGTATAAAATTCTATGTGAGGTGATAAAGAGAAAAAGAAACAGAATATGAGTTCTACTCCTGAGTAATTCATATTTTAATTTGACAGAAAATTACATAAAGGAAAATATTATGAATGATCCAGTCTGAAAATAAAAGAATTAATACTTCCAATTTGGGACAAGGAGGAGTAACAGAGATTTTTAACCTTTTGACTTAAACAACTAGAAAATGCAAAAGTGTGTAGAGCAATGATTTTCACACACTGAAGAACAAACAGTGGAGGATTGTGATCGCTGCAAGGTGGGGAAAAAAGTGGGCCCTACAACTGCCCCAGCGTGCAACCTGAGTGCGGTTTCTAGGCTGCAGCGTGGGGCCAGAACTCTCAGCCAGAGGCTGGCAGGGTTCCTGAATTGAGCAGACAGAGACCAGAGTTTGGGGAGGTGGATGACTTGTGTTTGTAGAGAAGACAACCAGAGATAAGGAACAGACACAGAAAGACAACTCTGGAGACAGGCAGAAGGATGCCCTGGAGATTTTGGTTGAATACAAATTTAAGCATCCATCCAAAAAAAAACAAAAAACAAAAAAACACTTACCTGAAGGTGTGAAAGGATCCATGAGAAATAAATAGGCCAAATAAAATTTTGTGACCACCTAGGGATGGACACAGTTGTGTTCCCAGCAGCCAGAGTGAAAATTGAAAACACGTGAGACATAAGATAAAGTAATAGGGATAAATTAACCCAAAAGCAAAAGCAAACGTAGCTTTTTCTTGAAAAAGGTTTAAAACAAGATTTGAAAACATTAACCTCGACCACATGTGCCTAGGAGGACAATGTTAAAAGAATTCAACCTTAAAAGAATTCAGCCAATTCCATGACTTAACAAAGTAAAATACACAGCACCCAAAGAAAAATGTGTAGGCAAGGAAGTAGGATATTGTGATGTATAACTAGAAGGAGAATCATCAACGGAAACAGACCCAGAAATTGCAGGAATTACCAAGCAAATATTTAAGCAGCAACTGTAAATACATTCCATGTGCCTGAGAATGTAGAATGTAAAATGATTTAATGATGAAATCATTAAATGATTAAAATTAAAAATGATTAAAAACATTTATCATCTCAAATGGTGGTCACCATCATAACCATCCCCTCTCTCCTGCACTTTCCAAAATCTTTGTATCATTTTGTCATATTAACAACCATTATTCTTAGACAGAGTTGGCCATGATGATACCATGTTCTCAAGGTATTCAACAAAGAGCTTTGTAGGAAACATTCTTTTTCCTGAAATGGAATATGCATGGCCTGTAGACAAAATGCCCATAAAAAGGGTTTCCAGTAGTTCTTGTAGCCTTTCTCTTGCATGCAGGATTACAGGTAGGAGTTTGGACCCAATTTCCTCTTGACCTCACCAGTCTGTGAACACAAAGCAGGTCATAATAAAATTCCGAACATCACTGGCGCTTGCCCTTCTCACCCAGACACGGGCCACAGGCTCTCACTCTCCTATGCGATGACTACCACGTGTTGCTTGGAATCCCCAAGTGATATTTCATGTGTAGTTATGAACTGTCACTTAATATGATCAGGCCCTGACTGCCCTTTGCTGATTTATACCATCTTTGAAGCGGCTTGAAAGCACAACTTTCTCATGGTCATTACAGACTACTTACTCCCTCTGAAAAAAAGTGGATCTAAGGGACAAAAAAACTTTCAATGTCTTTCAGTGATCCTAAAGTAGCAGACCACGGAGGTGTTAGATATGCTGTTCTGTGCTCTGACGTAATCTGCTATAGTTCAGGACACTAAGCCATATCCCCAACGGAAGTGAGGAGAATCCCCATTATCTTACTTTACCACCTGGGCACAGAGGTAAGATGGCATGTGCCGTCCCTGTACCTCAAAGAGCCCTTCACTTTCTTCCTTCAGCCCCTCTGTTTATAAGGTTTAAAAAAGAATCCACATGGCTTGGGCAGATAATCAATATCTGAATAGATGGCATGTCCGCTTCCCCACCCTGGTGCTACCCGTATGTGTCCACCATCTCCAGCGAAAACCCTCATATAAATTGACTCGGAATTTCTTTACCCACCAGTGTGTCACAAATTCTTAGCCTCCATCTGGGACCCCTGAGGCACGTAAGTCAGACAGAATTCAAACACAGTGTATTTGAGTATCAGACATGACTTTGGGGTTTTTTGTTTTGTTTTTCAGTGTTCCAAAATTCATTGTTTATGTACCACACCCAGTGCTCCATGCAATACGTGCCCTCCGTAATACCCACCACCAGGTTCACCCAACCCCCCACCCCCCTCCCCTCCGAAACCCTCAGTTTGTTTCTCAGAGTCCACAGTCTCTCATGATTTGTCTTCCCCTCTGATTTCCTCCAGCTCACTTCTCCTCTCCATTTCCCCAATGTCCTATGTGTTATTCCTTATGCTCCACAAGTAAGTGAAACCATATGATAATTGACTCTCTCTGCTTGACTTTATTTCACTCAGCATAATCTCTTCCAGTCCTGTCCATGTTGATTCAAAAGTTGGGTATTCATCCTTTCTGATGGAGGCATAATACTCCATTGTATATATGGACCATATCTTCTTTATCCATTCGTCTGTTGAAAGGCATCTTGGTTCTTTCCACAGTTGGGCGATTGTGGCCATTGCTGCTATGAACATTGGGGTACGGATGGCCCTTCTTTTCACTATGTCTGTATCTTTGGGGTAAATACCCAGTAGTGCAATTGCAGGGTCATAGAGAAGCTCTATTTTTAATTTCTTAAGGAATTTCCACACTGTTTTTCCAAAGCGGCTGCACCAACTTGCATTCCCACCAACAGTGTAAGAGGGTTCCCCTTGCTCCATATCCTCTCCAACACTTGTTGCTTACTGTCTTGTTAATTTTGGCCATTCTAACTGGTGTAAGGTGGTATCTGTATTTGGTCTTGATTTGAATCTCCCATATGGCTAATGATGATGAACATTTTTTCATGTGTCTGTTAGCTATTTGTATGTCTTCTTTGGAGAAGTGTCTGTTCATGACTTCTGCCCATTTTTTGACATGATTATCTGTTTTGTTGACTTTGTAAGAATGCTCACATCCCTTCCAATTCATGCAACGGTCCTTTGACCAAACTGAAGAAACAACTAGAACAGTGTTGTGTGTGCATGGTATTACCCTACATGAAACAGAGACAGGGAAGAGAAAGATACTAACATTCCCGGAGATGGAGTGTTCAAGAATGCCTTAGAAGTTTGAAAGTGATTAACATATATTAGAAAAACTCTCTAGATACTGTTACATTTATAAACTTAACCCCCAGTTTTTAATACAATCAAACAGAAAAAGAAAGATTCAATAATAATCTTAGTGACAACCAATAATCCATGAAAATCCATTCTCTTAACTGACTAGAATTTAAATACAGCCAAAAAAAAAAAAGAAGAAGAAAAAGGAAATCCATCCTCTTAATTTAGTAATTTACCAGGTATAGACCTAACTGATGGAAATTTTATGCTCTGCCTTTTAAATACCTAATCACATTTTTGCTTGTTTTTATAGTTAAATACCATAAGGAAGTTCTTGATCTTGGGGTTAAATTTGAAAATTAAGTTTCATTAGTAACACACTCCAACCACAAGGGGGAGTGCAAGTCACACCTGACACCTGTCACACACAGACACACACACACACACACACGAAACCCCCAGGCAATTTACCTTCTGTGGGAGGAGGAGTAATTAACAAGTTCACTGAATTGCACTGTTCCAGGGGATCACTGCTTACATTGTACACTATGACATATTTCCAAATTCAGGATTTATTACAGCCTGAGTGTTTTGGTGCTTTAGATGTGATCAGTGAATCAGTTAAAATGTTTAAGAATCCTGGGAATCCTTTTTCGTGTATACATGGCTGAGGTATATATGTGCAAGTATATATGGTGCAATAAGACAGACCTGGGGTCTCCTACTGCTGAAGACAGGCTGCCCTTCCCCATTATAATTCCCACATTAAGCTATTATTGGTAAAGGGCAGAAGGGTATGATCTCTTCCTTAACTGAAGGCCTGTGGCTCTAGGTCTTACAGACAATCCTTCTTTTTTCCCCTTGGTGTACTGTCCCTTGGATCCTTTCTCTGCTTCTTTTCGTTCTTTAATCTTTCAATGTTTTGGAATATTTATTTTTTTTAAAGATTTTATTTATGTATTTGACAGACTGATCACAAGTAGGCAGAGAGGCAGACGGGGGGCGGGAAGCAGGCTCCCTGCCGAGCAGAGAGCCCAACGTGGGGCTCGATCCCAGGACCCTGAGACCATGACCGGAGCTGAAGGCAGGGGCTTTCACCCACTGAGCCACTCAGGCGCCCCTTGGAATATTTATTTTTTGTAAACAAAGTATTTCTCTTTGAAAACTCATATCCAAAAAATAATCTAATAAAAACGTAAAATTTTATTTATTTATTTATTTGACAGAGAGAGACACAATAAGAGAATACAAGCAGGGGAAGTGGGAGAGGGAGAAGCAGGCTCCTCACAGAGCAAGGATCCTGATACGGGGCTAGATCCCAGGACCCTGGGATCATGACCTGACCTGAAGGCAGACACTTAACGATGGAGCCACCCAGGTGCCTCTGAAAAACCTTTAGATTTTGGTTGTGTTTTGTTCAAAATAAACCAGCAATATTCAACCAAACTTTTAACAAATGTAGTGCCAAAGAGTTTCATGTTTTAAGGTGTTAGGAAATAGCAATTATTGAAAATGGAGCTTTCAAACATTAAGGCATTGAAATGTTTATGTACTCAAGCAAGGGAAGAATTGAACAAACTATAAAATTAAAACTCCAATGGTGTACAATACTTAATTTTGAAATTCTTTTAATAGTTTAGGATAATATTAGTTTGTTTGGGGGGAACAAATGTCTATAATTAAATCTATGTAGTCTTGGAAAATAGGAACACTTTTAAAATTTAAATTGCCCTTCACAAATTTTATATTAATTTTTACTGCCAAGTACTGTTTACAGAAGCTACTTCTGACTTAAAAAGTACTCCAGAAAGAGTATACTAGGCCCTTCAAGATATAATCTCAGAAAACAAAGACAGACTGACAGATAATATTAAGTATGTTGTGATAGATTGCATTACTTTAAGAGCAATTTTATTATTATTATTATTGCAGCAAGAATAGTTCACATGAGATCTACCCTCTTAGCAAAATTTTAAATGTTCAACTCAGGATTGTAATCTATAAGCACAATTTTGTACAGTGGATCTCTAACACTTATATATCTTACATAACTCAAACTTGATCTTGGAATAGCAACTACACCCAGCCCTGGAAACCACCATTCCACTCTGTTTCTATCAATTTGACTGTTTTAGATTTTTCATATAACTGAAATCATGCAGTATTTGTCCTTCTGCAACTGGCTTATTTCAAAATGGACTTCAAGTCCACCCATGTTGTCATATATGGCGGGACTTCCTTCGTTTTCAAGGCTGACTAACATTTCATTGAAGGTACACAGCACCTTTTTCGTTATCCATTCATCGACCAATGGACTTGTGGGTTGTTTCCATGTCTTGGCTATTGTGAATGGAGCTGCAATGAAGAGGAGAGTTTAGGGGAGGAAAATGTTCTCTTCTCCTATTCCAAGTTCTTTGCCTGGTCTAATAATTAAATTGGTGTAAGACAGATTGACAGAAAAAAAATTAACTCCAAATATACTGAAGCCACACAAAGACAGAGAGGTTCTCTGATAATCAGGCAAATGAGGTTTGTAGGCTACCCTGAGTTAGAGACGAGGTTTAGGGGTCTGCAACTTCAAAGGGAAGACAATTCACAGGAAAATGGCAAGAACAAGTGTTTGGTAAACAAACGTTAGTCATGCCAGGGGGAGAAGTTTTCTTATGTAAAAAAAAAAAAAAAAAAATAGAAAGTGATAGCTCTGTGTGGGCTCCCTATCTAATTTCTTGTAGGCAATTAAAGAGAAGGTAAAAAGCTCTTCTTGGTCTATTGGACCTTGATTGTCCTCAGCTAAAACTACTCGGCATGCCAAAGTGGAACATTCTGGGGTGCTTGCTCTAAACTCCATCAGAGTGCAGCAATCCTAATTCAAGATTCTGGTTTCAAATATTTTGGATATATACCCGGAAGTGGGATCTCTGGATCATACAGTAGCTCTATTTTTAATTTTTTGAGGGACCTCCATATTCTTTTCCAGAACGGCTGCACAATTTTATATCTCATCCGTGGTGTCCCCGCGTCCCAGCTTCTTCACCTTCTTGCCAACACTTCCTGTCTTTTGTTTTCTTATAATACCCATTCAAACAGGGGTGAGGTTATATCTCATTAGGGTTTTGATCTGCATTTCCCCGATGGTTAGTAATGTGAGCATCTTTTCATATACCTATTGGCCATTTTCATGCCATCTGTGGAGAAATGTTTATTCAGTTCTCTTGCCCACTTTAATCTGTTACTTGGGGAGCTTTTTTGCTACTGAAATGTAGGAGTTCCTTATATATTTTCGGATATATTCTCTTATTAGATATAGGGTTTGCAAATTTTTCTGCCATTCTGTTTACTGCCTTTTCACTCTGTTGATTTTTTCTTCTGCTGTGCAGAAGCTTCTCGGTTTGATGTAGTTTCACTTGTTTATTTTTGTCTTTATCATCTATGCTTTTGGAGTCACGTCCCAGAAACCATTGCCAGCCCCACATCATGAAGTTTAACTCCTAGGTTTTCTACTAGCAGCTTGACAGTTTCAGGTCTTATGTTGAAATCTTTAATCCATTTTGAGCTGATTTTTGTGTGTGGCGTGAATCCAATTTCGGTCTTTTGCATGTGGATATCCAATTTTCCCAACATCGTTTGCTAAAAAGACTGTCCCTTTTTCCCCATTGTGCATTCTTGTGCTCTTTTATCAATTTTCAGTTGAGTATATATGTAGGGTCTATTTATGGGCTTCCTATTTTGTTTGTTAAAAAAAAGACGACAGGCCCAAAATGGAGTCACTCAGACCAAGTCACCAAAGTGGGGCTTAATATCTAACCTAGCTGGCAGTTTCAACCTCCCCCAGAAATGTAGTTTTAACTGATCAGTCAGGAATTTTCTGGTCAGCACCAAAGAGGCAATCAGTGACTTGGGCCTCTCCATCCCCCAAAGGCAGATGGGGTAATCAGCATGATAAGATCTACTACTCCTTCCCTTAAAGGAAAATGGTCTTGCCTGAAATAGCCCTTTCTATTCCCTCTGCTAATTATCCCACCCTGTTTCTGTCTTTAAAATCCTTCTATTTTGTACAGCTCCTTGGAATTTTTCCTGATTACTAGATGTGATGCTGCCTGATTCATGAATCACTTGATAAAGCCAATTAAATATTCAACTTACCAGAAGTTTGTTTTTTAACATGTTCTGTGGGACTCTATGCCTGTTTTTATGCCAGTGCCATATTTGCCAGATTTGATTACTGTGGCTTTGTAGTACAGTTTAAAATCAAGAAATGTGAAGTTTCCAGATTGGTTCTTTCTGAAGATTTCTTTAGCTATCCTGGGGTCTTTTGCGGTTCCATATAAATTTTAGGATTTTTTTTTCTATTTCCTTAAAAAAAAATACCATTAAGACTTTGATAGGGATTACATTGAATCTGTAGATCACTTTGGGTAGGATGGACACCAACAATAGTAAGTCTTCCAATCCATGAACATAAATGTCTTTCCATTTACTTGCGCCTTCTTTAATTTCTTTCATCAGTGATTTACTGTTTTCACTGTACAAGTGTCTCATCTCCTGGGTTAAGTTTATCCCTGAGTATTCTATTCTTTTTCGTACTATTTTAAGTGGGATTATGTATTTAATTTTCTTGATAGTTTATTGTTAATGAATAGAAATGCAACTGGTTTTTGTATGTTGGCTCCTGAATATGCTTCTTTATGCCATCAAAGTGGGACGATATCAATGACCAATATCAGAGTGTGACCCTGAGGTAAACTGAAGCTCCTTTTAGTCATGGATCCACCTCTTCAAACAGACAGAAGTCTTGGCATAACTCACATCAAGGAAATACATTGAGATTGGGCTCCAAGGCTAGTAACAAAGAACATAGTCCTTTTCTTGGCCTTATCCTCTAGGCACGCATAGGAGAAGCTGCAGCTGCTCTACACAGCTTGTCACAAAATTGAGAATATGGTATCATGGGTCCCAGCCATTTCTCTTTCTATTAATTTCTACCATAGACACAAACCTTATTTGAGAGAAATGTATTGAGCAAACATGAGAATTAAAGTTTTTATTACTTACAGATTGTATTTTGGATAACAGAAATCAATAATGAAGACTTTAGGGATACAGTTTATAGTAGTTGGCTTTTGAAAAATTCAATAACTTATGCAGCAATTTACTTCCAACTTACAGGCTAGAAGGGTCCTGGTGTTAGAGCAGAGGCAGGTTCACAGAACAGAGGACTCCAATTTAATTTAACAAAGAATAACTTCTTTTAAGAATTTATTCATTTATTTGTCAGAGAGAGAGTATGAGCCAGTTGGGGGGAGGGGCAAGGACAGAGGGAGAGAGAGAAACAGACTCCCCGCTGAGCAGGGAGCATGACGTGGCGCTCCATCCCAGGATCCCAGGATCATGATCTGAGCAGAAAGCAGATGCTTACTCTACTGAGCCATCCAGGTGCCCCAACAAAGAATAATTTTTTTAAGAAAGCGAGGAACAGAAGTCTCCTCTATCAGGTGTGACAAGGAGGTCATGAATGAGCCAGTTCCACAAACTCATAAAAGTATTCTCAGTTCCACAAATATTATTAAGGCATTAGAGACATAAACTTGCAACTGGGGCCTGGGTCACATGGCATATTGATAGAAAGCCCAAGTGCACTCTCTGTTCTTCATGCATGAGAACATACAGCAAACACACTATGCCAGAAGGCCACTGGCAGGAGGAACACACAGCTGTCTCCTACATATGGACCAACACTGGCTTGAAAAAAAAGAGCAGCTGACAGGAACAGCTGAGGCTTACGACAAACTGGCACAGACTAGAGAAGTGAAAACCTGACCAGGGATGAACTCTGTGAAACCTGGAAATGACAGACTCCACAGTGGTTTAGAAATTACCCTTGGATGAGAATCAGATATTCTGGGTTTCAGTCGGGGTCCAGCCACAAACTAGATCAGTAGCTTCATGGAAGTCACTGAATTTCTGAGTTGCTTCAATGATAAAAGGTGTGGTTGTGGTTTGTAGGATATCAGGCCTTCGCCCAAATCTGTAACAGCGCTTCTCAAACTTTAATATGCATACGCGTTACCTGAAGAACTTGTGAAAAACATAGATTCTAAGACTAGATCTGAAGTGAGCTCAATCTTTTGCATATCCAATAAGCTCCCATGATACGCAATGCTATTTCTTTGCAAGCATGCTCTGTGTAGGAAGGCACTAGAGTTTACTGGTTCAATATTCCTAGGCAGGATCAATCAATAAGGGAACACTAAGTGTCTAATTGCCCCTTTCAAATGAAGAGATGAAGAACGAGAGTAAGTGGAAGAGAGATTAGGCCAGGAAATTTGACAAGGACCAAAGCACAATCCCAAACCATTAAGAACTGAAACCAGGGCTTACCATGCAAGTAGGTGTTCAATAGTTGTGTCAAATATCAAAAGATAGGAGGGTTGCTCAGATCTTTTGTGTCAGCAAGAAACAGCGGCCCTAGGGGAATTTCATTTGTTGTGTGGGTTATGGCACTGGTGGTTAAAAAATAGTTGTAAAAGTATTCCCCCAATTGGTCGTGTGTATATTAAATTTTCCATATACACAGTGGAATATTACTCAGCCATCAGAAAGGATGAATAGCCGACTTTTGCATCAACATGGACTGGACTGGAGGAGATTATGCTGAGTGAAATAAGTCAAACAGAGAAAGTCAATATCATATGGTTTCACTTATTTGTGAAACATAAGGAATAGCATGGAGAACATTAGGAGAAGGAAGGGAAAAATGAAAGGGGACAAATCAGAGTGGGAGATGAACCATGAGAGACTATGGACTCCAGGAAACAAAATGAGGATTTTAGAAGGAAGGGGATGGGGGATGGGTGAGCCTGGTGATGGGTATTAAGGAGGGCACGGATTGCATGGAGCACTGGGTGTTCTACACAAACAATGAATCATGGAACCCTACATCAAAAACTAATGATGTACGGTATGGTGACTAACATAACATAATTTTTTAAAAAGAATGAAAAATAAACTTCCCATTAAAAAAAAAATCTTAGTTTTGAGATAACTCAAATGTATCAATTCTTTGAGTTATAATTCATGACTTTGAACTTTGATCAAAACCAAAGCACCCACCCCAGATGACAAAGTCATTGTCCTACATCTTCTTCTTTGTAGTTTTGTTTTGTTTTATTTTAGAGAGCACAGGCAAGAGCAGGGGTGGTGGGGGAGGGGCAGAAGGAAAGGGAGAGAGAATCTTAAGCTCCACACCCAGCACAGAACCTGACTCTGGGCTCTATCTCACCACCCTGAGATCATGACCTAAGCCAAAATGAAGAGTCAGACGCCCAACAAACTGAGCCACCCAGGCGCCCCTCTTCTTTACACTTGGTTTGTTTTATTTTTTTCACATTGAGAACTTTAATCTGTCTGGAATCTTCCTTTTCATGAGATGTTTTATACAGAACAGTTTTCATTTTCTCTTTTGTTTTTTTTACCTCATAAGCCTTCTCTACTAGAGATCCCCTGCCCATCAATTCTGGGAAGTGTCTCTAATTTCCCCAAATATGACTTCTCTATTTATTTGTCTTTCCTGCTGAAACTCCTCTGTATCTCTTAGCTTTAAAAAAAAAAAAAAATGTTCTATTTTGTCCTTCTTTCCTGTTGCCCTCTAGAGAGTCCTCCAATGTGAGCTTCCAACTCAGTAGTGGTTCTTCAGTTTTATCCCTGCCACAATTTATCATGTTATTTTAATTATTACATTTTATGTAATAACATTTCCTATTTGGCTCTTGTTTGTGACTTCCTGTTCCTTTTTTCTTTCTCTAGTATATTCCCTTATCTCCTTGAATGTTCTTATTTTGCATATTTAAATTCCATTCTACCAGTAATGCTACTTCAGGTGGTAGGTGATGTTTGTTTTGTCTTTTTTTTTGGGGGGGGGGGTCCTATTGTTTGCCTGTCAACCCATGTACCTTGGGAGAAGCCAAACGCTCTTTGTGGTAATGCATGTTGGTAAGGAGCCAAAGGCCATGTACTTGTCTGCATCAATCTGATTAATGTAAGACAGTAATCTGCAAACTATGGCCCATGGGCCAAATTGGACCCATTGCCCATTTTTATAAATACAGTTTATTGGAGCACAGAAACTGCCATTTGTTTACACAGCCTATGGCTGTGTGAGCACCACAGGGACAAAGTTGGGTAGTTGCAGAGAAACCATACGGCTCACAAAGCCTAAAATATATAATTTGGCACCTGACAGAAAAAGTTAGTCGACCCCTGATTTAAGAAGTGGAGAGAGTTGAGACCTAGAGTGGAGAGTGACAATTACCACCAACCCCTGTCATCCAGTCCAAGGGCTGCCCTTCCCTGCGGCAACACCTCTGGTCAGAATTTCACCTGGCAGTGGCTCCTTTAGAAGGTAACAGCTGGGCCTTGATGGTTTACAGGGGAGTCATGGGGGCATGAAGGCTCGTGTGTAGGTGGTCAGCTCATTTCCATCACTTCCTCACTCAGTCCAATGCTTGGTGCTGCCCTGACATTTCAAGGTTGGACTGTTGCTACTTACTTCTGTCATGACAGTGCAAGCAAGGATAGTCTAAAGGCGTGGCACATGAAAAGCAATCTAGTCTCCCAATGCTTCCTCTTCCCTGCCGGGGTCTAAGTGGCCACTATCCACCCAGGGGAAGAAAGATGACCTTCTGTCTCCTTGGAGTTTTCTTATGCTTTGTTGTCATTTCATAGTAATTATCATTAGATTCTGGAAACCATGCTTCCCTCTTGTTTCTTTGGTTTCTCCCAGATTGTTTTTTTTGTTTTTGTTTTTGTTTTTTTGTCAGGAGGCCAACAACACATGTTGCTTCACCCTTTGACAGAAACCAGAAGTCTCTGATGTTTATATAGATTAAGACCATCTCCATGGCAACAACTTTTCCAAGCCCTTCTTCACTCATTCCTAATCCCTTCCAACACAAAATTCATACAGACATGCCTCCTGTTTCACTGTCCTTCACTTTACTGCACCTTGCAGATACTGCATTTTTTATAAATTGAAGGTCTGCGGCCATTCTGAATCAAACAAGTCTACTGGCGCCATTTTTCCACAGCATTTGCTCCCTTCACGCCTGTGTCACATTTCAGTAATTCACAAACTATTTCAAACTATTTCATTGTTATTTATATTTGTTATGGTGATCTGTGATCAGTGATTATGACTCGCTGGTTAATTTTTTTTTTAAAGATTTTATTTATTTGACAGACAGAGATTACAAGTAGGCAGAGAGGCAGGCAGAGAGAGGGGGAAGCAGGCTCTCTGCTCAGCAGAGAGCCCGACACAGGGCTAGATCCCAGGACCCTGGGATCATGACCCGAGCCAAAGGCAGAGGTTTTAACCCACTGAATCACCCAGCGCCCCTCGCTGGTTAATATTTTTAATTAAGGTATGTAAGTTGTTTTTTAGACATAATGCTATTGCACACTTAACAGACTACCATGTAAACAACTTTTATATGCACTAGGAAACCAAGAAATTTATTTGACTCACTATACTGCAATATTTGTTTTACTGGGGTGACCTGGAACCAGACCTACATTTCCAAGGTACAATTGAAACCCAGAGGAAACTGGGAGCCAAGAGCTGAGGAGAAGTAAGACTTCCAGTGATTTTTCTCAAGGATTCTGATCCAGTGGTCCTTCGTTCTCCTGAGCTCCACACAGCTTGTAACATACAAGTTGCTATTATGGACCCAAAATTTGTAAGTCAAAGCACTAATCCTCAGTGTGGCAATCTTTAGAGATAAGACCTTTCAGGAGATAAACGAGGTTAAATGAGGTCATCAGGGAGAGACCTAATCTGGAATGACTGGTGTCCTTAGAAGAAGAGACACCAGTGATTATGCTTACAGAGGAAAGGCCCTGTAGGAAAATCATAGCAAGAAGATGGGTCTCTACAAACAGAAAGAAAGGGTCTCACCAAAGACCAAGCACCTTGACCTTGGTCTTCCAGCCTCCAGAACTATAAGAAAGTGTATTTTTGTTGTTTAAGACACATATTCTGTGGTATACCACTATGGCAGCCTGAGAAGACCAACACACTTGCCAGTTAGCCCTAAAGAGTGCCCAGAAGACTCTGCGCACTTATATCCTAATAGCAAGGTTGCTGCTTATAAAATATGCCTTCTCCAATATCCAACATATATATCCAATATCCAACATATATATATATCGCACCCAATTTCATACATCCTACATCGCAAATGCAGAGAAGGAAATGAACCCCAGTTGTAACCATCCACCTATATCCTAAATGGATACCATAAAAGTATCCTAGATGAAGAAAAATACTTTTCTTGTAGAGAAAGCTCCTACATACCATGATCCCACCTTGCCAGATAAGCAATGCCTTAAACATGGATGAAGAAATCCTGTAAATAGAAAAAGAATGATCCATCATCCAAGCACAATCTGGGAGTATCATAGAACCTCTGAGGCATTTGGGAGATATGTCCTATGCTAATCACAGACAAAGAAAGGCCAATCATTTAAAAGCCTGGAAAGAACATATAGTACCCAGAGCAATCTAGAGATTCAAAGCAATCGCTATCAAAATACCAAAAGTATTTTTCACAGAACTAGAACAAACAATCCTAGAATTTGTCGGGAACCACAGAAAACTCAGAATAGCCAAAGCGACCTTGAAAAAGAAAAACTAAGCTGGATATGTCACAATTCTAGACTTCAAGCTTTGGTAATCAAAACAGGATGGTACTATCAAAAAAAAAAAAAAAAAGCCAAAATCTTGCCATTTGCAATGATGTGGATGGAACTAGAGTGTATTATGCTGTGCGAAATAAGTCAGTCAGAGAAAGACAACTATCATATGATCTCTCTGATATGAGGAATTTGAGAGGCATGGCCGGGAAGGGGTGTTTTGGGGGGGTAGGGAGGGAAAAAATGATACCAAATGGGACCGGGGAAGGAGATAAACCATAAGAGACTTTTAATCTCAGGAAACAAACTAAGGGTTGCTGGGGGGTGGGAGGGGAAGGACAGGGTGGCTGGGTGATGGACATCGGGGAGAGTAGTGTGCTATGGTGACTGCTGTGAATTGTGTGAGACTGATGAGTCACAAACCTATACCCCTGAAGCAAATAACATATGTTAATTTTTTTTAAACTACAAAAAAAAAAAAAAAAAAGGATGGTACTGACACAAAAATAGACACATAGATGAATGGAACAGAAAAGAAAGCCCAGAGGTAAGCCTACAATTATATGGTTAATTCATCTTCCATCAGGGAGGCAAGAATATACAATGTGAAAAAGACATTGTCTTCAACAAACAGGTGTTGGGAAAACTGGACGCTACATGCAAAAGAATGAAACCGGCCCGTTTTCTTATACCGCGCACAAAAGTAAACTCAAAATGGATTAGGGACCTGAAATTATAAAAATCCTAAAAAGAACACAGGTAGTAATTTCTCTGCATCAACTGTAACAGTATTTTTCTAGATATGTCTCCTGAGGTCAGGGAAACTGCAAAAATAAACTATTGGGACTACATCAAATATGTGCAGCAAAGGAAGCAATCAACAAAACTGAAAGACAACCTACTATGGGAGAAGATATTTGCAAATGACATATCTAATAAAGGGTTAGTATCCAAAATATATAAAGAACTTACACATCTCAATACCAAAAACAAAACAAACAAACAAACCAATTTCAAAATGGGCAGAAAACATGAACAGACATTTCTCCAAAGAAGACATACAGCTAGTCAACAGACACATGAAAAGATGCTCAACATCACTCATCATCAGGGAAATGGAAATTGAAATCACAATGAATTGTCACCTCACACCTCTCAGAACGGCTAAAATCAAAAACACAAGGGAGCCTAGGCGGCTCAGTCATGCAAGCATCTGCCTTTGGCTCAGGTCATGATCCCAGGACCCTTGGAGTGAGCCCCGCATCTGTCTCCTTGCTCAGGGGGGAGCCTGCTTCTCTCTCTGCCCCTTCCACCCTTGTCTGCATGCTCTCTCTTGCTCTCTCCCTCTCTCACAAAAAAAATAAATAAATAAAATACTTTTTTAAAAAACCACGAAATTTAAAAACATACATATTAAAAAAAAAACACACAAGAAACAGCAAGTGTTGATGAGGGTATGGAGAAAAAGGGATCCTCGTGCACTGTTAGTGGAAACAGAAACTGGGGCAGTCACTCTGTTAAACAGTATGGAGGTTTTTCAGAAAATTAAAAAATAGGATTACCATATGATCCAGTAATCACACTACTGGGTATTTACCCAAAAAATATGAAAACACTAATTCAAAGGGATATATGCACCCCTGTGTTTATTACAACATTATTTACAGGAGTGAAATCATGGAAGCAGCCCAAGTGTCCAACAACAGATGAACAGATAAAGAAAATGTGATATACATGACGGGATATTACTGGCCATAGAAAAGAATGAGATCTTGCCACTCGCAACAACATGGATGGATCTAGGGAGCATCATGCTGAGCAAAGTCAGTCAGAGAAAAATAAATACCATATGATTTCACTCACTTGTGGAATTTCAGAGACAAAACAAATGAACAGAGGGAAAAAGAGAGAGACAAACCAAAAAACAGACTCAGCTCTAGACAACAAACAGATACTTACAGAGGGGAGGTAAGTGGGGGATGGGTGGAATAGATGAAGGGGATGAAAAGTACACTTAACCTTGATGAGCACTGAGTAATGTATAGAATTGGGTCAGGGACGCCTGGGTGGCTCAGTTGGTTAAGCTGCTGCCTTTAGCTCGGGTCATGCATGATCCCAGGGTTCTGGGACCGCGTCCCGCATCAGGCTCCTTGCTTAGCAGGGAGCCTGCTTTTCTCTCCGCCTCTGCCTGCTTGTGTGCTCCCTCTCTCTCTCTCTCTGACAAATAAATAAATAAATAAATAAAATCTTAAAAAAAAAAAAAAGAATTCTTGAATCACTCTATGTTTCCCCTGAAGTTAATATAACACTATTATGCTAACTATACTGAAATTAAAATTTAAAAAACCTTAAATACATAAGTACATAAAAGCCTGGAAAGATTAAAAAGATAACGATAAAGATAAAAAGATAAAGACAGGTTTACATCTTCCATTTACCTGGGGCCATCCCCTTTCCAGTCCTCTCAACATATTGCATACAGGGAAATTGTGGGGTGCTCCAGTCAGACAGGGGTATCCCAACTGGGTGGGAGCTGCAGCACAGCTGGTGAGAGAAGTCACCCAAGGCAGAACGAAAGAGGAAAAAGTTTACTGAGCACAGCGCTAGAGGGCAGCTGTCAGAACAGCAGAGACGGTGTGCGATGAGATGGTGGTGAGGGGCCACATTTACAGGACAGAGTGAAGAAGGATGGGAACATATACAATTTTCTCTCTTTTGGTAACTGTGCCTTGTTATAAGTAGCCCATTGGTTAGACAGGGCCTCCAGCTATTTCATTTAACGAGCCTGTCCACATCCGGTCCAGGAGTCACTATGAGACCTTTTGCCTTGCTCGCATTTCTTTTTTTTTTTTAAATTTTTATTTATTTATTTGACAGAGAGAGATCACAAGTAGACAGAGAGGCAGGCAGAGAGAGAGAGAGGGAAGCAGGCTCCCTGCTGAGCAGAGAGCCCGATGCGGGACTCGATCCCAGGACCCTGAGATCATGACCTGAGCCGAAGGCAGCGGCTTAACCCACTGAGCCACCCAGGCGCCCCCTTGCTCGCATTTCCATGGCTCAAGCCTGTTGCCTAAAAGTGGCCCCTAGGGGGATTATCTCCAAGAATCATCTTGAATTTTCTAAAATCCTTTAAATGGAGTGAATATTAGTTATTATGGGCCCCCCTAAATATAAAAGACTTAACTGCAACATAAAGAAAAAAAATTTTTTTAAATTTTATTTATTTATTTATTTATTTAATTCCTGGGACTTGATCCCAGGACCCTAGGATCACGACCTGAGCCAAAGGCAGATGATTAACCACTGAGCCAGCCCAGCACCCTATGACGTAGAGAAAAAACTTAAAAAATATGTTTAAGCCAGACAAAATTTCCTTATTTGGAAGATAAAAGTGGGCACACAAATTCACAACACTGTATCACGCTGTACCCATTCCGCTTACAGCTTTCTGTCTACGGGACTGCTGAAATCAGAAATCCTCTTCTGACAGAGAAGTGAGAGGCTAAATGGCTAGTCCCACCCGCCATGAGCTCACATGTCAGGCTAAGGCTAAAACAACAGTGCAATGCCATTGTCATGGGAAGGAGTCTCCCTTGCTTACATGTGCTCCCCATCACATCTAAAACAATTCCCTGCACATAATCTGAGCATCATAAACACTGAACAAATGAAAAAAGTAAAGACTAATTATAGCAGAAGACACAACAGCCTGACGCATATGGAAATGTCGCCGTTATTACTGATAGAATTGATAGAGGAACCTGTCTTTGGTTCACCTCGACTTCATCCAAGAATCCGAGGCCACACGCTCTGGTCTCGAGCTATGCTGTGGACAGACAGGGGCCCCTCATCAGAGGAAGCACTCGTTCAAATAAGCTTACATGTGGTCAGAGAACAGACTGAAACACAGCGCACCCTCTCAGGGGAAGGCCAGGTCTGAAAAGCAGAGCTCCAAAAAGCTAAAGCAAAGTTGTTCTACTCTTTATCCTAAACTTGCCAACGAGATGAATCAGTCCTCCTCCTTTGAATGAGTGTGGGTGCGGGTGTTCAAGGATCTTCACAAGACAACATGTCTCCAAGCATTTTTGTTCCTCATTTTCCCACACTTTTATTTTTAAGATTTTATTTGAGAGAGACCTCTAACAGGGGAGTGGGAGGCACAGAAGGTGGTGGGCACAGAAGGAGAGGGGGAAGCAGACACCCTGCTGAGCAAGGAGCCAGACATGGGGCTCAATCCCAGGACTCTGAGATCATGACCTGAGCCGAAGGCAGCTGCTTAATTGACCAAGCCATCCAGGTGATGTCAACTTCTTTTTTTTTTTTTTAAAGATTTTATTTATTTATTTGACAGAGAGAGATCATAAGGAAGAAGGCCGGTGGAGGGGAGCAGAGCAGAAAGCCCAATGTGGAGCTTGATCCCAGCCAGGACCCTGAGATCATGACCTGAGCCAAAGACAGAGGCTCAACCCACTGAGCCACCCAGGTGCCCCTATGTCAACTTCTCAAGTTGGATGTTTGCCATGATTATTTTCAGTCTTTCTCCTTTTCTTAGAAACCTTTCTAAGCATTTAAAACTATAAAATGCTTTTAATATACCGCTTTAGCTATATTGCATATATTTTGATATTTAGTATTTTCATTATCAAGCAGTTTTAAGCATTTTCTAATATACATTATGATTGCTTTTTCAGTCAAGTGTTTTTAGAAGTGTGATTTTCAAATTACTAAGATAGGAGATGTCTGGTTATCTGTTTTTTTTAATTATCTGCTATATTCATCTAATTTAATTTCATCATAGTCTGAGGTGTGATCAATTATGATCGTGATTTTTGAAATATTTTTTAGGACTTGATTTATGATCTATGTAAGTGTCCCATGAGTGTCTGAAAAGAATATATATTCTCTAATAGGGGGGTGAAGAGTTTTACCCCCCTACTGGAGAATATATGTTCTTGAGAAAGATAATTATTATATGGTTCCATTCATATGCAGAATATAAGAAGCAGCCCAGAGGATCATAGGGGAACAGAGGGAAAACAGAATGGGACATAATCAGAGAGAGAGACAAACCATGAGACACTCTTAACTGTAGGAAACAAACTGAGGGTTGCTGGAGGAGAGAGGGATGGGGGAATGGAGTAACAGTGATGGTCATTAAGGAGGGCACATGATGTGATGAGCACGGGGTGTTATACGTAACTGATGAATTATTGAACGCTGCATCTGAAACTAACATGTACTATGTGTTGGCTAGTTGAATTTAAATAATTTTTGAAAAAGAATATATATTCTTTTATCTATGTTCATAGCTATTCATTAGGTCAAGCACATTGTTATAGAATTCCAATGTTCCATTATCTTATAATTTCTGTCTTCTTGATCTATAAATTATTTAGAGAGATGTGTTAACATTTCCCACCAAAACGATCAATTTATCAACATCTCTTTGCACTTTCTCAAGTTTTACTTATATCATTTGGAGCTATTTTATTGGGTGCATAAAAGTTTAGATTCCTGTTGTGTCTATCTTCTGATGAGTTAAATGTTATATCACTAAAACTAATGGTGTTATTCTTTATCTACAAAAACACATTTTGTCTTAAATTTTACTTAATTTCATATAAATAAGGTTAAATGGGGTGCCTGGGTGACCCAGATGTTGAGCATCTGCCTTTAGCTCAGGTCATGATCTCCAGGTCCTGGGATTGAACCCCGTGGGGGCTCCCAGCCCAGTGGAGAGTCTGCTTCTGCCTCTCCCCCTGCTTGTGCTCTGTCTCTCTCTCTCTCTCTTTCTCTCTCTCATGAATGAATGAATGAACGAACGAACGAATGAATACGGATACATCTGATTTCCTTGTTTTGTGTTTCCCTAGTGTATCCTTTTTGATGCTTTTGCCTTTGACTGTTTTTGTCCTTTATATTTTTGGTATGTTTCTTGGAAAAGGCCTATAGTATGTTCCTTTTATCAAATCTGAACTGATATTCTTTCTCTTACCTGATGTGTTTAATTCATTTACATTTATTTTTGACATACTAGGATTTATTTTTTCTTATATCTTTTTTTAAAATTTTTTCCATTTCAGTGCTTCTTTTTATTTTTCCTTCACTTTGTTGTTGTTGTTAGGTAAACCACGACACCCAACAGGGGGCTCAAACTCTTGACCTCAGGATCAAGAGTCACATGCTCTGCTGACTGAACCAGTCAGGTGCCCCTATTTTTCCTTCTTTACTCTTTGTTCTAAATTTGTTCTAAATTAAGGTTTTAGTTTGGTTTGGTTTTTCTCCCCCATTTACTGATTTGAGAGTTATTGTACTTGTTTTCTACTCTCTCAGTGGGAATTCCTGAGATATTTTTTATTTTTATTATTTATTTACTTATTTATTTATTTGATAGAGACTGCAAGTAGTCCAAGAGGCAGGCAGAGAGAGAGAGAGAGGAGGAAGCAGGCTCCCCGCTGAGCAGAGACCCCCCCCCCCCCCGATGCGGGACTTGATTCCAGGACCCGGAGACCATGACCTGAGCTGAAGGCAGTGGCTTTAACCCACTGAGCCACCCAGGCGCCCCCCTGAGATCTTTTTTAAAGATTTTATTTATTTATTTGAGGAGAGAGAGCACAAGCAGGGGGAGTGGCAGGCAGAGCAGGCAGAGCAGGCAGAGGTCATAATCCCAGTGTCTTGGGATGGAGCCTGGCATCGGGCTCCCTGCTCAGCGGGGAGCCTGCTTCTCCCTCTCCCACTTCCCCTGCTTGTGTTCCCTCTCTCTCACTGTCTTTCTGTCAAATAAATAAATTTTAAAATCTGTAAAAAAAAATTTTGTTCATCTGAAATGTTTCTTTTTTTTTTTTTAAGTTTGCTGCATGTGAAATTCTAGGATGGAGGGAATTTCTTCTCGTACTTGGCTACCTTTGTACTATACCATAGTCAAGAGTCTATTTCATGTTCTTTCATGGATAATGTCGTCCCTGGCTCATTATATGGCCTCTTTGGTGTTCTGCAATTTCACTCTGATATGTCTGTGCTTGTTGATTTCCTTTCATTTAATCCACTTGGGATCCCCTGGGATTCCTGAATCTGAGAATTGGTGTCTTCATGTTTCAGTGATTAAGTGATTCATTTTCTTATTCGTGCCTTTCCTCATTATCTTGATGCTTTCATTTTTTTCTGCAATTAACTACTTGTTAGAGCACTGGTCCAAGGGTCAGTGAACACTTATGTCCAATGAAAGTCATATGGTTTTATAAAAATTACAACTGGAACACAGCCACACCAATTTATGATTTGTCTATGGATCCTTCCAGGCTCCAACAGTGAACCTGAGTAGTTGTGACAGAAATAAGAGGCCCACGGTGCCTAAAATATTTATCATCTGAGCCTTTAAGGAGGAGCTACCTGATCCCTGCTTCCAGCCTTTGTGTCTTTTTTTCACTTTCACTTTTTAAATTTGCCAAATTTAATTGCTTTTCTATAAGCCTCGTCTATGTCTTTTTCACTTCTTGATTGTTTTTTCATTGTCTGTAGTTCTTACTCATTTTTTATCCCCTCTTTTTTTTAAACACATTAAACAAACTTTTTTCTGGATCAAATAAATAATTGTGATATTTTAATACCAAAGTCTTTACGGGCCTCATCCTGTTGCTTATTGTTTCTGTCCATTCTTGTTAACAGTGCCTCAGACCCTCATGAGTTTTGTACTTTTTTTTTACAATGAGGTTATAATTCTAATACCTCTATGGGGGCACATGGGTGACTCAGTGGGTTAAAACCTCTGCCTTCGGTTCAGGTCATGATCCCAGGGTCCTGGGATCCAGCCCCGCATCGGGCTCTCTGCTCAGCAGAGAGCCTGCCTCTCCCTCTCTTTTTGCCTGCCTCTCTGCCTACTTGTGATTTCTGTCTGTCAAATAAATAAATAAAATCTTAAAAAAAAAAAAAAAAGAAACCTAATACCTCTATGGGGATTTTTTCAGGCCTGCTTTAGGGATACCTTCCTCTTCTGAAGATTTGCATTCCTTCCATTCTATCCACCCAGGTCTACTTTAAATTACATTTACTGTTTATAGTTTCAAAAAAGAATAATGATGTAAGGGCCATTAATTCATAAAATGACTATTTTCCCTCAATTCATATAGCCAAGGTCAAAATAGAAAAGTAGGATGGATTTCTTTTCTAGTTCACTCTATTTCTGAGAGCATAACTCTTCCTTCGTCTGTTTTGTATTGGGAGGATGTTAATCCTGCCTCTGTCCTCTTCACAGGTGCAAGGCTTTGTTTCCCACACCTGACGGTATTTCCATCAGACCGAAGTTCAAGGCCACCTGGTGTCAGAAGGTACCACATACAATTGGCTTGGTGCCCCCCCCACCCACCCCGACTTGAGATGGTGCCCCCACTGTCTGGCAGGTTCACTTTTGCAATTGAAAGAGTGAGGTTTTATTTTAATATTTTCAAAGGTTGGGTAGCAGGAGACTTTTAAAATATATAGTCTTTAATATTGCCAGGAGTAGGTCAAGGTTAATTCCATTTAATTATTTTATTTTTTTTTATTTTTTTTTCTCTAAGGTTTTATTTATTTATTTGACAGGATAGATCACAAGTAGTGAGAGAGGCAGGCAGAGAGAGAGGAGGAAGCAGGCTCCCCACTGAGCAGAGAGCCCGATGCGGGGCTCCATCCCAGGACCCTGGGATCATGACCTGAGCCAAAGGCAGAGGCTTTAACCCACTGAGCCACCCAGGCGCCCCCCATTTAATTATTTTAAAATTAAAACTTCTATATGACAGAAAGCTCCCATGAATTGTGACATGGGGGTGATGCTTAGACAGGGAAATAATATTTGCAACACAAGAAATAATTTGTGTACAGATTATACAAAGAATTTTCCTCAATGGTTGAACAATCTCAGAAAAAATAAGTAAATCTTACAGAACAAAACAGAGGCAAAAAATGCATGAAAAGATATTAAATTCAATAGTAATAAGGAAGGAAAAAGTGAGTATCTACATCTTCATCCATTTGGGCTGCTGTAGTAGAATACCACAGACTTTAAAAAAAAAAATTTCTTTCCCACAGTTCTGAAGGATATAAAGTCTAAGATCAAGATGCTATCAGATTCAGTGTCTGATGAGAGCCTACTTCCTGGTTCGTAAACAGCAGTCTTCTTGCTGTGTCCTCACATGGCACAAGGGGTAAGAAAACTCTCTGGGGTCTCCTTTACAAGGGCACTAATCCCATTAGTGAGGGCTCCACCCTTGTGACCTAATCACCTTCTAAAGGTCTCATCTCCTAATACCATCACATTGGGGGTTAGAATTTCAACATATGGATGGAGGGTCAGGAACAAACATTCAGTCTATAGCTACCTAAGATCAGACAAATTCACTCGAGAGATACATTACCTACAGAAGCACTCTGCATGGGCACCTGGGTGGCTCAGATGGTTGAGCGTCTGCCTTTGGCTCAGGTCATGATCCCAGGGTCCTGGGATTGAGCCCCACATAGGGCTCCCTGGCAGGGAGCCTGCTTCTCCCTTTCCCTCTGCTGCTCCTGTTGGGTCCCCCACAAAATGGGTACCCCAATAATGGGTCCGTGATTAAAGGAGCAAGACCGATACAAAGCAAAAGTCAAGCAAAGCTTTATTTCCCGTCAAGCATCAAGAATCAAACCTACCATCAAACAGAATGGTCAGGGCCACCCCTTACAGGGAGGACCACCCCTCCCTGCTTTCCAGACTAACTTTTGTAGAGCAAAGGCCATGTGGTTGGGCCTGGCCATGCACAGGTGGCCAATGAAATTGTAACACACAGAGAAAGTTGCACAGTCATGCTAGGTGACCAATTGAATTACAATTTACCCTAGTAGACATTTGAACCAGCCTATCACCTAGTTCAGAATTGGCGCCCAAAAGGTGCCCAAAGGGTGGTGCCCATACTCCTTGGTAGCTAGGAGACAGTATGCGCCCCATTGATTGAATACCTCCACCTGGCCTGACCCACCCTTGTACTTGGACTTTGTTACCTGGGACTGGTTTCTCGGACTTGTTTTTAAGTAAGTTCGGGGCGGGGGGGAGGGGGGGTGCAGGGTCAATTTAAGTTTTACAACAAAATGGCAGTTTGACCAGGGTGTGGGGCTGCTCTGGCTGAACAGGCCCTTACATTCCCCCCTTTTCTTTGGAGATTAGTCAAATCTTTGACTTTTCAGCCAGTTCTATGTCCCTTTTTATGGCTGCTGGACTATTATAATGACTCCAGTGTGATTACCCAGAAACAGCATTTCTCTCTTAGGGCTACACAGAGCCCCCACTTATTCTAGAAATAGTATGTCAAGGCTTTCTCTATTTTTCCCACCTATATTTTAACACTAGGAGCAACAATGAATTCAACGAACTCATTGTTTTTTGAGTCTTAGCTTCAGTCCACAATTGGCGGGGTCCACTGGTAGCGGCATCCATCTCTGGGGGGCGTCCTCGTCCTCAGCTCATTTGACGTGACTCACATGAATCCAGGCCCTGATGCCATCTACTTTTATTGCTGTGGGAGTGGTCAGGATGACAGCAAATGGTCCCTTCCAGCGAGGCTCCAAGTTTCCCACTTGGTGGCGGTGTATCCAAACCAAGTCCCTGGGTTGGTAAGGATGTGGCTGGATTTAGCACCACCTGAGGCTGGAAGGTCACTTTTGGTTCGTTGAGGAGGAGGGCCTGGTACCCCTTTCCTGCAGAGTCTGTAAGAGAGCTCTCGACCCCCGCAAGCATGACCCATAGTCCTCAGCAGCTATTTCCATTATTCCCACTAACTCAGTCAGATTCTTCCTTTCAGATCCTTCAATTTTCTGAAGTTTCCTCCTCATATCTGGGGCTGACTGACTGGCAAAAGCAAGATCGTCTACACGAGTTACCATGCAACGTCTCCGAAGTTTACCTCAAGCTGCCTAGCTTAGGTAAACAAACATTTAAAGACAACCAAATCTAGAATTTAACACCCATAAAGGTGTGTTATTAAAACTAATTTTTCTCTCTAAAATAACCCTCATTTCCAGAGATAGCCTAATCAGGACTAATTCATTTGAAAAACAAGTCCAGTTTTAACAAACTTGGCCTAATTATTTACATAAGCTCAGCAAGAACAGTAAGTAATCATATAGATCTTTTAGAATCTGCTTTGCTAGAATTTCTTATAAGGAATCTCTAGGTTGAACTTTTAGTAGCCTCTCCGGGCCAGAAGCCAAGCCACGTAGTTGCCATCAGACATGCCTGCAATACCTGTCAGTCTGGGCGAATTACTCTGCCCCTGCCAGGGAGTGACGTTCTTTACTCACCTGGTGAGGCTGCTGGGAACTCTGTAAGCAAGGTATCAGGCCAACAGTTCCAACGGGCTTTACGGCTCCAGGTTTCATAAAGTCAGCCTTAGTTCCTTTAAACTGTCTGGTCATATCTGAGTCTTTTCAAATATGACATCCCAGTCAAAGCCTTGGTAAAATAACCAGTGTTTCCAATAGTGTCCTGTTACAAGGAGAACAGATTCTTATTGAACTTATGCAAATGATTGATTGAATGAAATGAAAGAAAGAATACTAAGACCTTTTTGTTTCAGAGGGTTCAGATAGAGAGAAAAGTTGAATGCCTTGATTCGTTTACAAATGAGCACTTTTACATCTCTATAAATTACAGAAAACTTAAAAAGTTTCCCTAGTCTGGAAGAGCAAACATTACAGAACCAGTCATGTTTAATAAGACAACACATTAAGAGACACAACATTACAACTTCCTTCAGTTCATCTAGTCCCATGTTACTAATTCTGGTTTAGTCCGAATGCAGCTTTTACTTCTGGAAATTCTTACCCATTTCAGTTCCAGAATTTTATCTTTTCTTTTTTTTTTTTTTAAAGATTTTATTTATTTGACAGAGAGTGATCACAAGTAGGCAGAGAGGGAGAGAGAGGGAGGAGGAAACAGGCTCCCTGCCCAGCAGAGAGCCCGATGCGGGACTCTATCCCAGGACCCTGAGATCATGACCTGAGCCGAAGGCAGAGGCTTAACCCACTGAGCCACCCAGGCAGCCCCCAGTTCCAGGATTTTAACATATCAAAGACCTGTATTTGTCCTGAAAGTCTCCCATATGAATTTCCTTTAAGGCAGAATTCATCTTACAAGAGAATTAAAACAACTATAAATGACAAAAACTCAGAATAGATATGGTTAAATATCACGTGATGACCCTTATCAAAACATTAAAACTTTAGGAAATCTATAGAACCTCTAGAGTAGCTACAGCATTTACCCAAATGTAATCCAAGGTTTATCATTTGTTTAGCAGTACTCCCTGAGTAACTTAGCATATCAAGGAAAAGCCTTATGAGTCAAAGGGTTCTCATTTACAACTCTGGGCAGACAAAGAGAAAACCATTTACACTTTTTTTTTTTTTTTTACCAGATCAATTAACCTAAGAAAACTTTGCCCTTTTAAGCAGAGAGAAAACCAGTTTTTTTTTTTTATACCAGTGTCTTTCCTTTTTTTTTTCATCAGTCTTAGTTACACTTAGCAGAATTTTGTACTCTTAGAAATACCTTAACCTCTACTCAAGACTAAATATTAACCAATTGTGAGCTGTTAAAACAGAATTCAGTTAAGCACAAAAGATGTTTACCGACAGATTCCAAAAGCACAAACCTAGTTCTAGCATTTTATCTCATTTGGTTTAAAGTTTCAGGTTAGAAAAGACTTTGAAAGCTACTTTAACAATTACCCATTAAAACCTTGAGACAGATAATTAACCATCACTTTAGTCATCTCTTTGCTAACAGATTTCAACAGATTTTAACAAATAACACGAGCTTATTTGACTTTAAGTAAAAACTCTGAAGTCTCACATTTACTACTGATAACTCAAGACATGTTCATCCTAATTAACCCAACAAACTTAACTTAGTTCAAATACTGATTTACATTCCACCTGGGCCCACTCCGCTTCAAATGTTTACCTGAGACCCGGGTGGGAAGATCCAGAGTTGGGGTGTTAGGTCCAGAGTGCACTCTTGTTTCCCGACAGTGAAGAACAGAACAAAGGGCCACCAGAAGGCAGAGAAAGGGCTCCCAGTTCTAGAGCTCACCAGCTCCAAGAGAGGAGCAGACGCCATGCTTTCCCGCCAACAAGGGGGAGGTGCTAGGCAGTCTACGTTGGGCCAGAGAAGGCAAGGAATGTCCCCGAAACAAAGGTAGTTTTGGCAGCTGCTTGGGAATATTCCTTAAAGTCTCTGTCTTGAGTTAGACTAACCCCAGTTGGCTCCAATTATAGCCCTTAACACACGAAATGAGTGAGGGAGAAGCCCCACATCTATTAGGAGGAGCAGAGAGACGAAAGTCAGAGTCCCCTTACACTCTGCTTGCCCCATTCCTTCAAACACAACAAACACCACAACAGACTACAAAGAGACAAGACAAAGACAACCACAAACCCAGCGGCCCTTACCCAGAGCCGGCCATGAGTGAGGTTTTCTCGGCCCCCTACAGACACTCACCAGTGGGGATTTCTTGGTCCCCTAAAGACACTCGCTGAGACGAGCCACAGAACAGAACCAGACCCAGATGACCGCCTAGGGGGGACTCGGACCCCTAGACGATCTACCAGAAGAGGGATGGGGCGTCCCCGCATCCACTCCAGCCCTGGGGAGCATGGCTGCGTCTAGCTTCTCCCTGGTGGGCCATACCTGGAGCTCCGCAACCAGACAGAGATTCAGACCCTGAAATTCCGATGCTGGCTCAGTTCTCGTCATTTAATTCCGGACGAGCCCCCATATGTTGGGTCCCCCCAAAAAATGGGTACCCCAATAATGGGTCCGTGATTAAAGGAGCAAGACCGATACAAAGCAAAAGTCAAGCAAAGCTTTATTTCCCGTCAAGCATCAAGAATCAAACCTACCATCAAACAGAATGGTCAGGGCCACCCCTTACAGGGAGGACCACCCCTCCCTGCTTTCCAGACTAACTTTTGTAGAGCAAAGGCCATGTGGTTGGGCCTGGCCACACACAGGTGGCCAATGAAATTGTAACACACAGAGAAAGCTGAACAGTGATGCTAGGTGACCAACTGAATTACAATTTACCCTAGTAGACATTTGAACCAGCCTATCCCCTAGTTCAGAATTGGCGCCCAAAAGGTACCCAAAGGGCAGGGCCCATACTCCTTGGTAGCTAGGAGACAGTGTGCGCCCCCACTGATTGAATGTCTCCACCTGACCTGACCCACCTTTGTACTTGGACTTTGTTACGTGGGACTGGTTTCTGGGACTTGTTTTTAAGTAAGTTCCCTTGGGGGCGGGGGGAGGCAGGGTCAATTTAAGTTTTGCAACAAAATGGCGGTTTGACCAGGGTGTGGGGCTGCTCTGGCTGAACAGGCCCTCACACTCACCCTGCTTGTGCTCTCTCACTGTCTCTGTCAAGTAAATAAATAAAATTTAAAAAAGAAAAGAAAGAAACACTCTGCACAAGACATGGGCAAGAAAATGGATACAATAATTTTCATTTTAACATGAGCTATAATTCTGAAAATTGAAAAGATTATCTGTTCAGCAGAAATCAAGTGAACCAACTCATTTGTACTACACGAAATAGTATGCAATAGTTAACAAGAATGAATTCAAAAAAAAATTTTTTTTAAAGATTTTATTTATTTATTTGACAGACAGAGATCACAAGTAGGCAGAGAGGCAGGCAGAGAGAGAGAGAGGGAGAAGCAGGCTTCCCGCCGAGCAGAGAGCCCGATGCGGGGCTCGATCCCAGGACCCTGGGATCATGACCCGAGCCGAAGGCAGAGGCTTTAACCCACTGAGCCACCCAGGCGCCCCTGAATTCAAAATTTTATGGGTCAACTTGGGCAAATCTGAAAAACAAATTACTGAGTAGAAAAAGGCAAGGTATAAAATAACAGTTAGGAGCGCCTGGGTGGCTCAGTGGGTTAAGCCTCTGCCTTCGGCTCAGGTCATGATCTCGGAGTCCTGGGATCGAGCCCCGCATCGGGCTCTCTGCTCAGCAGGGAGCCTGCTTCCTCCTCTCTCTCTGCCCTCCTCTCTGCCTGCTTGTGATCTCTGTCTGTCAAATAAATGAATAAAATCTTAAAAAAAAAAAATAAATAAAAATAAAAAAAAAATAAAATAAAATAACAGTTATACTAAAGTATCATTTATTTACATTTTAAACACACAAAAAAAGCACTGTATATTATTTATGGATACTTAAATATCTATAAAAATGTAACAACCTGTACGGGATCATTATCCTCCAACTTTGGGGAAGTAGTTCTTCTAGCAAGAGAAGCAGGAAGAGGAAAGAGTGATGTTTTAGCATTACCTGCGATGTTCTTTTTAATACAAAAATATCGAAAGCAAATAGTAAAATACTAACATCTCAAATTTGATGCTAATTATATAATACATATAATCAGCGGCATAAATATACATATATTTATTTTATGTATTATTTTTGTATTATTTTCTGTGCACTTCTGAATGCCTAAACCACTTTATAATTAATTTTTTAAAGAAGAAGAAAAAAATTAATGAGTGTAAAAATTGCCAATTTTTTTTTTGACAGGAACACTTACGAACAGACATTTGAAGATATAAATATATGTACTGCTATAAGAAAATAAAAGGTTGGGACGCCTGGGTGGCTCAGTTGGTTAAGCAGCTGCCTTCGGCTCAGGTCATGATCCCAGCGTCCTGGGATCGAGTCCCACATCGGGCTCCTTGCTTGGCGGGGAGCCTGCTTCTCCCTCTGCCTCTGCCTGCCATTCTGTCTGCCTGTGCTCTCTCTCTCTCTCTCTGACAAATAAATAAATAAAATCTTTAAAAAAAAAAAAAAGAAAAGAAAAGGTTAATCAGTGTTTCAGAATATAGTCTAAAAACCAGCCCAAGTATTGACAAGATTGTGAATTACATAAGAACCAAAATTTTAACTGTTTTCTTTTCCCTGAATTACCAGCACCTAAACAGAGACTAGCACATATTAACATCTTAAAATGTAAAATTTCTGAATGCTAAAAGCAAGTATAATCATAGTCAAAATACAAATGATAGAGTAGGGAAAATATTTGTAACATTCATAATAGGAAAAGGTTAATATTGCTAATATTTTGATGACATCTACAAATTAAATACATATAAAGGACAATCTAACAGGAAAAAAATGTCCTAGATACATGAACCACCAAGTCACAAAAAGAGAAATTGAAAACTGCCAACACACATATGAAAAGATAGGCACCTTAATTATTAATTAGGGAGATATCAATTGAAACAAAAACTTCTCTGCATATCTAATTGGCAAAAATTTCAAAAGACAGTTAACATACAGAATTAGCATTAGTACAGAGAAACTGACACATTTACAAACAGTGCATAAAAATGTAACTGCAAAGGGGGCCTGGGTGACTCAGTAGGTTTAGCAGCTGCTTTCGGCTCAGGTCATGATCTGGGGGTCCTGGGATCCAGCCCCGAATTGGGTGGGTTCCTTGCTCTGCAGGGAGCCTGCTTCTCTCTCTCCCTCTGCCTGCCTGCCTACCGCTCCCCCTGCTTGTGCTCTCTCTCTCTCTCACTATCTCTCTCTCTGTGTCAAATACATAAATAAAATCTTTTTTAAAAAATGCAGCTGCAGTAGATAGTAAACCCATAAAATATGCATATATATTCTCCCCAAATCATTGTCTGGCTCCTAAAATGTTCAAGATGCCCAGAGAAAAGCAACACCTAGAAGGCTGAGACAAAAGAAAGGAAGCTTGGAGCTTGAATTCTATCAATTTAGAAGAATTGGTAAACGGGGTACCTGGGTGGCTCAGTGGGTTAAGCCTCTGCCTTTGGCTTGGGTCATGATCTCAGGGTCCTGGGATAGAGTCCCGCATTGGGCTCTCTGCTCAGCAGGGAGCCTGCTTCCCCCTCTCTCTCTGCCTGTCTCTCTGCCTACTTGTAATCTCTGTCAAATAAATAAATAAAATATTAAAAAAAAAAAGAAGAAGAATTGGTAAACAACTTGGGAGTTTCCACTGAAATTGCTGAGGACTAAAAGCTGTGGCTCAAGACTAAGGAGTTGTTCTAAAAATAAAGTCAAAACCAACACATGCCAGCCTTTAAAAAAGTATAAGAACAAATCTCCACTCGTTCAAAGTGGTGGACCAATAATTTGTCTTCCTGAATATAAATGATCTTCAGAGAAAGGTTATAGAACCTAGTGGCTCTATAAATATCATTCTCTAGTACCCAGTATATATGGCGTCAATACAAGCAATTCTCACTAAATCTGTGAAACGTGACCCATAATCAGAAGGAAAAGTAATCAGTAGAAACTGACACATAGATGACCCAATCACTGAAGTCAGAAATAGATTTAAAACAGATATTAAAAATATCTTTTAACTTAAAGAAGAATATGTTCATAATCAATGAACCAGTGGGGAAATCTCTGCAGAGGAATGGGAATATTGAAATGAAAATTCCAGAATTGAAAAGCAAAATGTCTGGAATGAAAAAGTCATGGGTGGGGGCACCTGGGTGGCTCAGTGGGTTAAAACCTCTGCCTTCAGCTCCAGTCATGATCCCAGGGTCCTGGGATTAAGCCCCATGTCGGGTTCTCTGCTCAGCGGGGAGCCTGCTCCCCCCCACCACCACCGTCTGCCTGCCTCTCTGCCTACTGGTGATCTCTGTCAAATAAATAAATAAAATCTTAAAAAAAAAAAAAGGAAAGGAAAGGAAAAAGAAAAAGCCATGGGATGGGTTTAATGGTAGAATGGAATTATAAAATAAAGCATCAATGACCTCAAACACAGATCCGTAAAAATTATTCTGTTTCATAAGATAGAATTTTTCTAATAAAAAAAAGTACAGAATGTCAGTGACCTCTGGAATGGGTTAAGAATTATGCCAGTCCTATTTGAATTCCAATAGAAATGGGTATTCATTATAAATATGCCAAACTATTTTGAGCTGTTAAAATTTGTCTAAATAACTGAGTTGCTAAATATGACATTTTTATTCCATAAAACCCGAGGGATCAAAAATATTTTCAAAGAGAATTTCAGTTATTCTGTAAATAATGAGAAAGTAAAAGAAGTGTATTAAAGAAATGAGACACTACCTGCAAGCCCCACTTCTTTTTCCCAGTCCCTCCTTTCTCTTAAATCTTTGGCCTTTAAATCATTTCATGACTTGCTTTGTGATTATAAAAATTAACATGAGATTTGTCTACTTCAGAATGGTAAAATGTTTTGGGCTGTGGTGGGTAGAGGATAGAGGAATTTAAGGTAATTACTCCTTAAAAGCTAATTAACATATTTGATGGCACCCTGCTATTGATGTCCTTTCCCTCCATTCCAGTCCCTCCCTCCAATTCTTTTTATTCTCCAACATATTTCCTTTGAACTTGCCTAAAATCAGTGCAAACACACAACTGCATATAAACATAAGGAACCCTTGATAAAACTATGTGTTCACTAAAATATTTATTCTGCCCGTGGCCTCATATCCTATCTTCCATAGAATTCTTGGGTCCATCACCTTTCTCACAAGAGTGCTCTCATTCTTTCCTAATAACTACCTATTTTATCTATTGGAAGAAATGTTTATGTTTTAAGTAAAAAATGTTCTTCCAAAATAATTGCTTGTTCAACTATATTTCCTGGGACATTCAACCCAGTCACATCTTGGATGATCTCTTAAAAGAAGACGTGAAGATGTAGATTTGAAGAGATCAGGCCTCCAGAACCCCATTACCCAGAGTCTGCAATTGCAGGACAAGCTGGATAAGCTTAGCTAAGGCGGGTCTGCCTACAGCTGTTGAAGAACGATTCCCAGGAGTTTCTAGAGTTGAAGTGTCTTCCTGCCAAGTTCTCAAGATGGGACTCCTCTCCTGCCAGAATGCAAAGTCATCTCAAATCTCTCCCACCAGTTTTCACGCCTCTCTACTTTCTCCAAACCATCTACTCTGCCCCTCTGTGCAATTTTGTGACTCCTATCTTCCTCTTAACGGTTTTGCAAAATTTCAAAGTAAGGCTGACTCCCCCGCCCCATGCCTTTTTTCAACTTTTTTCGAAGTGTAAATTAATGCATAGTCATCATAAACATAATAGTAAAATTCAAAAAGCACATAAAAGCACTTCACCTCTCTTACCTAAGACAACTGATTGTAATTTCTTTACTGAGTGATTCTTTTTGAGCTCAAATCCTTTGGAAAATACAACCTCAAGAAGTGTGTGTGTGTGTGAATTAGACAACAACAACTTTGTATCCAGCCGTAGAGCCCCGTAGGGAGGCACTGCAGTGAAAGGTATGAGGGATAGTGTAGAGGGTATTCTGAAAAGAATCAGGGTCCTCTCCAGGTTCATCCACTAAATCACTGTGCAACAATGTCTAAAATCACTTTATCTCCCTGAGGTCAGGTTTTTTATTTGTATAATAAAGAGGCTAGACTTGATAATTCTAGGTTTACTTCCATGTGGTGGTATCGGTTATTTTTTTGTTGTCCCACCTCAATTTGCATTTGACTTTCCTGTGCATTTGTGTTTTGTGATTATTCGTATATATGCTCCTCGGTTAAATTAGTAAATTAATCTCGATGGAGACAAGGTTACTCACCTTTGGCATATTATTTTGAGTTAAAGTTACCTAAGAAACAGCCGATGCAAAAAGGCCACTCTCATCGTCTTTTGTCTCCCTGAAAGCAGGAAATAAATCTCCCATGTGAAAGGAACCCTCCCGGTACCAGCAGGAAGAGAGACATCCTTATCACCAAGGCAGAATTTAGGGCCAGGAAGGTTGTATAACAAACCTTGTTACTTTACTAAATTTACTCTGCCAAGATCAGACTTCTTTGTCTTGTAAATTCCTCACAAATGTATTGTTTCTTTGCCTAAAATATATAAAAGCTACCTGCTTTGGACACTTATTATTTTGGTCTCATGCACTTCCATACATGTGATTTAAATTTGTTTTTCTCCTGGGTTGCCTAGGTGGCTCAGTCGACTAAGTGTCCAAATCCTGATTTGGGCTCAGGTCATGATCTCAGGGTCCCAAGATTGAGCCCTATGTTGGGCTCCAGGCTGGTCATGGAGCCTGCTTAAGATTCCCTTTGCCCCTTCCCACTCATGTACGCGCTCTCAATCTCTCAAAAAAAAAAAAAAATTGTTTTTCTCCTGTTAATCTATTTCATGTCAATTTAATTATTAGACCAGCCAAAGAACCTAAAAAGGAAGAAAGAAAAATTTCCCACTCCCACAGTCTTCTTATCCTTTGCATCTGCCCAAATACACTGGTGGAGGGGGGAAAAAAAAGCCCCAAAATGAAGACTTTGCCTCAGGAGAGCAATCCAAGATTGAATTGCAGTTTTAACCTACCCCAGAAAGGTGACCCTTTCAAAGTCCTTCTGAACTTTCCTGATCAGCACTACTGAAGTAACCTGCATGATAAAAACCCTTGCTGTTTCCTTCCCCAGCAATAGAAGAGTCCTCTCCTGAAACAATCCTTTCTTTTCTTTTGCTAATAACTGTTTGTCCCACCCTCCTTCCTATAAAAAGCCTCCATTTTGTACAACTCCTCAGGGCTTCTCTCTACATTCTAGATGGGGTTCTCCTTGAATCATGAATTGCGTAATAAAGAGCTTTAAATTTCCTTGGCAGAATTTTGATTATTAACAATAGTGTATGGCATCTAATAGGTGCTCAATAAAGGTAGGAAGGATGGAAGTGAGGTTAATTTAAGACTAATGAAGATAGTTTTTGGTGAGGGAGCAGAAGGATGGCTAAGGACAGGCAGAAGCTGACACCCCACAACCCACCCTCCGTGGGATATATGTGACATTCCTCAGGTACTCCTGGATGCCCTAAAGGAAAAACAATTCATAGAGATTACGATCCTGCAAGACAGGAGTCTCCCTCAGTTCACAAAAGTCTTAGCAATTTACAAGAACAAAGCATTTCTGTCAATGGCTTAGCTTCCAGAAGAGAATGTAGCTGCACTTAAATGTCCTTATAATCTGCAGCCCATTAACAGATAGTTGAAGTGGGCAAAGTGCAATGGTCCTCCAGGAAGCTCCCAACTATCTTTCTGTGAATGTCTCACTGGAAGGGAAAACAACCTTGACAATGGCAAGGTCTCTGTTATCTTGTAGGTCCTCTTTAGCACAGGAGAGTTCTTTTGAAACCTCCCTTTTCCCTTACCTCCCCCAATGCCCAAGTATGTAATCAGCCAGCCCTCACAGCCCTGGGGTAGCAGCCCACGGGTCCAGTCCCCATGCTTTCATAAACCACCATTTTGCACCAAAGATATCTCAAGAATTCTTTCTTGGTTGTCAGCTTTGGACTCCACTGAACCTCACCTATAGTCTAAAGCCCCATCATATGGTTCCCTGACAGGTTGAGACTTGGATTCTTGGTTTCAGCTCAGGTCATGATCTCAGGGTCCTGGGATGGAGCCTAGCGTGGGCTCTGCTTTCAGAAGGAGGTCTGCTGGGTTCTCTCCCCCTCTGCCCTGCCATCAATCGCTCTCTCTCAAATGAATGAATAAATCTTTTTTTTTAAGATTTTATTTATTTATTTGACAGACAGAGATCACAAGTAGGCAGAGAGGCAGGCAGGGAGAGAGAGGGGGAAGCAGGCTCCCCGCTGAACAGAGAGCCTGACTTGGGGCTCCATCCCAGGACCCTGAGATCATGACCTGAGCCGAAGGCAGAGGCTTTAACCCACTGAGCCACCCAGGCGCCCCTGAATAAATCTTTAAAGTGTGTGTGTGTGTGTGTGTGTGTGTGTGTGTGTGTGTGTGAGAGAGAGAGAGAGAGAGAGAGAGAGAGAGAGAGATGAGGGAGCAGAAGACTAGCTGAAGACACCCTGCAAACTCCCCACCCCCCCACTCCTGGATGGGACAGGTGTGACATTCTTCTAGAAATCTCCCAACTATCTTAATGTTAATACCTCACTGGGGAAACAACCTTAACTTGACAATGGCAAGTGTCCAGCATCTTGTAGGTATCTTGTAGGTATCATGTAGCTCAGTCCTCTATAGCTTGTGAAAGTTCTTTTGAAACCTCCCTTTTCCTTATTGTCCCCAACTCCCACGTATATAATCAGCCACTGCTCCAGAACATGGTGTGTCTGCCCATAGGTCCTGTCCTGTGCTTTAATGAACCATCATTTTGCACCAAAGCTGTCTCAAGATTTTTTTCTTGGCTGTCAGCGCTGGACTCTACCCCACTGAACTTCACCTATGTTCCAAAATCACATCATGCCTGTGTATGAAGAATTGTTATATCCACAGAATGTCATTACGTATCTTTACGTAACAGCATTGCCACCAAACCTTGCATAGAAGCAAGATTGTTTTTATTAGAGAGTCAGTAATTTGATTGCTCAAGGTTTCATTTGTTTTAGGAGTTAGAGCCACACAGGATGACCTTGTTTGTCTTCTTGGGGGATTGGGGATTGTTTATCAGCCCTGGTGGTGGTGCTAGTGGTGTCCTTGGTCTGGTAGCAGCTGCTGTCACTGACGTCGCTCTTAACCACAGAGGCACCGTACACAACCACCCCTGGGTTAACATGGAAGGTAGCGCTTTCATTCCCACAGCCCTCCGAAAGAATAAAGTAGAAAAGGGTTAAATGAGCCAGAACAAAGGTACCAGGCAGATTTTTTCCTATAAAGATAAAGCAAGGAAGGGCGCCTGGGCAGCTCAGTCAGTTAGGCATCTGCCTTCCCCTTAGGTCATGATCCCAGGATCCTGGAATCAAGTCCCACATGGGGCTCCCTGCTCACGGAGAACCTGCTTCTCCCTCTGCTTCTGCCTCTGTGCTTTCTCTCTCAAATAAATGAATAAAATATTTAAAAATTTAAAAAAAATATATATAGCAAGGAAGACTTTCAGGAGAGATACATTCCCCAGATCCTTCTAACTTCTTTTTCCTTTGTTTGAAAAAAAGCTGAAAATAAGAGGCTGACAGGGAATTCTTCTATCATGTAAGTCATTTTGCTCCCAGATTCATTTGTTTAAAAATTACAGATTAAATGCCAAGATTATAATGTGAAGTATTCTTTTTTTAGAAAAAGATTTTATTTATTTATTTGACACAGAGAGAGAGATCACAAGTAGGCAGGAGGCAGGCAGAGAGAGGGGGAAGCAGGTTCCCTGCCAAGCAGAGAGCCCGATGCAGGCCTCGATCCCAGGACCCTGAGATCATGACCTGAACTGAAGGCAGAGGTTTTAACCCACTGAGCCACCCAGGAACGCCCCAATGTGAAGTAATCTGTGGAGTAATGCAAAGGGCTGTCCCTTTGGGGAGGGGAAGGATCTGGGGAGAGGAAGACTAGTCCCTGCTGTGGGAAGAATTCTCCCTCACACGTAGATACACTTCTACCTCCCCACATCCTCTGCATCCCCCCTGCATGGTCTGGCCTTTCTTTTTTTATCTTATCTTAGTCTTTATTTATTTTCTTGGGACAACCCTGAAGGCTTAGCTTGCGCTAAATCAAGCATGTTCTGTTATTTCTTGAGGTCTGAAAGGGGTAGTGGGGTCAGGGATTTATTTGCCTGAAAATATTTGGAAGGAATGTGAGGGGGTGCTTAAGAGGTTGTAGAGCAGATGTTTGCTGAACCAAAAAGTGGTTGTTTTTAGTGACCATTTGCATGGCTCTGGGTCTGTCCAGGATTGCAACCACACAAAACACTTGGCTTAGAGGATCTTTATGCTTATTTAATAAGTCATGAGGATTAATGTACAAATGGTGTATTTGGGAAATTTGTGAGGAAAAGCGAATATTGAGTACAGCCCTTAGGTATGTAGACTTCACATCAGGATGAGGTATGGTTTGACAAAGAGGAAGGTGGACATTTCAAGCAAGGGGTATATACCGTGTACCAAAGCTAAATGATGAAGTAAAGAGAAATTTTATATGTATAGTAAAATTGATATCAACTGGAGTTAAACATTGGCTTCGAAGCTAGTAAAAGTAAAGAAATTTACCTGCTGGGCATTGGTTCTTTAGGAATTTAGGGCTGATGCCCAACATACTTGCTTTTCTAACCCCAATGTAGCATCAAAAATAGTACACCACCTTTTGGATCCCTGATTCGCCTTGCACAGTCATCCACACACCTTCCCTATTTTCCTTAGCTCACTAAACATGCTCATTGCTATATTTGCAAAGAATGACTTGAAGTATTACCCTACCCATTTGGATGTTTGAGTTTAAGGGAGACTGCAGAAGACGCAGAATAACTCAAGACCAAAATTAATTACTCGGCAATGGTGATTTTCAGTTAGATAACAGGGTAGATGATTTTGGACAGGTGAGACCACCTTGTCACTGCTAAACTTCCGTCCTGTAGTCTGACGTCCTATAAGGTAATCCCTGGGTATCTCTACAATGGAAAACAGTGGTATCCTCAACCATTATCAGTTTATGGATTCTAATTCCTACCATTCCTACCATAAACACTGAGTCTAACCAAGACTACTTGTGCACAAGCTTATAACACATGCAAATTCAAACCACAAGAAATGATGATTCAATACAAAAGTTCAAAGATGGGTCGCCTGGGTGGCTCAGTCGGTCAAGTGTCTGCCTTCGGCTCAGGTCATGATCTCACAGTCCTAGGGTCGAGCCCCTGTCAGGCTCCCTGCTCAGCAGGGAGTCTACCTCTCCTGCCCCTTATCCCACTCATGCTCTCTCTTACTCTCTGTCTCTCAAATAAATAAATAAAATCTTAAAAAAAAAAAAAAGCAAAGAGATCATTTGTGCCTAATGCTTACATATCAATGAATCACAACAGATTTCTTTTATAAAAGTATTCACTTAGGGCCTTGTTTTCCTCACAAAGTTGTTATGAGATTAACTAGAATTATATAACTTGGAAAAGGGGAAATTAAAAGCACAGTAAGGGGCCCCTGACTGGCTCATTTGGTGGAGCATGTGACTCTTGATCTTGGGGTTGAGTTTGACCCCACAGTGAGTGTGAAGGTGTGAAGATTGCTTAAAAATAATATCTTAAAAAAAAAAAAAAAAGGCAGAGCATAAATGTTACGGATGTTTTGTCTGCTTTACATAGATCGCTGTGATTCTAAGCTCTTTTACTACACATTTATCTTATTCACTTATTCTGTCAGACCCCAGGGAATACGACTGATTTGTGGTTATTTTCAGCAGAAAGGATAGTGTGAGAAGAATGTGAAGTTGGCAATTAATATATCTTTTGAAAGAATCACAGCTGGAACAAAATAAAATTTCAGAGGGTCCCAAGAGATGAAAATAGACCACAACACAGCGTGTGAGGCAGGTAGCGCTCAGAAGACAAGCAGGTAAGCTCACAGCAGCTATAGAGATAATTAACCAGTAGGAAAGTTTCCAGCCATCAGGAAGGCGCTGAACAAGATTCCAACTCTGGGAAGGGGTCTAGGAAAAGCCCATTATTACAGATTTAACTTTGGGTTGGTGGAAGGTTGGGGAATGAAGAGAAAGTCTGGACTTCATGATCCGGGTAAAAGCTTAGTCTTCAGAGCTTACAAAGACTGAACTGAACCACTTGATCTTAGAAACTCACCTTCTGCTGCAGGTGCGTTTTGGTCTTTGGTCATGGGAATGAAATGAAGAGGGTTATCAAGCAACAGCCAAGACATATGCAGAAGCTAGGAATCTATTTGGACCCAACATTTCCTTCTACGTCATAGCACCACTTTGTGGTTCCTTTTGTTCTTCTATAAATGCTTCCTCTTCTTCGGGAAATGCTATTGTCTCGAACTCAATCTCTAAAACCATATTTCCTGGGTTGAAACCTGTCATTTTCTTTTTTTTTTTTTTTTAAAGATTTTTATTTAGTTATTTATTTGACAAAGAGAGATCACAAGTAGTCAGAGAGGCAGGCAGAGAGAGAGAGAGGAGGAAGCAGGCTTCCTGCCGAGCAGAGAGCCCGATGCGGGGCTCGATCCCAGGACCCCGGGATCATGACCTGAGCTGAAGGCAGAGGCTTTAACCCACTGAGCCACCCAGGCGCCCCGAAACCTGTCATTTTCTACATGTGGCCATAGTCAAGTTACTTGATCACTCTGTGTCCCGGTTTCATCATCTATAAATAGAAGTAATAATAGTCACGCTACTGCACGGGGTTGTTGTAAAGATGACAAAGACTCAAAACTGGTAAGAGCACTATGCAACTGTTTGCCTTGATTATTATTCTCTTTATTTTTTTTTCTATAATTAAAAAAAATACTCATCTTTTTTTTTTTTTTTTTAAAGTACGCACGTGTGCACGTAGGTGGGTAGGGCAGAGGGAGAGAGAGAATCTTAAGCATGCTCTGCACCCAGCTTGGAGCCCAATGCAGGGCTCAGTCTCAGGACCCTGAGATCATGACCTGAGCCGAAATCAAGAAATGGACACTTAACTGACTGAGCCACCCAGAAGCCCCCTCCATCTTTTTTACTTTGAAAATTCATATTTCCTTCTGACTTCAGTCAACCACAAATTTCGTACTTGAATTTGTAATCTCAGCTGACGCTTTCAAAAACGGAAAACTGACTCATCAGAATAATGTTCTGAATCTGTAAACACGGTGATAGCCTCATATGACTTGTAAAATTTCCTAACATTCTTCTGAATTTATATACTGTTACTCATTTTTGTACGTAGTAATTTTTTTCAAAACTCAGAAAATTCAACAGCCATTCTGAGGCACCTGAGTTTGGAAATAAAAGATGGCATTTCATGTGTTGAGAGCTAGGAAGAATCAAGGGTTTTTTTTTTTGTTGTTGTTGTTTTGTTTTTCTTTTTAGTGATGGCTGCCCACTCAGAGAACACCCTAACATAAAGCCTTTTTCTAGTAGCTGATGGTTTAATTCTTTTAATGTTTGTGATAATAGATCCAGACTCATGGTATCTAAACATACACACTGGGGAGGCCATCTTTAAGAAAAAGAACACTAGGGGTGCCTGGGTGGCTCAGTGGGTTAAGCCTCTGCCTTCGGCTCAGGTCATGATCCCAGGGTCCTGGGATCGAGCCCCGCATTGGGCTCTCTGCTCAGTGGGGAGCCTGCTTCCTCCTCTCTCTCTGCCTGCCTCTCTGTCCACTTGTGATCTCTGTCTGTCAAATAAATAAATTTTTTTAAAAATCTTTAAAAAAAAAAAAAGAACACTAAATTGAAAATACAGATTGGGTGCAAAAACTAATATATATTTTAAATGAGAGGGGAAAATAACACCAAATTGCAACAAGATACTCTAAAAATCACACAATCCAGAACAATAACCCAATTATTTATTTGCTAATGCGAATAAATGGAAGTTTCTGGTTTTTTAGTTTTTTAAAGTAAATATTAAACTATTTTTAGCATGTCTTTGATCATACAGTAATGATTTTATAATATCATTTTCTGTAGAGAAAATGGAAAGTTAATTTAGATGTTCTCTAACAGGATTAACTGAAGTGTTTTTAATTTATTTGTGTTAGGGAAGTCACTTTTAGCTTCACAATAATTAGGCAAATGTATACAGTTTTGTCAAATTTATAATAAACTTTGATAACGCATTTGTTCATGTGTATGACAGGGTATACACCTGACAATAGAGAATTTCAGCTTGAGTGGGTATTAATTAAACTGTCTGCTTACAGTTTCATATGACCAATAATAGGAAGAATCTTTCACAGACTCACTTCTGGTTCTGAACATTTTAAATCTTGTTTCTCCTCCATTATCACTGTTGGGGATATATAATTGAAATCAAAATCTTCCAACCCAGGGGTGCCTGGGTGGCTCAGTGGGTAAAGCCTCTGCCTTCGGCTCAGGTCATGATCTCGGGGTCCTGGGATCAAGCCCCCCATCGGCCTCTCTGCTCAGCAGGGAGCCTGCTTCCCCCCTCTCTCTCTGCCTTCCTCTCTGCCTACTTGTGACCTCTCTCTCTCTAATAAAAATAAATTTAAAAAAATCTTCCAACCCAGAAAACCTCTCCACAAAGATAGCAGAGAAAGCATACTTTTATTATTAAATAAGAATTCAACCAGAATGTGATGCATATCCCAGGCAATGCACTGAGATCTTGCAAAGACAAGAAGAAATTTCACCCTTTTACATAACCAAGCAACCACAATCCATTACATACATGCGCTCAAATAAATAATAACTAGGCCTCAAGTAAGAGGACTTGACAGCACAATTTTTAACACAGTTTATCTTAGACTCATCTGGTAATTGGAATGGCCATCTGTGTTAGCTAATTGGCTTTACCAAGAGGAAGAATAATCTTCTTATATCTTTTTGACAGGAGATGGTTTTGTAACTTGGAGTCAGATATCCAAGGAAGTTAGGCTCCTACCCTCCCACAGAAACTGTGAGATAGAGTACTATTACCCTTGTTTACATTTTAAAGAGACGGTTCTCAGGTCCTTGAGAAAGACATTTCTGAGTCATAAAGCTGACAAGGGCCTTATTGAGCTTCCAAAAAAAAAAAAAAATTACACACATTTCAAAGAGACAAAGAAAGAAATTATAATTTGACATTTTCTAAAGTAAATGCTGCATAAAAGGCAGGAGAGAGAAAGTCCCTTCCCTTATTTTTGACAAAGAGAATTAAATTAAGCCTCTTGTATTTTATTTTCTATTAATTCCTATACTACATATTCTGGTGCTTGCTAGAAAAATCTCTAGTCTTGTTCTTTCGGGTCATGACATCTAAGTGAGTCAGCTTGGTGGATGTTCCCAGAAACAATTCCTGTGGCCATTTATTTCTGTTGTAACAAAGTTCTTCATTTAACCCCAGTCTTCTCATTCCCAGACCAAACAAGCACCCTGGGACAGGAGAAAGATCACTGCAGATAAGCATGGCTTGTCCTGTATTGGGAACATCACTGTCTCCTCTAAAATTGTCCCACTGATAAGCCAACCTGACCTAGCAGAGTTCTCACATACGATGATTCTTTTTTCCCCCCAGAGTTTATAGAGTGCTTTCTCTGTAATTCACTTCATTAAGGGACCATCTCAACTTACAAATATATTTATAAATACTCCAATTTTGAATTGTTTCATATTTTAGCTTCCAAACATGAATCACATCAAGATATATGATCTAACAATCTGATTTAAATATCCAAGTATTGTAAGACAGATAAGAAGTTTGCTGACTCAGTGGCTTAAAACCTCTGCCTTTGGCTCAGGTCATGATCTCAGGGTCCTGGAATCAAGCCCCACATCGGGCTCTCTGCTCAGTGGGGAGCCTGCTTTCCTCTCTCTCTATGCCTGCCTCTCTGCCTACTTGTGATCTCTGTCTGTCAAATAAATAAATAAATAAAATCTTAAAAAAAAAAAAAAAGAAGTTTGCTGAATATTATATGATGAAAGGTTGGTGTAATCAAAACATAGATGAGTTTAGTAGGGTGTTATGTTGTTCCACAAATGGACCTAAAGAATTCTCATTTAAATAAGATGTCTAGGGCTCCTGGGTGGCTCAGTGGGTTAAGCCTCTGCCTTCGGCTCAGGTCATGATCTCAGGGTCCTGGGATTGAGCCCCACATTGGGCTTTCTGCTCAGTGGGGAGCCTGCTTCCCCTCTCTCTCTGCCTGACTCTCTGCTTGCTTGTGATCTCTCTCTCTGTCAAATAAATAAATAAAATCTTAAAAATAAATAAATAAATAAGATGTCTAACTTAATGTATTTTAGTTGTTATTAGGACTGACCAGCTTTACACAAAAGAAAGAATAAGTTATGTAAAATTAAGGTCATCTCCCTCAGGAAAAAAAGACAAGGAGAAGGAGGAAGAAGGAGATAGAGAAGACAAGAACGTGTAGTCATAAAAGGCAGGCTAGAAGAGAGTTCCCAAAGGAGGTAGTCAGTGGTATTGACTGCCACAGATTGATTTAGGGGGGAAAAAATGCACTAAGAGGAGCGCCTGGGTGGTTCAGTGGGTTAAGCCTCTGCCCTTGGCTCAGGTCATGATCTCAGGGTCTTTGGATGGAGTCTCACATTGGGCTCTCTGCTCAGTGGGGAGCCTGCTTTCCCCCTCTTTCTCTGCCTGCCACTCTGCCTACTTGTGATCTCTCTTTCTGTCAAATAAATAAATAAAATCTTAAAATATATATATATACATATATATATATATATGTATGCACTAAGAAAATCCTTTCAGATTTGAAAGATCATTTAAAATTTTAAGAATTATTTTAGGTATATACATTCAGTAAATGGAAACTAAACCTCAGGAAACTAAAGATTGCAAAGAAATAGAGGTGAAATTACATATTATTTAAGAAATTTTTGCAGGGCACCTGGGTGGCTCAGTGGGTTAAGCCTCTGCCTTTGGCTCAGGTCATGATCCCTGGGTCCTGGGATTGAGCCCTGCATCGGGCTTTCTGCTTGGCAGAGATCCTGCTCCCCACCCCCCCGACTGCTTCTCTGACTACTTGTGATCTCTCTGTCAAATAAATAAATAAAATCTTTAAAAAAAAAAAAAAGGAAAGAAATTTTGCAATAAAATAAGTCTAAGATAGCTAGGCAGTCAAAGTTTTGTTTTGTTTTAAAACAGAAAACTGTGCCTTTTTTTTTTTTTAAGATTTTACTTATTTATTTGACACAGAGAGATCACAAGTGGGCAGAGGCAGGGAGAGAAAGAGAGGGAAGCAAGCTCCCCACTGAGCAGAAAGCCTGACACAGGGCTCAATCCCAGGACCCTGAGATCATGACCTGAGCCAAAGGCAGAGGTTTAACCCACTGATCCACCCAGGCACCCCAAACTGTGCCTTCTTAAGGAAGAAAAAAAAGTCTATTTGGTGAGGGGAAATAGCCAAAAAAAGTAGAATTTTGGATGAAGGATACTCTGAAAGACAGCAAGAAAAGAATATCAATAATACTAACAATAAAACCAATACTACACACAAAAATAGGATATGTGATTCTTCTTTTAGCTTCTGCTAGAGAAAAATCTTCCTTCTCTAAGATCAGCATCTCTTCCCCTACTCATGCTGCCTTCCTTGTCTTTGAACTATCTCATATCTCTTCAATTATGAATAAATCATCTGTTGGGTACCACTGAACTTTCAAATTTCCATTCCATTACTTTGGAAGAATCTAATAAACAACCATGACAAAATAATCCTACTAGAACAATCTTCCAACCATAAACATAAGAAAAACTAGACAAAATATATGAAACAACTATTTTCAGGCACTGGACAAGGAGTCAAGGATGGATAACCATGAAAAAAGGGAAACAAATTAGTCCAACCCTAAAATAGCCAGGGCTCTCCACCTGGAGGTGTCTGTTAGACAACCCTAGAGGGCAAACCCAAGCTAGGCACAGCAGGTAGAGGAACAGAGTTCAGAGTTCAAGGAGACTAAAGCAACTGAGGGGCAAAATACAAAAAAGAAAAATCTCCAGAAATCTGCAAAGGAGTCTCTCATAGTTTATAGCTGAAAATAACAAGCTGTACCTGCATGCACAGCTTACTGGGGAGGTGAATGCTGAACTACAGAACTTGCAGAGGGTTAGATATCAGAGATCCAAGCAACCAGAATGTAAGGACCTCATTGAACACCCAGAACCTTAGAAATTATATGTCTTAGCAGGAGAGAGAAATTAGCTCTAAAATGAAGTCTACTCCACTGTGACCCAACAAAGCTTCAAAAGAAAATCTTGAAATAATCAAGTAAGTTTACAATACATTGACAGCTTGTCAGTACCAACTACAATACTCTTTTTTTTTTTTTTTTAAAGAGAGAGATCACAAGTAGGCAGAGAAGCAGGCAGAGAGAGAGGGGGAAGCAGGCTCCCCACTGTGCAGAGAGCCCGATGTGGGGCTCGATCCCAGGACCCTGAGATCATGACCTGAGCTGAAGGTAGAGGCTTAACCCACTGAGCCACCCAGGCGCCCCAACTACAATACTCTTTAAAGAAAGAAAAGAAGGGGCACCTGGGTGGCTTAGTGGGTTAAAGCCTCTGTTTTCAGCTCGGGTCGTGATCCCATGGTCCTGGGATCAAGCCCCGAATCCAGCTCTGTGCTCAGCAGGGAGCCTGCTTCCTGCCCCCCACCCCCGCCTGCCTCTCTGCCTACTTGTGATCTCTGTCAAATAAATAAAACCTTAAAAAAAAAAAAAAAGAAAGAAAACAAGACCCAGAATTCAGCATATAATGTCCAACAACCAACCAAAAGTTACTAGACAAAAATAAAAAGGAAATGTGATCCAAAATGAAAAGAAGTATCAATCAGTCAATAGCAACACACCCAGAAATAACAGAGATGCTAGAATTATCAGGCAGATAATTTGAAATAGCTATGGTAAATATGCTATAAGGTTTTTTTTAATGTGAACATAATGAGGAAAAAATGGAAGATTAAAAAACAAGTAAATGTAACTGAAGAGTATATACAGCTGAAGTGAAAATTTTCCTGGATGTATTCAATAGCTGTTTAGGCTTCACAATAAAAGAATGTGAAGACTAAGTATAAAAGCTATCCAAACTACATGTCATGGCGGAATAAAACACTAAAAACAAAATAAATGGAGCTTCAGTGGCATTTGGGACACCACCCAACAATCTAATGTACGTATAATTGGAGGACAAAAAAAGGGGGTAAGGGCAGAAAAAAATATTTGAAGAAAAAAATTCAAAGACATAATGACAAAAATTTTTGAAAATTGGATGGAAAATACAAATTTACATTTTCACAAAGTTTTACCAAGCAAGACAAACAAAACAAAACTACACCTACACATATCATAATTAAATGTCCAAAAATCAATGATAAAAATTGTTAGGACAATCAGAAATTAAAATACTCACCACACATACCCACATTACAACACATGTTATATAATATTGAAATATACATAATGCATTGCTTATGTCTCATGAGAACCATGCAAGTAAGAGGACAATAGATCATATCTTTAAACTGCTTGGGGTTGGGGGTAGAGTGTAAGAAACTCCCTAGAATTCTTTTTTAACAAATTTTTTTTTTTTTAAGATTTTATTTATTGATTTGACAGAGAGAGATCACAAGTAGACAGAGAGGCAGGCAGAGAGAGAGAGAGAGAAGCAGGCTCCCTGCTGAGCAGAGAGCCCGATGCGGGACTCGATCCCAGGACCCTGGGACCATGACCTGAGCCGAAGGCAGCGGCTTAACCCACTGAGCCACCCAGGCGCCCCTAGAACTCTCATATGTTGGTTGATGGGATAGCAAAATGGTGAGATCTCACTGGGGAAAAATTTGGCTCTTTCTTAAAAAATTAAATATACTTACCTCATGCTCAGAAAATTCATCAAACATTTATTCATCTAAAATAAATAAATGCTTACACTCACAAAAAGATTCCTGCATGAGTGTTCACCACAGCTTGATTTGTATAATCAAAACTGAAACAACTCAAAAGCCCATCAACCACTAAATGAATCAATAAGGTGTGGTATGGTCATGGAATATGGAATGTGTAGGGAAGGAAAATTTTCCCTCCTTCTCTGGTTTCTTTGGCTGGTCTAATAATTAAATTGACATAAGACAGATTAAGAGGAGAAAAATTTTTCATTTTGTATGTACAGGAGCTCATAGAAATACAAGTCTCAAAATAGTGAAAAACAAGACAGCTTTTATATCTTTTAGACAAAGAAACAATACATTTGTGAGGAATTGACAGGACAAGAGATGTTTGGGCTTGGGGAGGTAAATTGGCAAAGTAACAACGATTGCTTTTATAGCTTTCTTGGCCCTAAATTCTCCATCACTGGTAATAAGGATGTCTCTCTTCCTCCTGGTTCAGGCAGGGTATACCTCACATGGGAGATTTATTTCCTGCTTTCAGGGAGACAAAGGAAGTTCAGAGTGTCCTTGCACTGGTTGCTTTTTAAGAAACTTTAAATTTTTTTAAGATTTTATTTATTTATTTGACAGGGAGAGAGAGAGGTCTCAAGTAGGCAGAGAGGCAGGCAGAGAGAGAGAGAGGGAAGCAGGCTCCCCGCCGAGCAAAGAACCCGATGCAGGGCTCGATCCCAGGACCCCGAGACCATGATCTGAGCCGAAGGCAGAGGCTTTAACCCACTGAGCCACCCAGGCGCCCCAAGAAACTTGAATTTTAAATAACTAATATGCCAAAGGGTTATATTTGGGGGTAGCCTGCCCTGAATCTTATCAAGTACTACTCAACAATCAGAAGGAATGAACTTTTTATATTTGACAATAGGGGTGAATCTCAAAAATCCTTTGCTAAGTGAAAGCATCCAGAAAAGAAAAGAGCATACAGATTGTATGATTTCACTTATATGAAATCATACAGAAGTCAAGACTAATCTACAGGCATAGAAATCAGATCAGCTGTTGTTGGGGTGAGAGGGAAGGTGTTAAGGTAGACTAACTGAAAGTGGGCACAAGAGAACTTTTAGAGTGCTGAGAACATTCAAAATCTTAACTGAGGTGGTGGTTCCATGGGTATACACACCTGTCAAAACCCACTGAACTGTATACCTAAGATGAAAGCATTTTATTCTATGTAAACCATACCTCACTAAAGTTTTTTAAATTACAATTTCAACTCCATTTTCTCATTTTGCAGTGTCCCCCAATCAACTCTCTGTTGACCCTCAAGAGTTCAAAACCCCATCTTTTCCCTTATCACCATGAGAAAGTTTAAAAAAAAGTCATATAATTCTATGCCATTCACTCTTGCATTTCTGCAAAACTGGTCACTTGTCACATTCTTTTTTTTTTTTTAAAGATCTTATTTATTTATTAGACAGAGATCACAAGTAGGCAGACAGGCAGTCAGAGAGAGAGAGTGGAGGAAGCAGGCTCCCCACTGAGCAGAGAGTCCGATGCGGGGCTCGATCCCAGGACCCCGAGATCATGACCTGAGCCGAAGGCAGAGGCTTTAACCCACTGAGCCACCAAGGTGCCCCCACTTGTCACATTCTTAAATCAAATTTCCTACACTTGATTTAACTCAGTTCAATAGAGGATCCCACTTAATTATTAAGAAACCACTGATTTTTCTTCTTGCGGAAACTGAGAAATTCAAGATTTAAAACCCATAAAATCATGGATTCTCTGATTTTGATTATCTCAGGAGTGGAGGGATGATTGGTACCAATTAGAATTTAGGAAACTACCAATGCCACACCTTGACTTATGAATAAACTTTTAGCGAAACTTTGTTTTCTCCTGGGAGTCTCTGGAGCACATCCATGGAGACTGATGTCCCAGAGGAAGCTGGGAAAGTGCCCTGCTAACAAACCATTATTTTGAGAGAAGAATTCTTGACCTAGTGTGAACTGATCTATTAATCACTTTCAGCACAATTGTCTTAAACGCTGAAGCAATCTTGCCATTTCTTGAAAGCTTCATGAATGGAATTCAGCAAAGCCTAACAGCACTTACCTTAAAGTTTAGAAAGAGAGATTCAATTTCCTGGTGCAAAAAAGAAGGAAATTTTCTGTTTCAATTCTGTGCCTTTATAAGAATCTCTCCTTTCCTTTAAGTCTGCTTGTGGATAAGGACACGCCTCAGGACCAGAAGTGTTTCCCTGGGAATCATTAGTGCTGTGAATATTGCTTTGCTACTGAGAAGCAAAGAGTACTATTCTGGGTAAAGTATTGCTCTTCTGTAGACTTAATAGATAGGTCTAGCCTTGATGCCTTAAAGCCTTGAAATACGTTCCAATTAATGCATCTCAGTCTCACATAGAAACGTCATCATAACCATGACTGGCCTTGGACCAGCAAGCAGTCTTAATTCGCTGCACTTTACCTACAACCATCAATCCTTGGGATGAATTTCATACTGGCTGTCTTTATTTGTATCCCAGTTTTACGCAGCCCCCCAAGCAGTGATTCCTGATAGGCTTCCCTTTGTGGAACTCATAATAGAGTATAATCCAGGTACGTTTGCTCCTACTCCTACACCATCGGGCATCTTCAAATTTACTACATGATCCAAGTCTTGAAAAATTGAAACTGTCAGAGACAGTTAAAAAAAAAAAATGGATAAGTAAATGAACAAAAGATGAGACTTGGGACATATTGCCCTTAGCCCAGATTCAGAAAAGATATATGTTAACACCTTTCTACCTTTTTCTTTTTTTTCTTAAGTTTTCTTTTCTTTTTTTTTTTTAAGATTTTATTTAGTTATTTATTTGACAGACAGAGATCACAGGTAGGCAGAGAGGCAGGCAGAGAGAGAGAGAGGAGGAAGCAGGCTCCCCGCTGAGCAGAGAGTCTGATGCGGGGCTCGATCCCAGGACTCTGGGATCATGACCTGAGCCGAAGGCAGAGGCTTTAACCCACTGAGCCACCCAGGCACCCCTACTTTTTTCTTCTTTTGAGACAATGAAAAGCTTAAGAAAAATGAAGGATGCTTCATCGCCACAATATAGCTCAGAAAAAAATGATTCCATTCTACCTCAAACCATTGAGCATCAAGCGGGTTGAGCAAGCTCTCTGTACTCAAGATCCGGGATAATAACCAGAACACAGTCAGAAACATGGGAAAGATGCAGCCGAAAGTTTTGCATGCAGCAAAATTTATATAAAAGCTGGAAGCAGCAGCAGACTTGGAGATAAATTATTTAGCAAACAGTCCCTGTTATGTCTCCAGCATTTGAAATATAATACTAGCGTTTTATAAACATATGCATGTATTAATCTACATAAACTCATAGGAAACTGGGGACACAGCGTCAACAAACTATCCATTTATATAATCCTTCAGAAAATCTCTCTTGAGGGCTTATTTTATGCCCCACAGATATTATTGCCTTAGAGTCTGTGGAGGAATCCAAACAAACTGTAAATACAATTTGGTAAGAGGTTGCATATGGAAATGGCGGGGAGGAGGGTGGGAGTCACACCAGAATGAGATGGGAAGTTAGACAAGGCTTCCCTGACATGGCTCCTGGGCCGGCGTCTAGAAGACAGACTGGATTTAGCCAAATCTGGGAGGGATTGGGAAAGGGATTCTAGGTCAAGGTAATAGCACGTGCAGTGATGGTGGGGGGGGCGGAGAGAGAGGACGGCCCCTTCCGGGAACCGAAGAAGGGGTCAGCAAACTTTTGCTGTAAAGGGCAGACCTGATCATGTATATTTTAGGCTTTTCCACGTCCTATAGTCTCTGTCTTAACTCCTCAACTCTGCCGCTGTAGCACCAAAGCAGCCACAGGCAATATGTAAACGAATTAGTGCGGTTCCGGGGAAATCTTATCTCCAGAGAGTGAATTTCCATATACAGATAGGAATGCTTTGCTTGGTATGGAAAGATACTCGGTCATAAAGGAAGGTGTTAGTAAGGATGTAGTTTCCAAGATTCAGTCTGTTACTGCAAGCATTTGCTAGCCTTTTAACTTTGTTAGTTTCATGTCTATGGATCTTTATTTGGTGTACAGTCATTAAGTACTTTTGTATATCAGGTCCTAATTCAGCTGGTCTTGGCATTTTGAATTAAAGCTTAGTACATTTTCCTACTTGCTTAGCAAGTGTATTCACTTCGTTTGAATGTGTTTTAGTCTCCTTTGTTAAGAGTCTGAATTAGAATTTGGAAATGGATTCTTGAGAGAAACATCTGTTCTATTATCTAAGTTGTATTTCACTGCTAATATATAACAGCAATGATTTTTAGTTGTATAAATAGACACAGAGAACCGTGGGGGGTTGTAAAATCAGCTTTCTTACACATATGTGTAATATAAATCAAGAATTTCTTTTAGAATGTAATAGGGGAGTGTGGGTTAATTTCTTCGGAGCCCCCAGCAGTGATCATTCTCATTGCCGTACACAGTTGGGAAAGTACTTTTCCACTCACCAAGTGTACTTAGTACTTTCAAAGTCCATTAAAAGCTGGTTTAGCTGGCAAAAGGATAAGCCCAATCCTGAGTAAGGAAGAAGTGCTGAAGGTGTGTATGTGCAGGCAAAGGAGGGGATGTGTCCTGAAGGAACTTAAATGGAATCAGAATCCTCCTTTTTTCTTTTCTTTCTTTCTTTCTTTTTCTTTTCTTTTCTTTTCTTTTTTTTTTTTTTTTCTGGTCCAATCTGTATTTGAGCATGAGATTTGAAGGAGCTGCTTTCTTCCTTGTCTTTCTAGAGTATCAAGGGACATGAGAAATGGCACAACAATCACAGAGTTCATCCTTCTAGGATTTCCTGACATCGAAGGACTGCAGGTCCCCCTTTTCATAGTAATCTTTTTCATCTACCTATTAACCCTTGCAGGCAATGGGCTCATAATTGCCATTGTCTGGGTGGAGCCCAGGCTACAAATAGCAATGTACTTCTTCCTCTGCAACTTGTCCTTCCTAGAGATCTGGTACACCACCACGGTCATCCCCAAACTGTTGGAAACTTTGGTGGTGGCAAGAACAGCTATCTGCATGCCCTGCTGCCTGCTGCAGGCCTTCTTTCACTTTTTCCTGGGCACCACCGAGTTCTTTATCCTCACTGCCATGTCTTTCGACCGTTACCTGGCCATCTGCAAGCCCCTTCGCTATCCCACCATTATGACCAGCAGCCTCTGCCTGCAACTTGCCCTCGGTTCCTGGGTGGTGGGCTTTACCATTGTCTTTTGTCAGATGCTGCTGCTTGTCCAGTTGCCCTTCTGTGGCAACAACGTCATCAATCATTTCTACTGTGATGTGGGTCCCATTTTGAAAGCAGCCTGCACAGACACAAGCATTCTGGAGCTCCTGGGTCTTTTGGCGACCGTCCTCGTGATCCCAGGGTCACTCCTCTTCACGGTGATTTCTTATATCTATATCCTGTCCACCATCCTACAGATCCCTTCAGCCACTGGCCGACAGAAGACTTTCTCTACCTGTGCCTCACACTTGACAGTAGTCTCCCTGCTCTATGGTGCTGTTTTGTTCATGTACCTGAGACCCACAACACAGTCTTCCTTTAAGATTAATAAGGTGGTGTCAGTGCTGAACACTATTCTCACACCTCTTCTGAATCCCTTCATTTATACAATTAGAAACAAGGAAGTGAAAGCAGCCCTAATGAAGGCAATGGCTTGTCCGAAGATTCCTCATCCATAGTAAAACATGCAACACATCAAAATGAACTTAAGGCAGATACAACAATTAAATGTGAAAGAGGACTGTGGAGAAGGTAAAGATGTAAAAGCAAACTATGATGGTTAAAGTTTCCTATAAGAATTTGTTATGTATGTTACATTGTATGTATGTTATGTATGTTCATGTTATATATATATTTATATATATAATGTATGTATGTATATTATGACCCAGGAGCCCTTCAAAAGAAATGAACTCATTCTCCAACAAGGAAATCCCACCTTCCGATGCATCCAGTAGAAACCACAAGACTCAAGGACAACTGTCAGTAACTTTAAAAAAAAAAATGTGGGGCGCCTGGGGGGCTCAGTGGGTTAAGCCTCTGCCTTCAGCTCAGGTCATGATCTCAGGGTCCTGGGAGCAAGCCCCACATCAGTCTCTTTGCTCAGCAGGGAGCCTGCTTCCCCCTCTTTCTCTGCCTGCCTCTCTGCCTACTTGTGATTTCTGTCAAATAAATTAAAAATCTTAAAAAAAAATGTAAGGAATCCTATCTCCCTCTTTGTTTATAATAACTCTTCTTGCCTCATTTCCTTATCAAAGACATAAAACATCCCACATATTTTCTTAGTACTTAGTCCCTTCACAGTAGAAGTCCCTGGTAGGCTTCTAATCAATTCTAATGGGTCTTTCAGAAATGTTTTAAATAAACCAAGTTTTTGTTTGATAATGTGTTAATAAGGGAACTTTCATTTTAATAGAATACAAATGTCTACATACACCTAAATGTGTTTATTCCCACTTAATACCAAAACTTGAGGACAGCATGTGAAAATTTCCAATTGGATTAGGCTGGTTCCTATGTTCCATTCTAAGTAGTCTAGGTGCCTATGAAACCAAAAGTTTGAGAGCCAATAGAACTATGAAGGCTTTCTTGCTGGAAAACTCAGCCCCAAGGTTACATTAATGACAGGGCTTGAATGTAAGGTTATCATGTAAGGTCCCTCAAGGAATGACAAACAAATTCATTTAACCATGTTCTCAGGCAAGACATTTGGCAGAAAAAGTTTTCTACAGAATGATGATGTAGGTGACTCACAGTTGTAATAACAAGTATTATATATGCCCCTCTCCCCACAGCAAAGAAAATCTATCATTAAAAGTCCACTAAACTGTGATTTTTAAAAAAAAGGATTATTTATTGCACATCCCTTTTAATATGTTTTGCAAAAGCAAAACAAAGTGTAATGAGGTGAAAATGTTATTATCTCGATTGTCCAATTGGATTTTATCTTACAGAGGAGCTGTCTTGGGGCCAGGCAGGTGGAATTGGTCATTTGAAGGCAGAGAGAGAGACTCTAAGGATGAATATTATCAACAGCCCTTTCATCAAAAGAATGATTTAAATTGCCCTGAATGAGAAAATCTGGGTAATATCTAAGTGGTCCCCAGAGAGGAAAATGGCACAGAAAGTAAAGAAAGGAGAAATGAGCAAAAAGATGACTGTAGCAGAAAAGTTTGTGAGAAGAAGTCAGTGGAAATTCTCTGAAGTTGGAGAGCCTATAGAGCATTTTTTTAAAGATTTATTTATTTATTTGACAGACAGAGATCACAAGTAGGCAGAGAGGCAGGCAGAGAGAGAGGGGGAAGCAGGCTCCCCACCGAGCAGAGAGCCCGATGCGGGGCTCAATCCCAAGACCCTGAGATCATGACCTGAGCCAAAGGCAGAGGCCTAACCCATTGATCCACCCAGGCGCCCCGTTATAGAGCATTTTTAAAATGGATATGCCTATCTTCAGTTTGAGGTCACATTTCTACGCTGTTCAACTGTCTTCCTCTTGAACCTTCAGTAACGTTGCCTACATTACCAAATATGTGTATGAACATCATGTGTATGTCACACGTATTCACATATGTGTATGTTGTGTGTGTAATTCAAGGAAGAACTAAGTTTCCTGTCTGGAATGATGTGGTCTGAATTAAAGAAAGCCCACAGAAAAGCTTACGGCAATGGCCACAGAATATGCAGAAATTTTAGGAAAAACTTCAGACTTCTTTTGGCGTGGGCATGGTTCCAGGTCACCTCTATCTAGGGGAATTGTGATACCTGAGTTATATTATTAATTTAAAACATTTTTAAAATCTGATTTCAAGTTTCATAAGTATCAGTTTTCCTGGGTCTAGCTTATTGTCTTAAGAGTTACCTGTTTGATGGCAGACAGAGATAACATAAAACACCTTGACAGATCTTATAAAGGAGAGAAGAGAGTACCACCAGAGTACGACCAGACTCCAATTCATGAAAATCAAAATAGACACCATTTATTCATGCATTTTTCATATTTTATTGGTGTATTGGTATCATGTCACAAGCAATGTGCCAGGTAACTGATTTTTGTTGAAAAAAAAAACATATTTTGGTAGTCTGCCAGAGAATGAGTACTAGGAGTTGGAAATACCAGAGTTGGAGAGGTCTAGCCAACAAAGAAGCTCCAATACCTGAACATCAAGAATGAAATGGGTTACAGGACTTCTAGGCAGCCCTGCCTTAGATCTTCACCAACATGGTCCCTCCAAAGTCACCTCCAGGGCCTACAGAAGCCAGAGTGCTATTTTGAGGAGAAGGAGCTCTGGCCACAGAGACAACATGGCAAAGATTGACTCTACGTTGCCCTTTTTTCCCTAGGGCCCTAGAACCCAAATATCTTCCTCAAATGTACATACCCAGCTTTCTCCAAGAGAATAAGAAATTACACAAGAACTCATCCAAACAATATCATAAACAACTTCTTCCTCAGATCCCTGGATATTAATTATTTTCCTATTACTGGAAACTCTAATGACAAGGTTGAACTCATGCATACAGCTGAGCCAAATCCTTGACAATGAGCTCTTGAGTTAATTTGTACCTGAAAAACATACACACTTAAGTAAAGGGGTTGTTTCTGTGATAGGTTCCAAGAATACATCAGTTATTAAAAGCAGGGTTCAAAGTATTCAGACTTGACATACAGAGTTAGACAAAATTAAACAGTTTTCTTCACTACTCAATTTCTCAGAATCTTTAAGACTATGTTAAAAATAAATTTCTAACTCCCAAGCTTATGCATATTAAACTGTCTGTTATATCATCTTGATTTTATTAAGAACCGTGCCCGCTATTAGTGATGTAAACCAGAGCAATGACCATTTCAAAAGGTCCTCTCCTCAACCAATCAAATGGTGGCTTTATTTTCCTGCCTTATTTGGGCAAAACTTCCTTTCCTTCTCCAAGATCTATTCCTTCCCTTGTAGCTCTGAAAGATCAAAGTCACTTTTGAGAGGTACAGCTCTCCCTTACCTCTCAGGTAATAAATTCAGCTTGACTTTTCAATTCTAATAATCCTCACATACATTAGATACTTCCAAGAGGAAGACAGAGAATATGCCTTTCCCAAGCTTACCCAGCTACAGACCGCTTCTCTCAATGTGCCTTAGACTAAGATGTTCCTGCCATCTTCCTTGAGGGGCATCCAAAGTCATCTCTGTATTTATCAGGCTATTATAATTCCATGATATTTGTAAATGACCAACCAACTTAGAGATGAAATTTTTAAGCTCCCAAACAAGAAAAGCTGAATGCACAAAGAACTGGACGTGATTACATAGTTACCAAAGCATCTAATGCCTGACCAAGTGGGTCCCCACCACTTTGACTTACATATTCTCCTTGCAAGTTTAAATGAGTCCAGTTATAAAAATGCCATTTACACATGACTCTTCCAAAACCATTCACTTTCTGTGTTCACCTGGTATTCAGCTAGTCTCAGACTGAACAACTAAAAGAGTAGAATGACATGCACTTTCAGATGAGCCCACTCCACTAATTACTCCTGCTGTTTCTTTGATTTTTGGAAAATAATCTCTCTCTTCCACGTGCAGAAGCAACCATTTTCCTAATAATTAGGTCTTTGTTCTTCATCAAATACCGTTAAAAAAAATAACAATCTAATGCCCCAATCTCCCCCCCCCGCCCGCCATGGCTTTAGTCCAAGCACTTGACCTACAATAATAACTTTATAAATCACCTTTCCACATCCACTCTTGGACCCCTTCATTCTCCTCTGTGGCCAGAAGGAGCTTATAAAAATATATATCTAATCATGTCACTTAATTAAAATCCTTCAGTGGCTTCCCATTAGCTGTAGCAGATAATGCTTAATTTAGTCTATAAGAACTTTGGTCTATCAGATCTGATCCCTGTTCACAATACCAGGTCCATCTCATATATTTCTCTGCGGCTCTCTGGCCCTAGACACACTATCCCTTCAGTTTCTCTAATACTCTAAGCTCCTTTCCACCTCAGGACCCTTGCATATGCACTATTTCCCATTACTTCAAATATTCTTTCTTACCCCACTTCCCACTCCTACCCCCAATCTCAGCCTGCCCACTCATCCTTCAGAACTCTGTTCAAAGCTTACTACTCAAGAAAGTTTCTCCTAACCATCTCTCTTTCAGCACCATCACCAGGATTAGGACCGCCAGTCATAAGCTCTCATAACATGCTGTACTTCTCCTTTGTAGAACCTACCACAGTCATAAATAATTTATACAAATATGTTTCTTTCCTCCCAAACATATACACCACAAGAAAGTTAGCTCCACGAGGACAGGCTGTTCTCCACTGTATTCCATATACTACCACAGTGTCCAGGAATAGTAATTACTCGATAAATAAATCCCACTGATGAATGAAGGACCCAAAACTGGACTGACAGAAAACCAGTCACATCACAAACGGACTGTAATCTCTGTAGTTCTGTTTGTAAATATCCCATACTGTGGTTTGTGTTTATTTTTTAGATTTTATTTATTTATTTGAGAGAGAGAGAAATCACAAGTAGGCAGAGAGACAGACAGAGAGAGAGAGAGGGGGAAGCAGGATCCCTGCTGAGCAGAGAGCCCCATGCGGCTCTCAATCCCAGATCCGTGGGATCACAACCTGAGCTGAAGGCAGTGGTTTAACCCACTGAGCTACTCAGGAGCCCCCACATACTCTGTGTTTTAAAAGTATAAATGAATTACCATAAACAATATTAGATTAGAATCCCCAATTTATACCAATCACAAAAATAAATGCAAAATCTAACCATAAAAAGGAGAGCAAAAAATGTAGTAAAAAAAAAATATATAGGAGGAAGCCCTGATGATTTTGATGTGGAAAAAAATATTCTGAAATAAGACATGAAAATCAAAGCCACTGAGAAAAAGAGTATCACATTTATCTGATTTGAGCTAATTTAAAAAAAAATTTTATTCATCCAATTTAAACTTTATCCAATTTAAACTTTAAGACAATAAACGAAGTTGGAATGTAAGCTATACAGTCAAAGAAAGTTTTTGCAACATATATATTAAATGATTACTATCAAGAATATATAACATTTAACAATGAATAAGAAAAACATCCAACTGAGAAATGGGCAAACTCATGGGAGAACTACAAGTTACCAATAAACATGTAAAGAATGTTCATTTTCATTCTTAATCCTGGAAAGGAAAGGTAAAATATGACCACCACTTTCTTACCCATTTTACAAGTTTTTTTGAGAGAGAATGAGAGAATGAACTGGGTGGCGAGGCCTGGGGTGCGGGGCAGATGAAGAGGGAGATAGAGAATCTTAAGCAGGCTCCCTGCTCAGTGCTCAATCCCAGGACCCTGAGACCATGACCCAGGCCAAAACCCAAACTTGGATGCTTAACCAGCTGAGCCACCCAGGCGCCCCTCACTTAGGAGGTTAGCAACATCAATAGTGGCATGAATATGGGGGAGGGCACCTGGGTGGCTCAGTGGGTTAAAGCCTCTGCCTTCGTCCACTCAGCTCATGATCTCAGGGTCCTGGGATCGAGTCCTGAATCGGGCTCTCTGCTCAGCAGGGAGCCTGCTTCCTCCTCTCTCTCTGCCTGCCTCTCTGCCTACTTGTGATCTTTCTCTGTCAAATAACTAAATAAAATATTTTTAAAAATTTGAATATGGGGGAAAATATCCTCATATGTGGCTTTTAAGATCATACACTGGTGCCGTCTCTGGGAGGTAATTTGGTAGTATTGATTGAATGTATATAACCTATGACCCAGCAATACTTTTTGTCTGTCCCAGAGTAACATTTGCATGTATGCTTGAAAAAGATGTTTACTATAGCATTGTTTGTGTTAGTAACAATTATAAACAACACATATTATCTATAGGCAAATGGCTAGACACACTACAGAATGTTACAAATGCAAAAAGTAGGAGGAATAAGGCAGATCTGTATGTACTATGAGCAGGTCTCCAAGGCCCAGTACTAGGAGAAAATAGCGAATTGAGGAATCTAACATGAACCCACACATATATGCACATGCACACAAAATAATATTATATGATTTCTATGAATACACACGTTTATTATATGTAAAAGTAGGGTTAAGTTCTGGAAGGTAAGTACCTGAGAATGAACCTTTGGTGGGAGAGATGAGAAAGCCAGGATTAGTAAAAGATCACTAACTTTATCTGCAATGTTTGAAATGTTTAGAAAAACATTTATGTATCATTTATGAACTTAATATTTTAAAATATTGAATGAAATCTATAACCAGAACATCTGACACACAGTAGGCCTTCCTGGCTCTCCATCAAAAGTGATGAATACCTTGGCTTCAAATGCAGTAGACTGATCCCAGCAATGTGTCCCACGAAAATAAAATGTGTAATAAAGACACAGATGGGGGGGGTGGTGGGAGAGAAGGCCCTCCCATGGCATGTGGAAAGTGGTGACTTAGGGGGTTCAAGGGACAGGGAGACTAAAGAGGAAAATAGCAGAGGTCACCGACCTAGACACAACTGAACAAATGAGATCAGGGAGGTCAGTCTTAACAAAACACAAAGACATGCTCCAAGGAAAACAGAAGAGAACAGGATACCCTAACTCTTCTCTTACTAAGCTTCTACTACGTTCCAAAGGGTTCACATGCAATATATCCCTTAGCTCTCAGAGCAAGGCTTATAATTACACCCATTTTAGAAGATGAACGCTGAACCTTAGAGGGGGTAGAGGGGTTTGCCCGATGCCACACAACTGTTGGCGAATGCAAGAGCCAAACCCCAAACTACTCTCTTTGCTATCCTGCTTCGCGAACAATTAAGAAAAACCAAGACTCCAAAATCAAAGCAGAGATCAAAAAACGGTGAAACGGGTCTGTGAGTAAACTGAAGGCCCGGGGCTGCAGGAGGGGCATGCGGCCGGAAGCGGTCTGGCCCCAGGCTTTCCGCGCTGGGACCCCGCGACCATCACAGCCTCCACCCGCGCGGAGCACACAGAGACCAAACCTCCCACAGCCTAGAAGGGCTCCAGCGCCGCGAGGAGGCGGGGCAAAGCCCAGTTTCCGGTTCCGGGAGCAAAGGCCCCACGTGTTCCGACCCGCCAGGCCCCGCGCGGCTCGGATCCGGCGGCGCTGCTACGGCCGGGAGTGGGTGGGGGAGAAGCCGGGACAGGGGAGGAGCCGCCGGAGCTGTCGGAGCCGTGAGTGCTGAGGGGCTGGGCCGGGTCGGGCCGGGCCGGATCGCGTGGAGCCGGGCAGGGCAGGGCGGGGAAGAGGGGGAGAGGTCTGAGACCCCGCCCCCCCAGAGCCTGGGGAAATCGCACTGTCCTGGAAGAAGGGGCGGCGGCAGGGTAGTGAGGGGGCCGAGGCGTTGCGGTCCCCGGGGCTCCCGTGGCAGGAGCTCGAACCTCCGGGGACGCGGATGGCGCTCCGGGCTTCTTTCGGTGCAGCCACCGCCCTCCGCCCCCTCCTGAGGCCTGCAGAAATGCAGTTAGTTCATACCTTCCTTTGCTTCCGCGCCAGCTGGCCCCCACGGCACCGAGAGAGGAGTAGTCTAGGCCCCTCTATTTCCCCCAGCTTTTTCTCACCCCGTCTAGAAGATTGTTAAGAACCATCTCCCCCCACTCCATCCCCCGCAGTCTCCCGGCCCAGACCAGCCCCATCTCTTTCCACCACCAAACTCCCCCCTCGCCAACACACGTACAGATACACTCACCCGTGATCTTATCACCCTTGGACACCGTCTGGCCTGTGGCTTTTCAGCTGCCACTGTGACCGACCCCACGTTTCCCCTCAAGCTAGTAGCTTCTGTCTCCACTTGCAGCTTCCCTCCCCCCAAGCCCTCACAGCCAGTTTTGGCACTTCTGAACCCCACCGTTAGCAGGAGTATACAGGCCTCTGCTTCTTGTCTGGTTTGACCGAAAGTTTGTTAGTTCGTATGCCTTGGGTATTCTGTTTTCTCAGGGTCAACCCAGTTTTTATTTTTCTGGGCATTGGAGATTCTTGTCTCCCAGGCCCTTTGATTACCCTGTCTGCCTCCGTCCCTGTACTGACCACCCCAAAGGTGACCTCCTGGGCCTAGCTGTTCTGTGACCACCTTGGTCCTAGAGAGCACTGTCACATCCAGGCTCTCACTCAGATGTTAGGGTGGGGACTGTCGGTTTTCCTCTATCTACACACTGCCCGTGACACCCAGGGCAGCCTGACTCAGGAGCCACAGAAAGCTAGTGGAGCCCCCTTCCCTCTTCCCAGCTTCTCTTCTAAGTCACCCCCCTGGGCCTTGATCCAGAAAGCCACTTTAGAAAGGTTGTGAGGAAGCCATTGGGAGAGAGGAATGTTGGTGGGAAGTATGTGACAACCAAGCAGTTAGGGTTTGTGGCCACTTGTCTTGGGTAACTTTCTGCTGATAGTTTCTAGTATAAGAGGGCTGGCAGGGTTGGAGGGAGGAAGGGGATTTTTCCTCTTAGAATCAAATACCTGGGATTCATAATCTTTCCCCCTTTCTCCTCCAGCTGTACCCCTTTTGCACTCTTTTATATACTATATTGCAGTAGACAGTCATTTCAAGGGCACAGCAAGGTTTACTACGATGTGAGGGACTCTTGGGCATTACAAACTATAAAGATGAGGTAAGTTACAGGCTTACATTTTTTTGTGGTTAATTTGGCACAGGCATAAAACAGTCCTAGACTCTTGACTTTTGCAAATCTTCCTTTAAATTTGGGTAGCACTGGGGCACCTGGGTGGCTCAGTGGGTTAAAGCCTCTGCCTTCGGCTCAGGTCATGATCCCAGGGTCCTGAGATCAGAGCCCCGCATCAGGCTCTCTGCTCAGCAGGGAGCATGCTTCCCTCCCTCTCTCTCTGCCTATTTATGATCTCTGTCTGTCAAATAAATAAATAAAATCTTAAAAAAAAAAAAATTGGGGCAGCACCGGAAAAGTTGGATGCTTTCTGCTGAACCTCAAGTTTACTTTCTTTAGGTACTGGCTCTCAAACTTACTGTGCATCTCAAGCACCTGAAGGGAAGGCTTGTCAAAGAGATTGCTGGGGCCGCCCCCAGAGTTTCTGATAACAGGTCTGGGCCTGGGCTTGAAAATCTGCACATTTCTGACAAGTTTTTAGGTGCTTTTGCTGCTGGTTTGGGTTTCTCACACTGAGAACCACTGCCTTTGGCTAAGCTCCTTCACATAAACAGTGCAGTGGTTTGGGGAATCAAAGGACATATGTGTGTACTTCTGTTAGAAACCAGTAATATGATCTTGTGTGGATAATTTAACCTCTTAGATCTGAGTTCTTTCGTTTTTAAAATTAAGAAAGCTTACTTTAAAAAAAAAAAAACAACTCCGTAATTGCTAGTGTTCTTATGCCAAATAGAAGATGAAATATTGATGAGTTTTCCCCGTGATTTTTCTTAATTCTCTTGATAGGAGCTTCCGTTTTGACCATATTACTTATATCCTTTTTTAGGTTTTTGCTATGAATTGCTAGTATCCTAAAGTCCCTGCTGTTTCGTAACTACTTACTCAATTCTTTAAGGTTAGAGCCAGTGCTTTTTTCATCTTTCTCCGTCTGGCGGTTTGGATTGTGTGGGACACACAATTGATGGTCTGTGGGTATTTGTAGAATGAATAACCTTATCCCCATATCCTCTGCTATCTTTTCCCTTTGAGGAAGTTTTTCTTCCCTCGTTCTGCATCGTAAAGCGGTATATGGCTATGCCACTTGATTCCCCCAGGCCACTGGGATCAATGCTGGTGCCAAATTCCTATAACTGTCCCTGTGAGTGATTTATTACCAAGGTCCTGGCACCCACTGATTCTAAATGTTAGTGCATCCGTATCCAAGGTGGAGTAGGATAAATAGCTTAATAAAATTCAACACGTTTTACTGAGCACCTTTTCTACCAAGCATTCAACAAAGCATTAGGCACTTGGAATATAAAAATGAATATAGAGGTCCTTGCCATCCTGGGATGCCTTCTACTCTTTGCACCATGATTTTATCTGCAGTGGAAACCTGCTGCTCCTCTGATTCCTCTGGTCCGCAGGCATGGGTCCCATCTTTTATCATCTCCTCATAAGTGAGGGAGCCTCGGGCAATGCCGGAAGGAAGTCCTCTAGATACAAAGCAAAGAGTATTTTGACAATATCAGTTACAAAAACTAAAACCATAATACATGACCCTTGAATTCACTGTTCCAAATTACCCATATTTACTCCTCGGGTCAGGGTCTAGTTATAAAATATATTACCCTGTTGTTTTTCATTAAATGATGTTTCCTGCATCCCTGTGATTGGCCTTGGCCATGTTTATTGTAGTAATGAATTGGGTACAGCTACTTTAACTCTGGCTGCCATATGAGCACTGCCTCCCTCATTAGGATGGGTGTTCGGTTTGGTGAGCGCCCTTTTCCCACTTCAGACCACTTTGTGATGTTCTGCTTTAAACTGAGCCCTAAGGGGCGCCTGGGTGGCTCAGTGGGTTAAAGCCTCTGCCTTCAGCTCTGGTCATGATCCCAGGGTCCTGGGATCGAGCCCCACATCGGGTTCTCTGCTCAGCAGGGAACCTGCTTCCACCCCCACCCCCCCCACCCCCCCACCCCCGCCTGCCTCTCTGCCTACTTGTGATCTCTGTCTGTCAAATAAATAAATAAAATCTTTTAAACTGAGCCCTATAATTAACCTGCTTTGTTTAAGCCATTGACCACCTCTAGGTAACCGTTAAGGTTAAGAAGCCTAGCTTCCCGTTGGACATTAATCAGTATTGTCAGGACGGCCAGATACACCGTTCTGGACTCTTAAAATCTGTTTTTGGCTTCTACCCATCTAAACTCTTTGAACTTCTTAGGCTAGTACACCATGGCCCAGGTATTTAGTAAAGAAACCTTATATCCTTGTTCCTCACAAAGCCCCTCTGTTACCATTAAAAAGCAAGATGGTTTTTCAAAGGATGATCCAGCTTTCTGTCTTTACATGGAAAATCATTCCCATTTCCCAGATAACACATCTTGAGGAGGTAGAACTTAGATCCCCTACCTGCAAGGGCAGAAGTACCAGCAGTCCTTCACGGCCTCCTGGGCCTGCGGTACACACCTAGAGAAAACATTTTAATTCAAAATAAAGTGAATTGGTATGTTTTTTATAGTTTATTTCACATTCTTTTTTTTTTAAGATTTTATTTATTTATCTGACAGATCACAAGTAGGCAGAGGCAGGCAGAGAGAGAAAAAGGGAAGCAGGCTCCCTGCTGAGCAGAGAGCCTGATGTGGGACTTGATCCTAGGACCCTGAGATCATGACCTGAGCTGAAGGCAGAGGCTGTAACCCACTGAGCCACCTAGGCACCCCAACACTTTACTTTTAATATAATAGTAGACAGACCAAGATTTTTCCTGTGCATTTAAATTTTTTTTTGGAATGACAGTGAAATAAAGGGCCGTTTGCTTGTTCATTGTTTAGATCTTGTGTTCTTCCCAAAAGGATTTAAAGTAATTGGAAGGGAAGAGAACAAAATAAATTGAGCATCTGCTCTCTACCGGGCTCTATGCTGTAGTGATTCTGTATGTAACTTCATTTACTCCTTAAAGCAACCGTGGGAGTTAAGTAGGATAGCCACATTTTGAGAATGAGACCCAAGACATAGGGAGTGTCACGTGGCCAGTAAATGAGGAGAGGGATCCAAACCCAAGGCTCCAAAGCCCCAAACCATTATGTGGAAAGCATGGATACACACTTGTATACAGGACAGTTAACCATAAAAGATAATCTTCGCAGTAGAGGGATCATACCAGATAATCTTTAGTTTTAAACAAGAATAAAGCGGGGCCCCTGGGGGTGTCTCGGTTGGTTAAGCGTCCAGCTCTTGATTTTGTCTCAGATCATAGTCTCAGGGTCGTGAGGTAAAGCCCTGCATGGGCTCTGTGCTGAGTATAGAGTCTGCTTGAGTCTTTCCCTCACCTTCTACCCCTTCCCATCCTTTCTCCCTCTCCTTCCCTCTAAGAAAGAAAACTACAGCATTAGAACAGGGCAGTTAACAATTTAGTTGATTCCTGTTCTAGAATGATGATAGGAGCAGGTGGAAGGTCTGGTTAGCCCCAGAGAATAGACATACCCAGATTTCCAGGTTATGGGCCAGCATTAGGGTAAAAAATAAAATTGGAAGCAGAAGGGCTAAATACAATCCTTTGAGCCCTGATGCCCATTGAAGATGATTTGCCAGTGAATAGACCACTCTCTCTCTCTATTGCTGTATGACCACAAACCTTGTCATTTAGGGTCCAGAAAGCCCTCCCGAAGCAGTCAGATTTTCAGGTAGGGAACCAGATATCCTTTTATTCCCTGCAGTTTTTGTTCTTGTCCATAGAATGCAGTTACGGCCTTCGCTGGCATGTGACACATTTTAGATAAGGGGCAGAGGTAGCTGGACCAAAGGCCAGAGAAAGCTCTTGCCTTTTCCACAACTCCCCAGTCCTGCTCCATACACCCTAAAAACACTCAAAAGACAAGGTCATGGAGCACACCCGGCCCTACGCTTGTGAAGCTTTTCTGTAGCCATTGTTTCAGAGCCTTCTAGAACCAAGTCTTTTGCTCTTCCTGGCCTAGCTTCAGTCTCTATAGACTTCAGTTTTTATCTGGCATTGTGGAACCCTTGCAAGGGCAGACACGGAAGGAAGGTATTAGAAGAGCATGGACAACAAGTTGCAGGGCTAGTTGCAGCGTAGCATATCCCAAGAACCTAGAATGAAGCAATGTCCATTTTCTGTTTCTAATACTTGACATTTGCACAGCACATTTTCGTTCATAAGCTCACAGAGCCCAGCTAATCCTGTGAGTTAGAGTAGTTATCTGCAGAGGACTCTTGTATCATCTCATGGTTCCCTTAGAGCTGCTCCAGTTACTTGAGGATGTGGGGCTGGGACGTGCATCTTTGGAAGCCTAACCCAGTGTTCTTTCCACGCACTGCCTGCCTCCTGTTCCTTCCCATTCCTTGTCCCATCAGGGGCTCCTCTTCTGCCCATCATCCTGCCATTGCTGATCTGTTTGTCTTTGTCTCTTCCTAAGCTGCCAAAGTAAATCCAAAACAAACAGTGGAAACTTCAGTTCACAATTTCTGAGAGGATTTAGAAATGGCAGGTTTTAATGTAGACCTTGTACGTTCCTTTGTCTTTGGAGAGCAAAGCCCTCTGAGAGCAGGAATGCTTCTGTCAATGCAGACTTCATAGACTCTGCAGTAGACGATCTCTGGTAGCCAGTGCTATGTGGAAACGAGGAACACTTCTAGTCCGCCTCCCTGGGCACGGGTTCTCAGACTTCAAAGATGATTGCGATCCCTTCATTAAGCCAAAAGACTATCAATTCATTATTATCTCAGAACTCCCAAAGAAAACAGCCTCACTGAAGATGGGCATAAAATTTTAAAAGCTACAAACCGCATAGTAAACAGACCACCATGGGGTAGAGACAGCAGATCTGGTAGGTAAGACAATGACCATGTAAAGATCTAGAAATGAGGGAACTCTGTAAAGCAGGCTATGAAAGTAAGTAGTATATGTTTGAGGCTACCAGAAGAGAAATAAGAGCATGAATGAATGAAAAGCCATTTGGGATAACAGATAATAAAAATAAACAACAGGGTCATTGAAATTAAACTCCGTTTTATGGGCAGCATGACATTAGACCCAACTCTTTTTTTTTTTAAGATTTTATTTATTTATTTGACAGATCACAAGTAGGCAGAGAGGTAGGCAGAGAGAGAGAGAGAGAGAGAGGGAAGCAGGCTCCCTGCCGAGCAGAGAGCCCGATGCGGGACTAGATCCCAGGACCCTGAGATCATGACCTGAGCCGAAGGCAGCGGCTTAACCCTCTAAGCCACCCAGGTGCCCTAGACCCAGCTCTTAAGAGCGGATTGTTAACCTTGAAGGTAGATCTGAGACTGAGGTAATGAAGCCCCCAAAGACTGAAAAATGAAGAATGCCTCAGATTGCATGTGGAGAGGGGTCTGCAGGGGGCAGGACCGGGAAGACTAGGGGTGAAATTTAAACAAAGTCGTTCATTCAACATACAAGCATCTGTTACATGCCAGGGTGGTGTAGGAGATGGTCATGTTTTTAAAAGTTCCTCTTAATGCCTTTCAGTGGTTCATAATGGCTCAACCAGGGGAATGGCAGTGGAGATGAGATGGATTTGAGAGACCCTTAGAAGGAAGGATTAACAAGATCGGTGAACTAAAAAGTATAGAAACAGTGGAGGGAAAGATGGGTTCTTCCTGATAAAAATGGGAAGAAAACTTTATTCATTTAAATTCACTTCATGTGCACTTTATCATACATGTTGGGAACATCAAGGAGGTTCATAGGAAGCATAGCCGGGGACTGTGTGTGCTATCCCGGGATCCATACCCCGGGCGTGGTGATGGCGTTGTGCCCAGGTTGCCGCACAGGCACAGTGATGTCCAACCATTTTAAGGATGGGGGAGTGGGATCAAGGAAGACATGGAATTGAAGCTGCCTTAGAAGTAAAGTTTCACCTAATGAAGGGTGAAGACTCAGAAGGAACAACGTGTTCTAAAGTCAGAGAGCATGGGGCTTGTGTGTGCTTCACGTGCATACTGTGTGTGTGTGTGTGTGTGTGTGTTGGAAAGGATTGAAGAGGAGGATGAAAGGAAGGTCTGCCTAATTTATAATACTTAGGAGTTTGTTTTTCACTTAAAAGACGGGGGAATGGTTGCGCATCTTATAGGGAAGGGACATGATCACATTTGCCAAGAGTGCTCATCACTCTTGTGATACTGTCCTTGGTAACTTGAAGGTAACAAACTTGCCGGCCGGGAGCTCCAGGTTGGAGGCAGTTGAGAGTAATCCAGACGAGAACTGATCAGGAGCTGCGGTGCAAATCGTAGGAATACAGAAGAGGGAACATGCCAAGAAAGGGAACACACCATGCGGCATTGGAGCTAGGGGGTGGGAAGGTTGCATTTAGAAGGAACAGCCTTCCTATGAGCATGGTGTCCGGAAGAGACACCCGCTTTCGGTTGGAAGATCAGCAGTTCGCGATAGCTTAGTGATAACACAGCAAAGGGGAGGATATGAGGCTTGACAAAGCAGTCGAGGGCTGATGGGGAAGAGCTTCGTGTGCCATGCCGAGGACGTTATAGCTGATCTTACTAACAGAAGTATTTTTAAAAAGTGTTGAGTGGTGCAGTTGGGACTCTAATTTAGAAAGATAGTCAACATTGGGTTGCCATTGCCCTTCTAGGCACTTGACAGTGATATGTTTAATCCTCAAAGTCACCCTGGTCGATGGATACCATCCTTACCTCCACGCCATAAATGGGGAAACAGGCACGGGGAGCATAGGAACTTAACTGTGGCCTCACACCTACCAAATGGTACAGCCCCAGTTTAATGCCTGGCAGTCTGACAGCAGGACTCTCGTCCTTCCCTTACACACCTTTGGTGTTTCTCCACCACCACACGTATCAGGACCACATGTAGCATTTCTAAAGACGCAGTTACCTCCATTGACTAAAGCCCAAGTGTCCAGAAGAGTGTTGAGCAGTACTTATTTTGCAAAAGCTCCACCATGTTCCTGGTTGGGTGCTGCCGATATCCCAGGTAGGCAGTCGCGTCCGTAGTCCAAGCAAGAACTGAGGGCCCAAGCTCAAGCGGTCTGTGGCAAAGAGGAGGAGGAAACAGATTGAGAGGCTTACAAGGTAGAACTGGTTTTAAGGGGCTGTAAGCAGTGGGGAAGAATCAGAATTGAGTCTAAAGATGACAAAGTGGAGGGGCGCCTGGGTGGCTCAGTGGGTTAAGCCGCTGCCTTCGGCTCAGGTCATGATCTCAGAGTCCTGGGATTGAGCCCCGCATCGGGCTCTCTGCTCAGCAGGGAGCCTGCTTCCTCCTCTCTCTCTGCCTGCCTCTCTGCCTGCTTGTGATCTCTCTATCAAATAAATAAATAAAAAAAAAAATCTTAAAAAAAAAAAAAAAAAAGATGACAAAGTGGAGTGTTTACTTAGCTAGTGATCTCAGCCAAGATAGGATCTCAGGAAGTGGGGTGGATTTGAGAGTCAGCGTAACTGTCAGTCAGTCAGTTTTGAACACTTGGGTTTGAGGTTCTGGAGGTCTTCCCATTAAGATGTCTTTTAATAAGCAGAATATTGCTCTGGGGGTGTCTGTGTGCCCGCCGCTGTATAAGGGGCTTTCCTCACTGTTACCTCACACAGTCTGCCCCTCAGATCTCTGAGAGGCCCCCTTTTACGGAGGAGTTCCTATGGAGTGTGGTCGAGTTTGAAATGAGCCTTCCTAAAGGCTTCCCCGTCTGTTTCAGCCTGGCAGATGGGTCTCTTGGTTGTGTATGTAAACGTGTGTGTGTGACACAGATGGTGGTCAGTACGATGCGTTCCAGCCGGCGATGAGCAGCGCCCTTTGTCCTCGCCATTTTCCTTGCAGGTTCACAGGGTTCATGAAGTAGAGATGCAGTGTTTTTCTGTTTTCTCTGTGGGGTGTGAACCTGGCGGAGGGTGAGGGGTAAGAGAAGAAACTTGAGGCATAGATCATCTGATTTCAACCAAATCTATTTATAGCTGATGGTGGTGGAGATGAGCGGCAGGGTTTTAATAGTGTGAGAAAGTGTTAGGTGTGCCGGGTTATGAGTGAACTCAGATCTGTTACCTGTGTATCAGCTCATGCTTACGCTGTTGTTTGTCTCTGCTTTTCTGCCCCAGGTCCCTTGGGAGAAACTCCTTGAGGTGCCCAGGCTGAGACTGGGGGGTAATGACGGTGTGAGCTCTAGATGGTATGAGACCCCTCCCCACAAGAGCCAAACAATGGCTACAGCCTTGGAACCAGAGGACCAGGATCTTTGGGAAGAAGAGGGAATTCTGATGGTGAAATTGGAAGATGATTTCACCTGTAGGCCAGAGTCTGTCTTACAGAGAGATGACCCTGTGCTTGAGACCTCACACCAGAACTTCCGGCGCTTTCGCTACCAGGAAGCCGCAAGCCCTCGAGAAGCTCTCATTCGACTGCGAGAACTTTGTCATCAGTGGCTAAGGCCAGAAAGGCGGACAAAGGAGCAGATCCTAGAGCTGCTTGTGCTGGAACAATTCCTTACTGTCCTGCCTGGAGAACTGCAGAGCTGGGTGCGGGGCCAACGGCCAGAGAGTGGCGAGGAGGCGGTGACGCTGGTGGAGGGTTTGCAGAAACAACCCAGGAGACCAAGGCGGTGGGTGAGGAGGGGGAGTCCTGATCTGTGTGATGTGGAGGGGGCTATTTGCTGGAAGGATGGATTTGGGGCGTAGGGCATACAGGGAGGACCCTCATCGTTTACCCTTTAAAACTAATTGACTCTGCTCTTGGGTTGTGCCTAATCCATAAGGGGCAGAAGGGTGTGTGTGTGTGTTTGCATGTGTTTGTGTGTGTGAGTGAATGAGTGAGTGAGTGTGACTTCTCTGGTTTTTGAAATCCCTGCTTAGGAACCTCAGCACTCAAGGGTCAGATGGCTTTGGTTTTCCTTACTTTGGCTGTCGAACCTCCGGTTCTTGAGGAGGCCAGTTTTGTGACTTTCTCAAAGGTCCTCTTAGACTCTCAGTCACAGATCCCCCTCCTGGGACCATAAGACAGGGAAGCAAACAACGAGGAGAGCCACAGGTGGGAGAAGTGGAGATGGAAAGAATGGGTATCTCAGAGCCCCAGGTGACAAGGGCAGGGGTGGGGGAGTGAGGAAGCTGTGCGGCAGTGTCCGAATGTCCCCACCTTGTCCTGGCGAGGATAACCTTCAACAACTTGTGTGCCCCAGTGGCACCAGAGACTCCCCTCCTTATCTGGGACCCTCTGGGAGTGTTTCTGTTGGCAGCATCTCCTAAAATAAGCCCTGATGTCAACCGAGACTTTCCTCTTGACTCCATGCTGACTGGAAATTGGAATTATTCCCAGGTGACTGTTCATGTTCATGGCCAGGAGGTCCTATCAGAGGAGACGGTGCATCTGGGAGCAGAGCCCGAGTCACCTAGTGAGCTGCAGAACCCTGTGCAGATCTCGACTCCTGAGGCATCCTGTGAGGAAACCGTACAGAGCCCGGATCTGGGGACACCGGAAGAGCAGAGCCTGTGCCATGAATTGGAGTTCCAGCCCCTGCAGGAGAGCGGTGGGAAGCCTCAGCAGAAGGGGACATTGTGGCGGGCAGAGTGTGGGAAGGGGGCTAGTTCCCCTCTACGGAGGAGGCTAGGTGTGGAGCATAGTGGGAAGAAATCACAGAATCCAGGGTATTGAGAGGAGACATTCCTAGCTAGCGTCTCCCAGAAACGCGGCCGAGCTGAAATAGCCAACCCATCCTTGCTTGTCCTCTTGGCATGTCAGTAGTTTTCCACATGGTGGCAGTGGGAGGACTTGAGCCGCCCTTGGGCCGGTTTCTGGATTCCTGCCAAAGAGCAGGAGAGCCGGTCAGCTGTTTGCCGCTTAACCTGCACATTGCTCATCTTCGCCTTCTTTTCTTCATAGAGGTTCCGGCGTCCCAGGACCCATACCTTCCCGAAGAGAGGAACACTGGAAACCCAGAGATGGTTGCCCTTCTTACTGCTCTTTCACAGGTGTGCTCTGGTTTCCCCTCTGTGCCTCAGAGAATTTGAAGAACCACCAGGCATTAGCTGAACAGGTCGGACAGGGCACAAATTTCCACTCTCCTTTGCCAACTTAAGTTCTCAGTTCTAGACGTGTCTGCAGCAGGAGGAGTTGCATGGAATGGGATGAATGACCGTAGTCTCATTTGGCTCTGCAGGCTCCAGAGCCTTATTTGCCACTGCCCAGAGAGAGGGACTAACAAAATGAGATTATTTCATAACTCTCTGGTACAACCTGGAAGTGGCTGAATGAGGGCTTATTTTTGGTTTTTAGAAGTCAGCTTGATAGTCATTTGTAAGAATGGCTGACTGCTGCAGAAATGCTTTCTGAAATTGTGTGGTATCCTCTCGCAGGGGCTGCCCTCAGGCCACAGCACATAGGAAGCCCTTCGCATGGTCAGGGCCTCGAAACTAGGCTGTGATCATGGAGAGGAAAGGAAAAGGCTGCATCTGTGGTTTCACATTGCAGTCCAGGTGCCACCGAAGGGCCTGTGTGTGCTGTGCTGACCCTGTAGGTGATAGGGGTGCCTGGAGAAAGTCAGGGAAAGCTTTCCAGAAAAGGTGAATTTTTGCAGAAATATAGGTGGCATTAAGGCAGCAGATAGGGTGTTAATGAGGACCTTTAAGACTCTTCTTGTAGGGGTGCCTGGGTGGCTCAGTTGGTTAAGCCACTGCCTTCAGCTCAGGTCATGATCCTGGAGTCCCGGGATCGAGCCCCACATCAGGCTCCCAGCTCCATGGGGAGTCTGCTTCTCCCTCTGACCTTCTCCTTGCTCATGCTCTCTCTCACTGTCTCTCTCTCTCTCAAATAAATAAATAAAAAATGTTTAAAAAAAAAAAAAAAAAAAGACTCTTCTTGTACATTAACCAATGTGCTCCGGAAGAAGAGCAGAGGCTGGCCCTGAGAGAAAGCAGTGGGACTGGGAGCACCAGAGGAGGAAATAAGAAAGTGCAAAAGTAGGAAGTCAGGGAGCAGCAGCCCAGAGTGCTGCAGTTCCCGAAGGGAGCCCGGAGTCCTGTGTGCATGCCTTTTGTCTCCAGCCATAATCTTTATCCCTTGAACAAAATAGGCACCTCTGGGAGCATCCCGTTTTTTTGTTTTATTTTGTTTTTAAATTTAAATTTTATTTTTATTTATTTTTATTTATTTTTTATTTTTTTAATTTTGTTTTGTTTTGTATTTTGTTTTTGTTTTTGTTTTTAGGTTTTTTTGGGACGAGCATCCCGTTTTAACCGAAGCCTGTGTCTTTTCAGGGATTGGTAACTTTCAAGGACGTGGCTGTGTGCTTCTCCCAGGACCAGTGGAGCGACCTGGATCCAGCACAGAAAGAGTTCTATGGAGAATATGTCTTGGAAGAAGATTGTGGAATTGTGGTCTCTTTGTGTAAGAAATTTCAAGTGTTTCTAGGGTGTTCTGAGCACAGAGGTCTTTCTCCTCTTGGAAGTTGTGGGGGTCTTAGACCTTAGAACTGTATGCACCACGCTTCTCTTAGCCTACCCCACCAGCGAGACTGAAGGATGAGCTAAAAGCAGGACAGTATCCTTCCAGGTTAAAGGGAAGAGGAAATGCTTAGAAAGTGGTTGGAAACTCCTAATAAGAAAATAAAATCATAATATATATAGCTTTAGTATATTTGAGGTGGTGTGTGAGTTTTGAAACAAGCAATAGAAGTTGAAGCTGATCTGCTTACTTGAATTTGGGGAAAGAGGGAGCAATAACAGTCCTAGACTATCAAGTTGCAGACGAAGGGCATGAAATGTGCAGGATTTGGTGAGAAGTGCTCAAGCTAAAAAGACCAGATCGGAGCCACTGACCGGGCCGTCCATTTGTTCTTCAGTAGACCCAACAGCAAAGATCTGCTCTTAACACAGGGAATTGCTGAACCAATCGTAATGTCCCACTTTCCCTCTCTTGAGCAGCATTTCCAATCCCCAGACTAGATGAGATCTCCCACGTTAGAGAGGAAGAGCCTTTGGTCCCAGATATCCCAGAGCCTCAAGAGCCTCAAGAGCCAGAAATCCTGAGTTTTACCTACACAGGTGAGGAACAACAAAAGGCATCTTCCCCCGCAGGGCTGGCACTTTCCCTCTCCCTCTGGGGTGCCCCTCTCATTGGTTCTTCTAACCTGTTGGCCATTACCCCTGTCTCTCTCTGAATGCCAAATTCTTCTGTCCTCATCCTCCTCTTTCCCCTCCCGTCATTCATGTGAGGGATGTGTAATGCAAGATGGTGAAAGAAAAAAAAATGGGAACTTGGGAATGCAGCTGTAGTCCTTTACTAAGCAGGTTACTTAAACTCTTGGTCCTCAGTGTCCACATTTGTGAAATGAGGATGATAATTTTTGTCCACACCAAGGCTTGTTGACAGTATGAGATAATGTATAAGAAAGTGCCTGGCACATGACAGAAATTAGTTGACTGGTTATTTCCTTCTCTCCCAGCCTCTGCAGTTATGAAATACGGGCTTCTCTCTGTGGTCTTGCCTTCCCAAGACTGTTTAAAAATCCCAGCATTGTGTGGAAGGCATTGTCCCCTCTATAATTTCCCTCGTTCTCCTCTCACCCTCTCTACAGGAGATAGGAGTGAGGATGAAGAAGATTATCTCGAGCAAGAAGATCTGAGTTTGGAGGATCTACACAGATCGATTTTGGGAGATCCAGAAATCCACCAGACTCCAGACTGGGAAATAGTCTTTGAGGATGATCCAAATAGACTTAACGAAAGAAGATTTGGTACAAATATTTCTCAAGTTAATAGTTTATCGAATCTTCGGGAAACCATGCCTCTCCACCCCTTGTTAGGGAGACACCATGACTGTCCTGTATGTGGGAAAAGTTTCACTTGTAACTCCCACCTTGTTAGACACCTAAGAACTCACACAGGAGAGAAGCCCTATAAATGTGTGGAATGTGGAAAAAGTTACACGCGGAGCTCGCATCTCGCCAGGCACCAGAAGGTCCACAAAATGGGCACGTCATATAAATTTCCCCTAAACCGGAAGAATTTGGATGAGACCTCCCCTCTGGTCCAGGCTGAGAGAACTCCACATGTTGAGAAACCCTATAGATGTGACGATTGTGGAAAACACTTCCGCTGGACCTCAGACCTTGTCCGGCATCAGAGGACACACACAGGTGAAAAACCCTTCTTCTGTACTATTTGTGGCAAAAGCTTCAGCCAGAAGTCTGTGCTGACAACACACCAAAGAATCCACCTTGGAGGCAAACCCTACCTGTGTGGAGAGTGTGGAGAGGACTTCAGTGACCACAGGCGGTATCTGGCGCACCGGAAGACACACGCAGCCGAGGAGTTGTATCTCTGCAGCGAGTGTGGGCGCTGTTTCAACCACAGCGCCGCATTTGCCAAACACCTGCGAGGACACGCCTCAGTGAGGCCTTGCCGGTGCAACGAATGTGGGAAAAGCTTCAGTCGGAGGGACCACCTTGTCAGGCATCAAAGAACCCATACTGGCGAAAAGCCGTTCACGTGCCCTACCTGTGGAAAAAGCTTCAGCAGGGGCTATCACTTAATCAGGCATCAGAGGACCCACTCAGAAAAGACCTCCTAGCTAGGTTCCCATGTAAGGAGGTCTGGCTTCAGCCCTCACCTGGGGGTGGGCGAGGAGACGCCCTCTTGTCAGCCTGGGAAGACCTTTTCTGGGGAGTCTCCCTGACGTGCCCAGATCTACATCACCTCTTCCCACAGCTAACTGAAGTCCCCCAGGCAGAACCTCTCAACCTTCTTCTACACCTTGAGGAGGTTTTTTGCCCAGAGTACAACCTGGGTGGAGGCTTCTCCTTGACCGGAGTGTTCCTGCCTCTGCCTCATGGGTGTGAAGTAGGAGATGTAGAAGACTTAACAATATCATGGTTATTATACTTTCCCCTAAATAGGCTGTCGCATATCCTAAAGACTGTTTCACAGCCTCAAGTCTGAAGTTGCCCAGGACAGCCCTTTAGGTTGGGTGAGGGACCAGCCTCTAGGATTCTGTCCTTACTGGGCTCAAATCTTAAAGCACACAGCCCTGAACTCAAGGCAGGAGATTTGCATCCTCATGGCTCTGCCACACATTCACGAGATAACTACAGATCTCTCACTGGTTCACTTCTTCACCATGCACTTTCCTTTGATACCTGGGGAGAGATGGGAGACGTGTCTGATGGGGGAAAACCTCGAGGCTGTTTCACATGGACCTTGTCAGGCTGTTCCCTTACCGGTTGCCAAAATACCAGGGGCCAGACCCTGCTAGAAAGGAGGGTCTAGTCAGAAACCTCTTTCGTTGGGGCTGTTTTCCTGTTGGAATACTCATGCCCACCCTCCTTAGTGTTCTACCAGCCTCTTGGTTTTCCCCCTAGCACTTCTGCAAAAGGGAGATGGAACAGCTGGGTGCCAGGGGAGTCAGTGAAGCGCGATTACATCACAGTGAAATCATTTACATTCCCACATGCATACAAGCCCACCCACCCTGCCCTCTTTGAGTGGGTTTGCAAAGGGATTTTGGAACCATGTCAGCTAATGTGGGTATGATAATAATTACAGAATCACGATTGACTGGGTCACTTCATTTATATGAAGAACACAAGAAGACCTGAGACCAAATTATGAAGAAAATTCTGTAAAAGCTGTTGCTGCTGGCTAAGGCCATCAGGACTATACTGACACCCAGCCCCTATCATCCCTGCCTTGGTTCTCTGATATCAGGGAAAATTATGAACCCCAGCACCTGGGACCCTGAAGAATTTACCAGGAGTAAATGGCTTTCATGTATTTGCGTTGTTTGCTTTTTCTTATGTGATCTCGTTTTTATGTAATTAAGAACTAAATAGTAGTATCTCATGGCTGATAGTAGGATCTCTGTTGCCTGATTAAGGATCCTTGGAGATGGGGAGGAATAATTAAGAGTCTCACCTGCTCTGCTTGTGGGAGTGGCAAGGACTGGATGGACGTCCTCCATAAATGGAGCATAGGGTATGGGATTAAAGCATGAGAAGGGAGATTGTCTCCTGTGCCTGGTTTCTTCAGCTGTTTCTCAATCCATTATGGGCCAGTGTGTACAGAGAGAATGGGTAGGATAACAAGGTTTCAGACCTAACAGCTCAACAAGACAATTCACATTTTGGCCAGGACTGATAACTCCAGTTGCCCAGTCTGGCTTTAATACCAGTCAGCCGTTGTCCTGGAAATACACATGTGTGGAATAAATAAAAGTAACACAGGCAGCCCCGTCCCCTGGTTTCTGGAACTTTCCATTTTATTAACTTCCCAAGGCTTCAGGTTCCAGATAGTTCGGGACGTCTTACATCCAAAGACATCAAGGAGTACACAGTAGTTTTCCATGAGGCAGGTCATGGTTGGCAGAGCTGAAGTTGGATTAGATGGCATATTGAGGGAAGGTTCACGCCTGTGGTTTGCACAAGACACTCCTCATGGGCAAACATTTCTGAACCCTAGATCTAAGGTCTAAGCAAATTTGTGTTGGGTGAAATACAGCCTTAAGAGATCATTTTCCCTAGCTTGCACCGGTTATGGGAGCTGATAAAATTCTGGAGGTAGCCGAACAAATTTGTTCCAACAGAACAGTGGTTTTGTTCACTGATTTACCTGCATCACTGCAGTAAGTGAGACAACTGTCAAGAGAATTCTACATGAGGAAAAGCGAGAGACTGGTGTAGTTTGTTGGCGCATCAAATAGTTCTTTTATTCTCAACTCCCCCAGCAAAGTCACATGTGTAGACACTAAGTCTCTGCTTGCTTGTGAAACACTTTATTTTCTGAGGCTCGTGGAGGGGCGTGCCGTCTCCTAAACCCGAGCATGAGCAGAGCTACAGTTTGCAGCAGAAGGGCCTCTGCTAGAACCTGTGGGGAGCAAGAGACTACACCGGAACTGGGGAAGAGGCTGGGCCGTGGCTACCCTCAAGAGGGGGGTCCCCATTAGAATTTGTAAACAGTTGAATACTGGTGTTCTTGAATACCGTACTAAGAAGTTTCTGGAGAATAAAGAGGATTTAAAAGATAATATTTGGAGGAAGCTATAAAGTACTCGAGTCAACAACTCAAGAAAATCGGTAGATGGTTGGAAATGATGAAGTCGCATGCTAATAAAGTTATGAAATTAAAATATTTGTGCTTTTGGCCATTAGTTTAGGATTAACCAAGGAATATTGAGCCTCTTCTCCATCCCACTTACTGAAGAGAAATAAATGGAAAGAGATCAAGGCAGAATATATTTTTATTATCTGGAACTTGGGCCTCAGAGTCTAGACCAGAATCTAGTGAACTCTCCGACGAACCCCATGGAGGACACGGAAGCGCTAGAACCAAAGCAAGCTAAAAAACAAAACCACTTTCTCTAGGGCCCAGCTCAACTGGAAGATCTAATAGAAAAAGCATTCTTTTCACTGAGCACTAAAGTGGTGAACAAGAAAACACCCCACTGAGTTCTGCAAAGTTGGCAGAAACCATTCGCTTCAAGCCTCACATGTCAGAGCAACAATCTCCAGATTGCCCCTTGCATGAGGAAAGTAACAAGCTAGTGTGCACCCCTTCCAAGGCCATTTTGATTCACCAAGCTCCCAGGAAGGACAGCAACCCAAGTGAGAGTTAATTTTACCCTGTGGTGGTTTTGGAGAACAAAAGCTGTACTGAGAAATAGTGAATTATTATATCCCACGCACCTGAATAATTTGCTAGTCTTCCACACAGATATTTTTTAATTTTACCTCTAACATCTCCTTCAGCTAACCAAAGTATTTCTTCGAGCCACAATAAATTTCCCTAAGAGAAATATACATAATTTTTTTTCTTCTGTCTCCTTAAATTTCTAGTGATATTGGCCAACTGACCCATTAATCTGATTTGTGGGTGAGTAACAGACTAAAAGCCGAAAAATGGATGCCCTCCCTATGTACTCACTAATCTGTTTTGGCAGATTCAATGTTCTCAAACTTGAGCACATCTCCTTGTAGGTGACATAAGTTGATTCCTCCTTGGAGAAGCCCCGAGAAGCAGGCAAGGACAGGTTTTGATCTCTCTTTAAAGATTTTATTTTATTTATTTGACAGAGATCACAAGCAGGCATAGAGGAGGAAGCAGGCTCCCCGCTGACCAGATAGCCCAATGCAGGGCTCGATCCCAGGACCCTGGGATCATGACCTGAGCCGAAGGCAGAGGCTTTAACCCACTGAACCACCCAGGCACCCCTTGATCTCTCTTTAGATACCAGTCGCTGTAAATTATCCTTAATAACAAGAAGAAACAACTCTTGTCAGTGCTACAAAAGTAAGGATATCCTATAATGAACAGTTCCTGTTCTTACTGTATGTGTATGCTCATGGAAATTTCAGGTAAAAAGGGACAAGAGGGAATGCAATTTGATTTTTTTAAAGATTTTATTTATTTATTTGACAGAGAAATCACAAGTAGGCAGAGAGACAGGCAGAGAGAGAGGAGGAAGCAGGCTCCCTGCCGAGCAGAGCGCCCGATGCTGGGCTCGATCCCAGGACCCTGAGATCATGACCTGAGCTGAAGGCAGAGGCTCTAACCCACTGAGCCACCCAGGTGCCCCCAGTTTGATTTTTTTTTTTTAAGAGATTAGATTATTTGGTAATCTGGAAAGACGGGAGCTCTTCAGTGGAAACTGGGGACTTAAGAGCAGAACTTATATAAAACTTCCAGAAGCAGAAGTAATAGGTAGCTGGAGCAAAAAGACCCAGTCCTCTGCAAAGGTGCATGAAAAATAACAATCTTCACTTAAATAGAGTATAAATCTTAGTAATGATCCATGCAGAATATGGCAAGGCTTCAAAAGGCCATTTGCACAGGAAGATAATTGAAACTGTAAATTCCCAGGATTTTCTGTAAGACTGCTGCTCTGGGCTCATTTCACTTCAGCTGTAGTTCCTCCATTAGTTGTACATCTTACGATCTCTTAGAAGAGTCCAAGAGACTCCTTATCAAGGGACACTCTCAGGAAGAGGACTACAGCAACCGTTTCGACCTTTGGTTCATTTACTGAATCTCTGCAAAAGCTCTATCAAGAAGCAGTTCAAGGTTGAAGAGCTGGGAGCGGTTGGAAGAAAGTACCCGAAGAGGGATGAGTTAACCATGAGCCAGGAAACATCAATACAAAAGCAGAAAACTGGATCCAGAGACAAAGATCTCTGCTCCCTTCTTTAACTCTGAGGAGCTATTCTGAAAGGCCCTCTTCTACAGCGAAACTCTATTTTGGATAAACTACTAGAGAACAGGGACACCTGGGTGGCTCAGTCAGTTAAACGTCTGCCTTCCGCTCAGGTCATGGTCCCAGGGTGCTAGAATCCAGCCCAGCATCGGGTTCTCTGCTCAGCCAGAAGTCAGCTTCCCCTTCTCTAACTCCCCCTGCTTGTATTCCCTCTCTTGCTGTCTCTCCCTCTGTCAAATAAATAAACAAAATCTTTTTAAAAAATTACTAGAGGGGGCACCTGGGTGGCTCAGTGGGTTAAAGCCTCTGCCTTCGGCTCGGGTCATGATCCCAGGGTCCTGGGATCGAGCCCCGTGTCGGGCTCTCTGCTGGGCAGGGAGCCTGCTTCATCCCCCCTCTCTCTCTGCCTGCCTCCTGCCTCTCTCCCTTGTGATCTCTGTTAAATAAATTAATTAAAAAAAAATTTTTTAAAAATTAATTTATTTAAAGTAGGCTCCACACGCAATGTGGGGCTTGAACTCATGACCCTGGTATCAAGGGTCACACATGCCACCACAGAGCCAGTCAGGTGATTCTCCACTTAAGAATTTTTTTTTGAGATTTCATTTATTTATTTGACACAGAGAGGGAGAGAGAGGATGAGCAGACCTTGGAGCAGGAAGCAGAGGGAGAGAAGCAAGCTCCCTGCTGAGCAGAGAGCCTGAGATCACGACCTGCGCTGAAGGCAGATGCGTAACCACTGAGCCATCCAGCTGCCCCATGGAAATTTTTTAAGTAAAAGAATAAAATAACCTAGAAAGGAGACAACTACAGAAAATAATGACCAAAAAAGTACATTAGCAAAGTAAAGAAGCTGGTTCTATGAAAAGATGACTAAAACCTCTGGCAGTATTGAGTAAGAGATGGAAATACAGTATATAATAAACTACAGAAAGGTAAACATGTAGATAAATAGAAATCATACTGATATGAAAACAATGTCTTATGAGTATTAAAATACTTGTAATAATGCACAAGATGAAGAGAGTGGATGTAGTCAAAATGTTCCAAGGTTCTAGCATTATTGGGAAAATGGTGAAGTACTATGTTTTTTTGGACAGTAATTATCTATGATCTCTGGGGTAACCACTAAAAGAATAACAAAGGAATGTGTAACTGACAAGTTAATAGAGGGAAAATAATGAACTTGCAAAAGATTAAGGCAAATGAAGGCAACAAGAGAATATAAAAAGGTAGATCAAGGGGCACCTGGGTGGCTCAGTCAGTTGAGCATCTGCCTTCGGCTCAGGTCCTGATCCCGGAGTCCTGAGATCGAGCCCTGCATCGGGCTCTCTGCTCGGCGGGGAGCCTGCTTCTCCCTCTCCCACTCCCCCTGCTTGTGTTGCCTCTCTTGCTATGTCTCTCTCTGTCAAATAAATAAATAAAATCTCTCTTTAAAAAAAAAAAAGGTAGGGACGCCTGGGTGGCTCAGTTGGTTGGACGACTGCCTTCGGCTCGGGTCGTGATCCCGGAGTCCCGGGATCGAGTCCCGCATCTGGCTCCCAGCTCCACGGGGAGTCTGCTTCTCCCTCTGACCTTCTCCTTGCTCATGCTCCCTCTCACTGCCTCTCTCTCAAATAAATAAATAAAATCTTTAAAAAAGAAAAGGTAAATCAAGAAGCTAAAAAGCTAGATATATAAATACTATATATTCAATATAAATGGATTAAATGCCCCCACTGAAAGACCAGGCTAACATTATATACACACAAACACGACCTTAAAGATGATCAGAAAGCTGAACATAAAAAAGCGCTCTTTACAATGACTCGTCCCTAGAGAGTGGGTATGGTCAGGAAGGGAATGAGAGCGACCATCTCAGTACTGAGTCGGAAAGAATACACCCCACGAGTGGTCCATTTTGAGCCTAAGGAGAAGAGCATGTTTGAGAGAGAAAGGAACAGGATAGGAGAGGGAAGGGATGGGGAACACAATGAACAAAGAGTTACCTGTTCTCTCTGTTTGTAATCCCTTCCAGCCAGTCACCACTCATTGGCTGAGTATAACCTGATCGTTGTGCGCTGGATGCTTAACACAAGTTACTCATGACAACATGTTACAGGTATTTTTATTCTTATTTCACAGGTTTAAACCAAGTCTGAAAGGAGCCAAGTTGCTCATTCAGTTTATAATCATTAGTGGGATGGGTTCAAAATCAGGACGGTGACCCCAAAGCCAGTCGTTTTTTTACATGAGCATGCTGTCCAGAAGAGAGCAGAGGAGAAGGGAGGCACAATTCAAAAGAAGGAAGAAGAAAGCCACTAAAAATAGATGTTGGTATTTATATCAGGCAACTACTGCCACATGATAATACAAAACTTGGGTGGCTTTCAACCATAAGCACATATCTTCTATATCCGCAGATAGTCTAGACTTCCAGAAGCAGATCTTCTCTGGGTTTGCGGGCGTGGCTTTGCTTCTGCCTGGTGATGTGTGGGGCGGCTGGGGCTCTGGGGCTTTCATTCTTCTCCTGGACCCCCGTGGTGCAAGCCTTGATATAGGACTCCTGTAGTGATTACCCAGGTGCGACAAGGGAAACCCAGCCTCCAGGTGCGTGCCAACGCCTATGTCTCAAGTCGGCTAACATACACTGGTGAAAGCAAATCACATGGCAGAGCCCAAAGTGAAAGGGAGGAGACTTTTACTATGTCTTCAGTGGGAGACTGCTTCCTTATATGGAAAAGGGTTTGGATATAAAAAGGGGAGATGAGAGTCAATAATGTACTCTACCATTTTCCAAGCAAGAATCACAATGTAGTTTTTTACTTGACATCCATGCTGTTTTGGAAAATGCCTACTTTTATTTAAGTCTTCTAAGACTAGCCCTTCTCTCGACACAAAAAACTTGAAGTATTTTCACCTATCACTTTCCTTGCAAGCTGGTAATGGGGAATGGGATCAGACAGTTTTTATCAATCATCAACAAGGTGATCAAAATGCTTTATGTAACCTTTATAGAAAAATCAAGAGCAAACTTGGGGGGCAGGGGATTCAAAGATGAATAAAATACAACATGCACAGAACAGTTGTGGGGATCTAGGTGACAGGTGACATCATCACGTTAGAAACACGGGAAAAGGAAAATTCACCAGCAAAGATACTCGGCTCAGTTTTTTATTGTGTTGAGTGTGAGACAACTCTAGGCTATCCACAAAACAGAAACAGATCTGTTGTGAGAGAAGAAGTCTGGAAAGGAGCTGGGGAGTGATCTGCAAACTGGGGAGTGATCTGCAAACAGGAATAAATTCAGGGTATGCGCCTGGATGAGAAAGAAAGAAGGTGTATACGGAAAAAAGAAGAAGAACTTGCTAAGGAGAGAAATCTGGGCTTCAGGAGCAATGGGTGAAGGCAGTAAGTTACCTACCAAAAAACAGTGGGAAAGAACAGCTGAAGGGGAGAATCAGAAGAGAAGTGTTGAAAAAAATCCCAAAGAGAAGAAAATTGTAAACAGAAGATGTGGTCTGTGCTCTCAGATGCCACAGAGGAGCCGAGCTGAAAACTAAAGGAAAGTGTTTGATTTCATGATTGGGTCAACCTGAGCCAAGGGGTGAAAATTAGGTAAACCAATAGGAATGGAGGAAGAAACAAGCTGTGGAACTTTGAAGGAAAATGCTTGAGACGGAAAGAAACAGTGTGGCAGTTTGGGGAGATACAGTGTCAAGAAAAGATGTCAGTTTTTTCTGGGTCTAAGGTAGACTGGCAGCAGTGGAGGAAGGAAACTAACTTGCATCAACCACCTGCTGTTTGCCAGACCTGAGCTAGACATGCTAATACATAGTGTCAAGGTGAACTCGATGAGGGGAAGGAATAAGGGCAGACAGAAATATTAAAAATACAAAAGGTGGGAGAAAGGAGGAAGCAAATCTTTAAGAGGCTAGGATCAAAAGTGCAGGTGGACAGACGGACATTAGAAAACAGCACATTCTGAGATGAAAAGCACAAAATGTTTCGGTGACGACTGAATCTGATAGGTCATATACAGGGGGGAAAAAATCCACAAGGAAGGTTTCTGTCTTCTGCAATCAGTGCTGTGTTCATGATCTGAGAATGGGGAGTGTATAAGTAGAGAAATGGGCTCAGAAAGAGTAGGAAAGGGTGATGCTTCTGATGGAGAAGACTGTTGGATGAACAGAGAATATAACAGCACATAAGTGTTCGTTTGTAGAAAGTTTTGTTACTAAGCTGACCAAGAGAAAGCTACTCTATGTAAATAATTCTTGACCTGTATAAATAATTGTTATGGTGAATTTTCTTAGTGAACATCGGCTTGTAGTCGAGTAGGAGGCACGTCAATTAGAAAGCCACACAGTCATGGGATCACGGAGTGGCAAATGTGTACAGAGCACACCCACCCAATAGCTCAGAACATACGCTCCTGAACTACGCAGTGAGTTTCTTCACCTTTTCTTTCATACACCCAGAAATCATGTAATAAATACTCATCATGGGGGCACCTGGGTGGTTCAGTTGGGTAAGTATCCACTCTTGATTTTGGCTCAGGTCATGATCTCAAGGTCTTGAGATCAAACCCTGTATCGGGCTCTGTGCTGAGCATGGAACCTGATTAAGATTCTCTCTCTCCCTCTCCCTCTGTCCCTACCCTTCTTACCCACCCCTCCTGGTCACACATGTGCACTCTCTCTCTTTCTAAAAAAAAAGAAAAAAAAAGTTTATCATTTAACAAACTTTGTTCTAGATATTTGGGAAATGGCAGTGAACAAGAAACAAAGATCCCTATCTTCATGGGGCTTATATTGTGGTGAGGGGAGACAAACAGTGAACAAAATAAATTATTGTTTTTTTAAAACATTTTATTTATTTGAGAGAGAGAGAGAGAGAGAGGGTGAGATCACAAGCAGGGGGGAACGGTAGAGATAGAAGAAGACTCCACACCTAGCAGGGAGCTGGATGCAAGACTTGATCCTAGAACCCTGGGATCACCACCTGTGGCAAAGGCAGACACTTAACCGACTGAGTCACCCAGGTGCCCTAAATGACTGTTATATAGCATAACAGAACGTAACAAATGCCAAGAAGAAGAATTAGTCAGGCAAAGTGTAGCACACACACTCCAGGCATAGCACAGGGAATAAGCAAGGAAGGCTCGCAGAGGAGGAGATTGAATAAAGACCTCCAAGAGCTTAAGGGAGTGAATCATGCATATTAAAGAGAAGAGGCATTCTAGAGTGAATAGCGAGTGCAAAGACCCTGAGAAAGCTTGTGCTTGGCATACCTGAGAAGCAGCAAGGAGACCTATGAGCCGGGAGCATAGAGAACGAGTGAGAGGGTTGTAGGAGGTACGATTAGGGGGATGTTAGTAGGCAAAGTATGGAACTCCTTATAAGCCACTGGAATGATTTGAGCTTTTATTCTGAATACAGTGGGGATCCACTAGAGTTTATCATTCAACAAACCGTACTATGATCTCACCACGATTATAGAAACATGCCGATAGTGAGAATGGATTGTAGGGGAACAAAGATGGAAGGAGGAGTACCACTGGGCAGGCGGATACAGTTCTCCACATGAAAGATGGGCATGGTTTGGATGAGAACAGTAGCAGCGGAACTGATGAGAAGGGGCAAGGCTCAAATCATATACTTAAAGTACAATTGCCAGGAATTACGGGTAGATGTGAGATTACAGAAATAGACTAGTCATCGGGGCGCCTGGATGGCTCAGAGGAGAAATAGACTAGTCAAAGAACGCTCTAAGGGTTTGGCCTCAGTAAAGGGGAGAAAGACACCATTGACTAGGATGGGAATACTGTTAGGTAAAGCACATCTTGCCAGGAACATGAGGAATACGGTTTGGACACGGTAAGTTTGAGGTATCTACTAGACAGACTAATGGAGGTGCTGCATAAGTCGCTAGATGGAAGAACCTGGAGAATAGAAAAATAATACCCAGCCGTTCGTTAGACATTTATTGGGCATCTGCTCTGTGCCAAGCATTGTGTCAGGTGCAGTGATTAACTACTGAGAACTTTGCATCCAAGGAACTCATGAACTGGCCAGAAAGACTGATCTCTAACCTGATATAAGAGGTGGGCTAAGTGGGGCACCTGGGTGGCTCAGTGGGTTAAGCCTCTGCCTTCAGCTCAGGTCATGATCTCAGGGTCCTGGGATCAAGCCCCGCATCGGGCTCTCTGCTCAGAAAAGGGAGCCTGCTTCCCCCTCCACCTCTGCCTGCCTCTCTGCCTACTTGTGATCTCTCTCTCTCTCCCTGTCAAATAAATAAATATTAAAAAAAAAAAAAGAGGTGGGCTAAGTAGATAGATAGCATAGGAAGTGGCGGGTGGGGGCCAGGTCAACTTTGCTGGGGGAGATGATTCAACTAAGACAGGAGCAGAACTGAGCAGTGGTTAAGAGCACAGACTCTGGATTAATGGACCTAGATAAGGACCTAGTTTGAGTCCCACTTGCATCATTTATTAGCTCTGTGACCTGGACATGTAAGTTACTTAACAGCTCTAAGGTTTCTCCTGTGTTAGCTGGGGATATTAATAGGTCCCTTAGAAGCCAATATTTTCATTAGTTGTCATATTAACCCAAATTGCTTCATGAGTGGACCTGTGGCCAGCCAGGCTGCTACGGACCCTGTGTGAGACAACGTCTGTGTATCAGCAAAGCCCTGGCCATGTTTTCACAGTGACCTCACTGATTTTTTCCACCATTCCTAGCATCAATGAGAAAAGCACTTTGGCTCCTCAAGACTGTTATGAATATCTATGTCTTTTACAATTCCAGGAGCCACTGAGGGTGAAGATGTTGCTTCAAATCCATTTTCCCTATGGCACAAAATATACTGAGAAAAAAATATATGTATATATGTCTTGACTCTGATTCCTTCAGTGTATCCATCCAAACCTGTCAAAAAGAGGGATATAATGAGAACCAAATGACAGCCCTATAATAACCAGTAGTATTACCTTAAAGTATCTAGAAATTTGAAGCCATTCTATAAAATTTATTAATATGAACTCTTTCCATTTTCAAGTAAACCCTCTTTTGCCACAGGTAAATTGCATCCCCCCAAATAATCTTAATTTTATCTTTTTCCACAAGGAAAACCAAATATCCCAACTATGTGTTGAGTCTTTCCATTCTAGTTCCCTGCATGGTGCCCAGTTATCTTCTCCACCCATGGGTCAGAAGCTGCCTGCTGTTTAGGACCCAAAGTGACTCTGAACTATGTCACTCATTCATCCGACTCTTCCAGGAACCCAGAGTTAAAAGGACATAAACGTTTGTCCTGGCCCCAGCACCACACCCAGAAAGTTGAGAAAACTCAAGGATATCTCGGAACCCATGTGAAATCTACAATACTGTCAATGCCATCATGCAATCATGTCTCCCAACAAAAACTATGTTCTTAGATCCATAGTCTTCTACATCCACATTGCTATTTCCAGCAATTTCCTAGCTATTTCTACTGCTGTGTCCAGATGCAAATAAGGGCAGATTGAAGTAATTAAAGGGAAGGGAAAAAAAAGTGATAAAGAAAAAGACTATGGGTTCAGCTTCTGTGGAGTACCAATCACCCTGAATCCATCATTTATACTGAGAGAGAAATCTTCCCTTAAGAAGCTCCCCATCTCCAGGGCACCTGGGTGGCTCAGTGGGTTAAGCCTCTGTCTTTGGCTCGATCAAATCTCGGGGTCCTGGGATCGAGTCCCCAATCGGGCTCTCTGCTCAGCAGGGAGCCTGCTTCCCCACCCCCTCTCTCGCTTGCTTCTCTGCCTACTTGTGATCTCTCTCTGTCAAATAAATAAATAAAATCTTAAAAAAAAAATTTCCAATCTCCTAGGGGAAAATCCATCTCTCATACAAACCATTTCCTCTCTCAAAGAATGCATTTTGAAATCCTCTTCTCATGTGATTTGGAAATTTCTGACCAGTTTGTGGGTTTTCTCTAAGTAATCCTTTCATTTTGACTCCACACTAGTTTCTAGTTTCTTAATTTCCCTTCCTAATTCCCATTTAATTCCTGCATATCTGGCTTCCCATTGGGGAATTCTTTGGAGTGAAAGGTAGTGAGGACCTCTACATTGATTGACAGCTTCCCCTTCCCTGTATTCCTGACATGCCAAGTTCATAGGCTTGTACCCTGCCAACCCAAATCCCAATCTCCTGCTTTTATCTCCATATTTTTCCAATGTCAGCAAAATCCTAAATCCTTCCTAAATGCTGCTGGTGGTTCTTTCCAAAGAAAAACAATAGGTTGGAAACTTGCTTATCAGCTGTGATTGGGATCAGTAGCCTTTTTTGGAAGGGGATCAGTAACTTGTAAGTTAATCTACAAAGCTGACAAATCATTTTAAAAAGATACATCCATGCTATACATTTCATTCTAATTTCAAACGTGTAAACCTGTGTTTATTCCCCATTTTTTAATTGCATAGTGATTAGTCCGAGTTTAAATCTAGACTCATTATTTGCCACTTATGTGACTCTGGACTAATGAGAGCAAATACTTACATAGCTCTTATTATATGCCAGTCAATTTCCTAAGTGCTTTACCACGTTCACTAATTTACTCTTTATAAGAACCCTATTGTGTTAGTTTTCTATGGGTTCCCTAACAATTAACATAAACTGAGTGGCTTAGAACAACATAAATGTATTCTCCCATGGCCTAGGGGTTAGAAGTCCAAAATCAAGGTGTCAGCAGAACCAGTCTCCCTCGGAAGGGAAGAATTCTTTCCTGCTTCTTCCTAGATTTTGGTGGTTACTGGCAATCCTAGGCATTTTTTGGCTTATAGCTGCATCGCTCCAATGTCTGCCTTCAGCTTCCCATGGCCATCTTCCCTCTGTGTGTGTCTGCATGTCTGCATGCCTCCAAACTCTCTCTCTTTATCAGGACACCAGCAATTGATTTAGGGCCCACCCTATTCCAGTAGGACCTCACCTCAACCTGACCACATCTGCAAAGGCCCCGTTTCCAAATAAAGTCACTTTCATAGGTACCAGAGAACAGGAAATCAACGAATTTTGGGGGGGATTCGAATCATACACCTGAGAAGAAAGAATGCCTGATTATCTAATTTGACCAATAAGGAAGTTGAGATACAAAGAAGTTCAATAACTTGCTTACGTGCACACAGCTAGAGATTAATAGAAGCGACATTTAAATCCAGGCTCTGGTTTGGCTCACAATTCTTCTTCGCCAGTATGTAAGACCCCTTCTAGACAGAAGAAGGAACCTGAGGGTAATGCGTGCTGTGCTTGGCACTACCCAACCAAAGCCTGAACTCTGAGCTGCCCTGAGGCCAGCAACGGAATCCAAATCCAAGTATCTCCAAGGTCAGGCTCTGCTCCCTCCCAGACCGGCAGGTGCACTTGCAGTTTAATAAGTGACCACTAGAGGCTGACACCCAATGCTGGAGGCTTGCTTCCTCCACAGAGACCGCAGATCTGCAAAGCTTAGTGTTATTAGGTGGAAAGAAATAGGAATATGTCTGGGAGCTCAAATTTTTGAAAGCTCCCTACTGATGCCTGAAATTTTTAAAAGATATCTATACAAGAACTGGGGTGCCTGTGACCATCTAGGTCTTTGTACCTCAAGCCTTCTTATGCCGTCAAGCTGAGAGGCAATATGTTCATTTGCCTTCTGGCATTCTGACCTGAAAAATTTAAACAGGTGAGTGAAAGTGACCAGGGTGCCTAAGGAATTCAGTACAAAAGTACATCACAATGCTCACAGACCTTTTTCCTTATTATACCCAAAATGGTCAGTTCTCTCTAGAAACAAAAAGAAGGCTGGGCGGTAAGGAGTGGGGAGGTTTGTGAGTAAAGAATCTATTATTCTTCTTGAAAGGAACCGGCCACCATCTACCAGGCAGAAACCTGTGATTTGTCCCAGACTCTCTCCTCTCCCTCTCTGTATCCCATTAGTGACGCTAATTCTATTTTTTAAAATTTAAATTCAATTAGCCAACATATAGTACATCATTAGTTTTTGGTATAATGTTCAATGATACATTATTTGTGTATGACACCCAGTGCTCCTCACATCACATGCCCTCCTTAACGCCCACCACCCAGTTACCCCAGCCCCCCGTGATGCTAATTCTAAATTATCTTTACCGACTGCATCTGTGCCTTCCTCTCATTTCCCCTCTCCCCTCTCCCCTGCGGCAATGGTCCTGGCCTCATCGTGTGAGTTATGATTGCCTTCTAACAGACTCCCCTGCTCCCCATGTTTCCCCTCCTCAACCCATCCTCTGCGTAATTGCCAGCAAACTTCCTAAATATCAAGTTGCATCCTATTACTTCTATCCTATTCTGTTGCCCAGTGGCCCCAAAGCACGTTCAAGGTGCAACACAAACACCTTAGCTCTGCAGGCAGGTCATTTACTGCTGCGGCGTCTTCTGTGCATCCCTTTTCCCCCACTCTGTCCATGGCTCCCTTTTACCTACTCTTTCCTGCTAATTCCATTTGGGAAACTCGACTCATGGTTCACATCCTCCAAGAAGCGTGCTCTTATTTTCCCTTCAAATGCTTCTTACATGGCCCTTTGAACATTGCCGCATGGTCCTCTGTTAAGTTGTCTCTTGGTGTTGTCTGCCCGACACTGAGCCCAGTTCCTGACACATAATAGCAGAACTGGGAATTTCACCACTTCCCATCCACCTCAGTACCTTTCATGGAAAAGCATTTTTTTTTTTTTAACCTAGGACCACCTTGTTTGTGTGTAATCTTGTTAAAGACTGGAGTCTCAAATGGATCACTGTCTGTAGGGATTTACAATGGAAGGACACACATACATAAATCCAGAATCCTTGAAAAATAATGTACAATTTAACTATAAGTTTTCATAGAGCAGTCGGTTTTTGGACCACACACTTTTGGGTGGTTTGTACCTAAACGGTGCCCAGTGCCTGGTAAGTGCTCAATAAGTATCTGTTGAAGAATGAATGAATGAATGAATGAATGAACGAATAGACAAATACCTATTTTAGGCATTGATTACAGTACTTCACTCTGGTTTCTTATGTTTCTCCTTTACTTACCTATAAGCTTCCAGGTCTCTCAAATATACTTCAGAGTTTGTGGTGGCACCAACCGCAGGGCTAGAATAGAGTAAACCCTGATCGTTGTAGCTATAAATATCACACTCAGCTTTTGGAAATGTAATCACTCCAAGATAAAAGTCCCCCAAATCCAAACTCTAAATATTAGACTTGAAAAAATGCAAGTACATATGGCAAATCAAAAAGAACTAGTACGCAGAGGCAATGCAAAAAATAATTTAAAAAAATCGTATATAAGGGAAAGTTCAAATAGCATGCCTCAAGAATGATCTGCTGGGAGCTTTGCATCCCTCCATGTCTCGTTCATGCCTTTTGACACCAGATGGCGACATTTTATCATGATTGACTGAATCTTGGCTATTTGCTAATTTACTCAGCAAATATATGTATGCTTGGAGGCTTAGGTTAGGCACCAAGAATTCATAAATGAATATCATATAGACTTTGATATCAAAAAGTATACTGGAAGAGTGGATAGCTCTACAGATCATTTAAAAGTTCAACAGTGGGGCTCCTGGTGGGCTCAGTCCCTGAAGCATTTCTCTCGATTTCGGCTCAGGCCATGATCTTGGCTGGAATCAAGTGCACATTGGACTTCGTGCTCTGTGCAGAGTCTGCTTGGGATTCTCTCTCTCTCCTTCCCTCTACCCCTCCCCCGCTGTGTGAGCTCTCTAAATAAGTAAATAAATAAATAAATAAAATCTTTTTAAAAAGGGCAATAGTGATGATACAAAATAATAACTAACGTACTTTAAGGGACATAAGAACTAAAAAGACACATCATAAGCAAGGATTTCCAAATGGACAAAAAGCACACAGAAGTGGTCAACATTATTAGTCATCAGGAAAAGGCCAGTTACAAAGCTCTGTGAGACACTATTCTGTCCCCGCCCCCCCTTACAATGACTAAAATGAAAAGGACTCAGAAAACCAAGGGATGATGAGGCTGTGGAACAGCTGGAAATCCTACACATTGCGGTGGGGAAACCGGCATTCAACAACTTTTGGAGAATTGCTGGGTATATCTACCAAGGCTAAGCTTACAGCCTAGCCATTCGGGTATATACCAACAGAAATGAGTGCTTCTGTACAACAGAGACATGAATATATATATATTCATAGCAGATTACTGGTAATAGCAAGAAATGGAAACACTCAATGTTGATCTATAGTACAGCATATAATTATGGTGTATGCATAATATAGTCAGTATATGGAATATTATACAGCAATGAAGAACAAAAGACTGCTTATGGCCACACGGCTGAATATCACTAAATATAATGTTAACTGAAAGAAGCCAGACCCTAAAGAACTATATGACTATATTTATGTGAAGTTCAAGAACAGGAAAAAAATTTTTTTTAAGATTTATTTATTTGAGAGAGAGAGAGAGAAGGGGAGGGGGGAAAGGTCAGAGAGAGAAGGAGAGAGAGAATCTCAAGTGGACTCCCACTGAGCACAGAAGCCTACATGGGGCTTGATCTCAAGACCCTGAGATCATGACTTGCGCTGAAATTAGGAGTCAGACGCTTAACTGATTGAGCCACCCAGGCCCAACCCCCTCTCTTTTTTAAATAGATTCCATGCCCAGTGCAGAGCCCAGCATGGGGCCTGAACTTGCGACCCTGAGATCAAGACCTGACCTGAGATCAAGAGTCAGTTGATCAACGAACTGAGCCTCCCAGGTGCCCCCAAGAACAGGAAAAACTAATGTGTGATAATAAAGGTTAGACTGTGGGTTACTTGGGAGAGCAGGTGGTTATTGATGGGAAGGGGACAAAAGTGAACCTTCTATAGTACTACAAGTTTTCCATATCTTGATGTAGGGGCTGCCACACAGGGATAGACAGATGTAAAAATTTACAGAGCTATATAGGATTTGTGCACTTCACCACATGTAAGTCAGTTCTCAATAAACTGGTAAATAAAAAGGAAGCAACAGCTAACATCATTGAATGTTTATTAGGTACAAGACATTTTGTTGATACATGTACAATCTCACTCAGTCATCATCCTAATTCTTTTCCACCCAAATCTGTTGAGATATAATCAACATACCACATCGTGTGATTTAAGGCATACAAGGTCATACTTTGATGCATGTATATGTTGCAAAATGATTACCGTAACATTAGTTAACTCATCCATCATCTCACAGTTACTGTGTCTGTGTCTGTGTGTGTGCGCGCGCCCCTTTGTGATGACAGCATTTAGATCTACTCTTTTGGCACTTTTTTAAAATGGTTTTATTTATTTGAGAGAGAGACAGCACAAGTGGAGGGCAGAGGGAAAGGGAGAAGCAGACCCCCCACTGAGCAGGCAGCCAGACATGGGACTAGATCCCAGGACCCCAAGATCACAACCTGAGCCAAAAGCAGACACTTAACCGCCTGAGCCACCCAGGTCCCCTGTATTTTTTTTAATTTTTAAAATTTTTTTAGTTTTTAAAATATTTTATTTATTTGAGAGGAAGAGAAAGAGAAGGAGCACAAGCAGGGGGAGTGGCAGAGGGAGAGAGAGAGAAGCAGACTCCCCACTGAGCAGGGGACCTGATGTAGGGCTTGATCCCAAGACCCTGGGATCATGACCCGAGCCAAAGGCAGGTGCTTAACTGACTGAGCCACCCAGGCACCCCCAATCCTTTTTTTTTTTTTTAAGATTTATTTTATTCATTATTTTAGAGAGGTGGGGAGGGGCAGAAGGAGAGAGACAAAGAGAATCTCAAGCAAACTTCGCACTGAGCACGGAGCCTGATGCCAGGCTCAATCTCATGACCCTGAGATCACGACCTGAGCTGAAACGAAGGGTCAGCCACGCAGGTGCCCCTGGAAGTTTATACACTTTGACCGCCTTCACCCATCTTCCCTATCTTCCCCCCTCATCCCTGCCCTAGGCAACCACCAATCTACTCCTGTCAGTGCAGTAGGAGAAACTGGAGTGGGTGGTCAGCGGGAAGAGGGGAGGCCGGTGGAGGCATGACCTTGTCAAACTGGGCCAAATCCGAATGCAAACAAACAGGGCAGGTAATAGGGACATGTTGGCCAAGCTCAGCTTCCAGCAGAAAGAAAGCAGCATGGAGAAACCACCTGATCCAAACCAAGGGATCATTTCAAGACTTGAATTTAGACCAGGAGGAAGATTAAAAAAAAAAGCTCACTTTCAGAAAAGTTCAATTAAGGCATATAAAAAAAAAATCCAGTTTGGATCGAATTGGTGGGTCTATCTCGGCCCAGGGTACGATGCTTATCTAACCAAGGCAGCTCAGCCCGGAGTCAACCATTTACCTGTCCCTCCCTCTCTCTCTGATCTGTCTGTGTCCCCTCTTCCCCAGCTGGAGGTCCTCCAGTTTTTTCCTGGGACTTCCACCGTGTACCCCGCATATCAGAGGTCTAGGAGCCGAGGGTCTTTGTCTTGGCACAACCGGTTTTGTTGAGCCTTTTCTGCATTATGTCCAAGGACTATGGGGGCTGTGACAAATACCACAGACTTGGGGGCTTAAGACAACAACAATTTATTCTGTCCTAGTTCTATAGTCCCCAAAGTCCAACGCCAGTGTCACTGGGCCGAAATCACCCCGCTAGCGCAGTGGCACTCCCTCTGGGGGTGCTCGGGGAGAATCTGTAGCTGGCCTCTTCCTCCCACAGGTGACCCCCGCCCCCCGTGTGGCGTCCCCGGACTTGTGGCTGCTTCACTCCAGTGTCTTCCCCGGTTCACAAGACCTACCCTGCGCGCATCATCCGCCTTGGCCCCTCTCTCACACAGACTCACCTGGAATAACCTCCTCGTTACGAGACCCTTCATTTAATCACATCTATGACCATGGAAAATTGTATTCACTCTTTTTCCAAGGAAGGGAATATTTGCACGTTCCGGGGGCTAGGACATCCTCTCCTTGGGGGGACCCTTATTCAGCCTAGAGTTTTCAAGCTGCAGAAGTACAGATAAATAGATTTTTACAAATAAAGAAAACTTCTCTAATGACCGACTATAAATACTGCCATTGAGGACAAGTCCTCTCTTAATTCTGTTCAATCTGGCTTTGTTTCCTCACTATCCTCTGGAAATACCTTTGACAAAGCTGCCAGATCCCATGGTCATTTCTCAGCTCTTAATCTGTTGTCATAGCACCTAATAGAGGAGAACGCTTCCTCCTAGAAATGACCCTCTTCCCCTACCAGCTACCTCTTCTCAGTCTTCTCCCCTGGATCATCATCCTCATACAAGTTCTAAGCATCAGTATGCCTGTAGCTCAGCTCTTAGACTGCTTTCCGTCCTAACCTGTTCTTATCCCCTGAGCAGTATAACCCAGCGCCCCCCGCAAATGAAGTCACCAACACACAGATGATCCCAAGTTGTATCCCCATCCCAGTCTCTCCTGGAAGCACCCAACTATTTTTTTTAAGTTTCTTTCTTTCAGTATTCTCTACACTCAACGTGGGACTCGAACTCACAATCCCGAGGTCAAGAGTCACATGCTCTACCGACTGAGCCTGCCAGGCGCCCCCTTAACATCTGACTTTATTTTTTTAATTTTCATTTTTTTAAAGATTTTTATTTATTTATTTGACAGAGATCACAAGCAGGCAGAGAGGCAGGCAGAGAGAGAGGGGGAAACAGGCTCCCCGCAGAACAGAGAACCCAATGCAGGGCTCGATTCCAGGACCCTGAGATCATGACCCAAGACGAAGGCAGAAGCTTAACTCACTGAGCCACCCAGGCACCCCAACATCCAACTTTAATAAAAATAGTTTGTTTGAAATCTCCTTCTGGATGTCCAACAGGGATCTTAATCCTGACACGTCCCAAACCGAACTCCTTATTCCATTCCCGTCCCCAAAACTGCTCTTTCCCAAGGGTCCCCCATCTCAGCAGAAGACTCTATTTGCCTCGTCACTCAGCCCCCAAATCCTGGGGTCCTCTTTGGTGTCTCTTTTTTACCTACGAGCCCCTCTAGCAGCAAGAGTTTTTAGTTCCATCTTGTAAAAATTTCCAACTCCTACTACGGCCGTCCACCTTGACCACTGCCGCCTTGTCTAAGCCACCATGACTTCATGCCCAGATTGGGCACAACAGCCTCCTAACTGCTCTCCCTGCTCTCCCTCCCACCTCCTTACAATCTGTGGAACCAAGGAGAGTATTTTAAACACACACCCCATCATGTATTGCTCTTCTCAAAATGTTCCAGTAGCTTCCCATTATATTTAAGACACAATCCAAAGTCCTTCCCATGGTCCTTGAAGCTTCTCCACCTTCCTTCCTTATTGCTTCTTTACTTTGCCCCTTGTACTCCGGGCTCCTTGGTTCCTAATGTTCTTCAGACTGACCGTTCTCACTCCTACCTCAGGACCTTGCACTCTCTGTTCCCTCTCCTAGACCATTTTTCCTGGATATTTGCCCATCATGCTCCTTGACTGCCTCCAAGCCTCTGCTCAGTTGTCATTCATTCCCTCAGGGAGACCTCTCCTGGCCCCTCACCTAATAATAGCATTTCCGTTACTCCCTAGCCCCATACCATAACTGATTCTCTTTAAGACATCTGTCACTACCTCACATTATAGTATGTATTTATTTGGATAATTGATTAATTTCTACCTCCTCTACGAAAATATTGGTTTTCTGAGAATAGGCATTGTGTCTACTTTTGCTCTTCTCAAGATCTCTAGTGCCTAGAACAGTGCCTGACACAGAACAGGAACATTTAGATATTTCTTGAACAGATGAATGAATGAATGAATGAATAAGGATTTTAGAGGCTGGCTGGCTGGCTGGGACATAACAGGTAAACTCTTGGAAGGGACCTCCCTCCACTGCCTCCCAGCACTCCTGCAGACTCTGATCCCCGTAGCTATGATTCCTACCCCACCCCCCCAGCTTGAATAGCCTGCCAGCTCCTGCTGAACATCAGCTCTGCAAAGGGAGCCCAGGACCTCTAGCCCCACCTCCGCTTCCCCACCAGCTTCCCAGGGGAAGTGGGCAGGCAGTCCACAAGGCAGAGAAACTTGCCTAGGAGAGCACAGCTAATAATGGACTTCTTGTGCTGTAGCAACTGCTATGACGTGCAAATGCTATGGGTCTCAAAAAAAAACACCCAACCCCCCCCCCAAAAAAAAAACAAGAGCAACCTGGTGGGATTCTTTGTAAGTTCTCAGCAGCAAAATCTTCCTTTGATGTGCCAGTTGGGGCAGCAGTTAAAAAAGATGGCAACCACTTGTGAGTGTTGTCCCCATCCTGGGTGGGGTGGGGGCTGGCAGGCTCCGTGGGCCAAAGGCCCAAACAGAATGCCACCTTCCACATCAGACGCTGCTCCCTCCTCCACCCCACCCCCAGGGAAAGTCGGCATTGGCCTGCTGGCCAGGAGAAACCCACATAAAGTGCAGAAGCCCTGTAACACAGTGAACAAGTGGAATTTTAGATGCAAGCCTCAGTTTGAATCCCCCGTGCGTACTTTTAGTTCTGCATTCTTGGGTAAGTGACGTACTGAAAGCCTCAGTTCCCTCGTCCGTAACATCAAAATCACGCCTGTCTCTAGGGGACTTTGTGAGGGTGGAATGGTCTGGGCCAGCGCTGGGTCCCCATGACTGGCAGTCGGCGGGTAGGAAGGCATGGAAGGTAAGGGGGAGGGTGGGGAATGGCTAGGATGCCGAGGTCCCCTGACACCATTGACCCTGGGGTGTGGCCAGCCTGCTCTGTGGAAGCGGAGAATCACAGAAGGATGCAGTTACAGGAGGTTTCGCAGTTATTAAAACAAATAAGCGACAAAACCTTGCATTTTACAAAAAGGGAAATGGGCCCACGGAGATGAATGGTTTTGCCCAGAGTCACATAGCCAGTTCATAACAAAGCCAGAGCAGGCACCCATATCTCAGCCGTTGGTCTCAGGGTCTTACCAAAGCTTCTGGGTGTTCTCAACAGCTTGGGTGATTCGTGAGCCTTCCTGCCCCCGATTCCCGGGCCTCAAACCCCACAGCAGGCCAGTGTTCTCTGCCCAGCCCACCAGGCCTGCAGCATTCTCTGCCCCTTGTCCCTGCCCCCATTCTCTAATCTTTCTTCCTTCTGACACCTCCCTCCCAGCCAGGGGGCTCACTGGCCTGTTACAGGGGAGGACATTTCCTGGACATGAGGGGAGGAGAACCACAACGTCACTCTGAGGATCCCTGGGCTTCTGTGGCAGCTAAAGCCCTTCAGGGGACATGTGTCCCAGGCCAGGCCTTGGTAGAGCCTCTCACTCCTTTCCTCCTATCCCCGCAGCCCTTCTGTAGGCTCGTTGGTGATGCCATATTGCCAAAGTTTCCGTAAGTTAAAAATGAAGGCAAAATCCCCAGCTCTCTTAGATCAAAGGCCACATGGCTGTCTACCCCCCTTCACTTCTCTGTTCCTTTTTCTTCAAACGCTCTTGGAAATATCATCTTCTGCCGAGCCCTTGAAGGGACGCATCATTCTGAGCCAGAGCTCAAGTCTTTAGCTGTCCCTCACGAGTTTCCTCATGACTCTGTGACTCAGTTTCCTTATTTATCAGGCAGAGCTAATAGGATTAGCTGTCTCCTAGGGTGATTGTGAGATTGTGAATTGATACCTGTAACGCACTTCTAGAAACGCCTGGAACAAAGTAAACCCTCAATAAATCTTGTCTGTGATTTTTTTTTTTTAAGATTTAATTTACTTATTTGACAGACAGAGATCACAAGTAGGCAGAGAGGCAGGCAGAGAGAGGGGGGAAGCAGGCTCCACGCTGAGCAGAGAGCCCGATGCGGGTCTCCATCCCAGGACCCTGGGATCATGACCTGAGCCACTCAGGTGCCCCTTGTCTGTGATCATTATTATTACAAGAAAATCATCCTCTCCCATTTCAAACAGGAATTTACCTGGGACTCCAACGGCCCCATTATATGTATTTCTCCCTCTTTCTGTCCTAACTGCGTATATGTTGGTGCTGTTCCTGAGGCGATCCTCGTCCCTGTCACTTGTCTCCTCTAGTGGCCAGTGTCTGATTAGGGAGAAGCTCCCATAGAGCTGGGACCAGGACTTGTTAACCCTCCTCTTCTGCCAAATGGATCGAACCCCAGGTGGCTTGTACTGCTATTAACCGAAAAAGCGTCATCGAGTCAACAGTAGGTAACACCGTCACCCTTATTCCTGATGACCTGTCCGTGTAACCTGACTTATATACTATATATAATACTATAAGAAATCATCCAATTTTCTAAGTAAAAAACAGTTAAATATCAGCACTTTCGTATGGTTCAGTCTTATAAGAGTACAATAATTATAATAAAAAATAGCACCCAATGTTTATTGCTACTATCTGCCATGTACCATCCTTTTCATTTCATGTGGACCTTTGCTGTGTCATATCCACGGCTCTGTGGGTTGTGCACCATCACCGTCACCAAACGTCAGAAAAGGAGACTGAGGCACCGAGGAGTTTAGTAAATGTCCTCAGCTAACACAGCTAGTGACGGGATGCAAACCTGGGGGTTTACTTCTGCGCTCACACCCCCAGCAAATACTCTCGTGCTAGGCTTTCTGAATCCAGGACTCTGCCTCGTTCTTATAAATTCATCTTTCGAGGCTCAAGGATTGGAACTCTAACTTTGAACCCAGCTGGTGGATAGGCTCCAGTCCCCTGATGAGAAAACCCCCTGCTTATGCCTGGTGTCTGCTCGATTCCCTGAATATGCCTTCCTCCTAGCTTTTCTACCACCACGTTCTGTTCATCTGTCTGTCCAAGGAACCCTCACCCATTATTTGTGTTGGATCTTCCCAGTGAGAAGGGCTTTATTCAGTGGCTCTCATCACTTACGCCGTCCCGCTAGTCACGTGCGGGGCTCCACAGACCGCTCAGCACCTGCTCCTTCGCCTCCAGCCGGTTCCTCCTCCTGAGTCCCTCCCCCATTCCTAGGAGTGGTCCAGTGTCACTCCCATGCCCACTCTGTCCGTCATTCCTGCAGTCTTGGGCATTTGTACCTCGCCCTGCTCAGGCCTATGACACTGCAGAGCAGAATCCCCAGGGAGCCGAGTGCATGAACCTGGTCTCTGCGTGCAAAAATCCTTGCAATCTCATTGGCAGATAGAATATAGGAAAAGAAATGCAGGGTAGTGCGTCCCGACTGACGATTAAGTGGCCCGAACATTTATTATGCACTCAAGGCCTCACATTAGGAAGAGAGTGAAGAACCATGATCAGGACACAGTCCAAACAATGCCTGCCCGAGATCCGCCCCAAGCCCAGTTCCCAGTTTCCCAGTGTTAAAAGGCACCCAGCAGGGGCCCCGAGGGAGCTTACCTAAAAGGCAAGGGTGGCAGAGCGCCTCTGCGGAGTGTCCCCTCTCCTCCAACCCTCTCCGTGTAATGGCAATAGTGGAATCTCATTTCTGCGCCGCGCTGGACGTATCCTAAGCCTTTCATCCACAAATCAGAAGTCCAGTAACCATAATTTAAATTCTCCCCAGTGCCTCGCCTGGGCCACAGTAAATTGCAGCCTAAAAGCCGCATTTGTTTTTTGTCGAGACCCACACAAACCATGCACTTTCTGGCGATTTTCTTTTTTTCTTCCAGCCTCCCTTCTGCTAGCAGAACAAGCCTCATTTATCTGCAGCCATTAAGTCTGTCCACAGGCAGGTATCAGGCATGACCAAGAAATCAATATGAGCCAGTGAAACAAGATATTTCCTCCCTGTTTTGCTCGTCTAAATGAGGAAAGCTTCCAGCAGTGATCAGGGAGCCGCCAGCCGGCCACGCAGTGCCCTTTTCGCTCTCCCCATGCCGGGCAGACACAGGAATTCTTTTCTGCTGGGAATATGGGCCATTGTGAAATTCAAGGACTTTCATAGTATGATGAAGCCAGTCTAAAATACCCTTCCCATCTTGGAAGGTACCACAGAATCTGTTCTGGCAAGGAGTAGGAAAGAGGGACCAGGGAGGCATCAGGTCTGGAGATGTATAAGGGGACCAGGCGCTCTGTTTCCAGACAGCACCACTCACATCCACCTCCACAATTCTCAGAAACCTTTATTTCCAAACCCCATCCTAAAGATTGTATCTGTATACAGTAGGACTTGTTTACTCCATCCAGCTTTTATTCGTCTAAGATAATTTATTATTGATGACAACCTTTTTTTCGGAGCCTCTGTTGTTCAATAAGATTTTGGAGCTCAGCGGCCTTGTAACTGAAGAGCGGGCTCTGTTCTCCATCAACTGGTAGAGGTAGACACTGGGGGAGTTTTCGGAGGAGAGCAGTAGATAAAGGACTCTTCTCAGTCGGCTCCAGTGGTCATAACCGCATAACATGCACTGGGTGGCTTAAACCACAAACATCTATTTTCTCACAGTGCCGGAGCCTAGACGTGCAAGATCAAGATGCCAGGTTGATTTCTGGTGAGAGATCTCACCTGGGGTTACAGATGGCCACCTTCTCAGGGCGTGCTTGCCTGACCTCTTCATTGCAAGGGAGAGAGAGCATGTAGGCAAGTTAAGCGCCTGTGTCTCTTTTATAAGGACACTAATCTCATCATGAGAACCTCACCTTCCTGACTTCATCTAATCCTATTCCCTCCCAACAGGCTGCCATCTCTAAACCCCTCACCACAGGAGGGCCTCAACACTGTAGGTCTTCAAATGCAGAATGGAGGGGCGGGGCGGGGCCACAATTCAGTGCATAGTAGCATTGTACCACAGATGCCCTCTGTTGCTGTATGATCTCTCTTGATGAGGAACTGAAGGGTTCATCAGATGCACACCCACAGATTTCTGTGATGGCTTCTCCTGTGTTTTCTCAGGAAGCTGTGGTTGGTGTAATGTGATATATTATCTGTGTTGTGGTAGAAGCTGCACTGGACTTGTAGTTAAAAGACAAAGTTTCAATCACCTCACTCCCATTTGGACAGCTATTATCAAAAATACAGAAGATAGGGACGCTGGAATGGCTCACTCCGTTAAGTGGACAATTCTTGATTTCAGCTCAGGTCATGATCTCAGGGTTGTTGAGATTAAGCCCCTCGTTGGGCTCCCCACTCAGTGCGGAGTCTGCTTGGGATTCTTTCCCTCTCTCTCTCTCCCCCTGCCCCTCCCCCTACTCTCTCTCTCTCTAAAATAAATAAATAAATCTTTTTGAAAATACTAAGTGTTGGTAAGGATGCAGAGGAATTGAAATACTCATGCACTCTTAGTGGGATTGTTCAATGGCGCAACTACTATAAAAAACAATATGGCGGTTTCTCAAAGTATTAAAAATAGAACTACCAGCAATTCCACATCTGGGTATAAATACATACAAAAGACTTGAAAGCAGGATCTTGAAGAGTCATTTGAAACACATGTTCATAGCAGCATTATTCAGAATAGCCCAGAGGTAGCAATGGATGAATGATGGAGTAACAAAATGTCTGTTTCTATACATACAATGAAGTATTATTCACCCTTAGAAGGAAATCTTTTCACATGCTGTAAAATGGATGAACCTGGAGGACACGGAGGACATTAGGATAAGTGAAACAAGCCAGTCACAAAAAGCGAATGAATCCACTACCTGAAGGGTCGAATTCGTAGAAACAGAAAGTAGAGTGGCGGTTGCCGGGGGAAGTGGGGAGGAGAATATGGGGGGTTTCTGTTTAGTGGATACAGAGTGTAGAGTTCCTGTTTCTCAAGATGAAAAAGTTTTGGAGATGGTTGTACGACAGTGTGAATATTCTTTTTTTAAAAAAATATTTTATTTATTTATTTGACAGACAGAGATCACAAGTAGGCAGAGAGGCAGGCAGAGAGGCAGGCAGACAGAGAGGAGGAAGCAGGCTCTCCGCGGAGCAGAGAGCCCGATGCGGGGCTCGATACCAGTACCCTGGGACCATGACCTGAGCCGAAGGCAGAGGCTTTAACCCACTGAGCCACGCAGGCACCCCAACAGTGTGAATTTTCTTAACACTGTTGAACTGAACACTTATAAAATTAAGATAGTGAATTTTATATTACGTGTTTTTTACCACAATCACACACACATGTTGTAAGTCCAATCAAACAGGAGCTAGCAATGAGAGAGTCATTTAAACTTTCTAAGTTTCCGTTCTTTCATATGTAAAATGGGGATAAAGTGTCCATCTCTGAGTTACGGTGAAATCAAAGATATTAGGGCAAGCGCATTAGGATAAAGGTAGACAGGATGGTTGTGGACAACTACGTGCAATACTGAAGTTGTACACAGGTACTGATGTTGCTAGAAATTGCTCTGCCACAATTTAAATTATATTAAATGCATTAGTTGCCTAGAAGTGTTTTAATTCTGGCCACTATTAAGAACCATATGCAATGTAGGCACAGGAACTGCCCACCCTATCAATTCCCAGTTTTGGAGAATGGTGTGAGTTTTAAATGAAATTTTAAGACTGGCAATATATTTCCCAGGCAGCAAAAACACAATAAATTACTTAGGTCTAAAAGCGTTCAACTAGGATTTGTAAATGGTAACCTGGACTCATTAATGATTCCTATTTGTTGGAGGATGCTCAAGAGGACTGGTTTTGTGTGATTCATACTCCCACTGCTACTCAGGAAAGGGTAAGCCAGTAAAATCCATTTGTGGGCTGTGAAACACTTAATGTTCCTTTGTACTGATATCTTATCATCCAGGAAAAAAGAGCTCGTTTATAAAGAGGACAGCAGGAATTAGGAAGTAGCACATAGTCATACTAACCTGCCTGTCCATCTTCAAGAAGCTCTGCTCCCAGGGTCCTGGGTTTGGGATCAAAGATGGGGACTGAGGTGGGTTAAGCCTCTGTCTTCGGCTCCGGTCATGATCCCAGGGAACCTGCTCCCCGCCCACCGCCCCGCCTGCCTCTCTGCCTACTTGTGATCTCTGTCTGTCAAATGAATAAATAAAAAATATCTTAAAAAAAAAAAAAAGATGGGGACCAAATATCAGCTCCCTGCTACCCTCACAGACTAGAGAGCCAAGATCCTTTTTCCTTGGTTCTCCTACTAGCAGAACTCAGTTCTCCTTTGGGCATCTTCAAAAGAGGCTAGAAAAATACTCCAAGAGAGACTTTTCGTATTCCTTCATTCCCAGACTGTTCCCAGAGGGAGTTGTCACAACCCCAGCAGATGTCTGTTCAGACTGTCCTGCTGACCACTGTGGGTCTCTGAGGAGGACCAGCACTGGGGTGGGTTCTAGAGGGTCAGTGACAGGGGATAACTTGTCTGCAGTGCACTTAACTCTCACCGATCTTGACAACACAAGGGAGCCATGAGCAGTGATGGGGCCGACCCCAAAGAGCATGTAATATTTTTTAGAAGCTGACTGTGGTTTTTAAGTTGCTAGTTCTTTAAGAAAGTTGATTGGGTGGATGTAACTTAAGAGAGATTTTCTCTCTTTGTTTAGGACCCTATGACTCGGTGTCTGAGAGGCCCAATCAAAAGTATTTTTGCTGTTTCCCCAAGAGAGTATTGTATTTCCATTCTAGTTCGTATCCTGGCACTCTGCCTGTTAGGTCAAGAATCCTAAAGCAGGGGAGCCTGGGTGTTTCAGTCGGTTAAGCCTCTGCCTTTGGCTCAGGTCATGATCCCATGGTCCTGGGATCGAGCCCTGCATCGGGCTCTCTGCTCAAGGGGGAACCTGCTCCCCCCCACCCCGCCTCTGCCTGCCTCTCTGCCTACTTGTGATCCCTGCCTGTCAAATAAATAAATAAAATCTTAAAAAAAAGAAAGAAAAATAGAAAAAGATTCCTGAAGCCAATGGACAAGTGAGGTGCCTCCGAAAATACCGTCATAAACACATACAAACCACACCCCCAGACCTCAGGAGAAGGTAAGGTCAGTGAGGAAAGGGACTTTTTGTGTTTGGTTTGCTGCTTTATTCCCAGCACTTGGAAGAGTTCTGAGCACGGAGTGGTGCTCAATAACTATTTTTCAAATGAACAGGTGGGTACTTGCTGCTTCCCCACTCACACACAAACTCACAGAATTGGTAGGAACAGAGCAACCAGCATCTCATGCCGGGGAAACATCAGCATGTCTTATATGACTGAAGATGGCCAGTTTCTCCAGTATGATGGTGAGGTCTAACACATCTACGTTGGAAGGAAAATATGTCATGACACTGGGCTTAAATCCAAACACCACGTCCAGAACAAGTAAGAATATACTTAGTTCAGGGACTCTTAAAATTTGAGAAAACAGCATGTAAGTAATGGGAACTATAAAAACAATGGATGTGGTCCTTTGAGCCGCCAAAGGATGTCAAAATCTTAAAAAATTAATCATATCATGATTATGGACATCAGGTCTCAGGGGCTAATTACTGCTTTATTATTTTCTTTCTTTGACTTAATTTACAAAGATTTTTATCTGACTAGACTATTAATTTGTGTCCTTAATAGGAGTCCTTGCAAAATGACACACTTCAGATTTTCAAAACACAGTTTCTAGCACCTTCCACTTTTCAAAGAATCTTTACATGCATTATCTAATTTCAAACATCTATGCAGAGCATGAGGAAGACCAAATCTCTGGAGTCCAGAAAGCCTGAGAGAGCATCCAGTTTATAGTTTTCTTTTTCCTCTGCAACTTGCCTTTACCTAACTAATTCCGACTCTCTGTGGCTTCCCTTTAGCACAGACTAAGGTAAATGGAGGGGAGGTAGAATTCAGACTTATTAGCCCCTAGGTAATTGAAATTGGAGCTCTGGATGTGTGTGCCCCATTGTGCTCATGAAGTCTGTGATGGTTCAGAACATACAGGAAAGTGAAAATCAAGGTAGGTAGCAACAGCTCCAAATACTTCATCCCCCTTTGCATAGAAGGCCAATGAGAAAGTGGGGGGGGGGGGGCTTGCACACATGCATGTGTATATCCATGTATATTTTGCAGTAGGCATCAGACTTTGGAGTCAAATGTTCAGAGCTCAGATATTGCCACCCCGTCACCAATATCTCCCCCCACATCTCCCTGCTACACTGCTGATTCTCAACCCTGGCTACACACAGAAAAATGTATTATTTATTGCATGTGCCCATTTCAGAGATTCTCATTAGTTTGATTTGGGCAGGGTCCAGGCATCAGCATTTTTCGGAGCTTCCCAGGATACAGCTGGAGTTGAAAACTACTGGGTCGTGCAGTGCAGCAGGTTAGACTGAAGTTGGAATTTGTCATTGAGGAAGTTGTTTGATCTTGAACCTGTGAAGTTTATAAATATCATCTTGGGGGCTTTAGAAAAGGAAAAAAAAAAGGCTTTGAGTTCTATATAGTGAATTAAACATGAGTTTATCTACATTCCCTCCTGAGTTTTCGCTGAAATGAGAGTATGTGTTATAAACCCACAGGACATATAGAACAGAGAGGAGAACGCCAGAGACAAGAGACATCAACAAAGTTTGGGGAAACAGAATGCAAATCGAAGAACAGAAGCTGACTTCATGGACCTAGAAAAAGCTAAAGCCTAAGTACTTGCAGAGGGGAGGTTGAGGAGAGTCAAGTTGATTCGTGTTCAAGAATCCTTGAAAGGCTCAGAAATTGGAGGCCCCAGCTACAAAGATGGGAAGGGGAGGGTAAGACTGAAAACAGGAGGGCCCGGTCCCTTGAAAGTCTGTATAATGGGCAGCAATCCTCCCAGCTCTTCCCAACATGAGATGCCAGGTCCTCCATTGTAGAATGAGCTAGGTTATTCGCTGGAAAAGCCAAGTCCAGAGTCTTTCAGACAGGATAGGAAGGAGGCATGGTACTGGAAAGAGGAGAGCAAGGGGAGCTCCGTAATCACCTTTGGACATCCATCCCCTTCCAGCCTCGTGGTCTCAAGAATGCTGAGTGCCAAACAAACCCTCCCAGGCAAAGAACTGGAGAATCTTTCTCTGGAGAAAATGAAAAGCCCGGGGCACCTGGGTGGCTCAGTGGGTTAAAGCCTCTGCCTTAGGCTCAGGTCATGATCTCAGGGTCCTGGGATCGAGCCCCACATCGGGCTCTCTGCTCAGCGGGGAGCCTGCTTCCTCCTCTCTCTCTCTCTGCCTGCCTCTCTGGCTACGTGTGATCTCTGACTGTCAAATAAATAAATAACGTCTTAAAAAAAATAAATAAAAGGAAAATGAAAAGCCCTGAGGAAGAAAACCTCTGAAAAATGATGTTTAAAATACCCACAGTAAGAATGACTTCACGTCTCTACAGAGTGAAGCCACAAGCCACACCCAAGTATTCCTGAGATTCCAGTCAGCTCTCTGGAGCCTCATCTGAAGGGATGATGAAGGATCTTCAGATCCTTGAAGAAAGCTTCCGTCTGGTGGGGGGAGGGGTGGGGAAGAGAGAAGAAATGGAAGTCAATGCAAAGAGAGACAAAAAAGATATTAAATTTATAGTTGATATTCTCCGAAAGAAGAGAGGATACTTCAGCCAGAAGACAAGAAGAGAAGGCTATAAAACAAACAAACAAACAAACAAAAACCAAGACAAAAAAAACCATCCAAACCCTTCAAGAACAAAGAGTTCTCAAGAAATAAAAATCTGATAGATTTGCTAGCTAGTCTCCAAAGATGGATCCCAAGGAGCCCTGCTTCCCAGTATTCCCAGCCTTGCATAATCCCCTCCCACATGGAATCCATTTGGCTTTGTGACACTCGAACTAATAAAATGGAACAAAAGTGATGCTATGTCCATTTTTGGCCTAAGCCTTAGGAATCTAGCAGCTTCTTTCTGCTTTTGTGCTTTTGGAAGTCTTGAGCCATCCTGTAAGAAGTCTGGGTACCCCACTGGAGAGACCCCAGGGAGAGCTCATGAGGAGAGAGAAAGTTCCTGAGACTGCATGAAGAATGAGAGGCTCTGCCCTCCCGGGGTCTTGGCTGAGTCCCGTCCTATCATCCAGCCAAAGCAGGTGCAGGAATGAAGCTGTTGGAGATTCCAGCCCCAACAGCCATGTGAGAGGGAGACCACACGAGAGAGGCCAGCTACCGCAGATGAGCCCCAGTCAACCCAGAGAATCATGAAAAATAATAAAATGGCTGTTGTTTTAAGTTACAGATGGTAGGTTATACAACCAGTGATATCTAGAATAATTGCCAAAATACAATGATAACTCTGAATGGCATCAGGCTTCTATTTTTTTTAATATTTTATTTATTTATTTGACAGAGATCACAAGTAGGCAGAGAGAGAGGAGGAAGCAGGTTCCCCACTGAGCAGAGAGCCCGATGTGGGGCTCGATCCCAAGACCCTGAGATCATGACCTGAGCCGAAGGCAGAGGCTTTAACCCGCTGAGCCACCCAGGCACCCAGCATCAGACTTCTTAACAACAACCCCGAAAGCTAGAAGACAGTGGAGTAACAGCTTGATAAGCCAGGGGAGGGGGGAGGATGGGAGGGGAAGGGGGGAGGGATGCCTTATTTCAATCTACAGTTCTACATTTAGTAAAATTAGCAATCAAACATAGGGTTGGATTAAAAAGATTTTTTGCAAGGCCTCCAAAAATTTACAACTTATGCAACCCTTCTCAAGAAGCTATTGTCAGATGTGAGTCAGTAGAATGAAGGATTAAACCACAAGTTCTGAACTGGGGTGGGGGGTTGGTATTTGGGCCTCCAGGGACATTTAGCAGTGTCAGGAGACATTTAGGTCATGGAAGGCATGGTGTTGCCGGCATCGAGGAGGTTGAGGTCGGGGATGTTGCTAAATAGTCTGTAATAGCAGGACAGCCCTCCACAACAAGGAATTGTCTGTCCCCAAATGTCAGTAGTGTACAGGCTGAGAAACCCTGGATTAAACCAAGAGAGAAGACACGATATCAGGGAATAAGATTTTCAGCACAGAAGATCTGCAGAGGGAAGTGCCAAGACCATGGCTGTCTTACAGGCTTAGAGAACAGCCAGTCCAAACTGGAAAGGGATCATAGAGGATTCCAGCAGGAATACAGAGCTATATCCAGGAGCAAAAACAGGGGAGGATGGACCTGGAATAATACCTGATTATTTGACTATCTGAGCAGAGTATTGGGTGGAGAATTTACAGTTCTTTTGGAGAGTGGGAAGATTTAGTGATAGGGTCATGAAAAAATAAAAAATGTAAAAATGCGGCAATGACTAGCTTTACAAGTAATGAAAAATTGTACAGGAAAGGAGATACAATTATATTCTCTCTGCTCAGCAAGTTGGTCATATGTGGCAGTAATAAGGTAATCATAAATTAATGATGATAGCAGGCACCTATATGGCCTATCATAGCACTGTTCTTACTGCTTGACCTGTACTTACTCATTGAACCCTCACAAAACTTTTGCAAGGTAGCTGCTATGATATTTCCAGCAAAGGCATGAAATAAGCAATTTGCTTGAGACAGCACAGCTATATGTAGTAGAAGCAGGATTTTGAACCTAGGAAGTCTAGTTCCAGAATTTTAACATTTTTCTACTATCCTAGCTGTTTTCTTATTTACAAAAGATTTTTAGGGGCGCCTGGGTGGCTCAGTGGGTTAAAGCCTCTGCCTTCGGCTCAGGTCATGATCCTGGACTCCTGGGATTGAGCCCCACATCGGGCTCTCTGCTCAGCGGGGAGCCTGCTTCCCCCTTTCTCTCTGCCTGCCTCTCTGCCTACTTGTGATCTCTGTCTTTCAAATGAATAAATAAAATCTTTAAAAAAAAGATTTTTACCATTCTTTTAAAAGATTTTATTTATTTATTTGACAGACAGAATACAAGTAGGCAGAGAGGCAGGCAGAGAGAGAGGAAGGGAAGCAGGCTCGCTGCTGAGCAGAAAGCCCGATGCCGGGCTCCATCCCAGGACTCTGGGATCATGACCTGAGCTGAAGGCAGAGGCTTTAACCCACCAAGCCATCCAGGCGCCCCTAAAAAAGATTTTTAAAATGTGATATTCATCTTATAAGCACGAGTGTAATTGGCCAACAGGCAACTGTTCTGTTTTCCAGCAGTTACTCAATATCTGGAATATTGCTCCTAGAGCCAGAGTAGAAGGACAGAGAGGGGCAATCAGAGTGTGAATGTGCTAAACCCTCATCCGCTGTAATAGGATTACTGAGATATATATATACAGTCTAAAATTCAGAATTAAAGATACAGCAGCTCGAGAATGCTGTTTGATATATGGAAGAAAATGTCAGAAGAACGGCTGAGAGATTAAAGTGGTTGCTCTGAGGGGATGGGCCTTAGGAGCAGAGAGGAAAAAGGAGGGGAGAGCTTTTATTATTATAAGCCTTGTAGTACTATTTGGCTTTAAAATTTTGTATGTTTATTACTCTGATAAAAGATAAAATTCATTTAGAAATTAAACTGTCATTGGTTAAAGATTGTTGAGACTTATCCTGCCTGGAAACAGAGACATAATCCAATGATTCTTAAAATGGCCTTCTGGGCTCAGGACCATGGAAATAGGACTATGTCGTCTCAGGGAATGGCCTAAATTGCTTTTTCATAAATAGGACAGGAAGATCATTCAGCGTAGAGGCTCTTGTCTTGAGCCACATAAGACTCTCCATGATCCATGGGTGGCAGCTCTTATGACAGTCTCCTTTCTGGAGAGAAACATGGGGTATCTCAGATGGGAAAGGGTTCTTGCTGGGGGAAGAGGATGGTTGATAACCTCCATCCTTGGGTACAAAAGATGAAGGTAAATTGTACCAAAGGAAGACTGTGTGAGAAAGTCTCTTAACATTTCGAATGGAGGCTAAGGATAAACCTTAGGAGACTGAGATTTCTTGAAGCGTACCCAACTATGACTTATTTTTAAACCCTTCTCGCTTGCTTTGTGATGGCCCCAGACTCCCCTTATGCTCTACTTAATAGTCTCACCGTCTCGGAGGCCTTGGACCACCTGGTCCAATCCTACTTGTTGTAACAACCAATTGGACTAGACTGAGCAACTCTGTGTGGGGACATTCCGACAGCATCTTGCCTCACACCTGAGCTGTGCCACTTTGCTCTTGTCCATGAGACTCCTGTCTACAGGGAGATGAGAAACAGACTGGTTGGGCACTTGCATGTGAGCTGCTCAGAAGCACAGGGGAAATTCATCCCAACTGGCCAATGATGATGGACACCAGTGGATAAGTCTCTCTTCCAGAAACTGTCCTGAAAAACAATCATGTGTAACTTGGAAGATCCTGTGATATCAAGCATTCCTTCCTGCTTCATGTTAAATGGTGATGAACCCTTGTATTACTTCTCCCTGCCCCGCCCCCACCCTTTCCCTCACTCCCAGTACCTGGGGTCTGACACTCTAACCAAGTAACAGCCCACATGCCATGTCTCAAGATCTGCTTTCTGGGAAGCCCAGATTTCAGACTTCAAAAAATGTTAAAAGTCTCACCTAATATAAAATAGATTGTCTGAACAGTCCTATAACTATTGAAGAGATTGAGTCTGTAATTTGAAAGCTTCCAAAGTGGAACTCTTCAGGCTCAGATGGCTTGCTGGAAAATTCTACCAAACATTTAAACAAAAGAATTAGCCATCAATTCTATGCAATTGCAATTCTATGCAATCTTCCAGAAACTAGAAGAGGGGAAAGTACTTCTCACCTCACTTTATGAGACTATCATTACTCTAATATCAATATCAAACAAATAGAGTAAAAAACAAAAACAAAACTTCAGGCTTATATTTCTCATTAACTTAGATGCAAAAATACTTTTTAGAAATGCGAGCATACTGAACACAGTAATATATAAAAAAAATTATATACCACAACCAAATGGGGCAAGGGCTGAAATTATGAGCTAGACTGTCTCAATATTTGAAAATCAGTCAACTGATGCAAAAAAGGAATTTGACAAAACTTAATTTGTGATAAAAACTCTTAGAAAATTAGGGATAGAGGGTAACTTCCTTAAATTAATAAAAGCACCTATAAAAATTAGCAGTTAACTTCATACTTAATAATGATAACCTGAGGGTCCCCTGAGTGGATCAGTGGGTTAAGCCTCTGCCTTCAGCTCAGGTCATGATCTCAGGGTCCTGGGATCGAGCCCTGCATTGGGCTCTCTGCTCAGCAAGAAGCCTGCTTCCCCCTCTCTCTCTGCCTGCTGCTCTGCCTACTTGTGATCTCTCTCCCTCTGTCAAATAAATAAATAAAATATTTTTTAAAATTAATGATAACCTGAATGCTTTCCTTCTAAGATTTAGAATAAAGCAAGGATGTCCACTCTCACCACTCCTATTCCACATAGTAGTAGAAATTCTAGCCAAAGCAATAAGCTAAGAAAAAGAAATAAAAGGCATACCAATTGGAAAGGAAGGAAAAAAACTGTCTAAATTTGAGGTGACATGGTGAGAAAAATCCCAAGGAATCAACAAGAAAAATCGCAGAACTAATGAGTGAATTCAGCAAGTTTGCAGGATACACGATAAATAGCAAAAACCATTATATTCCTATATATTAGCAACAAACATGTGGAAAATAAAACAGAAAAGCCAATACCATTTATAATTAGCCTTAATTATCCCTCAAAATTAAATCCTTAGGTATAAATCTAATAAAACACATATACATCCATATGCAAAAAAAAAAAAAAAAAAAAACACAAAATGCTAGGGCACCTGGTTGGTTCAGTTGGAAGAGCGTGCCACTCTTGATCTCAGGGTTGTGAGTTCAAGCCCCACGTTGAGAGTAGAGACTACCAAAAATTAAAAACAAACAAACAACAACATAGAATGTTAATGAAAGAAATCAAAGAAGATGCAAATAAATGGAGAGGCATACCCTGTTCAAAGATCAGAAGGCTCAATGCAGTGAAGATGTCAATTATTCCCAAATTGACCTATAGATTTAATGTAATTCCTATCAAAATCCAAGCAGGAATTTTTGTAGATCTAGACAAGCTTGTTATAAAAATTTATATGACAAGGCAAAGGAATAGAATAGCTTAAATAATTTTGGAAAAGAAAAAAAAGTAGGAGGAAATACTGTTCTTGGTGCTAAGACATTCTGTAGTGACAATAATCAAGATAGGGTGGTATTGGTGGGGGAGTAGACGTGTAGATCAATAGACAGAATAAAGAACCTAGAAATGGGCCAACACAAAAATGCCCAATTGATTACTACAAGATGCAAAAGCAATTCAATGGAAGAAGGATAGTATTTTCAACAAATGGTGATGGGACAATTATAATTAGACATCTACAGGCAAAAATAAATCTTGACACAAACTTCCCACCATATACAAAAATCAATTCAAAACGCATCACAGATTTGAATGTAGTGTGGATCTATAAAACTTTTATAAGAAAATACCAAAGAAAATATTCAGGCTAGGCAGAGGCTTACTAGACCTGACACCAACAGCACAATACACAAAAAGAAAATGTGATAACTTGGACCTCATCAGAATTAAAACTTTTGCCCCACGAAAAACCTCAATAGAAGGATTAAAATAAAATCTACCACCAGGAGAAAATATTTGTAAACCATATATCTGACAAAGGCTCCTATCTACACTATAGAAAGAGCTCTTGAAAATCAACATTAAAACAAATAAAACAATTTTAAAACATGCACAAGACAGAAGCAGACATTTCACCTAAAAGGAGCTAAAGATGGCAAATAAACACATGAAAAGTTGTTCCACACCCTAGCCATTAGCAAACAAAATCACAATGAGGTATCAATACACATCTGCTAGAACAGCTAAAATGAAAACGAGCAGCAACACTAAACCTGGCAAGAGTGGAGAGAATCTGGATCACTCATAGCATGGTGTTGGGAGTGAAAATGTTACAACCACTCCAGAAAACAGTTTGGCAGTTTCTTATAAAACCGAACACGCCATTACCATATGACCAAGCAATTTTCCTCTTGGCATTTATCCCAGAGAAATGAAAACTTAACTTCACACAAAAACCTATACATGAATGTTCATAGCAGCTTTCTTCCTAATAGAAGAATACTGGTAACAACCTAAAAGTCTTCTTTGAGAGAATGGTTGAACCATCTCTGGTATATCCATATGACTGCATACCACTGGTCAATAAAAAGAAATGAACTGTTAATACATGCAAAAGCCTGGACAGACTTCAAGGGGATTAAGTTTACTGAAAAAAATCAAGCTCAAAAAATTATATGTATGATGCCCTCAGTAGAACAGAACATTCTAGAAATGGCAAAAACAACAACAACAACAATTCTCAAAAATTGTATGTATGATGCCATTAGTAGAACAGAACATTCTAGAAATGGCAAAAAACAAACAAACAAACCCAAACAACAACAACAACAACAAAAAACAGAGCTAGCAAACAGATTAACAGTTGATAGGGGACAGGGTGGGATGGTGGGAGTAGAGTTGGGGGGGGAATAGGTCTTCGTACAAAGATGTAGCATAAGAATGGTCTTTTGTGGTGATGGAATAGTTCTGAATCTTAATTGTAGGGATGGTTATACAAATCTATCCATGGAGTTAGCTGGCTTGGAACTACACACACACAAACACATAAATGAATACTAGTTTTATAAGTGGTGAAAACTGAGTAAGATTGATAGTCTAAAAAACACTAATGGACCAATGTCAACTTTCTGGCTTTGATATTGTACTATAGCTACGTAAGAGGTCACCATAGGAAGCTGCCTGAAGGGAACACAGGACTATTTGTCCTGTTTTTGCAACTTCTTGGGGGTCTATAACTCTTTTAAAACAAAGTGTTAAAAAAGGGGGGGACTTAAAAAAATGAAAAATAAAAAAATATTTTTAAAAAATGGTCTATCTCCTTAACATCTTATTTTATTTTATATGTTTTATGTATTTATTTGACAGAGGGAGACAGCGAGAGAGGGAACACAAGCAGGGGAGCAGCTTCCCACGGTGAGCCTGATGCAGGGCTCTATCCCAGGACCCTGAGATCAGGACCTGAGCCGAAGACAGACACCCAAGCCATCCAGATGCCCTCCTTAACATTATAAAGGCTTTGTTGGTCTGTTAAAGCCGACTAAAATAACTATAGGAGAGCCTTTTCCTACTGCTGAAGACAGATGTGGTCATGGAAAGAAAGCCCAAAAGGGAAGCAATAAACAAAGCGAACAGAGGCAAATAGTCCCAATATCTAGAATCTACGGGAGAATAATAACACGCCTTGAGCCAAGAAGTGAGCTACAGCGTTTAAATCAGAAGGATGCTGTGTGTTCGCTGACACCCAAGCATGAAGGCAACAGCAGTGACAGACGGGCTGAAGCAAATCTGGGTTTGAAGCACTGGAGGGGGAGGAGAGCATCTCTGTGAGGGCGGATGGATGATTAATATGGAGTCTATGCTTTGGGTGCAGCAGGGATGAACATCCAGCCTGGTGAGCGCCATTGTCTGAGACCCAACTCATTCCTTGTTGAGGCGACCTGCCGCCCCTGCCTGCCTCCACGGCGGGAGACCTGCCTGCCTCCTCCATTTTTCCCTCCACCTAAACCCAAGGCATATAAATAATAGTCATCATCACAACCTACATTTGCATAGAACCTTTCCATTTTTGCAGAAAACATTCCATATCTTTGACCTCATTTGAGCCTCACCATTCATTGGTAAGGTAGCAGGGAAGGTGTTTAGAGTAAGGTAAGACAAGTAAGAGAAACAGAGGTTTCACGGACTCCTGTGGATATAGTACTATGTTTTGGGTCTCTGGGGTCTGACAATCAGCTCTGAAATCTAAATTGTGGCCCCTCTTTTCCTGCTGGGCCAAGTCAACTCCTGGAACACGGACTCTTTCCCAGGATGCTGTGCAGGGAATGAGAAATTCAGACAGAAAAGCAACCAGCAAAATTCAGCCTCATATAAAGACCTCTGCTTTTCAAGGAGACATGATAATAATAATAAAAAAAAAAAAAACATCAGTTCATTAGTTCATGGGGCTTGTTTTTCTTAAGAAAAGAAAGGAAAGTATGCAAATTTCAACCTGACTGGTTTTATGTTTTCAGGTAATTCCTGAGTCTTAGTCATACATGGGTCTTGGATTAATCAGAATTTATTTTTATCTTCTAACCTTCCGGCTGAAGCTGAGTGCTGTTCTTTGCTTGCTGGGTGAGGTTGCCATAGAAACACTTTCAGGGGAAGCAGTGTCTCTCTTCACAATGTTGTGACTGCAAGTACCGACTAAAGCAGACCAGCCACTCCCCAGCGAAGGAGAGCACCCTGGGGCCCCCAAAGTGCTCCATCTCCTCTACTCCAAGATCCGTGTGCCCTGAGGTGTGAAGTTGTTTCCCCATCAGCATCCAACCCATAAAAATATCATTTGCACCCTGAAGCCTCCTCTCCATTAGCCCCTCCTTGGAGAATGGCTGCCAATCCCCGATAGGAACCAGGAGCCCTAGTTGGAAGGACTGTCACGCCGGAGCTAGCTCGCACTGGTTCACAAGACCGATCTGTGCATTCCTCCCTGGTTCTATGTTCTCAGATGTCCCATCAGCAGCTTGAAAATTAACCCCGGGTGGGAATATTTATGCCTCAGAACTTGGTCAGTCGCACAGATCAGGGCTTTTTACTTTGTCATCAGCTCACTACTGAGAACCTTTCTCAGAAACCCCAAGAAGCTTTAATATCTGATTCCGAATACTTTGTCTTCCAAATGTTTGTTGGTTATAGGCACCTCTGAGTCCAAATGAGATAAAAGTAACTCAGATCTCCATAGAACTCAGGTCTCTTGAACTTGTCCCGCCCTTGTAACTTGTGTGTGCCTGTTATCACACTGTGAGGTTTTATTTCAAATATGTCAGCTTCATTCGACTATATCTCCTTAAGGGCAACAACTCTTTCTTATACATCTTTATATTCCCTAGTGCCCAGTATAGGGCTGGGTATGCAGCAAGGGCTAGATGGGGATTTGGTGCCTGAGTTATTGAATGAGTAAGCGAGTGTTAGAGCTGGAAGGGCCAAGAACTAATCAAACAGTCATTATACTGGTAAGAGATGCCTCCCAGGAAAGTAATAGTAAATTGCCCAAGGACACAATCCTGTTAATGGTAGAGGAGAGAGAGGAACTTAGCTGATAACATCTAAAATGGTGCCACATTGTCCCTGGTTCCAAACATCCAGTCCTTGTGACAAATACCACATTTGATTCGTAGCCTCAGCCTTTTCCTCTGAACATCGCTTCTTATAATCTTGTTCCACGAGGAGCCCCTGCACTGGAATTTCTCCATCCTTCTCTGGATGCTTCCACCATCCCTAAGTAAGGCAGGATTGTTCCCGCTCCAGTAAGCTATGGCTATAAGGGAAGGAGCTTCCAGGACATTTCCATCAGACCACAGTGCCCTACTCTCTTCCTCCCTTCCCTTCCTTTTCTCTCTCCCTTTCTCTCTCTCTCTCTCCTTTCCTTCCCACCCCTAGTCTTGGATAGGCTTCTTTACTTGAAGATTCATAAGTCATATTTTGAGTTCTTTCCCCACAAGTCCTTAATGTAAATTCTGAATGTCATCAATGCTCTGGACAGATAGGAAGACATCACATACAAGGAACAGTGAGAAAGAAAATCACATCAATAGATTTGGTTTTGTTGGTTTGTTTGTTTTAAAGATTTTTATTTATTTATTTGACAGACAGAAATCACAAGTAGGCAGAGAGGCAGGCAGAGAGGCAGGCACAGAGAGAGGGGGAGGCAGGCTCCCAATAGATTTGTTTTAATGTCATTTTTGCAAATGTCCATATTCCTAATATGGTGTCTCACAAGGTGTTTCTTTTCTCCCCTTCTTCCTTCCCTATGACCTTGACTTAAAGCTCTTCTTTCTCTCTTCCTCCTCTTTCTTACTCTCCTCTTCCTCCTTTTCCACCTCCTTCATCTTCTTCATGAATTAAAATTTAATTTTTTTTTAAGATTTTACCTATTTATTTGAGAGAGAGAGAGAGAGAGATCACAAGCAGGCAGAGAGGCAGGCAGAGAGAGGGAAGCAGGCTCCCCGCTGAGCAGAGAGCTTCATGTGGGGCTTGATCCCAGGCCCCTGAGACCATGACCCGAGCCGAATGCAGAGGTTTAACCCACTGAGCCACCCAGGTGCCCCTAAAATGTAAATGGTTAAAGTATGAAATAATGTGCTGACTGCCCAATGGGGTATTAGTTTATCAAAATCCTAATATGTTTGGGGTAGTTTTTACTAACAGGTACTAAAAGGGGGGGGGTTGGTGATCTATAGCTGCATGCTAGGTCCTTAATGATATATTCATTTGCTCTGGTAAAGACACCACGACCGAAACAGCAGCTGCCTCTGGGGTCACCACCTGATGGAGTGTCCAGAAATCCACCATCAGTCTTCAAGATTCAGCTGTCTTGCGTGCCGGTGAAAAAGTCAGCCATCGAAGTAAGCTGTGGGAGTTATTCCCCGTCATTCAAGCTAAAACACCGACTCTGGTCAGTGAACCCATATCAATAAATCCACACTGATCCAACCATTCTCAGACATACCCCCTCAGATTGTTTTTCAATGGAAATTGTCAAAATCTTGCAATTTGGATATGCATGGTATCTTCTCATTGGTCACGCTTGTACCCCATGGTCTGACAGAATTTGTGTTTAGATCTCTAAACAGAGATGTAGAAGAACCAAGAGTGGGAAAGGTGAATCTTGAGAAGGATCAGTGCTCCCAGAGCTCTAGGGGACTTCGAAAGAAACCATGTAGCATCACAGTACTCTACTTATACTTATTTTTTCTATGGCAACAACTTCTCAATCATTCAGAGCCTTTCCTTTTATAAACACTTCACTGCAGGTAACAGCAGGTGATATCCAACTAATTACTTTGCCATTGTAGGTCCTTGACTACTAGTTACCAGCGATGATGCAGTCATTGATGGCTTTAAATTAGTTTATATTTGGTTCCAATAAGGTAAGTCAGAGAAAGAGAACTATGGTGAGTATTATGGATATGAGAGATTTATTGTAAGAACTGGATCTCTTTTAGACCCTAGACTTTATTATAGGAATTAGATGCAAAAGTGAAGGAGTTAAGGAAGCAAAGTTCTGGAAGGAGGAGCAGGGGAACAACAACAAAAAGAGTCACTCAGCAGGTCTTCCTGAAGCATGGATACCGGTAGACAAGTCGGGGCTTGCAGGGAATTCTGGGAAGCAATTATATGGAGCCGCTCAAGTGGGACACAAAGGGCAGACTTCTGGAGAGGTCTATGGGAAGCCATTTCCCTTAGCCCCTGCTTCAGGGGGTACACAGCTAAGCCTGGGGCTGCTGTCTGGAAGACAAGCTAGATACAGAGCAGAGGAGAGAAAGAAGGCACCTCTGTGTCCCCAAGGTGCCTTTGTGTCCGTCTGTGACGTACTTCGGAGAGTAATGGCTGTTGCTTTGCTTTGGCTTTCCAAATCTCATGCACGTTCTGTTTTTGGCCAACTCGAAACTAGAACCATCCATGGTAGGGGCATCTGAGAAATATAGCTTCCAGTTTGAACAGGTTGATATAGCACAACCTAACACCACCTTCCAGGAGTGTGCAGGTGGCAGCAAGTGACAGTAAGTGTGAACCCAGAGCAGAGAGTACAAAACACAAACAGCCACCTATAGCCTGCTGAGACAAACAGTCGTGTAATGGCAACTGCACTGTGGTCAAGTTTATCTGCCAGGCTGATGCTGAGAGGTGTTAAAAGCTGGGAATTGAAAAGAAGAGAATTACCATTTTGCTCCCTTTTTACCCTGACAGACTATTAAGTTAAATGTCTCCCTCCTCTATATTTTAAATATTTATTAATCAAAAAGCAAGGATGATGGAAAGTTACAACTCAGCTAATTCTCCAAAGAATCTACTCTCAGGGGACAGATTCACTAAACTTGTCATTCTCATCCTGTTGTCTATTAAAATCCATGGCTTTTTTCACTGAAAAAGAAAATTGAGTATTAAGAAATTTTCTTCATTTAATTTATTCAAGCCTTGTCCTAGAGCTTCGTTTTGGGGTTGATTTTAGTAAACCTTCACAGAATCGAGATAGGTGGATAAACTAAATTATTTGTCATGGTCCCTTCTACTTCTTGTCGTATAACTTTACTAATGACATGGAACTCCTTCATTGCTATTTCTTTTTTTTTTTTTTCAGATTTTATTTATTTATCTGACAGAGAGACAGAGAGATCACAAGTTGGCAGAGAGGCAGGCAGAGAAAGAGAGGGAGAAGCAGGCTCCCTGCTGAGCAGAGAGCCCAATGCAGGGCTCGATCCCAGGACCCTGAGATCATGGCCTGAGCCGAAGGCAGAGGCTTAAATCACTGAGCCACCCAGGCACCCCCTTCATTGCTCTTTCTTAACATGCACAGGCAGAGTGATTTTAAGTGATACCTGGAAAAGTAGAACACAGTCCTAACAATTCGTGCCAATAAGGAATTTTGAAATTGACAAGGCACTTTAAAATGCTGTCACATTTGAGTCTCAAGACAATCCAGTGAAGTGAGCTAGGCAGATGTCCTATCACCGCAGTGATAGGGAAACTCGGTCTCTGTGTTTTTAAACCACGTGCTGTTGCTGGAGCTCTCCCAGTTCATCATGCGTGAGCCAACAGAACTTATGCAACTGATTACGGTTATTTTTCTTTTTCCCCGGGAAGTGATGATGGATCGCTCTGCTTCATCCAGACCTTATCACCTGGTCGTTTGTACGATCAACGCTCACCGGAAAGAAAATGTGCTTTGGTAAGAGAAAAACCTGGATTTGAAAAAGGCTTCCATCCCTAGTTTTGTGGCTGTGGACAAGCTACTTAATCTCTCTGAGCTTCAGTTTTTCCATTTTAAAAATGGAAATCGTTTTTTACAAGGTTATGAAGATGACACACGCTGTCAGGAGGCCTGACACCACGCCAGGCACATCGCAGGGGCATGGCAAAGGCCATTTTTCATCTATAAATCCTTCTTCCTCAAGGCTGAGGACAGTTCCACACAAAGCCCTCCCCTAATTAACCTCTCTTTCATTTTCCCAATTTCACGGTACCCAAACCACTCAGAGCCCAACTTATTTGTTCTCAGATTGTTTCATAGCGATCTGCTCTTTTTCATTCATTGGACAAATATGTAGTGAGTGCCAACTATTTTCGGACACTGCTATATAAATATATAAGAGTGGATGTAAAATAGTGAAGAAGGGCGCCTGGGTGGCTCAGTTGGTTAGGCGACTGCCTTTGGCTCGGGTTATGATGCCGGAGTCCCGGGATGGAGTCCCGCATTGGGCTCCCTGCTTGACAGGGAGTCTGCTGCTCCCTCTGACCCTCCCTCTTTTCATGTTCTCTCTCTCTCTCTTTCTCTCATTCTCCTTCTCTCTCTCAAATTAAAAAAAAAAATCTAAAATAGTGAAGAAAACAGATGTGTTCCTGCCCTCAAGGAGCTCACAATCAAGCAGGAAGCAGAGCTCATACCAGTAAACACACCAGTAGATGTATCATAACAAAGGATGATAAATGTTGTAAATGGAAAGACCAAGCTGCAGTGTGGAAGACCAAGTTCAGCTTGGGTGACGACAGACGTTTTCCTTGGAGTGACATTTAAGCAGAAACATGAGGGGTTAGGAAAAAACCAAACACGTAAAGTTAAAAATCTAGCATTTCCTAGGCAGAGAAGAGCAGATATGGACACCCTGAACGGGGGGAGGAAAACACTAGAAAATCAGCATGGCTGGAGTACAGGGGATGCAATGGGTGTGGCCTGAAACCAGGTCAGGAAGCAGGAAGGGGCCAGACTGCATGGAGCCTTTGACCTCAGTTGGCCTCTCCTAGATTTTGAGTACCCACAGTTTATTTAGGAGGTTGGGGAACAGGAAGTGAGAGAGGGAGACAAGGAACACAATAAAGATGCATTATTGAACAGATCACCACTGGGGGAGCCCAGGTCTCCACCCTCTGAGAAACTCCAAGACCCAGTATATATATGGGATACCTACCCAGGATACCAGGAATTGGGGCTCTTTATCCATCAGATTCCTATGCTCCTGATGGCATCCACTCTCTGGCACTCCCAGCTTGCCAAGTGCAGGCTTACTACACTCATGGCCAGGAAAAGCAGCCCAGGAACAGAAAGTTATAGATGTGTACTGAAGCAGCCTTCAGTGTGTACGCATGAGTGAGTAGTTGGGGTAGGAGATGAAGGAGGCCATCCTGGACACATCATTTTCATTATAATGGAGAACTATGGGAGGATTTTCATAGTTTAATACGATAGAGTTTAGGGTATTTGTTTTGTTTGTCTGGGTGCCTTGTAAGATCCTTGAGAACAAAGAACATTCTTCATATTCCTTCAGCACTAGCCACAGTGATGACACAATGCTGTTCACATAGCAAGTCCTAAATAAATATGTTTGATGGAAAAAAAAATATGTTTGATGGACTGTCCAGGGGTAAAAGTTTTGACGAATCCAAGGTAACTGGACCACAAAGGACCCGCTGAAAAGTTTTTCCATCAGTATGTTTGGCATCAGGTTTTATAAAGTCTTTTTAAAGTGACCAAATGGCACATGGGCCACCTCGGTATCCAGGAAGTCAACTCTAATTTGGGCTATTCATAGGAAAATTTTTCAGCGAGAATTCAACCCCGTTTTTAACCCTCAGAAGGGCAGAGTAGTGCAGTGGTTGAAAGTACTGATTTTGGAATTCCATCCAGATCGCATAGGGCCTGGACCATAACCCTTCTCAGCTTTGGGCCCTTGAACAAATTACTTAACCTCATTGGCCCTCAGCCTCTCCATCCATAAAATGGACATAATATGAATTACATTACCTCACAGGGTTAATGTAAAGGCAAGATAATATAATACTCTCTGCCCAGTATGTAAGTAACATTCGATCAATGTTATCATGACTGATATTTTGACTTTCCTTAGAGTTATTCGGCTTCTCAAGTCCATGTCATGAAACCATGTCATGAACACGGATAAACCGTACTTTCGGGTGTAGGCCAGAGTCAGGAGGAGCCTCTGGTCTGTTTGCTCTTCAAGCCTATACTTTAGGGGGGGAAACATCCCCAAAAGCTGATTTCCAGTGGATACTTCTTCCCAGAAACAGACTCTCCCTCCAGGAATCAAGGGACATATTTGTAGAATGAACTGAAGCACGTTGGAGGTTGAGTGTGGACTCACAGTCTCCCAGACCGACCCTTTCATCTGCCCGCCCCCTCTGTGCTGCCCCCTCCCTCCCCTTCCTGGAGAACTCAGACAGAGATGCATGGAACTGTGAAGTATCTTTATGTAAAAGGCCCCCCTAGCAGGGACTGCACTAGCCTGCACCTTTGTATTCATCTTTACGCATTTGCATTTTTTTCTGATTCCAAAGAGATCTATTCTCCTCCTAGAAATTCTGGAAAACGTATAAAACCATAAAACAGTAGGAAAATAAAGCTCTTTAAACCTTCTCTAGGATGTGATTGTATTCACCCATGACATGCTAGCTGAGTTTTTGCTAACAACCTTAGAGTCACAGGCTTTAAATTGTGCCTGACCTGAAAGTCTTTTATAGCTACCTTCCCTTTCTTCTTGCTCTGGTCTCTATGAAAACAAACCCTTCTTAGTCACCGTTCTCTGTCTCTGAGTGTGGGCGTTTGTCCACTTTGGGGCCTCCACTTCCTGGAAGAGCATGGGCTGCCAAGGCCAGATCTGGGTCCAAAGGACATTCACGCAGGGGGCAGAATGCAGGGGACAAACCCAGAGCGGGGTAGCAACCACCAGCCAGGGGTGCTGAGCTCAGGTAAGGTGTCCTCACTCTGCTGGGTCTTCTATCATGGTCTTCCCACCGCAGTCGTGAACCCAGCCCAGGAAAGCAGCTCCAGCTCTGGCCTCATCTAGCTGGAACAGATACTCGTCCAAATGGAGAGCAGGAGGGGACTTTTTAAGGGAAGTCTAAATATGGCTCTCCGCTCAGAGAACTCGACAACTGTTCAGAGCGCTTGTCTTATCTCAGGAGATGGGAATGACTTTTATGCCGCTGGCACTGGAACTTCAGGAAAGTGTTGCTCATTCCACTGGGGATGTTGGGTCAGCGGGGTCTGGCGGGTGAGGAGTGGAAGTTGGGGCTTCTCAAGTCCATGTCATGAAACCAAATAGGTTACCTCAGCTGGGAGCTGTTGTTCTGTCTCCGTCCTGCTAGCCAAGGAAGAGAAAGAAAAAGGAAAAGAAAAAGAGAGAAAGAGGGAAAAAAAAAAGAATAAGGGGGAGGGGAAATACTTAAATTTCATCCAGGGATATGCCTCCCTCCTTGATTCCCACAGTCTGTTAAGCACTCAGGAAGCTCTTCCTTAACTCAAACCCACGTTTGTCTTATTGCCACGCAACCTCATGTTGGGTATCCTTCCTCTGCGAGAGGAAGCTTCTTGGTACCAAGAAAGGTGGTACAGGTGGTACCGGGGGTCAGACAATCGTGAATCTGAGCGCCATGTTCTCCATCTGTGAGCCGTGTGACTTTGTGGACTTGCTGCATTTTGGTCTCCTTATGCGTAAAATGGGCAGAATTATAACACATGCCTATTAAGGTTGTTGTAAGGATTACGTGAGATAACATATGTAATGCTCGCTCCACAATAACAAACTCAATAAACATCAGTTATAAATAGAATATTAGCAGCAGACCCTCCCATGGCATTGGCAATGTCTTTGGTACCATGATCCAACTTTTACACTGAGGGTGAATTAGATCCTTTAATTCTCTTTTTTTCTTCCTGTTTTTTTTTTAACTATCTTTCGTTTTTTATATCACTCAGATTTTTTTTTTTAGCCACTTCCTGATAATTCAAAGTAGAATCACTTTACTTTAACATAGAATTCCTTTAATTTACTTTAAAACTGAAAGTACCATCCTCTGCTTGGGAAGTCTCAGGAAAGTGCTGGAATTCTCCTCTCTCTTTTCTTTTTTTAAAGATTATTTATTTGACAGACAGAAATCACAAGGAGGCAGAGAGGCAAGCAGAGAGAGAGAGGAGGAAGCAGGCTCCCCACTGAGCAGAGAGCCTGATGCTGGGCTCGATCCCAGGACCCTGGGATCATGACCTGAGCCGAAGGCAGAGGCTTTAACCCACTGAGCCACCCAGGCGCCCCTCCTCTCTCTTTTCATTGTGATCCTGAAGATGAAGAGACAGAAGCAGTAAACCCTTCCTGAGGAGACTTAAAAAGGAAGCAGCTTCTTTACCCCTAGTTCCTGCCTCAGCTGCATGCAGGAAGGAGTCAAGGTCATGTCTCCTTCCTGCTGCCTAAAAACAAGAGGCATCTTCTCTTCCCTCTGAGGCCTTCAGGCCCTCAGGGACTGCCAGCAACACACAGTTGCTTACTTATTGGGGTTATATTTATGCATCTCACATGCCAGGTGCAGAGGAATGATGGTGTTACAAAGAACTCAGCCTTAACCTTTTATGAACAAATATTCCCCAAATTCGACTTCCAGGTTCTTCACTTCTATTAACAGAGTCTTTTCTTTCCTCCTCCCCCAGCCATCAACAATACCAAATCTCTTATAATTCTTTCAAAAGAGGCCCTATGCCCAATGTACTTCTACTCCCCGGCAAGAGACTCATTCATTATCTCTGCTTCCCATTGTCACATCCAGGTGGTTCAACTCTTCCTTCACGGAATTCACAGAAGTCACGCCGTCACTCTTGTACCCTCTTCAAAGGTCTCCGCCTACTTCCCTATACTTTGCCCATCTTACTCAGTGGTTTCTTCATCGAAAGAATGGTGGTTTGCTCTTTACGTCCTCCCCATCACCTTCAAGAATGCCAACAATCCATGCTGATAATGCTCCTTGTACTGTGGCCTCACATACTCTTTTATCTTTTCAATTCCAGAGACAGGCAAACATTCATCAATTTTTATTCCAGTCCAGCTAAACGGTAAGTGAGTTCAGTAAAGAATTGTTGACTTACTGGCCTGGATCTGAGCCTGAAATTTCCTCCCCCTGCTTTATTCCTTTGAATGCCATAAGTTTGTTTTGATTTTGTTGTTTTAAAAAATTGTGGGAGCAAGATTTGCTTGTTGAAAAAAATAACTCCAATTTTTGCAGAAGCATATAAATTGTAAAACTATGTATTCCTGATCTCCTCAACTCCAATGTCTTCCTTCTGCAATGTACTGGGTCACTTCGCAGGACCTCCACAATACAGACTTGCTTATCCTTCGATGTGGCTCCACGTTGGAGAGGTCAATCCCCCCAAGTCCCCTCTGATAATGATCTCCTGCTCTTCCTTCTCTCTCAATTACTTGCAGTCCCTAAAATTGCTTCTTAGTCTTCCTGTCACCACCAGGTACTCCCTGATTCCATTTATTTATTTGTTTATTTATCTCTCTTCTTTAGAGAGAGAGTGTGGGCACACATGCATGTGAGGGGAGGGGCAGATGGAGAGGGAGAGAGGGATCCTCAAGCAGACTCCCTGTTGAGTGCAGAGCTCAACTCAGGGCTCTCTCATAACCCTGAGATCGTCACCTGAGTGAAATCAAGAGTCAGGTGCTTAATTGACTGAGCCACCCAGGCACCCTGCTCTCTGATTCTCTATTCTTTTCTTTCACCTCTGTTGGCATTCAGTTAACTATTTCATAAACATACTTTATTCCACCCCAGGATATCTAAATGCCTTGAACTTCTGTTCCACCTCTCCAGCCTTCAGGAATGGTTAGCAATGTTACTGGAGAAAGCCTTGAAGCCATTTGGAATGGATCCATTGCAATCCATTCTTTGTTGGGTCTACTGATACTCACATCTGCTTTCATTCATTTTTTATTAATTAATCATCCCACTTCCTAGAGACTTTTTGATCTCTCTCTCTCATTCTCCTCAAGTCCCCAGTTCTGTCCAACTCCCACTTAGAGCAAATAATTTTATTGCCTGTTTTACTGACATATAATCTCTCTCATCTGAGCAACTTCGAAGTCTTTTCTTGTTGTCTTCACATCGCTGTGTATCCTTCCTCTTTCTCCTTGTCCTCCTCCCCTGAAGCTGAAGTTAACTCCAGCCAGGACTCTGGGTTCAAGCCCTTCCTCCTTGTTATGAAGCTTGTGCATCAGTGATTGCCCTTTTCCTACAAATTTGGTCTCACCCTCTGAGTTGACTTCTAAGCTTTTGCCTATATGACTTTCCCAGAAAAATCCTTACCTATCCTAAAGTTTCTTTTCTTTTTTTTTTAAAGATTTTATTTATTTATTGGACAGAGAGAGAGATCACAAGTAGGCAGAGAGGCAGGCAGAGAGAGAGAGAGAGGAGGAAGCAGGCTCCCCGCTGAGCAGAGAGCCCGATGCGGGGCTCGATCCCAGCACTCTGGGATCATGACCTGAGCCGAAGGCAGAGGCTTAACCCACTGAGCCACTCAGGCACCCCTATCCTAAAGTTTCTTATCAACACTTTCCTATCCCTACCAACACCTTCATTTCCACTATCAAATGTTTTGAAAATATAATAAAACAAATTACATCCATTAGTTTTGCACCAACACTTCTTGCTCAACTTCTTCCACAGTATGGCCTCCTCTTGGCCATCAGCTGAAACTTCTCATAAGGTCATCAGTGATTTCCTGATTACCAAGTCTCCCAAACAATTTTTATCCCACTTAAGTCTCCGTCATGGCACTCACTGTCAGTATGGAACATTCCCCTCCTTTTGTCCCTGACACAGCACTGTTTTGATCTCCTATCACTTTGATCACGCTGTTTCCATCTCTGTTACAGATCTCCTAGCACTTTATAGTCTCTCCTTCAAATACCAGCCATTTCCATTACTTCAGTTATTACTCTATAAAATGACTCTCCTATCTTGATCACTAAATCCATGATCTCTTCTGAGGCCCAGATTTAAATTTCTGGGCAATCTATCAGAATCTGGAACACAAAATATACCAAACAAAATCCAAGATCCATCAGTTTTTCCCCTAAATCACCAATACTGCTATCTTTTCTATAACTTTGGAGGCATCAAAATCGTCTCCTCTTCCATGACTAGGGTGAACTTTCTTCCCTGTCCCACACTTGGTCATTTGCAAAATGCAATGTATTACACCTCCACATTTTCTTCTGAATCAGGTATCTCCCACTCACACTGCCTTACATGAGTTCCTTTTTCCTTCTTACTACAGCTGCAGCAATTATTTTTCCTATTTTTCCCATTTCATGAGTCTTATTCTACCAGATAAACTTTCCTAAACACCATTTTTTAATTAATTTAATTTTTTAGTAACATATATTATTTGCTTCAGGGGTACATGTCTGTAACTCATCAGTCTTACACAATTCACAGCACTCACCATGGCACATACCTACCCCAGTGTCCATAACTCAGCCACCCTATCCCTTCCTCCTGCCCACCAGCCACTCTCAGTTTGTTTCCTGAGATTAAGAGTCTTTTATGGGGGCACCTGGGTAGCTCAGTGGGTTAGGCCTCTGCCTTCAGCTTGGGTCATGATCTCAGGGTCCTCAGATTGAGCCCCACATCGGGCTCTCTGCTCAGTTGGGAGCCTGCTGCCCCTTCTCTCTCTGCCTGCCTGTCTGCCTACTTGTGATCTCTCTCTCTCTCTGTCAAATAAATGGATGAAATCTTAAAAAAAAAAAAAGAGTCTTTTATGATTTGTCTCCCTCTCCAGTCTCATCTTGTTTCATTTTTCTCCCTCCCTACCCTCTATGACCCACCCACCCTGCCTCTCAAATTCCTCATATGAGTGAGATCATATGATAATTGTCTTTCTCTAGTTGATTAATTTTGTTTAACATAATACCCTCTAGTTCCATCCACATCATTGCAAATGGCAAGATTTCATTTTTGATGGCTGCATAATATTCCATTGTATATATACACCACATCTTCTTTATCCATTCATCTGTTGATAGACAGCTAGGTTCTTTCCATAGATAGGCAGCTTTCCATTGATAGACAGCTATTGTGGACATTGCTGCTACAAACATTCAGGTGCACATGCCCCTTCAGATCACTACATTTGTGTCTTTAGGGTAAATACCCAGTAGTGCGGACACAGGGTAGTTCATTTTCAACTTTTTGAGGAACCTCTATACTGTTTTCCAGAGTGGCTGTACCAACTTGCATTCCTACCAGCAGTGTAAGAGGGTTGCCCTTTCTCTGCATCCTGGTCAGCATCTGTTGTTTCCTGACTTGTTAATTTTAGCCATTCTGACTGGTGTGAGGAGATATCTCACTGTGGTTTTGATTTGTATTTCTCTAATGCTGAGGGATATTGAGTACTTTTTCATGTGTCTTTTGGCCATTTGGAAGTCTTCTTTGAAGAAATGCCTGTTCATGTCTTTTGCCCATTTCTTGATTGGATTATTTGTTCTTTGGGTATTAAGTTTGATAAGTTCTTTATAGATTTTGGATACTAGCTCTTATCTGATATGTCATTTGAAAATATCTTCTCCCATTCTGTCAGTTGTCTTTTGGTTTTGTTGACTGTTTCCTTTGCTGTGCAAAAGCTTTTGATCTTGATGAAGTCCCAATAGTTCATTTTTGCCTTTGCTTCCCTTGCCTTTGGCACTATTTCTAGGAAGATGTTGCTGTGGCTGAGGTTGAAAAGGTTGCTGCCTGTGTTCTTGTTAAGGATTTTGATGGATTCCTTTCTCACATTGAGGTCTTTCATCCATTTAGAGTCTATTTTTGTGTGTGGTATAAGGAAATGGTCCAGTTTCATTCTTCTGTGTGTGGCTGTCTAATTTTCCCAACACCATTTGTTGAAGAGACTGTCTTTTTTCCATTGGAGATTCTTTCCTGCTTTGTCGAAGATTAGTTGACCATAGAGCTGAGGGTCTATTTCTGGGCTCTCTATTCTGTTCCATTGACCTATGTGTCTGTTTTTGTGCTAGTACCACACTTTCTTGATGATTACTGCTTTGTAATAGAGCTTGAAGTCTGGAATTGTGATGGTGCCAACTTTGGTTTTCTTTTTCAACATTCCTCTGGCTATTCAGGGTCTTTTCTGGTTCCATACAAGTTTTAGAATTATTTGTTCCATTTCTTTGAAAAAAGTTGATGGTATTTTGATAGGGGCTGCATTAAATGTGTAGATTGCTCTAGGCAGCATAGACATTTTCACAATATTTGTTCTTCCAATCTATGAGCATGGAACATTTTTCCATTTCTTTGTGTCTTCCTCAATTTCTTTCATGAGTACTTATAGTTTTCTGAGTATAGATTCTTTGCCTCTTTGGTTAGGTTTATTCCTAGGTATCCTATGGTTTTGGGTGCAATCATAAATGGGATCAACTCCGTAATTTCTCTTTCCTCTGTCTTGCTGTTTGTGATTCCTGTGCATTGATTTTATATCCTGACACTTAATTGAATTCCTGTACATGTTCTAGCAATTTTGGAGTGGAGTCTTTTGGGTTTTCCACATAAAGTATCATATCATCTGCAAAGAGTGAGAGTTTGACTTCTTTGCTGATTTGGATGCCTTTTATTTCTTTTTGTTGTCTGATTGCTGAGGCTAGGACTTCTAGTACTATGTTGAATAACAGTGGTGATAGTGGACAGCCTGCCATGTCCCTGACCTTAGGGTAAAAGCTCTCAGTTTTTCCCCATTGAGAATGATATTCCCTGTGGGTTTTTCATAGATGACTTTTATGATATTGAGGTATGTACCCTCTATCCCTACACTGTGAAGAGTACTTTGTCAAATGATTTTTCAGCATCTATTGAGAATATCATATGGTTCTTGTTATTTCTTTTATTAATGTATTGTATCACATTGATTGATTTGTGGATGTTGAACCAACCTTGCAGTCCAGAAATAAAAAAAATCTCATTTGGTCATGGTGAATAATCCTTTTAATGTACTGTTGGATCCTGTTGACTAGTATTTTGGTGAGAATTTTTGCATCTGTGTTCATCAAGGATATTGGTCTGTAATTCTCCTTTTTGATGGGGTCTTTGTCTGGTTTTGGGATCAAGGTAATGCTGGTCTCATAAAATGAGTTGGGAAGTTTTCCTTCCATTTTTATTTTTTGGAACAGTTTCAGGAGAATAGGTATTAATTCTTCTTTAAATATTTGGTAGAATTCCCCTGGGAAGCTGTCTGGCCCTGGGCTCTTTTTTGTTGGGAGATTTTTGATGACTGCTTCAATCTCCTTACTTGTTATGGGTCTGTTCAGGTTTTCTATTTCTTCCTGGTTCAGTTGTGGTAGTTTATATGTCTCTAAGAATGTTTCCATTTCTTCCAGATTGTCAAATTTGCTGGTGTATAGTTGCTCATAATATGTTCTTATAATTCTTTGTATTTCTTTGGTGTTGGTTGTGATCTCTCTTCTTTCATTCATGATTTTATTAATTTGGGTCCTTTCTCTTTTCTTTTTGATAAGTCTGGCCAGAGGTTTATCAATCTTAATTCTTTCAAAGAGCCAGCTCTTAGTTTCACTGATTGTTCTACTGTTCTTTTGGTTTCTATTTCATTGATTTTTGTTCTGATCTTTATTGTTTCTCTTCTCCTGCTGGGTTTAGGCTTTCTTTGCTGTTCTTTCTGCAGCTCCTTTAGGTGTAGGGTTAAGTTGTGTATTTGAGACCTTCCGTATTTCTTGAGAAAGTCTTGTATTGCTATACACTTTCTTCTCAGGATCACCTTTGCTGTGTCCCAAAGATTTTGAACAGTTGTGTTTTCATTTTCATTTGTTTCCATGAACTTTCTTTAGAAGGATGCTCTTTAGCCTCCATGTATTTGAGTTCTTTCCAACTTTTCTCTTGTGGTTGAGTTCTAGTTTCAAAGCACTGGGGTCTGAAAATATGTAGGGAATGAACCCAGTCTTTTGGTACCAGTTGAAACCTGATTTGTGACCCAAGATGTGATCTATTCTGGGGAATGTTCCATGTGCAGTCGAGAAGAATGTGTATTCAGTTGCTTTGAAATGGAACGTTCTGAATATATCTGTGATGTCCATCTGGACCAGTGTGTCATTTAAAGCCTTTATTTCCTTGTTGATCTTTTGCTTAGATGATCTGTCCATTTCAGTGAGGGGGGGTGTTAAAAATCTCCTACTATTATGTATTATTGTAGATGTGTTTCTTTGATTTTGTTCTTAATTGCTTTATATAATTGGCTGCTCCCATGTTAGGGGCATAGATACTTAAAATTGTTAGATCTTCTTGTTGCATATACCCATTAAGTATGATATAGTGTCCTTCCTCATTTCTTATTATAGTCTTTGGCTTAAAATCTAATTTATCTGATATAAGGATTGCCACCCCAGCTTTCTTTTGATGTCCTTAGCATGATAAATTGTTTTCCACCCCCTCATTTTAAATCTGGAGGTGTCGGGGCACCTGGGTGGCTCAGTGGGTTAAAGCCTCTGCCTTCGGCTCAGGCCATGATCCCAGGGTCCTGGGATCGAGCCCCGCATTGGGCTCTCTGCTCAGCAAGGAGCCTGCTTCTCCCTCTCCCTCTGCCTGCCTGTCTACTTGTGATCTGTCTGTCAAATAAATAAATACAATCTTTAAAAAAAATAAATAACTAAATAAATCTGGAGGTGTCTTTGAGTCTAAAATGAGCTTCTTGTGGACAGCATATCGATGGGTATTGGTTTTTTATCCATTCTGATACACTGTGTCTTTTGATTGGGGCATTTAGCCCATTTAAATTCACAGTAACCAAAATAAATAAATAAATAAATAAATAAACAAACAAATTCACAGTAACTATTGAAAGATATGAATTTAGTGCCATTGTATTGCCTATAAGATGACTATTACTGTATATTGTCTCTGTTCCTTTTTGGTCTGTTACTTTTAGGCTCTCTCTTTGCTTAGAAAGCCCCTTTCAATATTTCCTGTAGGGCTGGTTTGGTGTTTGCATATTCTTTTTTTAAGATTCTATTTATTTATTTGACAGAGATCACAAGTAGGCAGAGAGGCAGGCAGAGAGAGAGAGGAAGGGAAGCAGACTCCTTGCTGAGCAGAGAGCCTGATGCGGGGCTTGATCCCAGGAACCTGGGATCATGACCTGAGCCAAAGGCAGAGATTTTAACCCACTGAGCCACCCAGGCACCCTGATGTTTACATATTCTTTTCGTTTTTGTTTGTCCTGGAAGATTTTTATCTCTCCTTCTATTTTCAATGACAGTATAGCTGGATATAGTATTTTTGGGTGCATATTTTTCACATTTAGTGTTCTGAATATATCATGCCAGTCCTTTCTGGCCTGCCAGGTCTCTGGGTATAGGTCTGTTGCCAATCTAATATTTCTACTGTGTATGTTACAGACCTCTTGTCCCAAGCTGCTTTTAGGATTTTCTCTTTGTCACTGAGACTTGTAAGTTTTACTATTAGATGACATAGTGTTGACTATTTTTATTGACTTTGAGGGGGGTTCTTTGTGCCTCCTAGATTTTGATGCTTGTTCCTTTTGCCAAATTTGGGAAATTCTCTGCTATTTATATTACTATATTACTGCTATAATATGCTCCAATATACCTTCTGCCCCTCTCTTTCTTTCTTCTTCTTCTGGGATTCCAATTATTCTAGTATTGTTTTGTCTTACGGTATCACTTATCTCTCAAATTATCCCCTTGTGGTGCAATAGTTGTTTATCTCTCTTTTTCTCAGCTTCTTTATTCTCCATCATTTGGGCTTCTGTATCACTGATACAGAAGCCCAAATGAGCCATCACTGAGCCATCCAGGCGCCCCAGCCTCCATTTTTTTATTGCACCTCATTAATAGCTTTTTTTATTTCAACGTCATTAAATTTTAGTTCTTTTATTTCTCCAGAAAGAGATCCTCTAGTATCTTCCATGCTTTTTCCAAGCCCACCTAGCACCTTGATAATCATCATTCTGAACTCTAGTTCTGACATATTACTAATGTCCATTATTGATTATGTCCCTAGCCAACAATACTGCCTCTTGGGGGCGCCTGGGTGGCTCAGTGGGTTAAAGCCTCTGCCTTGGGCTCAGGTCATGATCTCAGGGTCCTGGGATCGAGCCCCGCAAATGGCTCTCTGCTCGGCAAGGAGCCTGCTTCCCCCTCTCTCTTGCCTGCCTCTCTGCCTACTTGTGATCTCTGCCTGTCAAATAAATAAATAAAATCTTAAAAAAAAAAAAACTGCCTCTTTTTTTTTTTTGAGATGAGTTTTTCTGCCTTGTCACTTTATCCAGATAAGAATAAATGAATAAGATAACAAAATACTAAAAGGATAGCAATGACCCCAGAGAAATATACAGTAACTTAATTGGAAGACAACCTAAATGGGGAGAAGAAAGGAAAAAAAATATATATATATGTATGAGACTGGCTGGAAGAAAAGAGAGAGCCACACACTTTATTTTGGGTGTATTTTGGTCTGTTAGAAGAAACTGCCTCCTAAAATTTTAAAGAAAGAAGAATATATATATATATATATATATATATATATATATATGTAAATATGATGAAGGGGTGGAATATGACTGTAAAGATGAAAATTATAAAAGATTCTAAAAAAGGAATTGATAAGGTAAGAAGTTGGTTAAAAAAAGAAAAAAGAGAAAAGAATGTGATCAGGCTGGAGACTAGAACAAAGACATGTGCCAGATTTGGGGTGTATTTTGATCTGTTAGAAGAAACTGTATCCCAAAATTTTAAAGAAAGAAAAACCTATATGTATACAGAAAATAAGGTTAAATGCAATGAAGGTATAGAATATGACTATAACAATGAAAATTTTAAAAGATTTTAAAAAAGATATTGATAAGTTAAATTAGGTAAAAACATTAAAATTGGAAAGAGGAAAAATTAAAAAAAATAGAATAAGAAAAAAATACAATTAAAAAAAATTTAACTTTGAAAGACTAAAGAATCATGGGGAAAAAGCCATGAATTCTATGTGCTGTATTCCCATAGCTCTGAAGTTTTGCAGTTCTCATTCATCAGTGAACTTGGTCTTGGCTGGATGTTCTTGTTGATCTTCTGGGAGAGGGGTCTGTTGCAGTGATTTTCAAATGTCTTTGCCGGAGGCAGAATTGCACCGCCCTTGCAAGGGGCCTGGCTAAGCAATCTGCTCGGGTTTGGGTTCGCTCTCGGGAGCTTTAGTTCCCTGAATGCTTTCTGTAGAGCTTTGGAGGAGGAGAATGAAAATGGAGGCCTCCCAATCTCCCGCCCCAGAGGAGCCAAGAGCTTGGGCCCCACTCCTCAGTGTACCCTCAGAGAAAAGCAGTCAATTATTCCCATCTCCCTGGTCTCCAGCTGCACTCCAAGCTAACTCAGCTTGTGACCGAATGTTTCTATATCTGGGGCACAGCCCCATTTGGAGTCTCCAAACCCAGCAGATTCCTGCCCAGTGCTCCTATGCCGCTCCTCCTGGAAGAGGAAGGTGAGTCTCCCTAGATCTGCCACTTGTGGTGTCCCTGCTTGAAGAGCAGTGGCCCAACTGTGACTTGGATCATGGTTTAAGGTAACCCCGAGCTGAGAGCTCACTCCTCCGCTCTGTCTCTGCTGCCAGCTTCCCCACTCCGATACCTGGGAGATCTGCCACACTCAGGCACCCCTGATCCTTCTGTGGCCCCATGGGACCCGAGACCACACTGTCCCCATGAAAACTCCACTCCCGCTTAGCCCCTGGAGCAATGTCTCTAAGTGGAGCCAACTTCTAAAATTCCCGATTTTGTGCTCTGCTGCTCCACCACTTGCTGGGCGCCTGCCCTCCCACTGCGGTCTATCTTCCCGTCGCTTCTGATTCACTTCTCCACACGTCCTACCTTTCAGAAAGTGGTCACTTTTCTGCCCCTAGAATTGCTGCACTTCTTCTCTCTGATCTCCTGTTGAGTTTGTAGGTGTTGGGAATGGTTTGATAACTAGCTAGCTCAACTCCTGGGACCTGATGACATCTAGGTTTCCTCCTCCAGCTGCTTCTATGCTTTGGTCATGTTGGTTTACCTATAAAGAATGTCATGCTTTTCAAACACATCATGTTGAAATTGTACCTTTGCCTCAGGAATGTTTTCAATGTACCTTTTTTTGTGGACCTTTTACAGTTTGAGGCTTAGCCAGCCTTTTTCTGGTCCTCTATATCTTACTCCTACTCTGTTTTATAACATAACCATTTGTAGACGTGCTACCTTCTCACCCCTGATGTCTGATCCTCACTATAAATTGTGTCTTTAATACTATTACCAAGAACTTTGCTAGCCTGCAGGTTCAAAGATGAATTAAAATTTTTATAATTTCCCTGGGAAATTCAAAATTTCCTTGCCCAAAGGAAGCTTGTATTTATGTGTTTTTTAAAAAAGATTTTTATTTATTTATTTGACAGACAAAGATCAAAAGTAGGCAGAGAGGCAGGCAGAGAGAGAGGGGGAAGCAGGCTCCCCATCAAGCAGAGAGCCCAATGCGGGGCTTGATCCCAGGACACTGGGATCATGACCTGAGCCGAAGGCAGAGGCTTTAACCCACTGAACCACCCAGGCGCCCCATGTTTTTCATCTTCATTCCCCAGTGAAGGTTTCTCATTTATGTGAAAAGTGACCGAGTTCCTATTTTCACTACTTTAAGGGTGGAGAACATAGAGAAGGGAGGCCCATCTTTACCACTATGACCAGGGAAAGTGTGTTCTCCAATCCCCACATTGGAATTCAAAAGGCAAATCGTTGCACTAGAGGGGAGAACACAGACTAGTGATAGAAAAAGACCCCAGTACACCCAGTTACAAGGTTGTTTGACAAACACTATGGGTGAAGTGTGTGCTGTGGGCATCATCTCTATCATGGTGTGGGAGAATGAAAGAAGAAATCTGAGGGCAGGATGAAAGACCTCAGCAGCCACTCAGCTCAATCAGGTTTTCTCATTGTGACTTCATTTATCATTCTGAAACACAAAATGCAGCACTGTGCCTTTTCCAAACACTCAGCATAGTCACATTCTCTTAAAAGTACTTACAGAAATGGCAATATTTTTTTTAAATTATGTTATTGTTTCATGTGGTCTGAATATGGAGGCTCTTCTCTCTCCTCCTCCAAGTCCTGGAGTTGTTATGTTGGTCTCCTCCCAGCAGCACACAGCTGCTTGTGGAAATCTGAGTCCCACCATTAGTGGGAGTGGTGCGTGAGGGACATCAAAGAGTAGAAAACAGAATTGTATGTCAGAGTACATACAAGTTGAATGGCCAAGTCACTGAACTTCATTTGAATTTAGTTTGCTAAAAAAAGAAAAAAATAACAATAATGCTTACTCCTTATTTATGAATTTATGAAGAAGGTAGGAAACAGTACTCATTAAGTTTATGCTAAGAGGTGCCTGGCTAGCACAGTTGATAGAGTATGTGACTCTTGATCTCAGGGTTGTGAGTTCAAGCCCCAAACTGGGCATAGAGCTTACTTTAAAAAAAAAAAGAAAGAAAAGAAAAAAGTTTATGCTAAGGGCCTGATGTTGCTCCAGGTGATTTGTATGTTTAATTCATTTAATCTTCATAAATAGATACAAGGTAGGTAGTATTATTATTGTTTTCATTTTCACAGAAGAAAATAAGGTTCAGAAGAATTAAGCAACTTGCCCAAGGTACAGAAGTACCAAGCAGAGTATCCAGAATAAACCTGTCCCAAAGAAATAATTCTTTTTCATTGCTGCATTCAGCCACTCCCAATCATGGCCTTACTTAAAAATGGTGGGGTTATTCAGTGATACATACCCAAATTAAGAATCAGGAGTGTGTTACTTGCATCTATAAGGTGAGCTTCTCAGGACACTCTTTATCCCCCAAGCTCCCATTTCCTTTCTTTGGGAAATTTTACTCATCTACTCAAATATTAAACCTCTTTCGAAACTTTCCCAGCTCTCTCTCTGCTCCCCAGGCTCAAGTTATAATAGGTGAGCCCATCTTCCAGGCTACCTATATGCAATAACCACACAATTTCAGTTATTGTTTTAAAGCCACAGACTAATGTGATACCTAACATAGAGTAAGCGCTCAGTAGAAGTTTTATAAGTGAATGAATAAGTGAAGTTTAACAGTATATAAGTAATTTAATAACTCCAGATATCAATTTTCTCCATCTTTAAAATAGATGGCTAGTCTCTCATATGCCACAGGCATATCATGAGAATTCAATGAAACATGTTGTGTTCATAAAAATAAAACTGTAAGATGAGGTCAAGCAGTTGTTCCCTTTGCAAAGAGAAAAAGACTCCCCCCACACAGAAAACAGACCAACAATGAGGAGTTTTTCATTCATATTAATCCATGGGAGCTCTCTAAGTGATGTGATTACAAGACCACTCCACTCTGGAAGAAAAAAAGAGAAAAGAAGATAAGAGGGGGAGGGGAAGGAAGGAAAGGAAGGAAAGAAAACACAAATTATATTGGTTTTTTTCTTATTTACTTACTTAGATTCCATACTTTTCTATAATACTTGAAGCTTTGTGAGTAAAGGGGTCATACCTACTTTTTCTTACATATAAACACACACACGCACATAGGCACACACACACACACACACAGAAACATTCATCTTAGGACTTCACATAAGGAGTCATTAACTTTCTGATTGATTTGCACATCAAAGTGTCTTTTGATGGTGAAGACCTTATAGGAAGAAATTAAGTCTTTAAGACTTTGAAGACAAAGAGCCTTGGGTTTGAGTCATAGTTCTGCCATATACAAGTTGAATGAGCAAGTCACTTAACTTTTCTTGTAGTTATTTCCTCAAAAACAAAAGAGAGAGAGAGAGAGAGAGAATAGTGTCTACTTAAAATCTTTGTGAGGATTAGGGGCGCCTGGATGGCTCAGTGGGTTAAAGCCTCTGCCTTCAGCTCTGGTTATGATCTCAAGGTCCTGGGATGGAGTCCCGCATCGGGCTCTCTGCTCAGCAGGGAGCCTGCTTCCTCCTCTCTCTCTCTGCCTACTTGTGATCTGTCTGTCAAATAAATAAATAAATAAAAATCTTTATAAAAAAAATCTTTGTGAGGATTAAATGAGTTAATCCATACAAAGTGCATAGAATTGTTCTGGGGCCAAAGCATCTCAAATATTATGATCATGATAAAGACAATGATGTTGGTGATGAAAAGGATAACAAAGGTGTTGACAAATCATGAAAAGTTGATTATCTCTCATCATGCTGAAGTCAACAGCTGGGGTACAACTCTGTAAGGACTAAAGAAATAATCTAAACAGGAGCCTAACACGTTGGTTTTATAAGACTTTACAAAATTCAAAACACATCCACACATTAGTTCATTTGTGCTTCCAGTAACTCTGAGAGGCAGACAGAGAGAGAAAATTGGTTCAGAGTGGTCAAGTGAAAATGTCAGTACTATCTGCGAGCCTAAAGAGGCCTGAGACAGACCTCCTGTCCCCAACCTGGGGGTCATTTTGTGGTTTCTTTTTCTCCTTCTTCAATATTATTTCTGATGAACATCAAGTAATCAGGGCTTAGGTGCTGGTTCTGCACCAAACTTCAGAATAACCAGAGTATTAGTTTAGCAGCAAAGGCAATAATGACACTTATTTCTCCAAAAGTCTTTTTCCTTTGGTCTAGCCTAAGAACACAAGCCAGAAATGCATAAGAAATTATGCCAGATGAACAGCAATACTTGAAATATAACATTTCTTCTGAGAAGCTTGAAGTACCTTATCACCAATTATATTTTCTTTTTCCCCATTCAAATGTCTGGATGATTATAACTACCTATTGACAGCTTTCTCATGGACGTGTACCATAGGTTTCCTGAAGATTGGTGAAGATCGGTGACATCAACTTCTCTTGCACACAGGGTATGTTATGAGGGCTTGTGGGTCTCTCCTGGATGTTAGGAGTGTTCTAGCTTCCCTGATCATTCAGACGAAATTCAATTCAACTCAACAAACCTGCCAGGTTCTCTGTCATGTGCAGGTCCAGGAAGGGATTGCATACTTTGGTCATAATATCACCATTTCCTGTCCTAATCCCAAACTTCCCTTGGCTGGTAACAGTAACCACACAGCTGGCAGTCTGATGACGGAGCAATTTGGGGGAGCCTGATATCTCCCAGTCCCACATGTGCTCCTCAGCCACAATTTAAAATAAACTTTTTTTTTTACTCTCCTTGTCTCATGGGTTATGCACTATTTTTCAAAATCCATTTAGGATAGCAAAAGCAGGTCACTTGACTTGTTTACATTGGGCTCTGATTTCTACATCTTGACTCTTAGTTTGGGTATGTGTTGATCTTGAAGTGCATCAAGAAGGGGCCCACAGCATCTCTCCCACCTGTAGCTCCCTGTTCCTCTCCACCCCCTACTCTTCAGGAGACAATTTTGCCTCGTTCACTAAGATCCATACGTGTATCCTAAGGTCTCTCTCTCTCTTTACTCAGTGTCACTGCCTCTATGGCTGTTTCTAATTTCTCCCCATAATTGTAGTGAAATGGATTAACATTTCCATGCATATCTCAGATGCCATTCCTCTTTCCTTGTCAGAGTCATTCTTTCTGCTCTACTTCAAAATCTTTAAATACCTCAGGCCCCATACACTTCTCTCCTCTTTTGCAATCTCTGAGCACAATTGGCTGGAGTATTCTGTGAGGAGCCGTGTCCTCCCATTTCTCTGATTATTTTTTTTAAGATTTTATTTATTTATTTGATAGCGAGAGAGGGAATACAAGCAGGGGGAGTGGGAGAGGGAGAAGCAGGCTCCCCGCTGAGGAGGGAGCCTGATGCAAGGCTTGATCCCAGGACTCTGGGATCATGACCTGAGCTGAAAGCAGACACTTAATGACTGAGCCACCCAGGCTCCCCTCTCTGATTAATTTTTTTTTCTGTTCCCTCTATTGATTATGGCCTGGGTTCCTCACCCTTTCCACACTATTCTCACTTGTTCATTCATCCATTTATTCATTCATCCAGGATTCATAGAGGATCTAATAATCTGCCTGGTACCAACCTGAGCATAGGAGTACAGCAGTAAGCAGAGCAAACACGGATGCTTTCATGAAGCTTATATCCTGATAGGAGAAACCAGAAAATAAGCAAGTGCATTAAATTTCAAATAAAATAATTTTGGATAGTAAGAGAAGATATAAAGAACAAGAAGCAGGATAATGACATAGAGAGTAGCTTCAGGTGGGGAAACTGAACAGGAGCATGACCAGGAGTGCCACTCTAAGGAGAAGTCATCTGAGGCAAGACCCTAATGATAAGAAACCAGCCAGAGGATAAAGAACATTCTGGGAAGAGGGGACATCTGGCAAAAAGGCTCTGTGATCGGAAAAAGCTTAATAACTTTGTGTAATGGAACATTGTGAACAAGACAGGGAATGGTAGACACAAGTGTGAAGATCTAGCCAGGCCTCAGGGCAGGTGAGGAGTCTAGATTTTATTTAGTGCAATGAAATGCCATTGAAGGGCTTTAAGCAAGGAAGGTACATGATCTTATAAAATACAAAATACAAAAAATCCTCTGGCTGCTGTTTGTAGACTAGAATGGATGGTTTCATCATCATCTGTAAGGGGAAGATGATCTTCAGATTGGGAAAGGTTAAACACAAAACAGTAAAAAAAGCATTGAAGCCAAAATGGCAGAAAGGAAGAAGGCATAACTTAAACAATTAAAATGAATTAAAAACTCTTAGAACAAAGCAGAAGTTACTTCAGGAAACTTAAGGTACTTGCCAAGTGACAGAAAGCCACTGCCAAAAAATCAAAGGAAATGTCAGAAAACTGAAAAGACCAAATGCTCCTATTTTCAATAGAAGAGAGAATTTCACATGCAGACTAGAGGCAAGCACACTGTTCCTAAAAATCTCATGTAAAATCCTCAAAGTGACTGAAATGGGACTGGTAAACATTTAGAAAAGAACATTGTGATTATTTCCTAATAGCACAAATGGATGTAAGAAAGATTATGTAAAATTAAACCAGTTCCCACAGTGGTAGTGGTGATGTATGTGGGGGTGGTGGTTGACAGATTTATCAGACTGAAAATATCTCAGTTACTCTCTGTATTTGGATGGGACTTTCAATAAAACCATAGAATCTCAAAGGTTCTTGGAACTTTATCAGTAATTTATTCCAAATGTCTAACCTATAGAAGATTTTTATCCCCCTGCACCATCCCAGTAATTTTTTAGAGAACAACTTCTTGAACATAACAAAAGATAATTCCTTCCACTTTGGAATTGTTTGAAATATATTGCTGAAAATCTATTTCCATGTAAATGTAAACCATCGATCCTACCTCTTTTCTCTGGACCATTATCGATGTAATTTTTCTCCCATGTGTCCTTTGTGTTAAGTATTCAGGATGTGTCATGCTATAAGTATGGAAAATAGAGAGAGATACCTTTAGTATTTATTTGTGATTGAACAACCGTACCAAAAAGTCTAATTAGGAGCTCATTGTCACGCTAGAGTGAGGTCTCTAGGATCATGTTGAAGGACTCTTCTTTGGTTTTTTCCCTCCCATTAAAAAAAACAAACAAACCTATATTTGGATCAGGTGATTGTCAAGCCTAGAGGTAAAACAAAGCTGAAGAAGAGAGATATGTTGGATGATTGAATTTGGATTCAATAAGAGTATCAACAGGATGTGACAGTTAGTTGAAGCTGATAAATCTTAACAACAATAAAGTAGTTCCATAATCATTTTTCCAAAATTCCCCGTATAACTAAAAATGACTCTGCAACAATTCAAGTGAAAAATACTTAGGAATTTTAACTGACGACAAGCTCATTTTGAGTGAGATATGGCAGCAAATGTATTTGAATCGACATACCTTCTGAAGCAGGTGTGGCCATAATTCCCCTGGATTTATGCTGGTCAGACCACATGGGGAACATCATTTCCTGTTCTAAATGTCACTTTGAGAATCGTGCTGACAAACTAAAAATCCTCCTGAGAAAGTGACAAGAACAGTTTGAGGACCACTTCATGGAGTGTGGGGAGGGAAGAGGAATGTACAGAATTTGACTGAATGTAAAGAAAAACTTCTTTAAACAGTAGAAGGGACAGGTACCTGGGTGGGCTCACTTAGCTAAGCATCTGCCTTCAGCTCAGGTCTTGATCCCAGGGTGCTGCAATACACTCCGACATAGTCCCTGCTCAGTGGGGAGTCTACCTCGCCCGCTGCCCCTCCCCCCCGCTCATGCTCTCTCTTGCTCTCTCCTTCAAATAAAAAAATAAAATCTTCTTTTTAAAAGATTTTTTTTTTTATTTGACAGAGAGAGAGAGAGAGAGAGTGAGAGGGGCAGAGGGAGAAGCAGACTCCCCCGCCAAGCAGGGAGACTCTGGGATCATGACCTGAGCTGAAAGCAGACGTGTAACCAACTGAGCCACCCAGGCGTCCCCCAAAATAAAGTATTTTCTTAAAAATCAGAAGGGACTAACTTGGGAAGTAGTAAGCTCTTACCCCTAAAAAGGGTCGAGCCTATTCATCAGGAATGTTCTTGGGGAATTCATGAATTGAACAAGTTGAATTAAGTCAACTTTAATTTCTCTTCCAAGCTTAATACACTGTGCTTTAAGGGCTGGCCTTCAAAACAACATAGAGTTTATGGCCTGGTGGCTCCCTGCCCAGGAAGAAGATTCGATCTTGGCGACCTTCTGCTATTCTGTCATATGTTAGGAAAGAGAATTTCCTGCCTATGGTTCGTTTACAGTCAGCTGTTACTCTCCCGTTCTTTTTTGGAATATCGGTGTCAAGCTTCCCCTTTTGGAAAGGGAGCAGGAGGGAATAAGAAGGGGGAGGGGGAGATTTTGGTATTAATCTTTCATTTCAGTTCCAGGCATTCCTAATCGAGTGGTTATAACAAATCTGAGTTTGAATTTAAAGTTTCAGGTTTCCCTTCCAGAGATGGGGCGGGGGCGCTGAAACAGCTGTTAGGACTAGGGAGTGGCTAATAGTTGGAAGAAGCCAAACCACAGTCTGTCTCCTTTTAAACTAAAAAAAGAAAAGAAAAAAAGAGATCAGAGCAAGAGGGAGCTGCCCCCACCCACAGCACCGCTCTTGGGCTAACCTTTGGGTCACCTCTCTGGATGAGGAGGTGAACATGGGAACAGGTGCACCTCACTCCTCTCCACTCCTCCTAAGTAGGGATTATCTTGCTGTGTTCACGGTGTCCGGAACTAACTAATCAAGGCTAGACAAAGAATAGATTGGAAGAACAGAAGGGGCTGGGGTCGGGGGAGAGAAGCCCAGAGCTTCTCCGGTACAGTGTATATTACAGATGACATCATTGCCTGAAAAAGATTCGGCCCTCCCCTTCCCGGAGCTGGAGGCAAGCATGCGTGTGCGGGAGCAGGAGTGGGGTTGCCTGGAGGGTGTGAATTGGTGCGAGGGGGTGTGCCCGTGCTGGGGAGAGCTGCCGGGATGTGAAAGGGAGACCTGGAGACAGCCCGCTAGCAGAGAAACCGCGAGGTCTTGAGGTGTTTGCGCCGCTCTAAGCTCCGCCCCTCGCTCCGCCGCCGTGTTCTGCCCTGGGAGGGGCACGCCTGTTTGGGGGTGGGGAGTGTGTGCACGAGGGGTGGGTCCGGGTAGCGGTGGGGGTGGACAGCCGCCTGCGCATGTCAAGGCTGACTGAACATACGCGGTCAAAGGGAACCTGGAGAAGGGCAGTAGGTCACCCGCCACCCAGGGTCCGGGACCGGGCACGATCCCGGGGCGAGCTCCGGGGAAGGGGCCCACCCTCCCTGTCCCCTCCCCCTGAGATCGGCAGCGCGACAGGAGCTTCCGCCTCCTTCCCCGCCCCTCCGGACCTTCCCGGGGAGCGGAGGGCGGGTGTGGACGGTACCGAGGTGGAACGAATTTTGGAGCTCAGACGGGTGGCCCGGGTGGCTTCGGGTGTCGGGGGGCACGCCCAGCTTGGAGAGCCGGTGCAGGCGGATGAAGCCGAAGCTCCTGGGTCTTGGCGGATCCTGGTCTGAGCATAGCTATTCCCAGGGGAGGTGAGAGGTGGATCAACATGGACCCCTTCGACAGCCCAGCCGCCTAGAGCCCTCCGTGCTGCTCTCTTCGGAGCTGAGCTGTCACCGAGGCGCAAACAGAAGCCTCTGAGCGCCTGGAATTTGTGAAGTTCCGGGGTGGGCGGGGAAGGCACTGTCCGTGGTGCTGAGCCGGATCCCAGCAACGGGCTCCGGGGAGAGCGCGCGAAGCTGCTCAACGGCTCCCTCGAATTGGGGCGGTGCGCTAGGGTAGCTTGGAGCTGAAACCCCCGCCAGGCTCGGAAAGCCCCCGGAAAGCCTCCCCAGTCGCCGGCGCTTGACCCTTATTTCAGTCAGAAAGTCGCCCCCTTGGGGCAGTTCGTCCCAAAGGCTTTCCTCGAAAGTATCTGAGAGGGCGAGTTGTTGACCAAGGGAATCTCTCTGTTTAGCCTCGGAAGCCACCCGCCGGAAAAAAGATGCCTGCCTTCAACAGATTGTTTCCCCTGGCTTCCCTCGTGCTCGTCTTCTGGGGTAAGTACCGGCACCCTGCCGTGCGAAATGCAGATAACAGTAATAATGCCAACAATAATAACACTTAATTCATGTCGTTTGTGACAGAAAGGAGCCCTGGCTGGCTTCCCTCTATGCTTGTCTGCCAGACACGGAGCTCCATAGGGGTTCCATGAGAGCTGGGATTTTGAGATTGGAAAAACACGTCCTCAATCCTGCTGCTTTATTCCTGAGCCACCGTTGGTGGTTTTTCCACCCCTCTTCCTGTTTCCTGTTAATTCCAAAGTATTTTCCCCCCTTTCCTTTGCTGAAAGGGAATGCAGCAACGTTCATTATGAAAAATCTCAGTTGCATTTACATTTCATTTTTCAATGAGGAATCAGTCGGTCTTCAGATTAATTCCCATGTCTTTTTTTAAAAAGCTGGATGCACACATTTTGAGAATGAAAACACTTTAGCTGTCGGCCCATTTTTAAAATTCTAACAAGGAAAATAGGCTTCAGCCATTTGCAGCTATGTCTTTGATAAATGGGCACCTGGGCATTGCATCTTTATTCTTTTTCATGAGCATCTGAAGCTAAGGTGCTTTGGTGTTTGGGGACCAATGTTTTTTTGCTTTCAGAAATGAATAGGCTCTTGTTTGTTGTGAGGAAATAAGGTGACCTTCTCCTTCCAAATACGGAAGACCTTCACTTACAACAGTAGGGCTAAGCAGAGTAGTGTCCGGGTAGGGTGCCTGCATGTGTGTAGAGAGAGTTAAGGAGTCCATGTGATAACATCTGAATATGTGATTGAGAGAATGCTTTACTCAGTGTATGTATATGCCTGTGTTTAAATGTGTGAGCATGTTAGAATGGGCATCCGAATAGATTGGTGAAGATGTGTGCGCGCGTGTCTGTGTGTGTGTGTGTGTGTGTGTGTGTGTGTGTGTGTGTTGGTTGTGTGGTTCTGGGCATCTCTGTCTTGATGACTCTGATTAGATCCTCAGGTCAAATATAGGTGCTCTTCAGTTAACAGATTGCTTCACATAATCTTCTACATTCCCACTTTTTTCCATGTTTTTACCTTTCTGTATGCTAAAAATCAATAACCAGTATAATTAGAAGTGATTGTGCCCACCGGCTTTATTGGAATTGGGCATGTGGGATTATCCTCCTATGCTTGGTGTGAAGCTCATTCTGTCTGTGCAGTGGCAAATATGCTGATGGGAATTGCCTCTTTGCCTTAGTATCACTTTATTAAGCCTCCAGGACTTACTGGCTGCCAGCCTTATCTGGATTTTGCATGTGACCAAAAGCAAAGCCAAGCTTCCTGTTGAACAAAATGCCTGATGAGATAGTCCAGGAAGGACAAAAAGGAAGAGTAATGCCAGTCCTAAGGGCAGACTCACCGCCATCCTTCCCCAATAGAGTAGACTAGACCTGAAGATGAAGCCGACATAATAGGTTGCCAATGATCTCACCTGCCTTGCAGATTTAAGGCTGGAATTTCCTCAGGGGAGGCTAAGACTAGGGACATGAGGCTTAAGAGAAGTTGGTCTGGCTAGGTAAGAAAGAGTGTGAGTAAAACAATGGGAGATGAAGTTGGTGAGAGCCTTGTAAAGCCCTGGTAAAAGGCTCTACACAATCTTTCTTCCCAAACCTTAATTTAAATTTTTAGCTCCATGCCTGAATTCCAGCAAAAGGGGTGAGCATGCCTTCTCCCAAGCACCTTTTTGGACTTACAAAGCCTGGCTTGGAGTCTTAGCTCTGCCATTAGCTTGCTATGTAACCATCTTAGAGTATCTGGTTCCTCATATGTAAAGTTTGGAAGTTGGGGCAGATAATATTTAAGACTGAATAGTAAGGAAGTATTTACAGAATATTGCTAAACTTGGCAGTGTCCACGCCTCTCCTCACTCCACTCCCCACCCCACCCCAACATAGACCTTTGGGAGAAGTGTGCACATCACACCCATCCTTGGTAATTCTCAGCTTCTTCATAACTGGAACATTGTTTCACAAAACTTAAAAGCTGCAGAAGGAAAGAGGGATGGTTTGGGAAACTTGGCCATCAAATGTAAGAGAAAGGGCCTCGTTTCACAAATGCAATTTCATTTTATTTGAATGTAATTCTAGTATTGGAAACCACTCCTCCCCAAGCTGATTTTTCACATGATGCAAATAGGAATGGAAAGAATCCTTTCCATTATATTATTGTCTGCATCTCCTGAAAAAACTTCCCTTATTTCCTTTAATAAAGTGTATAATGATAATTAAAAGAAAACTCTATACTTGCCTGGTGCTTTATAGTTTACAAAGCATTTTTCAATCCATTACCTCTTTTTGGTCACCGTATCGATCCTTGGGGGTAATCAGGGGAAAATAGTATTATTTCCAATTTAGAGGTGAGAGAATGAGCTCAGGGAGAAGGAAGGACTTGCTGGAGAACTCTTTTCTCCTGATTTCAGTCTCCTACTACTTGTTCTAGCACTTCTTATGGACTCATGTCCTGCTCTGCAGGATTGCAGGATAGGTATCATCCTCTCATCCCTTTTCTGAGCCATCACCTTTTCTCCCCTCCGCCAAACCATTGCCTTTCCTAAGGGCCTCCTGAGCCTCTAGGCCCAGATCTATTCTCCCAGATGTCTGCTGTGTTGGGTGGGGAATATTTTCCTCTCTTCCGCCAGCAGCCCATCTTGCTGGATCCCATTCTTTCAAGGCTCTGCTAAGTGACTGGCTAATTTGATGGACAAATCACTTCAAGGTGTTAATATCTACAGATAACTTCATTTATTACCCTCCTTCAGAAAGTATTTACATTCTAATCAAAGCCTTTATTATCTTAGCACAAGGAAAAGAATTCTAGAGCAAGGTCAGGAATGCCCAAAGAAGAAAAAGATTAGAGGAGTTGGTTCAATACACATTACTCTCTACCTTATAATAGATTGACATAATTCCTTAATTAAATATAATCATTAGTTTATTCTACCTTCTTAGAAGTTTCTTCATTTTTTTAATATTCTACCTTCTTAGAAGTTTCTTCATTTTTTTAAAATTTTATTTATGTGTTTGAGAGAGAGAGCACAAGCAGGGGGAGCAGCAGAGGGAGAGGGAGAAGCAGGCTCCCTGCTGAGCAGAAAGCCTGATATGGGGCTTGATCCCAGCACCCTGAGATTATGAACTGAGCCGAAGTCAGATGCTTAATGAACTGAGCCACCCAGGTGCCCCAAGTTTCTTCATTATTACTATGGAAACTGAAGAAGAGACCAAAAGTGAAGTGATCTGTCCAAGACTATTCTAGTTTATTCTTTACAGTCAGCAATGTGGACTGAATACCTACCATGTGTACAACCATTCTTGGACAGCTAGAGGATTTCAGAGAGGGGCAGTCTCCATGGGCTGGAGAAACAGATTTCAGCTCTTGATGGATGGAACAGCAAGTCATATTGCAAAGGGCAAGCAAAGAGGGATGAGAGAATTTTGTGGCCATTTTGCAATGTACTATCCAGGACCTCACGAGCAGAATTCTATGAGAAGGGAATCAGTAGCACTCGTTCTCTGGTGCAGTTTTCCTGACTGCATATATTCTGTCCTCCCTCCTTTAACTGTAAATGAACTAACTGTACCCCTATTTAAGACCAGTTCATCTACATCACCTGTGACCTGTGGAAGGATGTGTGGTCCGGCAAATTATTCCTTTTCAAACCCCAGCAGCTCTACTACACCTTCATCCAAGCAAAACCATTGAGCCATCTCTCAGTCTCATCAGTGTGCCAGCCCCTTAACTACTCTCTTTGCTTCCGCACTTGCCTTTCCTCACCTCTTCCGTTTATTCTCAACAACATAGCAGTCAGGTCATGTAATCTTGTATAAATCATATCTTTCTTCCACTCAGAATACTCCAGTGTTCTCCAAGTCACTCTGAGCAAAAGTCAAGGGTAAGGTTCTAATTGTGGTCTGCAAGACCAGCCATGATCTGGCCCTGGTTTCTGTCTCCTTCTCACTCTGTTCCCTGTGCTTTATTGTGCTTTTAGCTCTTGACAGACACTCCCCCCACCCCAGGACCCCTGAAATGCTATTTCCTCTATTTGGCATACTTCCACACTGATATTTGTATAACTCATTTCTTCCCCTCATTTTTTTCCTTCAGTGCCTGCTCATTGTCACCCTCTCAATGAGGCTGTCTCCAATGTGTCTGTGCTCCTCTACTCTGTTTTACTTTTTCTCATAGCACTTATTATAACGTAATGTATCTTGTTTTTCTCACCCTCCCCTGGAATGTAGACTCTATGAGAGCAGCGATGGTTTCTGTTTTGTTCCCTCTTGTATTGTCATTGTCTAGAACAGGGCCTGGCACACAATAAGCACACAACATATTTGTTGAGTACGTGAACAAAGAGATGAAGGGTAAAATATCTTAACAAGGGATAGTGTACAAAGCACATTCATATAAATAATTCCATAGAATTTCCATGATGACTCCATTAGAGAGATGTTATTTCCAACATTCTATTGATGAATGAACCAAGTCTTTGGGGTTAAAGAGTAGATAAACCCAGGCCTTCTGTTGCCAAATTCATCTTCATCCTGCCTCTGAATTTGTAACCATGCATTCCTTGGTACATTTTCAACCATGCTGCTTTGAAGTCATCATCATTGAACTAACTTATTTCCACCATGTCTCATTAAATAAGAATGTACCCCAAGGCTCCCTTCTACACAGAGTTCTCAAGGCACATGCTCTGCATCTCTGTTCATTCCCAAGCTTTTGCAAAGACCACACCATCTTCTCTTCAAACACATCACATTCTGAAAGTGTTTCTGGTCAGTTCTCTCCAGATAGGGACCCTTTCCCCAGAAAGGGATGGTCCATATGCAGAAGCAGGAGACCCTCTTTTTTTTTTTTTTTTAAAGCAGGAGACCCTCTTGCAGATTGCCCAATAAGACGAGCCCCAACTTGTTTGAGAGTTTTAAAACCAATTAACTTTATTTTACATTGATGTTTTAAACTTCATCATAGTGCCACTTTGTTTGTTTGTTTGTTTGTTTGTTTGTTTGTTTTGAAAGAAAGGCAGACCATCCAGTGCCTCATTTGGAGGTGTCTGGAGCCTTGGAAGATAGACTCCCCTATATTCTTTTCCAAATGGACCTTGAGAGCTTGTTTGGAGGTTCACAGCCACTCACATACCCTTGAGCAGAGAACAGTCCTCCTCTGTAAGGTTGTCCCCTCTCACTGAGTGCACAGCTTTGGGAGGGATGCACGTGGAGCGGTGAGGGAGGAAGGGGACCTGCCTAAGCAGACGGATGAGCCAGATCAACCCTGGCTATCAGTGGGGTGACAGATCCTAGGGCCACTTGCTTTTTAAATTCTGTGTTTAATAGTGACATTTTTTGCCTTTGAAGCCAGTCGAATGTAATTTATTTTTTGACTCAATTAGTTGGTCAATCTCATTTTAAGCTCTAAAAAAAGCTTTCCTCTGTTTTTAGAATGAACGGCCTGCCAATACAGAGACAAGCTAACCATTTATAGTGTACTAGCCTTTAAATAGCAATGTGTATTGTTTCATTTTTTAAGGGGTTCTGTTTTTATTGTTAATTCATCAGTCCTGATATAAGAATCCTTTGTGGTCATCCCACTTTTTAATCTTCTATACAATGAAGTGTAAACTCTTACCAAGTAGGTTTGTTTGTTTTTTTTGTTTTTTGGTTTGTTTTTTTTTTTGCATTTGTAAACAGCTTCAGCACCAGAAAATTATTTTTTTTAATAAGTTAAACTTACTTTCTTGTAACTTTTGGAACTGGACAGAAGTTCCTTTCTCTTCTATAGGCCAGCCTTCAACTATTGGAAGACAGATAAGTTCTGTGTCCAAGACAGGCACCCCTCATCCTCCCGTCTGTTTCTCCCCAGATTTTGTCCCCAGACCCTGCTCCATATTGCTCCCCTCTGGGCATGCACTCATTGAACAACTTCCTTTTGCAAACTGTGACACCCTGAATGGATCATAATGGTCCAGATTTGTTCTGAACAGTACGGAGGCCCTGTTACTCCCTCGTTCTGCACATTGTACATCTGTTAATTCAACCCACATTTGCACTTGCTTTGCTGGCAGCCACATCCCACTTTTGACTCATTCTGAAAGTACAGTCTGATGTACTCACCCTTTTTTAATGGGTTATGAGTTTCTAGAGAACAGGGACTGGAGGTCCAGACCTCCATGTGGCATACAAGGTGTCCCCCTGATTCTGACCTCTCTCCAGATTTTTAACTTTGTTTCTCTCCACTCCTCTGCGAAAAGCATACTCTGGCCGAGGGTCTGTTCCCTTGTCTTCCTCACTGCTGCTCCATCCCCCACCAGGCATCAGAATTACCTACATTTTTTTTTCATGAAGTTCAGATATAATTACATCTCTCCATGGCTTGCAGACATCTGACCCCTCATGTTGTGAAGACCATACAAAGGTCTTCACAGTGTGGTCCTAGCTCCCCTTCTACACCCCAGCCTCATCTTCTTCTTCTTCCTCTCTCCCCAGTCCAACCAGGAATAATTGGCCCTCCTCTGGGAACAGAGCCCATCGCCAGCACAGCACTCATCATGGCCCCATTTCATGATATTTCAGAGTATGCGTTCCCTGCTAGATTCTAGATGCCTTTAGGGTGTGGTTAGCGTTCCGTTCATCGTTGCATCTCTGCCTAGCATCAGGCCTGGCCTGGAGTAGATTTCAGCGAATGGTGGTTGAATGCAGGGGTGCATGGTGGTCAGTGGATGGGGGTGTGTGTGCCCTGTTTCCCACCTAGACTCTAAGTCTTTGAGGGCAAGAGTCAGGGCTGTGCCACACCCTAACTGCATCCTGGGAAGTTTGCAGTGACCTCCAGGTCATTCATGGCTCCTCTAGCCCACTCCCTGCCCGCTCCGAGCGTGCACCCTTGGGGAGCACAGGTGTCGATGTACGGACACATACATGCGATTTTCAAGTTTGTCTCATGACTCTTTCTTCTCTGTCTCTCCTCCCTCCCTCTTGTTCTCCAACGCCACTCTCCCGGTGCCGGCTTCCCCCACACCTCCTGTTCCTTCCCTGTCACTGGCCTCTCTGCAGTCAGCGTCTGCTTCCCTGTGTGTGTGGAAGTGCCCTCGGAGACGGAGGCCGTTCAGGGCAACCCCATGAAGCTGCGCTGCATCTCCTGCATGAAGAGGGAGGAGGTGGAGGCTACCACGGTGGTGGAGTGGTTCTACAGGCCCGAGGGCGGTAAAGATTTCCTTGTATGTCTGGCTGCGGACGCTGGCCTTTCTTTTGCTTGCCTCTGCTATTACGGGCCTGGATCCTGAGAGTCTGGGAATGCGAAGATCTGACAGACCCTGGCTCTTTCTTTTCAAAGCACTGACAGCTCCCCTGCAGATAACCTGACAGCCCAGCCTCTGTGAAAGGAAGGGCGCCCGGCCAGCTGCAAGCATTCCTGCTTACAAGCAGGGGAAGGGGGAGAAGAGAGAAATAGCGTTTAGCGCCTACTGTGCGCTAGTCACCGGATAAGGCACCTCGTAGGTGTTTTTAATTTTCTACACTGTCCTAGGGGATGGATTAAATTAGCAGGAGCACTGAAACGACACTCAGCGTCATTATATGGAATAGCGTAGGCTAGCTCATTGAAATCTCACAGTCCCAGTGAAATAAGACTTGCAGGGATGACCAAGCTGCTTTTCTTCTCCTCCTCCTCTCTCTCCTCCCCCTCCTCCTCCTTCTTTTTATTTAAATTCAATTATCCAACTTAGAGTACATCATCTGTTTCAGATGTAGCATTCAATAATTTATCAGTTGGGTACAACACCCAGTGCTCCTCACACCACGTGCCCTCCTTAATGCCCACCACCCAGTGACCCCATCCCCCACCCACCTGCCCCAAGCCGCTTTTCAGCTGGTATACCCAGTACAGCCGCATCCGTGAGTAAAATATTTAAATAGTTCTGTGGTGGGTATTTAGCTCTGCCTAGCCTCCCTAGTGGCCTCACCACCACGGGTCCCATTAGGATCCTCCGGATGTCCCCATGTTCTAGAGACTGAGGGATCACCCTGACAGAGCAGGGAGCCTCCAAGCCCCGCCCCGTGCTGTGGCTAATGTCAGTTCTGATTGGTTGGCGCCACTGCCAATATGGTTGTTACTCGCTTTGAATACCCACTCGGGGATGCCCATTACTCACACTTTCACTGACCGCGGGACCTCGCTGCCTGCCTCGGTTTGAGTCTCGATTCCACAACTTCTGGGTTATGTGCCCTGGTACAATTTACTTCGCCCCTCTGTGCCTCAGCATCCTCATCTCTAAAATGGGGGTGCGAACCACCAGAGAATTGTTACCTTCCGAGTTGTTAGCTTTAACTTTTAAGGCTATTTAGAATAGCCCTGGGATATAGGAAGCACGATATAAGTGTTTGCTAGAGAAGAGGTATACGTCCATAAGTGAGGCGCCTGGGGCCCGGAGAAGTTAAGTTAATAAGAGAGCTTAGATTCGAACCAGGGACACAAGGCACTTCTTACTGCCCTATCCCACCTTCCTGCAGACAAGTTTCTTTTCTACAAAGACTTCATGGCGACAATAATAGGGGGAAGTTGAGTGTTTGCTTCAATTGGGTGCCAACACCGGAACCAGTAGGTGTCCCCCAAATCTTGGTTTTTCACCCAGAGTTGACTGTGACTGACACTAGTCCCCAGGTTACAGGAACCTGGATGTCTGGCTGGATGCGAAGGCTCCCACTGACCTCAGGCCTGGTTCTATGCCAACCCCCAACTCAGCCTCCATGGCTGCCCAAAATGAGTAGAAGTTGACTTAGAAGGAAGAAAAGAAACTTTAAAAAGTTGTAGTGGACATACAGAGCAACGCTGTCTCCTAGAAATGTTTGCGACAATGGGAATGCTCTATCTGTGCTGTCCAGTACAGTAGCCACTGGCTACAGGTGGTCACTGAGCACTTGAAATGTGTCTAGCGCAGTGGAGGGATTGAATTTTACATTTTATTTCATTTCCAGTTATTTAATTTTTATTGTAGAGAGCCACGTGCGCCAAGTGGAGACTAGAATGGACAGCACGCCTGTAGAGAATAAAGAGCTGGAGAGAGTGAGAAGGTGGGGGGTGTCTGAGAAAACCAGTTTTGAGACCACATTTCACTTACAATTCAGCCTAAAATGAAAGACCTGAGGTGTGCATATCAGTTGGCAGCTCTGTTTATCTGTGACACCTTTTGCGTCCTCGGTCCCCTTCCTGTGACCTGACCCAGACCGACCACATCCTCTCAGTGAGAACCAGATCAGAGAGGCAAGTTTTGAGGCCAAGACTTTCAGATGTCTTCATGACACAGGAAGCTGCCTTTCTAGGTCTCTCTGCTCTGTTTTCTCACCGGCTGCCCCCGTGACACATCTCACTCTCTCTTGCTCTCTGTCTCCTTCCAGTTCTTTCTTTCTCCCAACTTCCCCCCTCCTGGTCTCCTGTATGCTTCACTCACCTTTTAAAAATTTAAAAAAAATATTTTTTTGAGAGAGAGAGAGAGAGCATGAGCAGTGGGAGTGGAAGGGGCAGGGAGCCCAACGCGGGGCTCGATCCCAGAACCCTGGGATAATGACCTGAGCCAAAGGCAGACGCCTAACTGACTGAGCCACCCAGGAATCCCCTTCCCTCACCTTCTTTCATGTTCTTCCTTTGCACCTCTTTTTTCCCCTGCCAGCCTTCTTCCTGCCTCCTTATTTCTGCCTCTTGCTTTTCTTTGTCCAGATGCCCTGATACCTGTTTACCTTTGCTCATCTTTCCCCGCCTTTCTCTCTTCCCTGCCCTTCTCTGAGCCTCATCCCACTCCTATTCTTGGGATCTCCTTGTAACCATGTCCCTTTTCTTCCCTGTCCCTGCACAATTCTCCTTTGCCCTGCCCTGTCCCCATCCCAGCTCTCTGACCCGATTTTCTCTCCCGACCCTACTCTCTTTTGCTTCTCTACCTGCAGATCTACGAGTATCGGAACGGCCAGCAGGAGGTGGAGAGTCCCTTCCAGGGACGTCTGCAATGGAATGGGAGCAAAGACTTACAGGACGTGTCCATCACTGTGCTTAACGTCACTCTGAATGACTCCGGCCTCTACACCTGCAATGTGTCCCGGGAGTTTGCTTTTGAGGCACATCGGCCCTTTGTGAAAACTACACGGCTGATTCCCCTCCGAGTCACCGAGGAGGGTGAGGCTGGGGCGCAGGGTCTCCAGGGTGCCCTGCTCTTGGGGGAGGGAGGACAGTGGGCTTCCACCCAAATGACACCCTTGCAGAGTGCAAAACCCATATATCGAGAGTGGCAATACCTAAAACTGTCAGCATTCACTTGTCTTCCTGTAGCGGCCAGTTTCCTGCAAACTGCCTGATAGCTTGCCTCTCTGTGCCTTTCTTCAGAGCAGAAAGGCTCAGGGATGACAGGAGAATGACCTCTTCCTTCATCCCCTAACTCTTGTCCTTAGAGAAGGAGGACAGCCTCCATAAAGCCCAAAGCTGCCAAATCAGCTGCACCTGCTTCTCTAGCTTGTGTTGAATCCCTGACTCGCTGGGCACAGGGAATGCTCATGAGGTCATCTAGAGGTCCTCAAACCCTCCTGTACGTAAGCCATACACATCCCTGAACCAGCGGTGCTCAAACTTCAGCAAACCTCAAAATCCCCTGCAGGACTTTTAAAAATGCAGACTTTCTGATTCTGTAGATAGAACTTGGGAATTTGCATGTCTAACAAATTGCCAGGAGATGCCCCAGCTGCCGGGGACTGCACTTTGAGAACCACTCCTCTAAACCAAAGTTGGACAGCCTTTTGTCTTCTGTTCCCCTCCCCCCAATTAATTACCCAAGCAATCTCCTCCTTCCCCATCCCCAGCATCTCTCATTACATAACCTCATTCTCAACTGGGAGAACAAACTTTCTAGTCTTTAGTTTAAAATCTTCAGATTTCCCACAGCTAGTTTCTTGTTGGGGTGGGAGGTGTGGGGAAGCCCTTTCATCAACCCAACTCAAAAGTTTCTCTTTTAATCCAGTCCAGAATCCAGGGCAAAGTTTGAGTGTTCTCATGCACGGTCCTTGTGCTTCCTTCCTTTTTTTTTTTTTTTTTTTTTTAAGATTTTATTTATTTCTTTGGCAGAGGTCACAAGTAGGCAGAGAGGCAGGCAGAGAGAGAGAGAGGGAGGAAGCAGGTTCCCTGCTAAGCAGAGAGCCCGACGTGGGACTCTATCCCAGGACACTGGGATCATGACCTGAGCTGAAGGCAGAGGCTTTAACCCACTGAGCCACCCAGGTGCCCCGGTCCTTGTGCTTTCAAGGGACTCCGGGAACTGTGGCTCCTACCCCCTTGCCAACACTCTACCACGTGTCGGAGAGTGATATATGCACGTTCTTGTGTGTTTTCTCATCCAGGTTCAATGATGGTTCCATTTCTCTTAGCCTGTTCTCAGGCAGTCTGTTTCCAGCATCTTCTTAGCTTTATCGCTGCCTCAAGATGCCGGGTGGTGAGAAGGCAAAAGGTGTGGGACATGAAAGAAGAGGTCAAAGTCAAGATAGGGCATTCCTAGGATTTCCAAGAATCCCAACTTCCAAACCACAAGTGTATGTTTTTCTCATGTTATTGTGATAGAATTCATAATGCAAACTTGAGAGCGAATGGCAGGTCAAGAGGGGTCATGATTTTGTCCTGATGTGGGCACTATGACTCAAACGGAAGATAGGTCAGTTCTGAACGTGCAGAAGCACTCTCAGACCACTGGCATTTAGACCTGATGAGCCATTTTCCCCCTCTGGGCCAGTCTCCTCTTGTGTACAATGAGTGTGTTGGCCTGGAAGCTCTCTAAGGTATTTTTCTGTTCAGAAGTTCCATTAGCCTCTCTGTTTACACACCTCTTCTCCCCGGGGAGCAGGGGCTGGCGCCCTCTGCTGCTCACCATGAGGAACTGCTGGCTGCTGACAGCCGGGCACTAGGAAGGTGCCTGTCTGCACCCACTGCGCTCCCAGGCTTTTGCCTCCAGAGACCCTCACGCAGCCAGTGGAAGGTGTGCCAAAGCTGAACCAGTCTGCCTGCTGGGCGCCAGAGCCAGGCTTGGGTAAGGATAGAAGGAAAACAAGTTTGTTGTCGGAACCACCGATCCTCTTGGGATGCTAGGACTGGAAGGAAGCTTGGATCTCATTTCATGCAGGGGTTCTGAGCAAAGAGCAGGCGTCGGAATTGCCCAGGGGGCTTGTCTTCCATGTGGACATCTCAGTACCGCTCTTGTGGGTATGAGTTCGGAGGGTTGGAGTGACGTCTGGCGTGTGTCAGTAGAAATGACTCCCTCGGTGATTGCCTGGAGGGTGCAGCCCTGGTGTCCCTCATTTTGTGGTGGGGAGGTCAGTGAGGGGGCTTGCCTAGAGACGTGAAGCAAATTAGCACCAGACGCAGGACTCCAAGCCAGATCTTTTGCCTACCAGGCTAGCTCTATGTCCATGGCATCTTCTCCTTCTACCACCATCACACTCCCTGCTACTCTTTCTTCTCCTTTTCATAACTTTTTTCCCTTCCCTCTTCCCACCCCCCACCCCTTCTCTTCCCCTCCCTTCCTTTTCCCTTCCCCCTCTCTTCCCTCTTCCTTTCCCCATCCCTTCTCTTCTCCTTCCCCTTCCTCTCCCACTCCCCTTTCCCCATCCTTTCCCTTCCCTTCCCTCCTCTTCCTCTCTTTCTCTTCCTCAGTGAGCCCCTGGCAGCCTCCGAGAATACCTCCCCCCCAGATACTACTGGTCTCATAAGGCTCAGAGCCACATGCCCCACCATGACATGTCCTCCATTCCTATAGTCTCCCAGAATCTCTCTGGTTTTCTTTGTTCAAGCTGAAATTATCCTACCCTAAGCTCTGGCCTCCTGGCTCTAAGACAAAAATCTGAGGTCTTTTTACCTAGAAGTGAGTAAAAATAGTGAGCCTAGGTACCTTCTTGTGTTACTACTTCTGGGCTATTGCATTAATACAATGCGTGCTTTAAGATGAATATGTCCTAAATCAGGTAGTGTCAAGGCCACAAAAAGACATTTGATGTGTATGGTGTTCTTTTGGGCTTCAGGCTGCATCTCTGACCTCCAGCTCCAGGAGGTCCAGCATCCAGGAAACCTGGATGATCGTGGAGCCTTTAGACTGCTTCTCTGAGCTGAGGGTCTTGGCGATGGCTATTCTGTGCTTTCAATGAGCTAATGAGCGAGGACTTGTGGATGCCTAGGGCTGTGAATAACCAGGGACCATGAATCTAATGTATGGGTAGGAGCTAGCAACGGGAGATGTGGCTAAAACCTTCCTTCCCACTAGAAAGGAGGATCTGTCAGGACACTCGCCATGGAGTGTGTTTTAATTGTCATTTTGGTTGGCCATGAAACAAAGATCAATATTTATTTATATTAATTCATTCAACAAATACTTATGGAGTACTTCAAATATTCTGGCATTAGACAAGATAATTCAGAAATAAGTAAAATATGTTCTTAATAAGCCCACCATCAGTAGGGAAGACAGAGAAACCCATGGCAGTACACCCTGAGGAGTGTCACGATGGACGAGGAGGACAAGTGCACAGAGGAGGACACCCTCTGCATGAGAGGCTGAGGAAGGCTTCGCAGCCTGGGCCTTTGGTGGCATCTGGGAGAATGGTCGGGGGACTGAAAAGCAGGAGGGGATGTTGAGACAGAGGTAGCAGAGTGAGGGGCAGTCCCATCGAGGAAGAGGAAAGGGTTTGGATAGATGTCCGCGGATCCCAAAAGACCACAGTGTATATGGGAGTGGAAGTTTTGCCCGTGCGTCGGATGGCGATGAGGAGAGCAGGGCCGGGCAATGAATGGTCTCATGTGCCACGTTCACAGAGCTCGGTCTTTCTCCCAAGGGCGGTGGGGAACACAGAAGGTTCTAAGCATGACAAAGGCAGGATCAGATTTGTGTTTCAGAAAGCCCGGTTAGTACATGCAATGCTCCAGTTCTCATTTCTGTTTGGGTTTGGGATGACGTGGAAGGAAGACAGTGGGAAGGACCCTGTTTCCAGTCTGGTCTTGTAGAGAACATGCCCAGCTCACGGGGCTGGCTGACTGCTCTGGCCCCACGCTCTCTCCCTCTGCCACTCTAATGTCAGAGGACAAGGTGGCTGAACTAGCCACGTTCCCCACATCTGCGTAGACCATCACATCTCACCAGATGTTCTGGAACACAGTAGGTAGTGTCACGGTGGGAACGGTTACCCTGGCCTTACCTTTTAGGGAGATGAGTCTCCAAGAAGGGAAATGACTCTTCACATAAAACCGGGACCCAGTTCTTATCTCTCACTCGGTTCCCAGATTCCTTCCGCGGCTCTGTGATTTCTTCCACTCCCCATTCCTCCGCACCCCCCGCTCCAGAAGGAAGTCAGTGAGCGAACGGGCAAAGAGCGTCGGACAGTATTAAGCCTCTCCGACATCTTCTCGAGTTCCTTAGCCCCAGGGCTTATTTAAGCGACACTTAAAAATAGGTCTCATATATCTCGGAGCCAGTGACAGCTCTGGCTTTGCTGGGCGTGCATATTCTGAACCCTCTGTCCCCCTTGCAGCTGGAGAAGACTTCACCTCTGTGGTCTCGGAGATCATGATGTACATCCTCCTAGTCTTCCTCACCTTGTGGCTGCTCATCGAGATGATATATTGCTACAGGAAGGTCTCAAAGGCCGAAGAGGCAGCCCAAGAAAACGCGTAAGTTCAAAGATGCCAAAAATAAGGCTAACGGGCACCTTCAGAGCACTTGCCCTCACAGTCGAGGTGCTAAGCAATTGACACGGTCCTCCGCTCTCCTCACTATGATCTTCAAGGTAGGCAGCATCGATACACCCATTTTAGAGCTGAGAAAACTGAGCCCGGGAGAGTTTGCCCAAGATCATTATAAGAGGCAAAGCAAAGTTTTGATTCGTGCCTGCTAACTCTTGACAGGGACACTTAACCTTTGATGTAAAATAAGACCCATAATCTACCATCTCAATCCTATGAAATTCACATTATTATGATCATCTTACAGAGGCTGAAGTGGGCTCATAGAGGTTAAGTGGCTTGCGGAGGCCACACAGATAATGAGAGGAGAGGCTGGGATTTAGGCTTCTTGATTCCAAACATTTGTGCTCTTTCTGTCACACTCAGCCATTTGCTGTACACCTCGGAGCTCATCACGCCATCTGGGCACCACCTTTTCTTGGCTGAGGAGCTCGGGGCCACACGATCTTTGCCCTGGAGCTCAGCAGCAATTGAATACCCAGAGTAGGGCCTCTCATTCTCCAAGGTCCAGACCGTACCGTGGCCATGTTCATCAAGGCCCTAGTCACTCAGGAGTGAGCACATCTGAGAAATGATGGGGTCTGAGGGTCTAAGAGGCCGCTCTGGCCTGTTAATTTGGGGAGAGGAAAGCACAGAACGGTCATAGATTTACAACGCTAGCCACAATGCAGAGGTGATATCCTAAAAACTGGAGGCAGATAAGATCACCTAAAAATGTTTGGTAAAGAAAGTATATTAGATGATGCTATGATCTCAGGAAAGTAAAAATTACAACTGATATAAGGATAGAAAGTAATGATATGTTGGGGAAGATTGTCATTCCTGGTGAAACCTAGGTTCTCAGATTTTAACGCTTGGACAGAAAGTGCCTACAACTGGGCCCGCACACAAAACAGTTGGAACCGAGACCCCCAGCAGAGCCAGGATCCTCCAAAGGCTACAACACATATCAAGGACAGATGAGAAAATCAGCCTGCCAGCCTGGGGAAAAACCCAAGGAAACTTACCTGTCTTGGCCTGACTCCCAAAGAGAAACAGAAAAGATTCTTGAGAATTAGTAACCACAAGCCTGCAGTCACCACATTTGGGATGTAAATTTATACTACCTGCATGATCCAGGAACCTCTAAGCTGAGAAATTCAATTAAAAAATTAGTCCCCAGACAGTGATAACCATATAGGAGCAAATGAAAAACCATTCTGAAGTGACCCTCTCTGAGCTGAGGCTTACCAGGATTCCCCACGTAAAGCCCGGCTGGATCTGATTTCACAGTCTGATCCAAAGCTAAAAGCCAGCACAGGCAAGACAAGGAACAAATGGCAGGATTAAATCCCAGGAACTTCAGACACAGGACCTGGTAGAATTTTGAAAATAAGTTCATTTGAGAGAGTTAAAGCAATAAAATAAAAGCATAAGAATAGAGTCAGTTGCTAAGAAAAACAAACAGGCAGATTTCATTTTAATTTTTAAAGACTTTATTTATTTATTTGACAGAGAGATCACAAGTAGGCAGAGAGGCAGGCAGAGAGAGAGAGAGGAAGGGAAGCAGGCTCCCCGCTGAGCAGAGAGCCCGACGCGGGGCTTGATCCCAGGACCCTGAGATCATGACGTGAGCCAAAGGGAGATGTTTAACCGACTGAGCCACCCACGCACCCCCCACACAGGCAGATTTTAAATAATTTAAGAAATCTGGACATGAATGGTAGAGTCAATAAAATTTTAAAATGTGATGGAGGGGTTCACCAGAAGATTAGATGCGGACGGGCAGGGCAGCAACATAATTCAGCAGTGCGGAGCGAAGCCCAGAGATCTAAAAAGATGGGCTATCTCAATGAAACACGAAGGAAGAAAATGAGAATACCCATTAGAACAGAACAGGCAAAACGGAGGAGAGACGATATTCAGGGATACAGCGGCTGAGGGAAGATTCCTCAGACCCAGGAAGCACGACGTGTCCTGCGCAGCGTAAACACTAAACTGAAACACCAGTCATCCCTAAACCGGAGAAGGGCGGCCACTCGGGTTACCTCCAGCAAATACCAGCGGGGTTAGAACTGCCTATGATACGAGAAACATGTCTGCAGGCTTCGGTTCAATATTAACTTGCAGATCCTAGGGAGTGTACTAAGTAAATACAGAGGGAAAAAAAGAGTAAAAATTGTAAGGGAAGACACCAAAGTATCATGATTCATACCCAATATAATTATCTATTGTTGGCTGGCAACCCCCTCTGGAGCTTCCCCGGTGTGATGGGAGGGCAGGGAGAGACGGAAGGAAGAGGCAGACCTATCCAGATGGAATTAAACCAGGGAAATTACTTACACGACTTTTCCTGGGCAGCCACAGGACAAGCCTGCCAGAATCTTAAAGGCTTTTGTAGACAGAGGCTTTAACTGGGTTCAGACGGGTATATACTGTCCAGATAGTCTCAACAACACATCACTGTCTTCAGACAGTGTCCCTAGGACAGCTTCTGGGAGTGGGGAAGGTAGGCAGAATGCACACTCCAAGAAAAGACGGCAGGGGGTGGGGGGGTTGGGGGTGGGCGGCTTGGTTGCTGGAGTCCAGCTCACGGGCCACCCAACAGCCACGTCCTGCCCGTGACTTCCCCCACCACCTACATAGAAAATCCAAGGGAAGCCGTGGAAAAACCATTAGAGCCTGTGAGCACATTCCACAGGAGGGTAGATACAAATCAAAACACAAAAGTATAAAAACCACCTGTAGTCCAACCACAGACATTTAGAAAAACATTGAAATACTTAGAACATTTGAAAAAAAAAAAAATTCCATCACAGTGGCAACAAACACTGTCCAGCACCTGGGAATACATTTGATGAAAATGTGCGAGAACTTTCAGAAAATTGCAAAACTTTACTGGAAGACTTAAGACCTAAGTAAATGGGAGAATCAGACCTCACTGATGCAAACATGGCAATTCTCTCTGAACTTAATCTGTAAATTCAATGACATTTCCACCAAAACCCCTGTTGGATTGTTCAAGGAACTCGGTTAGTGGATCTTAAAAGTCACATGGAAGACCGAAGGGCCAAAACTAGTCCAAACCAAGCGATGCCCAGATTGTGACTCTTTTCTCCACCCGATCTCTGTTGTGTATTATTCTCTGGTTTTGCTTCTTGGTGGGTAACCCTTCTGATCATTCTTAGCTCATGAGCCATCGTTTGCCTATTTCAAAGAAAGAGCACTATTTAGTGAAGGTGGCTGGTAGGACTTTCCCTATCCGACATGAAGATTTCTTTTTTTTTTTTTTTAAGATTTTATTTATTTGACAGACAGAGATCACAAGTAGGCAGAGAAGCAGGCAGAGAGAGAGGAGGAAGCAGGCTCCCTGCTGAGCAGAGAGCCCGATGTGGGGCTCAATCCCAGGACCCTGGGATCATGCCCTGATCTGAAGGCAGAGGCTTTAACCCACTGAGCCACCCAGGTGCCCCACGACATGAAGATTTCTTATAGAGCTATTAGAGAGAAGAGTTTATCTGTACTGACCTAAGCATGCAGCACAAAGAGAGCAAAGCCGAGAGCCCCCCTCCAAATGGGTCACGATAAAAAGATTCCCCCTCTCTCACACTGAACAGAAGTAAATTGTAAGTGGATTTAAAGACAAGGTAAAATGTACAACTTAAAAAGCCTATCACGGGAAAATAGAAGACACTATCTTCATTACCTTAAGAGAGAGGATTTCTTAAAATGCAAAAGGTACGGAGAGGAAAGAAGGGTAAATTTCATGACACTATCTATGAAAATCAGTTTAGAGACAACAGACCCAGAGAAGATATTTTCAAGACACAGAGCCATCAAAGAAAAATCCAGCGGTGTGTGAGGGGCTTAGTCAGTTAAGCAGCTGACTCTTTATTTTGGCTCCGGTCATGATCTCAGCGTCCTGGGACTAACCTCCCTGGTGGTCTAGTGGTTAGGATTCGGTGCTCTCAGCGTCCTGGGACTGAGTTCCATGCTCAGTGGGGAGATTGCTTCAGGATTGATTCTCTCTCTCTCCTGCTGCCCCTCCCCCTAAAAGAAAGAAACAAAACCAAGAGAAAAGAAAAGAAAAGAGAAAGGGAAAGGGAAAGGAAAGGGGAAAGAAAAGGAAAAATCCATGAGAAAAAGATAGGAAAACTGGGAAAGCACATGAACGAATTACAGAAGCAGAAACCCGAATCACTTAAAAACCTACAGCATTAGCAGTAATCAGGGAAATGGACATTAAAGCAACTATAAAATATAATTTCACACCCCACAGTGTGGTCAACATTTTAGCCTGAGACCCATGTGGATCAATGAGAAGATTCATGCATTGCTAGGGGAAGGGAAAAAAAATAGACAAGGTCTAGTATTCTAGTCCCCGCTGAATGGGGCATTCTAGTTTTCTCTGGGAAAAAGAGGCAGAAGGAAATGCGGAGCTGTTCTGCAGACATCCTTGCTCCTGTGCCCCACTCCTTCGCCTTTCTTGGGCTCCCACCCCTGGGTAGGAAAGTACTGATTCTCTCCTCCCTTCTGCCCAACTCCAGGTCTGACTACCTTGCCATCCCGTCCGAGAACAAAGAGAGTTCGGCCGTACCTGTGGAGGAATAGAGGCATGCGCCTGGGGTGACGTACAGGGAAGGGCCAGGGACAGTGCATCCGGACGGCAGCTGGTGCAAGTGACTGTGTCCATCCACACCCAAGTGACTTTACATCTGACCCCTTAGATTTCTACCCTATCCAGAGTCCCCGCCCTCAGGGTACTACCTGAAGTCGATGATACCCAGGTCACAAAGCTCTACGTCAAGCCCTTCAGAAAGTGAATTGCTTTGGCCTGAGTGTTGGAGCAACTTGGACGTCTTTCCCACCGCGACAAAAACGCCCCCAACTCCCTCCTTTGTAAGGATTGTGGGTTTGGTCAGAGTCTTCGACTGGGCTGGACTGGACCAGGCTGGAAATTCTCAGTGAGTTGTTTTATCGTTGGTAGGTGGTCTGGACCCCGAGGGACGGGATATTCCAGATTCAATGATATCAACGGCATCAGAAGGGTGCCCCAGGGGCCACATCGCTTTGCCTCCTGCATCCATCCTTCTAGTCACTCATATCTGCTCACATCTGAACTTTCACCTCTGACTTCCTAACTCCATCAGACCTCTGCACACCCTAAGACTTTGCCAGAACCGAGGAGCCAACATTTCTATGTGGACTCAACCTCACCCTGTTCTAGCTTTCAAGCGAGGAGCTCCCATGCCAACCGGACTTCCTCCCTGGGCTCCAAATGACTCTGTACAAATGCTGGAGATGGCACACCCCTCTGTCCCTAACTGGCTGGAACTGGCTCGTCCTTCATTGCTGCAAGTGAATGGATGTCTTCATGGAAGGAAGCGGGAATGATTAATTCGGGTTAAAGCACGAGTGTCATGAAGTGGGATTCCTTGAAGCCAGTTTTTTTCAAGTCCCTGGCCCACCTGACTAGAGCATCAGAGCAAAGCATGCCTTTCTAGGTTCTTCAGTGATAGAAAGTTTACTAAGCCTGGGCCAAAATGTGTTCAGAACTTGGTACTCTAGGGCTCGATCCTGATAGGTCTCTAAGGCCTAAGCAGGGCTCAGTCCTTCAAGAAGCCAAAGACAGAAGTGGCTCTTAAAAATCATGCAACAGGTTCATAACCCTATTAGGGTAGCACAGGTGCACCCTCCAAGGGGAGCACCCACCTGAGATCACTGGGAAGCACTATTTCCCTGTGGGCATTGGAACAGAAATTCCTAAATTCTTCCTCTCAAAATTCCTGTAGATCAGTATTATTCTTCATTTCACAGGAGACAACTGGGACTCCAGACCGGGCTCAACTGGGTAAGAGACTTCAGAGGCTACCTGGGGCATAATAAGCCTTAGATGCTGTCCAGTCGGGACTTTCAGAGACGGGATGATTTTGTTTTTAAAAAGACCTTGAAACTGAGCTTGGCTGTGGCCATGCCTCATCCCCAAGCACGGGGGTGGGCTGGGGGGTGGGCTTGGATTGCCTGGCTAAGGTTAACTCTGATAGCGTCAGGTAACTGGAATCCGGCTGAAAGGCCCAGAGTAGGACGTGGGGTGGACTGGAAGAATTTCCTCAGTGAACATGAAGAATATTCCAGAAGGACGTTGCCTCTGGGAATACTTAAACTAAGAAATGTGCTTTTTAGTCTTAGATGGATGACACGTGAATGAGTGAAGAGACGGGCAGGGCGCATTGACTTCCAAATATTCCACCCACGAATCCATGATGCCTCTCGCTGTTGGGTATTTTTCTGGATTTGGGGAGAGAGGAGGAACACTGAAAAAATTTGAGTCAGTGTCTCATTTCATTTCAACTGAGTGACTGGTCCAAGTGTGATGTCCTTCGGCACCTAGTGAGGAGGAAGGGGAAGGCTGCTTTATGGGATATGAAAGCATGGCGGTGGCAGGGCCCAGGCAGTGAGATGTCGCTCAGATCTGGGGGAATGTGTGAGGGAAAGAGCACACTCCACTGGCTCTGGGGCTCACCCAACAAACCTTTCAATTCTTCCATCCTTGGGAGGATCTGCTAGAAACAAGTCCTTGTTCACATCTTCAAGAGTCCAATTCTATTGAAGAAAATACTTTCAGTAAACTCAAGCAAGACCTTTCTCATCGGTAATTTCCCACACGATTTCTCTGAAATAGGCGGCAGAATATAGACCATTTTTCGTACTTTGTAATGAAGAAGTTCCTCATTACAAAAAAAAAAAAAAAAATTCCTGTGAGTTCCAGTCCCGTGGCTGGTGGATGGCCAAGTTTACAGCAGAAGCAAGCTAATTCCGACCAGCCAACCCTCCTCTTGCTTCCAGGAGACCACGCATCTGACTCGTAATCAAGTAGTACACACGATGGCTGCCTTTGTCCTTTTTCAAAAGCCCAACTCAAGTATTTCCTGAGTGGTTTGGTCTTTTTTTTTAAGATTTTATTTATTTATTTGACAGACAGAGATCACAAGTAGGCAGAGAGGCAGGCAGAGAGAGAGGGGGAAGCAGGCTCCCTGCCAAGCAGAGAGCCCGATGCGGGGCTCCATCCAGGACCCCGAGATCATGACCCAAGACGAAGGCAGAGGCTCAACGCACTGAGCCACCCAGGCACCCCTCCTGAGTGGTTTTTAATGAACTCAATGGCACCTATCATTTTCTCCCCTTCTTTATCTTTTACAAGGAAGCTTCTCAATTCTTTTCTCTTTCCTAACCTCTCCACCCCTCTCATCCTTAATTCTGCTGTGAGAGCAACATGGCTTACACAGCACTTTCATTTCCGATACTTTAGTTCTCTTCCCCAGCTAGTCCTGTGAGGCGGGTATTACCGTGGGTATTACCATACCCAGGTATCAACTGAGCACACTGAGGCTGTCTGAGGCCAAGCAGCTTTACCACATCCTGCCTTCATACACCTGGGAGGTGCGGAGCCGCGGTCGGGTCTTCTCTGGACTCCTGGCCCCGCTCCTTTTCCACCCAGACCGCCGCTGCTTTCTTCCGTGGCTGAATTTCGTCTCCTCTCCGCCTCTCTTGCAGGGGTTGGACAGCTCTCACCCCTACCCCTCAGCTGCTCCTCTGCCGCTTTGCATCTTAGCGGTGCTCGCATGGTGCTTTGAGAGTCTGTTTTGTTTCGGTTTTCCCTCTCTGGCTGGTTTGCACATCACTCTTTCTCCTGAATGGCAACTCAGCTCCTTCCCGGGAGGCTTGATCAGGACTACAAACCCCATGATCCCCAGCCTGCTTCAGATCTTCCCCATATTCCTAGAGGAGCCAGACCCAGTGTGCATTGCTCTGGAAGCTTCGTCTGGCATGTTGTTCTTATAAAAGGGCTTAGAAATGTTCTCAAGGGCTATTACCACTTTAGGAACCCCACCTGTTGCCTTGGTGCTGTGTATTTCCCATGACAGATCCTTCAATAACACACTTCGCTGAAGGCCAGGGCAGGCTGGCTCTGGTTTTTCTTTTCCTACCGCTAGCACAGCCAAGAACTTGATTGCTCAACTCGGCTGGCGCTGTAGACACCCTGCCCTACTGACCTTCACTGCCAGCTCGGTCTTCTTGCACAGCCCCAGCTCCTGTGTGTTAATACTGTGACAGTCAGGGCCTGTCCCTCCCCCAGCCTTTACTTTCCATCTGTTTAAAAGCATTCTCCTTTACTTCCTCCATCCCCCAACATCCACACACCCAGATTGCCGATTCTCAGAGTTTTTCTCTTTTGATGCCCACCTAGACAGGTTAGTAGAAAGGGAATTTCTCAAAGCAGGACTGTGCTGGAGAAACGAGGAGGCAGTGGCTGGCTGAGGGGCAGGAGGCGGTCCTTCCCCTCCCCCACAAAACTACTAGATCAAAAAGTAAAGGACCTCTAACCCCGGATCTGTGAGGCTGTGTGACTGGCATCCCTGTGGCAAGATGCAAACCCAGACCCATTTCAGAACAGATCTTGGTTCCCAAGTTCACACAGAGAAAGGGAAAAATAAAACACCAACAAAAAGCCTTCCCTTCCCTTCCTTTTGTAGATGAAAGGTCCCTACGCCAGTGAGTTCACCTCGTCCCTGCGAGTGGATCTGAGTCGTACTGCTGTGTTCAGCCTCCGATCGCCCATCTCGCCTGCGTTTCCGCACGCATGGTCTCAAGCACCAGGCCAGAGCCTCTGGGTGCCCCGCCGCCTTAGGTCAGAAAAATACCGTCAGCCAAGCTCTTCCTAATCTCTGAAAGTCCGGCATGGTAGATAACTCATGTTGAGCTCTCTTGCTTGTGAGTTTAGAGTAGGACCCAGGAGATAAGCACATGAACCAAGTCTGAATTGTGGTAGATCAGATTCCACCCCTCTCCTAGGCCAGCTAAGCCTCAAAGCTGGTAACAGGCTTCTCCCCGCTGCATCGCTATCCGGCAAGAGCTGCATCCGCTGGGCAGGGGCGCTGCGGAAGCCCGAGCGCTCGTCCCTTTGGGAACAGCATCGAACACAATCCGCCAAGTCCTGCAGTCCCGCAACTGACGCATCTCTTTGCCACATCATCCTCTTCGTTATTGCTTTTTGATTTTCCACAGCCAAGCTTTTCCCAAACCCTAGAAACGTCGTTCCTGATCGCCCACGCTCTCCACAGCCTAACGCCAGTAGGTAGTGTTTTTCAGGAAATACCTTGTTTGTGTCAATAAAGTGTCTCTAAACGCACTTGCTCTGGTTGGGCTGTGTGTATCTGCTGTCTGTACTATGGCTTCTACCTCCCTCCCCAGCCCGCGCCAACTCCGTTAACTCCCCATCGGTGGTATCTTCCCGCAGAGCAAAAAATGCATTTAGCAGTCTAGAACTAAACGGTATAAATGTGTGATGCAGCCCTCCTTCCCTCTCCAAATCAAAGGAATGCAAGAGTTGCCAGTCTTCCCTCCCGCCGGACACCCAGTAAGTTTCCCATCACGTGGTGAGGGTGTAACTCCAAGACAGACAGGCCTAATGAGGGGAGGGGCCAGACTCCTCAACCAGTCTAGGCTAACAAGGAAGGCAAAGCAGTCTCCCGATGTCCACCTTCCTGGAAGGGCCAAGGCACAGAAGGGAAAAGTTGAGTAAGATGTTGTCCCTGGGAGTCACAGCATGTGTTAATAGGCTCCTACGGTAATGGTACTGCTGGGCGCTCCTGGGGTGCGGGGGGGCAGTCGGTTGAACATCCTGCTCTTGGTTTTGGCTCAAGTCGTGATCTCAGGGTCATGAGACTGAACCCCACTTTGATTCTCTCCCTCTCCTTCTGCCTCTCCCACTAATAAATCTTTCAAAGTACGGTTAATAAGGAAAAAAAGTTTTCTTAGTATAGTACTTGCCACTCTATGAAGAAACACACAGACACTGGGGTGCCTGGGTGGCTCAGTGGGTTAAAGCCTCTGCCTTTGGCTCAGGTCATGGTCCCAGGGTCCTGGGATCGAGCCCCTCATCGGGCTCTCTGCTCAGCGGGGAGCTTGCTTCCTCTTCTCCCTCTCTGCCTGCCTCTCTGCCTACTTGTGATTTCTTAAATAAAATCTTTAAAAAAAATGAATTAAATAAAGTAATTAAATAAAATCTTAAAAAAAAAGACACAGACATATTTTATATTATCTCTAAAAAACTGAGGCTCAGAATAATGGATGGGGACCAAGGTCACACAGCTGGAAAGTAGTGTTGCTGCAATCCATACTCTGGTCTGATTTGAAGACTTCTTATCCATCTGACTTACCAGGCTGCCTGCCTTCCCAGGAAAGGGCATCCTAGACGTTGAGCATGTGTATGAGCGCACACAGACACACACACACATACACCCCTACATGCATGCACGCCCTCATCACATCTGAGAGGACCAAAACCTTTTGGGGGTGATGAGCATTAGTGAATCGAGCAATAAACACACACACCATTTATTATTTGTAGTTCAATACTTTTTTCTTTTAATTCATACTGTACTTCCATGGCTCTAGCTACTTTACATGAAGATCTGGCTGGGAAGCCGTGTATGGTTCTAGGTAATAGCAGGTAAGTTTTCAGACCTTGCGCACAGCGCCAGGCAAAGTACAGTTCTAGATCCAAATACAGAGGCCAGACAACTCAACTGCAGTCGACCGGTGTTCTTTCCCATATATGGCCCCATGCAGGTGCTGGGGGCTGCTCCCTCTGCCTCACCCACTCCACCCATTGTCAGGATTATCCAGGGGCCCCTGGGGCCTCTGACTCATCTCTCCCCACTTTGGGAGTCTAGGTTGAGTGGGGGTCGGGGGAAAAGCACCATGGGTTTGGGAAGATGACCTGGTCCATGCAGAGAGTGGTCTGGCCTTAGAGTGCAGGACAGGGAAATGTGGGGAGCCACACTACTGTTGGCAAAAATGGTTGCTTTCGTTATGCAATCTCAGCACGTGAAACCCGAGCCCAGGGCCAACTCCCCAGACAGAGCCAGCTGTCTCGCCTGGAGCGGAGGCCGCCATCTTGTTTCTGCAGCGTCTCACTGTGTTGTGAGAAGCAAGGAAGCCACGGGGCACAGATGACAGTATTCTTTACTCTTTCACATGCTGGGTACATCGTCTGGCATCAGCTCCTCTTGGCAGGCAAGGTGCTTCCCGCCAGTGGCCAAGGTTCCAGTCCAGGCTCCCAGGCCTGCTGAGGACCTCAAGTCACAACAGAGAACAATGCCCAAGACCCCTGAGCTGTCGCACCCAACACCGAGCCAGGGAGCTGGCTGGGCCCGTCCACAGCCATGGCTGGAGCAGGAGTGAGGTAACAAGGCTGGGCAGAGAGGTGGGAAGGGGTGCTCTCTACACCTTGTGCAAATTCCTGCTCCATATCAGGGAAGCAGGGGGTGTTAAGAGACGACCTTCCAGAAAAACGCTCGACTCGGACCCAAAAATGCATCTTCTGGAAGAAAACATAGAGTTGGAGGGAGGGGGGCCAGCCTGCTGGAGATTGGGGGATGAGGGTCAAGGATGTTAAGTGGTGGATGGGATGATTGTCCCACAGCCTAGAGACAAGGGGTCGGGGGAGGAGAGAGTCAGGAAGACAGGTTCTCAAGTTTCCTACTGGAGTGGGCAGGTGAGGTCCAGGGGGTGTGGGGAGGGAGATCACAGCCCTGCCACCTGGGGGCCCTAGGGAGGAAGGGGCCTCGCTCTAGCTGTTCTGCAGAGCTAAAGCAGCAGCACAGCATGGCACAGAGAACAGCCTTCTGAGACCACAGTCCAGAAAGATTCTTCTCCCTGGTCCTTTCTCCAAGACTTCACCCTAGAGATGCTGCCCAGAAATGATTTTAGACATGGTCCACGCTTGTGTCAGGACAGGGACAGGGAGAGAAGCCATTTCTAGCAAAGCATTCTTCTTGAGGTTTCTTGATCCCTCTCCCCCTTCCTGTAATCCCAGGTTCTTAGGGTCAGTGCTCTATGACAACCCCAGGATTTTAGGCAAAGCTTCACAATTAATCAAAACCCCAACAAGGTTTGAACTGAGTCAAAAGAGAAGTACTAGGACCAGGAATGACTTCTCTCCAGTGTTTCTTCTAGTGAGGAGGAGGAAGGATGGACAGATGAAAGGCTTCACAGCCTAGAGACAAAAGATGAGCTTATATTAATCCAAGATGGTGCCCTTCTTGCCATTATCCTCCTCCTCCTAGCTTAGAGAAAGTCCCTTCCCAAACTAAGACTAGGCCGACAAAGGAAGACACACCCTCCTAGATTAATAATGGGAAATACAACACACCTGATCTCCTTCTCCCTGCCTCACTAGGCCTCCTTAGTCCTGTTGGCTCATAAAGAAGAAAGTTTAACTATCCTGGATTTCCCAGGAACCCTGACACTGCCCTACTACTCTACACACCAGGAAGCTCTAGCCCAGAAGGCTTGTTCTCTCCAAGTTTAAGAAAGCCCTACCTTGCCAGTCTCCAACACAGCCTAATAAAGACAATGCCCACACTAGAACCTATCTTAGAGATGGTCCAGCTCAACCCCCCTCCCGTTACAAAGGAAGATACAGCAACTCAGGTAAGGGAAGTGACTTGTCCAAGAGCAGAGCCAGGACTTGGGCCCAGGTCTCCTAACTTAGCCCAGTGCTCTAATAAAGAGCTGCTGATCCTGCTGCCCTTGTCCCAGGGAGGTGAAGGGGAGAAGCGAGGCGTTGCAGATGTGAGTGGGTTTTCCAAGGCCATAATTCCTTCAAGGGAGCTGGGATGGAAGGACAGACCCTGTAGCTCACTGCCACCTGGTCAGAGATGCTGCAGCATCTTTTGAATGCAAGCTCTCAAACGTGACCCCAGGAATCCTCGCGGAAAGATTCCCACATGACCAGGGTCCTTACGTGAACAAAAACAAAGCACAGGCTGGAAGGAATTACACAAAGGATGTGGTTCTCATGCTCCCGGGAACAGCTACAAGCCAAGCTGCTGGGCTCGAGCTGCCATGTTACTGATCAGTTTCACTCCCAGACTTAATCTGCAAAGGTGCGCTTCCTTGGACAGGTTACTGAGTGTGGGGAGAAGGTTTTGTTCAGGAGTGAATAAAGGTGTTGGGTCTTCTGCTTTGAAAGTTAAACACAGTATTAGAACAGAGTGCCCACAAGAGATCCATGATTCTTAGGAATGAGGTAGGCCGAGGGACCTTCCCCATGTGTACACAGTGTGTCCCGGGTTCAAACCCCCAGGGTTCCTCGGATATACTAAGCATCTCCCTTCCTGTCACTTCCTCCTCCCTGGGATGGCCAAAGAGGTAAAGCAAAAGCGAACAGCTCTGTGCAGCCAAGCCCCCTGACATCACTTTACTCCCAGCAGAGAAACCACTGGAAGTCACCCCAAAGGTCCCACCACGGGACCATCAACAACTGGATGATTTAAATAAGTATTAAATTATGAATGGAATAAAGGAGAGAATTTATCACTTTTGCTTTCAAAAGTTTCTGAGAATAATGTTGGCCACTGGATCCTGCGGCAGGAAAATTTCTAGCAGTCTGCACTGTTCCTCCTCCTTTGGCCCGGGGCCCACAAGCCCCGACCATCACTGGAGTGTCTCCCGATCCAAGTCCTGGACAAGGATGAGGAGTGACCCCCCGTGACCTGTGGGCACATGCACCTTGCACAGGCATGATTCCAGCCCTGGAATCTCCTCTCCTAGAGAAGGGATATCCATTCTAGCTGATTCTCAGCCCACTCCCCTGAGGCAAGTATCCTTTGTCTTCCCATCCTGCCCTTAGGCAGGATATTTCTTAGACTGAGAAGTCAAAAGCTGTCTTTGATTGTCAAAGGGGGATGCTCAGGCCATTCCAACAGAAGAACATGACTTGCTTTTCTTTGCGGCTAGATCAGCGATAAAATCCTCCTTTCCTTTGACCTCCTATGTCAAGAGACCCCCAGGAGAACAAGCAATCTGGAAGAGTCTTCCCGGCCAAACTAGTATGATCCTTTCCCAACCAAGGAACCGAGGGGCTGGCAGGATTCCTCTGATCATTACACAGACAAATAGCAGTTAAATGAATGAAAAATGCTAATCGTGCCCAGAAGGCCCCTGCAAGGTCAGATAAATGCCCGTGTCCGAGGGAGCCAACTCCCAACAGGCCCTGAGTGACTCACTCTCCTAACCAAAGGTCTTCTTTCTCCTCCTGAGTAGTCTCGTACCTCTCTGGGGCCAGAGGCTAGAGAAGGCTTTGCCTCCTCTGCCACAGCTCCCACTCTCAAGTCTGAGGAACGGGATTTGGAATAGCCTCCTCGTGGCGCAGAGGCTCACTCTGGCCTTTTCCTGCACAAATGCAATGCACCTTTGCCAAATGCATTCTTTCCAAAAGCCTAGGTCTCCTACCCTGTGCGGAGTGTCTTCGTTGTCTCCCTTAATCAAAGTCAATCCTTCCCTTATAAGGAAAGGATGCTGGCAGCCAAGTGAGCGCTTGGAGATCGGTGCTCACTACTCCTACGGCGTTCTCTGTGAACCTATGATCTGATTGTACAGTGCTAGGGCACTCCCTCCCTCCAACCCCGGACGCCCCTAGGACACCCTGACTCGTCCCGGAAATCAAACTATCAGCTCAAAGTGAAGAAATTAGAGCCACAGGCCTGACTGGCTCATAACCACTCGGAAAGGGGTTTAACGAGATCCAAAATGCTCCATCCTGGCTAATAAACGATGTGCTCTTAGGGCACAGAGAAAAAATAGGGCTTTAGGCACTAAAAAGTGACACTTCACCCAGATCCAGCCTGGGAGAAGACCAGAGAGAAGGGGGAAGGGGGCGGGAAATAAGAAATTCCCAGCCCTTACTGGGTCCACACCCTACAGGGGTCAGGGGAAGGTGCAGGGGTGAGGGAGGAGGACACCATCCTGCACACGTGTCCTCGGGAGCCTGCAGCTCAAGGCCCAGTCCCACAGGGGCAGCCTTCCCAGCTTTCCAGCCCTCCGCCTCGCTGGGGGCGCATGGTCCATAGACAGCGGGGTGGGAGGGAGGGGGCTCAGGTGGCAGAGTTTGGACGGGTTCTTGCCCTTGATGCTTCCAGTTCACAAGAGAACACCTGGGGAAGCGTGGGGTAGGGAAGAAAAGATTCTCTTTTATTTTGGAAACAAATCAAGAGGGGATTCGGGAATGAAGCACCTTAAGCCCCTTGAGACTTCGAGACCCCAGGGTCTTCACAGGCATGACTTTGGCTCAACAACATTTCCCTTCTCAGAGCCTGGAACGGCCAGGAGGGGAAGGGCAGGGACAGGGGTTGGGGGAGGATCAGGGGAGGTCGGTGCTGAGAGGTGGTCCCTGCCCTCCTCGGCCCCTCCGCCGACCAGCACAGGAGGCGGGCCCGCTCCTTCTCCCTGGTACATAGGCATTATCTCTTTTTAAAATCTGTATATAATATATATATATTTATATTCTGTATATATATATATTTATATATATCTATTTATACGGTCTATGTACACGTATTGCACGGGCCTCTCGCAGCCCCCCCTGCTCCTGCCTTGTCAGTGATAGCGGTTCCTCTTCTCTTCACTTTCTGACGTGTAGTCTCGGGACCTGATGCCATTCTGGAGATTGATGAGCGAGTCCTTCATCTGGAAGACAGGGAAGCCCGCCCAGCCCCGGGTTGGTGCCCTCAGTGGGCTTCTCCACCACGCCCACCAAGGGCGGGTCCCCTAGCGCAACATCGAGTTCCAGGAAGCTGGGCCCCTAAGACAAGGGGGATTCTCCTAGGATGCTGCCTCCAGCAGAAAGGGGACAGCCGATCTAGCACTGGGAACCCTTGGGGTGAGGTTTCCTGTGTCTTAATGATTTGTGGCCCCTGTGTTGCTCGATTAAGAATTCTTTCTCTCTCTCTCTCTCTGTCTCTCTCAGGGCGCCTGGGTGGCTCACTTGTTAAGCGTCTGCCTTCGGCTCAGGTCATGATCCCAAGGTCCTGGGATCAAGCCCCACATCCGGCTCCCTGCTCAGCGGGAAGCCTGCTCCCTTACCCTCTGCTGCTCCCCCCGTTTGTGTTCTCTGTCTCTCTCTCTGTTAAATAAATGAATAAAATTTTTAGGGAAGAAAAAAAAGAATTCTCTCTCTCTCTCTCTCTCTCAGGGTGCCCGGGTGGCTATGTGGGTTAAGAGTCTGCCTTCAGCTCAGGTCATGATCCCAGGGTCCTGCAATCGAGTCCCACATAGGGGTCCTTGCTCAGTGGGAAGTCTGCTTCTCCCTCTACACTTCCCCCCTGCTTGTGATCTCTCTCTCTCACTCAATAAAATCTTGGGAAAAAAAAATTCTCTCTTTCAAAAAAGAAAAAATTTCTCAAAGCATTCCACTGCTATAAGGAGCCACACGAGGCTGTCTTCTACTCATTCCAGGTGGTTTCCCCATCAATCCTGAAGACCATATACTCCCATCTTGTGCATTTTGCCACCTTATTTTCCCAGCCCGGGGCTCTTGTCTTCTTGCCTATTCCAATCTCACCCATCGTAAGGCCCAGAACAAGTCCAAACGTTCTCTAGCTCACCATCCACTTCCTTTTTCCTGGCTGCTCATAAACCACTTGTTGGGACTCCACACTAGGGTCATCTGTAATCATTTTGTTTCATGTGTGGTGGATAGCAACAGACACTTTGGGTGCCAAGCGAGACCCGACAACTGAGCAGGCTTCTAGCTGTACCCACATCATGAATTAACCTTAACTGAATGTCTTAACCTCCATGAAGGAAGAGGCACACTAACACTGTCAGGTCATGGCCAGGAGTCTAAATGGGGCAGAGTCCCAGCAGCAGAATCCTAATGGGTCTGTCATACACAACACATTTACATACCACCTTGACCTAAGCTGCCCTGGGACAACATGGCTAACATTTCATGGGCACATGGCTATGGATTTTGAAATCCTCTCTCCCTCTGCCTAATCTAGTTTTCTTCTTTCTCTCTGGTTCTTCTATATACCCTTTGCTCTGTAGGGATGCTCCAAAGGGGTCTGTTATTAATCTTCCTGAAGTTACTTTTAAAGGGAATGAAACGGGCACCTGGGGGGTGTCCGTCTGTTAAGCGTCAGCCTTCGGCTCAGGGCACGATCTCAGGGTCCTGGGATCAAGTCCTACAGCAGGGATCGAGCCCCCGCTGAGCAGGAAGCCTGCTTCTCCCTCTCCTGCTCCCCCTCCTTGAGCTCACTCTATTGCTCTAATAAATAAATAAGAATCTTTAAAAAAGTAAAATAAAATAAATAAAGGGAATGAAACAAAACACCTATCCTAACGCTCATAGAGTTGAGTCCTCCACCCTATACATCTGACCGCCCCATGCTCCAATGTAAGGGACCCCATCCTGACACCGGATTCTGGAGGTCGTTCAGTCCAACTGCCTCCTACTTCATTCATAAGTTTCTTATCTGACACCACCTGGTCAACCCTTGGGCACTTCCGGTGATAGAATCTCGAGCCTTCAAAATAGCCCATTCCATTCCTGACTAGCTTGTCAGTGGTCTGTTTTTATTTGATTACTTGAAGCTCCCTTTCCCTGTAACTTCTAGCCCCTGGGGCCCCACGAGCATTCAATCTATCCTTCTACCTGTTGGACCTCAAGGTCTGAAGCCTATCCTGTTTTCCTCACCCCATCCTTCCTTCTCCTAAGTGTATCTTTAATTTGATCAACTTTTCTTGGTATCACAGAGCTCCTAAGCACCCTGCAATGCCATTTACCCCTTTTGTTAAAAAAACAAAAAAAATCCATGGCTCCAAAGCTAAATATGATATTCTAGAACACATTAAATTGGATCCTGATAGCCACATTAAAATGCTCTCTCCTCGATCTACAGCTAAGACCACACTATGAAGGGGAGTAAGATTTAATATTAATGAGGGCCTCCCCCGTGCCCTCAAATCCTGACAGCAATTCCACGAAGTCACAATTGTAATTCCCATTTTATAAAGGAAGAAACTGTGAAGTCACTAATATTAAATCCCTTGCTCCAGGTCACAAAACCAGTCCGTGGCAAGGCTGGGATTCCATCTCAAGTCTGGCCGACCACCAAACATAAAGAACTCCTTAGGAACAGAAATTTTAATGGACAAATTTTTCATCTCCTATCTTCTTAATTCTCTTGGAGGGCAAAGTTAGCCTCTTGCTGTCTTAGCAACTACAAAGGAGTTCTAAATGTTAACTTCTTCTGGGGGAAGGAAGAGAAGCTCCCTCCTTTGATGAAACTAAACTTGTTGATTTTGCACCGGAAGGATTTTCTTAAAGAGATGAACGAATGCAGTTATTGGAAGGAACACAGGCACCTACACTAGAAGATGTCACAAAGAGATGACGCAGTACTAACACCATCTTCCCAGACTACCTGTGCTCCTGACAGAGAGTGACGTGTTGGGGGTTGTGTGATGGTGTGTGTGTGTGTTGAGGGCGGGGGGGCGGGGGGGGGCATACAGCAAAAGGAACTAGAAACATATGCCCTCTCGGAAGACAAATCTCTGTGAAAGGAGGTTCTCCCCTTTAAATGCCTGTCAGATGGCCACGAGTGACCAAGGGGGGAAAAAAATAAAGGAGTTCTTCAGTCTAACCTACTGCTTTCTTGCTGCAAATTTCATTGTTATCGCTTGGGGAGAACACCTGTGTTTCCAACAACCCATTCCAGGATGACTTTAAAATCAGAACAATGGATGGCCCAGGGGAAGAATGAACAGGAGGGTGAGGTCCAGTGGGTGGGGGTGAGGATGGGGACAGGACGGGGAGATCTCCCAGAGCACAGGGAAGCAGCTCATCTTCGGAAGATGAGGGCAAGGAGACAAAGTGGGGACATCTCACCTGGTCAAGAAGCATTACCGAGGATTTGATGATCTCTCTCCATTTTTGGAGCTCTGTATCGTGGTACTTTTGTTGGGACTCCAAGAGCTGGGCCCATTCTGTCTGAGACTGGGGTAACCTGTGGGGCAGAAGAAGGGGTACCCCGGCAGCTGGAGTTATGCTCAGTGGACTGTCCTGTGCTCCCAGACCCCTAAAGGACAGAGAGTCACATCAGACTGCTTTGTCCTCTGCTCAATGCCCCCGGCTCCCCTGTGCCCCAGGTCAGAAGCAGACTAAAGCTACACGGACAGTTTTCAGAGCCCACTTATGGGCTCATCCCAAAGGGTTACCCACTGGATAAGGGAAGTGGAGCCGTCCCACGGAGACCGGATGGCAGGAGCGGGGGCACGGTACCAGGTGGGATGGAGGTGGTGGCCCAGGGAAGAGGCAAGGATTACCTTTCTTGGAGCCTCAGACCCTGCCAGGCGGTGAGGGTCTGGGTGGTGTATTCCAACATCCAGAGTTTGTAGAAGAGCATTATGTTAAGGACAACCAGCAGCACCAGACTGGGAAGGAGACAAAGGGGACAAAGGCGACAGGCATGAGAGGTCATCTGAGAATGCATGCAACCTTGAAAAGCCTGGGATCACCCCCCACCCCTCCAGAGGCAGCTGCTGTCCTTGACCATAGGTCACCTGAAGCATGGCAGTAAGGGAGGGAGGAGGAAGGATGCAGCGAGGGGGAGAGGGAGAGAGAGCAGCGCTCTCATCTGGAGGGGCCGGGACATAGCAGGAGCGCCATGGAGAGGCACGTGGGCGAAGGCATTGGGAAAGAGACACACATAGGAGCCCCCTAGACCCAGGGTGCCTGGGGGAAGAGGTAAGATGGAGAGGAAAAGAGATGAAGGGTAAACGAAGCAATCAGAGAGCCAGTACCTGAAACAGATCCTAATGGGAGCAAGGAGGAAAAATGGGGAGGAGGCAGAGGTTAGAACAGGCCAGTGCTGAGATGGGGAGGGCTGCACTGTAACCAAGCCAGGGAGCAAGTGAGTCTGGGGGGAAGAAACACTGAAAGTGAGGACACGAGGACGAGGAGACCCAGCAAGCAAGGAGCAAGAGACAGCAGCTGCAAACAGATCTTAGTAGGTCAAGGGTGACACGCAGAGGCATGTCCTCCTACCCAGCGAACCGGACACACGACAGAAGGGCGAGGCTGTGGACTATCGGCCTGATCTCCCCAACAGGGGTTAGCACGATGTCCTACAGCACGTCTCGTCCTCATGCCTGGCTGGACCCGTGGGGGTCACGAGGTTGCCCGAGCTGGGCTAGCATTGCTTAGAGCCAGGAGATGGTAAGGACGACCCTGGGGGCACAGAGGGCCACCAAGAGATGGGGGAGCCTCAGGGGCTGCCAAAAGGTCATTTTAGGTTCGTGGCAGAGAGATGATTTGCAGAGCAAGGGGATCTAGAGACACATAGAACTGGGTACAGTGCTGGTGCAATGTTTCAGGGTTCTGAAATTCTGATGAAGTTCCCTAGCTTCTCTGAACACCCTTAACTACCCCGCTGGGGCTGCACTGTGCGTGGGCTGAAAGCGTGGACGGAAAGCTCCCTGCACACAGGAGCCCCCCGTGACGGCCAGTTTTATCATGAAAGGGGTATGAGGACATTTAGGGACACACACAAGAAAAGGGAGACAGAATGATGGAAAAGGACCAACAAAGAACATCTTATGCTGTGCCTTCGACCTTTCGGGGGTGTGTGTGTGTGTGTGTGTGTGAGAGAGAGAGAGAGAGAAGAGAGGGAGACTGCGCTCTTCTCTGTGCCTCCAGCACTACAGAAGCAGATACTCCTGGAGCTGACAGCTTCCAGTCCCTGACCCCATCCAGGGCTCTGTGCCTTCTCCAGAACAATCTCTAAATTTCACGCTGACTTGCAATGACGCTGCCTCTAACTGTACCCACATGCGCCAGAGGACCTGAACGCCCGCCTCTTTGGCGTGGGCTGCGTATATCCTACCTCCTGCATTTAGGTCTGTGTGTACAATTCTGCCTGTGCTCCGTGGAGGTCCACGGACACCCCTGTAAGCGCCCCCCCATGGTGCCCACGCCTTGTCTGTGGCCCCGATTTCTTCTCATACCCGGCGCTGTCCTCGGATGGTCTCATTCTCACCCGGGGCTCTCATGCTATCGCTAACTAAATCAGCATCCATGAGCCATATGCCTCTCCGCCTCGCCCAGGTCTATATCAGCAAGTGCTGTCCCCTCCCCCTGGATTCCCTACTGCAACGTGGGACACAGCTGGAGCCCAGAGCATCTTCTCGGACAGCTCTGCACCCCGACCCGGATTTCTGTGAATGACACAACCATCTCCAGGCGCCCACCGCAGTCCTCCCCCTTCTTCGGCTACCCAACCAGATGGCTAACGGGTCCTCCGTCCCCTCCTTGAGGGACAGTCATGCTCCCCTATGCCGCTGCCCCTTACTTGGACCAGCCTGCCTGCCTCCAGCCCTTTCTTCTCTAGGCCTCCTGCTACAGGCAGGCAGAGGGACTTAAAACAACACCACCACCTGATCTTAGCCAAAAGGCCCTGAAGTGATAAAACAGCAACGCAGAAAGCCAATCCTGTCACATTCCAGAGCTTCCTGACAGGTTTGTCTGTGCCTCTGCTTCTGCCTCTCTGAAAACGAGTTATGGGAGCCTGACCGAGTCGGGAGAGGGTGTCATAGAAGACACACCCAGAGACAGGCCAGTCCCCAGTGCAGAGCAGGCAGGACCCCCATCTGGGCATCTCCCATGTCACACCTGCCTGTGCCCCCCCCCAAGCTCACAGCACACCCCCATCTCCAGGGAAGGCGGTGGGGTGGGGGTGGTCCGGCAGCGGGCCGAACCAAGCAGAACAGCAATCTGCACTCAGCCGCCCGTCCCAGGAACTCCCGGCTCCCAGCGGTTCAGGGACGACCCCAGCGCCCTGGGCTCCTCCGTGGACAGTGGGCCCTCCCACACTACCTGTGCATTTCTTCCCACTTCGTCTCTCCCTGCCCAGGGTCCTCCTGGGAACATTACTGCGTCTACTGTTCTATAACGTGATGGCAACCTTGTAAATTATTTACAATAATATAAGCATATATTTCGGGACAGTCGTCATCGATTTTGTCTGGCTTTCCTGCCAAAGTGTGGGCCCAGGCGTGCCCCGATCCTGGCCCCCGGACCAGAGCAGTCTCAGGACCTCCCTCACACGTGAATGAACGGGCTTCTCAGACGCTGTGCGGCGTCTCCGTGTTAGCATTTCTCCAACAGTGTAGTAATTCTGAATTTCCTGTCTGTCTTACCCACTTGAAACTGAGTTGCCAAGGGCATGGTTGCTGTATACAGTGTTCTGTTCCCCCTCCTGAGGGCCTAGCTTACTGCAGATGCTAAATCGAACAGAGAAAAAGAAACAAAGCAGCAAGGAGTGATGGACAGAGCTAGTGATCTGAAGAGAGGAGGCTAGAGGACAAAGGCCAGGGCCACGGGAAGGGGTGCGCACACGCCCAAGGAGCCAGCGGGCAGGGAGGGAAGGTGCTGGGGCAGGGGCGGGGAGGAGAGCTGAGATCCCTTACACACAGCTGATAACCAGCAGCAGCTTGGACACACTCTGCAGATGGAAACTGTTAGGGGTGTCCTCGGGGATATGCCGTGTCTGCGTGGAACCTGTGGGGAGAGTAAAGAGGCCATCACCACGGCGGCTCACGAGCCCTCTGGCTGCTGTGACAGGGGTCACGCACAAGCTTCGGGGAATGACGGAGAGTTGTCCATGATGTTTTCCCAACAATGAGAGGAGAGATACACCCAGCCCTCCAAAAGGGCAAGGGAAGCCCCCCAAGGGCAAGGTCATGGGCTGGATCAGGCGAAGTGGACATTCAAGTCACCGAACAAACAAGAGACTCAACAGCCTTATGCAGCGAGGACATGCGGAGCGGGGACAAAGTAGCCGTGGCACAGACAACCGCACCGGGCTGGGACCAGCGCCGGCTTTCCGCTCAGGCTGTGCCTGTAGCTGGTGCCGGGACGCTGACCAAGTCTCAGCTCCCCTGGGAGACCCAGTGCATTCACATGTGTCACATCCGCTACGTAAGGGAGGGGGACACAGAAGGCGGGCACCGTCCTCCTTTCCTGCTCCCATCCTGAGGCACACCCCGGGGTGTGCAAAGCACGGCCTGAAAGACTCTGGACTGGTGGTCTCTATGGCCACATGTCGCCAGGACTGAGTGAAGACATGAGGTTGTGCGTAGCTGGATGCAAAGAGGGAAACAGGTCAAGGCGGGGGGTGGGGCAGGTGCGGGGGCTGCCTCAGGCTCCCTGACATCTGTGTCAGGAGGGCACCTCTGGCCTGAGCTGCAGCTTTTCCCCGGTGCATTTGCCAAAAACCTGGAAGCTGCTCGTTTGAGTCCATCGAGGCAGGCATGGGAGTTCAGGGAACTTCTGTTCAGCAGACCCCACGTGTGGGTTCAGCAGGGACCGAGGAACATAAAGGGCGAAGGGGAACAGGTAGCGGATCCAGAGGTGAATGATGAGTCAGTGGCAAATTACATACGATCTGTACCCATGGACGCAAAAGGAGCGCGTGTGTGTAGGCCCCGGCACTCGGCACAGGCAAGCTGCTCGGGGCCCCAAGCCCCACCCCCACCTCCAGCAGGTGCGCACCTGCTACGTGTTTGATCCTGTGGCCCACGTCTTCATCGGTGGGTGTGGTGACGGGGCTCATCACCTCTTCCAGGTGAGGCACCCGCAGGTGGGCATGGGGACGCTTCCTCCTCCGAACGGCCGGGGCCTTGCTGGTCTTCTCTTTGGGAGACTGTCTGTGCATCTCAGCCAGGTACGTGCTCTCCGTCTTGGCCAGCTCGCTCTCTGTCCGAGAGAGAAGGCCACCTGCCTCCACCTGCAGCTCGACCCACTGGCCTCCAGAGACAACGCTGCCTCTGCCCAAGCAAGCCCGCTCTCCGAGAACCCTTTTCCCACACTGCATGCGGGGACGCTGAGTGGCAGGGCAGGGGTCCCTCGGGGGCAGCGACAAGCCTCAGGAAGTTCCACTGGGACGTACCCCCAGCCAGACACCCCGCTCTGGGTTCTGCTCAACACTGTGCAGAAACGTAGGTTCCCGACATCTGCGCCCCCGTGCGGACAGCTGGGGGCACGTCCAGGTCCTCAGGGACGCATTCCCAGGCTCACCCTTCCTCTCCGTACCGAATTACCCCCAGTGTGATGAGAGGTGGTGGTCACATGCCGGGGGTGGGGAGGGCTGGCCACAGACCCCTCTGAAGTTACCCGCACAGCCTCTCGGAAACGCACGTGTGCCCACGTGTGGCCCCCACTTCCGTGCTTCCCATGCCCGACCGGTGGCAGCTGCGCGGCGGAGCCCGTGTCGGCCCTGCTGCGCCAGTGCCAACGGCTACAGCCCTGCTCACCGAGGTGGCGGAAGTAGTCCTCCAGCCCACTCCAGAAGTTCTTCTCGATGAACGTCTTCACCAAGCCCCAGGGCTGTTTGCGGTAGCGCAGCTCTGTGGAGACCCTGAGGAACAAGCCAGGAGCGAGATCAGCTGTTTCCCGGGATCCCTGCTCTACCAGACAGGCCCTTCGCACCACACCACGGTGTCATCTCAGCTCCCTGACCACTTCCGGAGGTCCGTGGAATGGGCAGATGGACCCTCCCTTTACAGGTGAGAAAATGGGAGTTCTAGAATAGTCCTGTAGACCAAAGGCTAACATAGAAGGGCTCCTGACAGTGGGCCCACAGGTCTTTCATGAGGCCACACCGCCTCCTTCAGATGGGGCCAGGAAGCCGGCCGGCCGCGGGGGTCTTTGTCTTCTTCTGTAGACACCTGCTAGTCCAGATTAGGCTCTGGGGTTCCGTCACTCCCACCACTAGGGGACTCATCTGCCACCGGCCCTGGCTCCCGCCTCTCCACTCCCCAAGAGCAGGCCACCTCTTGCATTTTTCCAAGTATTCTCTCTCCCAGTCACGGGTCTCTCTGCTGCCCATGCTGTCTGCACACCAGCCCCTTCCCCTCCTCTCCTCCATGGCCGTGTCACCACAGCTCCCAGTTAATGCTCCCATTTTTTAAGGCTGCCTGGCCCCCTTCCCTGCTGTCCTCGGGGACACTGCGGCCTAATGCGAGCCAACCGATGCTTGCAAGTCACCCCACCATCCCCTTCTGCCCTGCCACCCAGCAAGTGTCACGGGGTTACAGGGGAGGGGCGCCTTTCTGGGGGGGGGCGGTGCATCAGTAACAAGCTGCCTCTGGGTGGCCTGGACAGAAAGGACATGTCATCAAGAGATACTTCAAAAAAGCTGGAAGAGAGAAGCCTAGACATGGTGTGGGGCAGGATGGTGGGGGCAGGAGGGAGGAGAGATGATGGAGGCGCACAGGCACCCAACAAAAAAGTATTTTCAAAGAAGAGGATGAGAATGATGCGGCCCTTTCTGAGATGTGGGGCTCGGAACGTCTCGAATCCTGAGAGGGCTCCCTGGGGCCCTTCACCAAAGCCCCGTCTTACGGCGACAGCACAAGCGAGGTCACGTGTGCACGCGGGGCACCTCCCGGAACCCACGGGGCACTCCGGCCACCCACCTGAGCCGACTCTTGTTCCGAGCCACGCGGGTGAGCGTGTAGCGGTTGATGGTGTAGAAGTAGTCGTGGTAGGGCACGTCGTGCGTGAGGACCTCGGCGTCGATCACGTAACATTCGCTCTCCTGGCTCGCCTTGTACATGGTCTGTTGGGACGGGGGACGAAACAGGAGACGTGGTGGGAAGAGCGCCGCCCTCCCTTCTCTCCCTGCACCCACCCCCGACTTCTGGGCGGAGACGGGGCCCCCCAAACCTGTGGAAATGGCAGCCCAGCATGTATCCCCGCCTTGGGGCGCAACGACACAGGCACCCAGATTCCTCTTCACAACGTCTACCCTCAATCCTTCAGACGGGGCAGAGGCTCTTCCTGCCGCTCCTCTACGCCCCCGCCCGCGGCTCACCTGCGTCTCCCTGACAGTGGCAGTTTTCGGAGCCAGAGGGTTGGTGAGGGTGATGGTGTACAGGATCACTCGGCTCTGGTTTCCGTTCTCTTCCTTCTTCCACGGATGGAAGATGATATCTGAGGGTGGAGAAGAGCCCCGGAATGAGGGCGGGAGGGAGGCAGGCCCGCACCATCTCTGAATTTCCCCTCCCAGCGAACCCTTGACTGTACTGGCGGCCGGCTGGCCCCCAATGGGAAGCCAATGGGAGCCCGAGGGCCCCGGGAGGAGGGTGGGAGGAGGGGGAGTCAAAACAGAAAGAGGCCCATTGTAGCGCTGCCGAAACTCTACACAGGGCTCCAGAGTGCTGATTGTTCCTGGGGCCGGGACAGGCCGTCCGGGGGCCACCTGCGGGGGTGCTGGCAACACTGGAGTCACTGTGATGAGGGCCTGGGATCTTTGGGAACAAGTCCTCTCCTCTAAGGCATGGCCTCTGAGTGCCCTCCGTCTGCCCTCCCCTCCTGGCAGAGGGCGACGCTGATGCCCGGATGTTCTTTCATGGCCAGAGCCGCAGCCCCTGCGGTGGGGCAGAACAGGGGCAGGGGGATGAGATGGGAGCAAAGCAGGAAGGTGCAATGTCCTGGATGTGAATCCTGGCTCACGTCCGACTGGGCGACATGGCTCCTGGGCAAAGTGAGGACAGCTGGAGCTCGGGGTTCCTCACCAGTAACCCCAGGGATCACAATGCTCGCACACACGGCAGGCCCAAGGGTTACGCGAGATGGTGTCACGTGCTTGGCGCGCCTGGGGTGGGGGGATGCCTGGCAATAAGGGCTCGAGGCAGTTCTCTGCGAGACCGTGAACCCTGGGCAGTCTTGCTCGCTGGTGGGCCTTTGGGGCCTTGCGCACGGTGGGATGGGGGAAGGAGGAACACACAGGGCTCTGGGACGGGAAGGGGGGCCCCCCGTGCCCTCAGGGAGCCTGGGGAAGGAGGAAACTTGGGAAGGAGAGGATGACGCGTGTCCCGAGATGAACTGACCGGAGAAGCGCCGCTGTTCCATGAAGTCCCGCTGGAAGGGCGAGTCCGTGAACAGCAGGTCGTAGAGCTTGTCCACGCTGAAGTTGAAGACCTCGTTCACATACTGCCGGCCACTCAGGTCCTCGTAGAAGGCCTGGACCTCCCCTGCACAGAAGAGGATGAGAAGGAGGGAATGAGGGCTGAGGGGCGGCGGCCCCAGGGACAACGGCCAGGGTACTTCGGGGTCATGGGCCCCTAAGGAAGGGCAGCCCTCATGGGTAGCAGCTCATGACCTCGCATCTGTCCATCTCCTCCTTCGCCAGCACGCACACAGCTCACTTGAACCAGTAGCCTTCCTTGACAAAGACTACGGGAATGTTCCGCTTGTTTTTCCATTTTCAAGCCTTGCTAAGGAAGCTGATCTCAGATGAAGATTTAAATGAAGGAGGATTTCCTGAACCTAAAAGCTATCAGTTATCCAGAGTCTGTAAGTTAAGCATGACGGAGGACACACGGCCCTGCAACTATGGCACAGGGGCATTAAAGGGACATGGGTTCATCTGGAAAGTCCAGCTGGGCTGGACTGCAGGGCGACCGTAACTACACGGAGCTGGCTCCTCTTCCATAAGGCGGCCGGCCGCCCCCAGGATTTCAATGCCTGTCACTTTTCTCAGGTTTCTATCTGCTCCAGGAGAATGTGCCTGGGAGTAGAGGTGTGTTGCTAAAGTCCCGGCACCCCAAGCCCTCGGCACCCCAGAGTCCCTAATCACTGCACCTACAGAGGCTGCCGTGCGGTCTCAAGCAAGAAGCTGACATTCCTGGTGCCGCTGCGGCTCAGAATCATACAGAGCCGGTGCCTGTGACCGGACAGGATAAGCACAGTCGGGAGGGAATGGTCACGTCTGAGTTGATGTGCGTGTTGTGCAGTACCCAACCTGTGCAATCACTGGCACTGGCCTGGCATCCTGGATGGGACTGGGGGAGCTGGCCGACGGTGAGGACATCACTCCAGGGGACCATCGGAGAGACCGTCCACAGGTGTTTAAATGAGCACTGTCTACGTACACGCGCTAGTCCTAGCCTTCCCCCAAGTCCATGGATCAACCCATTTCATCAGTACTGACAATCAGGCCCCTGGGCCCCGGAATGCCAGAGGCAATGCACACCAGAACCAGGTCCTAGAACCTGACCCACTGCAGGCAGGAGTGACGTTAAGAAGTACTATCTAGAAATACTAGAGAGAAGGGCAGGTTCCAGAGTCTGAGTGACCCGGCAACACCTTTTCTCACAGCCTGGTCTAAAAAGCCAATGCTGGCGTCACCACAGCAAGCTTCTAGTAAGATCGCGTTGTTCCAGGAAGCGGCTGACTGGCACCTTCCCGTGGCACATAAACACCGCCTTGCCTTGCATCTCTATAAGAACAGAGGTGCCGGGCAAGTCTGGTCAACAGGGGAGACTTTAGTGGCAAGACCAAACTGCAGGACAACACATGACCCATTCAGTACGGACAGACAAATACGGAATGAGAAGGATCCTGCAGCGGCTATCCAGAAAATGTCCGTATGCTAATGACACATGAACCCACCCTTCTACCAGAAACCCAGAGACCAACGGACTCCAGCCTCCACACAGGGACATCCTGTTGGCCTTCAAACGGAGAGAGAAAGGGCTGCTCCGCACACCCACTTTCGAACGCCCACCTTCATCGTGGGTGTCGGAAGAGTCACTCAGCTCAGTGGGGATGTCCTCATTGTCATTGAAGTCCAGCGAAGGGGAGGTCACAGGCGCGATGATCTCAATCTTCTCCCCGATGATGTTGTCAATGGCAAGCTCCTTCTCCAGAGACCCCTCGCCCTCCAGCACCTCCTCCTCCAGGGGCAGGCCATCGAACTGGGGTGGAGACAGAGGAGTCACCCAAATAGGGCGAACTACTCCGGGTTTCCTCTCCAAAGGGAGATTAGGGACCTGGCCCAGGGAGCTCTCACGTTCACAACACAGCCCCTCAGGGGCTGGGTTGGAGTCCCGCTCTAGGGGTTTTCCCCAGCTCTGCCATGGAAGGCAGGAGAACCGAGTAGAAGGTTCTGACCTTGTACTACCATCACACAGTGCCCCAGCCCTAGCATCCAGCAGAGTCAGCTCCCAGAGCCACATCTCCCCCCTACTACAACAGGTCAGCCTGCCTCTCACGAGCGCTCGTCTGCTAAGAGGCTCCAAATCTTCCTAAGTGCTTTTTAATTTATTCTCCCCTTAGCCCTAGAAGAGAAGAGAGACAAACCTTTTTATTTTTAGGACAACCTTAGAGATGGAAAATGGAGATTAGGCACAGATGAACGACGTTTTCATTCTAAGGTCTGACCCCTGAGCCAACGGAGTATGCGGCTCCCCTCTCTGGGAATCCTTTCCAAGAATCCCCGCCCATTCTTCAACCCGCCAGTGCACACCCAACACTTCCTCTGTCAAGCTCCCATCCCTTCTGGAGCCAAGTCTCAGAGAACAAAGGCCTTTCTTAACATATTTTTATCTCTTTCGCAAAGTCTAGCACAGTGGAAAAATAAATCGGGAGCGTATACACTAGGAACTCAAAAACTAATTGTCGAATGACTGAACAGATAAAAGATTGCAGCCCTAGATTCACATGCAATTTTGACCTTGTATCAAGGCAGTTAAAAAAAAAAAAAAAAAAGACCTGGGATAGTTCTCCATAGAGGGGCCGACTTGGAGCTGTCACACCATGAACTTGGAATGGTTTCCGTGTGCTCAGAAGCCAAACAAAACCTTGTATCCAGGGCGCGGGACTACAGCATCGGAACAAGAGAGCCCATTGGCTCCTGGAGGCCTCGTGAATCACCTACCACAGGGTAAGCAACCTCCCTTGTGTCCGTGCCCCAGGCCGGGGTGCTGGGGAGTGCACTGGGCTGGGAAACAACGACTACGACGGGAGGAGGGGCAGAAGAGAGGTCCTATTGCCCATACCGAGACAGGGGCCTCGCTGCTCCCTGTGGACGTCAGCGTGCTGTTGGTGATGGACTTCTTGGGGAGCTGCGGACTGGCATCCGGCTTGGTCTCGATGCTGCTTTTGGATGAGCTGTCGTTCACTTCATTCTCTTCCACGGGGATCTCCTCACAGTAGCTGAGAGAAGACAGCACGAATCCCTGTCACCTCGGCAGTCAAGACTGCTGACTATTCTAAGAACCTCACATCTGTCTACCCGTCCCCAACTATGGGCTGTCTTGCTTCTTTGCTTTAGCCAGGATCTTCCTCTAAACACCTCCCCGCTGCTACACAACATTCCCGAAACCTCCTCCCCACCTCGCACTCCCCTCCCCATGTATGATTTCTGGCTCCAAAGTCACCTATTTTCTGCATACTCTCCTTAGATTTAACCCAACCTATGACCGTTACGTGTCTTAAACGATCTTTCTTCCATGGCATCCCATCCCATCCCAACCTCACCACTGGCAGAAACACCTGGGACATTCTGAGAATACATTTTACTTCCCACACAGTGATGGGGACTGGACCCTCCACAAGTGTCCTTTGGTGAGAACACCCAGATTCTGGATCCTAACTAGTGAGCTTCTTTGCCCTGGACATCGGAAGGTGAACCCTCCCTGGGAGAAGGGTGGGTGCCTGTCTCGGGACACTTCAGCCTCTCCCAAGGGAGAAATCAGCCCTGTCATCAGCTTCTGACTCACACTTTGCCTATCACCCCACTGGATGCAAGACAGCTCTGAGTAACATACGACACGTCTGCTCAAGACAGGCAGACGTTCACCGAGATTGAGTGGTATCGCCACTGAGGGTCACTACTCCACGCACTTTTCCTGCTTTCCACGGCTCTGTGCTTCGCATGCCACCACCGAGCCTCCATCTACCTCCCCACCTCGAGCAAGGCTAGTACGGCTTCGAGGCCCCATCCTTCTCAACACATCAAGCATGGGATACAGTGATGCTCCCTTCCCTTGGCTCCGAGCACGCGAGCTCTCCTAGTGCTCCTCCTACCTGGCTAGATGTTCCTTCAGGATTTCTTTTGCTGCTGCTTCCTCCTGCTGAGTGCTCCCAGGCCCAGTCCTCGAACTTCCTATGTTCATCCAACCATTTGTGGTTGCAGCTAATCTCCTTAGCTAGCCACTCCTAATTCCCAGGTTTAGGAACCTCGCCCACGCTTCCCTGGTAAACGCCACACTCACATCCACAAATGTCTATGTGACATCTCCATTTGGCCGGCTGTCATCTCAAACCCAACCTGCCTGATCTTCCCCCAAAGTCTGGTTTGTAGCGCTGTCCATCTCGGTTTGGAAGAGCCCTAGGCTTCCAGCTGATAAATCCAAGGAAACCTTAAAGCCATCTTTGGTTCCTTTCCAATCTGTCAGCAGATCCTTCAAAACAGACCTGATTCCACTTTCAAAATATATTCAGCAACGAACCAGTGCCTGCCATTTCTACTGCTGCCCTCCCAGCCCAAACAACCTTCACCTCTCCTCTCAATTATTCAACAGCCTCTCAGCCTCTCAGCCCATCGCCCTTGTTCCTTCCTAGTCTATTTCCAACGCAGGAGCCAGAGCGCTCCGGTTAAAACGTTAACTCAGATCTTATCCATTACCAACTCAAAGCCTTGCCACGGCTTCCCAGCCCATTTGGAGTAAAATCCAATCGTCGCACTGGCCAAAAGGCCTTCAGGGTCTGGCCCCGGCCTCTCCTCCTCCTGCTGGCCCTTTGTTCGTTCTGTCCAGCCACCCACTGGCTGTTCCCACTCACTCAGGCATCGCTCCCTAGGGAGGCTGCCACCACCATCCCAGGCCCTCTTGGAGGAGCTCCCTGGGCAGCTGCCCTCAGCCTTGCTCACCCCATCGTGTTGAAGTCGTCATCAGGGGGCACGTAGTCCTCATCGTCACTGGTAAGGCCCAGTTCATTCCCGTAGCACTGGTGAACGAAGTGCCAGAGCTCCTTGGGGCAGAGGGGCTGCGGGGACAACAGAGGGACTCTGACCTTTCCTTCCTCGGGACCCCACGCTACACAGAGGCACTGAGCTGGACTCCCCTGGGGGTAGGAGAAGTGGACCTCCATTCTGGACTAAGTGGAGAGCAACGCCTCTTCTACTTCCCTGTACCTCCTCCCAGGGTCACATCAAGACACCAATCTTTTGCCTAAAGATACAGCTTCCAGCCAAGCCAGGAACCTGGCCCTGTTCCCACAACTCAGGTTTGCATAATGGGATCAGCTGCCCCCTTAAGGATGGTAACTACCCATTTTTTGGCTTCTATGGACGAGGTCAAGCATTAAGCGTGATAAATCAATGTGAATCCTGGAGCCAAAGGGATCACAGAGCGTCTGATGTGGACCTGGTCCCTAGGGGCAGTCTCCCCAACACACAGAAACCTCCTCATACTAACGGTGACCATGCAAGCAGGCCCCACTGCTTCACAGAACGAGGTGTGACCTCGAAGGTGGCCATTCCGTTGTCGGACAGTTCCCGTGGCTAGAAAGAAGCCTATGTTCTCATAATTTAAGGGGCCTCAGAGGGGAGCACATCCAACCCTCTCCTGGCTACCTCAACACCTCCTTCTTTCTTCTCCACCAGAATGAGTCCGTCTACAGTTCTGGGTGCTGCTAGCCGCACGTCCTTATTTCACCATGGGCCTACGTACCCTCCTCAAAAGCTCTGTCCTGAGAAAAGTGAGCTCCCGTGGGGTTCGGATTTGTGGGAAAAGAGGCAGAATGTGGAAAAAACAACGACTGGAGGGAAATGGAGGAGTCCTCAGTTGGAAGCGGGGCAGAAGGTGGCAGGGTCAGGATATGAGAAAGAGGGCCAGAGACTTAAGGAAAAACAGAAGGAGTCAAAACACAAAGAAATATTACATCAAACTTAAAGAGCAGTTCCCATTAACAGATCTGATTAAGAACCTGAGAATTCTTGGAGATCAGCCTTTCCTGGTGTGGTTTAGGAAGCAGGCAGTGCTTCTGGCCTCCCAGCTGAGGAGAACTGTCCAGAATGGCACAGCCCAGGGCTCCCTCTGAGCCGAGAGGTGCTGGCCCTCACCAAGCCAGAGGGAGGTATCTCCTCCTCCTTTCTCTGGGCCCCCTGCCTCCTATCTCTGGCCCTGACATAGATCATTCACCCCACCTGAGACACATTTGCCTTGCTGCCTAACCACGTCCTCCCCAACCACGTCCTCCCCTTTGTCACAACTCCCCTTCTCCATGCACTCCTCTCTGATCCATCCACCAGGCTCAGCCTGCCGGACCACAAGCAGGACGAAGACAGTCAGCGGACATCTGCTGTGTCAGAGCTTCTGTCTTATTCACAAAGGACAGTGTCTGTGAACTGAATGAAAAATCCCAACCTGCCAGTGGAGGTTCAAATACACAATCATTTTACTATTACTGATGGCTACTAAAGGCAGAAGATCGCAGCACAGATAAGCTACCTGGATTCGGGCCAGGGCTACAGGCCTTCAGGTCAGAAGAAAGTCTAAATAATAAATCTGCCCAGTTTACTTTAGATTGCTTAAGAGTCAAAGTGGATAAATATGTGTCATGTATATAATTATAACCATGTAACTTTTCTACTGTGTCTCTTGCCTTGGCTTGAGGCTTCTTTCCCAACACTCACCCCGACTGGCCAGGGCATCTGAGTGGGAGTTCTTGAAGGAATGTGGCCATATCATCGCCAATATCCGTGTCCCCTCAGAGTCCCTGAGACACTCGAGTCAAATGTGGCCATATCATCGCCAATATCCATGTCCCCTCAGAGTCCCTCAGATACTCGAGTCGTCAGATTAGGGGGCTTATTAACTCTATTTTTCCCTTTTCTGAATTTTTGATGCTTGGCATCCAAGGCCTAGCTGACTGGTAAGGGAATGTCCATCCCAGGGTTAGCTAATCCCTGTTGACAGAAAACAACTCTCCGGGAAGTTCACCTTTTGTATGTCACTGGCCAATCCAAAGCCTAGACCCTCCACCCCCTTCTTTCCTAGACCCTTACAGTCGGGGCCCATGTTACCTGGCCTTAGGTACCCCAGCGACAGGCAACTAGAGACAGTCTCCATGTCCCAAGGCCTGATGGAATTATTCAAACTAGCCAATTTTAAACCTGGTTGGCCCTTACCCGGCCTCACCCAGTCCTTCCTGCAAAAGCCGCAACGGAAGCTCTTACCCATGCTTTCCCCTTATGCTCTCTACCTCCTAATGGGCCGTGGTCTCCTTCCCTTCCCCATGTGATCTGCGAGGTGTGACAGGCCTCTGCCTCTAGGAACCTGTGAGTATAGAAATCGATTCCTCCCTGACAGTCCTTTCCACCTCTGCAGGTCTCACAAACCCTGGCACATTTCAGAAGGTGGAACTCAAGTGCCTGAAGTCAGTGAGGGCCTCGCTCCAGGCAGCAAGCGGGCAGCTCACAGAACACCACCAGGAGGAGAACAGAGAACTCACCCAAGTCTGGGGGACTTCGAGAACCTTGATGACACCCGGGCTGCTCTGGAGCCAGCCCACGTCACGGAAGCCCACTCCCGCCACGGAGCCCTCACCCCAGGGGAATGAACATTCCAGGTGGATGCGCATCCTGAGGCCGAAGGATGGAAGCAGCTGGGCAGTACTCACCTTTTCCAGGAGTGCGTTCTGCCAGAGCCGGAACATCATCATGTATGTCCTGTCCCGGGCCCCAAATGACGTGAAAAAGTGCTAGATGGGAACAGAAGACAGCAAGAAGAATCCTTTAAGACTCACAATATAATGGAGGGAGACAGGGTGCTTCATCCTTTTAAGGAAAGCTGCTGACTTCCTCCCCAAATACTACAGACTCAGTTATCCACGACCATGACACCAGCGTACTGTGGTGAGAGGGACCAGCCCATGGGGCCCAGGCACTTGGGACCTTCAAGTCCACGGTGGCCCCGAGTCCTTCGGTATTCACCCCTGCTTTCCAAGGCGCTTCTCCCTCTGCTTGGGAGGTTTTCCTCTCCATAAAACAACTTTCCTCATCCACCGACTGGACCCGGGATAAGTGGTGAGCCGGGAGCCAGACTTTGGGAAGGAGAAGACAAACCCTCTCACCCTCTCATTCGCTAATTCAACAAATATTTGAATACAGTACGTGCTGGGTATGATTTTACATATTTGGGGTACAGTGACAATCAAAACAGAAAGGCCGGCTCTTACTGTGCTTACATGTTAGTGGGGACCCCATAGAACACGTGGGAAGAAAATGATGGGGAACCAGATGTCCTGAACACGATCTAAATGCTGCTTCACCTAAACCACACAAAAGCCTGGAAGAGAAACTAACCGCCAACGCCTAATAAAGAGAAACAAGCTGGTGGGATTAGAGGTCTTGTGTCATCACAAGGCTGATTCATGTCAGAAACAGAATTCAAACCAAAGACTACCTGACCCAAAATCTCAAGGCTGTTGCCACTGAACTCCCCAAGTCCAAGGGCTCTGCAGTCCTGTGTTCGGCTCAGGCCTAGTCCACCCCCAGCCCTGAAGCTCTCAGTCTCCAGGCGCTGGTTAAAGGTCAAAGATCCCAATGTTTCCTCGGCCCCATATGTTACCTCCCCCATACTGACAATCCACTTCCTACTGGACTCTGCCGATGTGTAATAACAACTCATATTTGCAAAGCGCTTTACAATTCAGTGTTTTCAAATCCGTGACGTCATTTCAAGCCTTTGTCATGGGAATGACTGGCACCACGTTACGCATGAGAAAACTTAAGTGGAGAGAGGTTACATGCCACTCCCACGGTTACAGGACTCAAATTCAAGTGCTCTGGCTCCAAGTCCAGTGGACTGACCTTCCGTCCTCACCCCTGCTCAGACTCCAAACACCCCAATCCAATGGAGGTGGTCCCCACCATCTCCATCACCTTCCCATCCCCCACCCCCATCCTCCTGGCCTCCATATTCATGCAGTTGAAGGACAGAAATACAGAAGCGGGGTCGGGGGGCTGGGGACTGGGGTGCCAGGGAGTAGAAGGTCCAAGATTAGTCTCACTTACCTTTTCAGAGTCAGTGCAAACTTGAATGGCATTGGGAATGAGGCGAGCTGTTTTCTCTTTAGTCATGGAGCAGATGTCTTTCAAACGGACCGTCAGCTGGCACCCCACAGGGACGGAGAACAGATAATAAGCAAGAAGAGACATTCATTGAGTCGGCCACAAGTGTTTATGTGGCGCCCATTCAGAGGGAGGAAATCACATCTCAGTTTACTTATTTCTAAACCTGGAAGGGACCCCGTTAAACATCACCTGGTTTAGCTCCCCATTTCCCAGAGGCCACGCAGCAAGATGGCGGCTGAGCCTTGCCTTGAGCCCAGTGTTGTCTCAGCTACTGGTCCAGGCAGCCTGCCTTCTCCCGTCTACACAGTCTGATCAATGTGCACAGCCCTACTGCTGCTTGGCACTTACACAGACACAGGACAATGACACTGGATGGAACCATAAAAGTCACCAGCTTATTTCTTCCTGCTTTATTTTATAAGATGAGGAGGCAGAGGAAGAATAAAGGACTAGCCTCCTAAGAAACAGCTCACTAGGTGGAAAACCCAGACAACGTTCAACCGGGCCCTGAGTGCCAAGGCCAACGCTCCTTGGACTCAACTACTCTACCTCCTGCGATGACTTTTGCCGAATGCTAACCCCCACTTGCCAAAAGCAAATGCTTTCATGCTCTCTTCCGCACCCAAGAGGGAGGGAGGGGGAAGACATGGCAGAGGAGATCTCACCCTGAAGACTCAGGCATGTCCTTTTATGCAAAGGCGTGGGTAGAGCAGGAAGTCAACCAAAGGGGGAGAGTGGGGACAACTTTCTCAGTGCTAGCCGAGGGGACAGCCCAGGGAGAAAGCCCCAGTTCTTTACCAGAGTTTCCCAGCGGAAGATGTTGCTGTAGAAGCAGATCCAATTTTCAGAGAGGTAGAGTCGGCCCTGAAGAAGAATGTCTCTTTGGAGTGCACATGAGTAATCTGCAGTAGGATGGGGGACAAGAGGAAGCATCTTCAGCGAACCACTACCAACGAGGCCCGCCATCCCTCCCACCAGCACTGCGGGAGCTCCGCTGCCTGCCACTCACTAGTTGGGTGAGACACTTGAACTAGTGGCCAAGGGGGTCCCTAGCAGCTGACATGACGTGAAACACGCCGTTGCTGCCTGGAGGCAGAGGGATGGAGGAGGTGGCAGAGAGGACGAGAAAATCAGAGGGAGTAGAGGCCGATGAAAGTCAACTGATACCCCTCCCCTATCCACATTACCCCAACCCTTAACTGCTGGGCCACCTGCAGAGGGAAGAGTGGCAGTGACTCATCCTGGGCTGGGCTCTCTACCGAGGCCATCACACACACGGTGCTCAGCCCAGACTTCCTTCCCGCTCCCACCCCCTGCTCTCAGGGTCCCCCAGCTCACCAACAATGAGACGCTCTGTGTCTGGAAGTTGCTTAAAGAGCTTTCGGAAGTCTTCATTTCTCTGCTTGTAAGTTGGGCTTAACACCTGCGCGACAATGACTGAGGTTAGCAGGACGTCCCCAGGTTCTGTGGGGATGGGGAGGAAGACATAGCAAGAGCACCTGCTTGCAGGTTTAAAGGGCGAAGATGAGGCTCTGTTATTCCACAGACCCTACGTAGCCCGGTGAGGCCTAGGGGGCTTCAGCATGTATGGATAAACACCCCAGGGAGAATCACACACTCCAAAAGTGTTTGTATCCAGTGTCCATCAATGAGAAAATGTCAAACATGCTAAGCAGGGCCCTACTGGATACCAAGAAGAGAAAGGAAGGAGGGACCCCTCCAGGGAGCTTCCCGGGACCCACCACGAGAGCTACTGCTGCCCTGCCTTCTGCCAGCAGGAAGTCCCACCTTGACAGCAAAACGGGGGCCTGAAAGGGCTCCCTCAGCCCCCTAGCAGGACCCACAATACGACAGTACTCAGTGCATCTCTTAGAAGCAGTGGTTGTTGTCACTGATACAATAAGTACCTGGCTGGGTACGACAATCGCAACTGGAAAAGAAAAATCTTACAATGGAAGACTATTACGATGGGACTTGTCGATTATATCTCAGTGAAACGGGGTGGGGGAGAACTGTACTTTACCAAGACTAGATTAGAAAACAATAACAACAATAACAACAACATAAAACCAGTACTAGAATAAGCACAGAAGCAGAGAATTTAAAAGCGTGTCTGGCAAGTTGGAGGCACCCCACCTTGAGGCCCTCCCCACCTTTTACAAGCCCATCTAACCCAACCCTTCCATTAGCGGTGAGGAAACGAAGGCCCGAGAGGAGACCCCTGCCCAGGAGCCCCTGGACTGGTCAGTGACAGATTTCTGCATCCCAGGTCCTTGGCTCCCCCTGAGCCACCACCAGAGCCTGTGCTTTTTGGGTGCAGACCTATCCCCATAAACTGTCTTAGCAAATCCTCCCTGGAAATTCCCTTAGTCAGTTGAACAGACAGGAAACCTGATCTAAGCTTACAATCATAAAAAAAAAAAAAAAAAAAAAAAAAGGCAGCATATGCTGTGGCTGAAAGGCACCCAAGGATGACACATGAAGACGAGGGCACAACCCAGGAAGAGCCACGCATCACGACAGAGAGACACCTGTCCTCCAGCCAGGTGAGTCACTGACCAGCCTACTCATGCCGGGAGCGCCCCAGATTGTCCTGATGGTGGTGTCAGGTAGGTCTTGGCCATTTACACTTTCCACCCACTTCCTTGGCAATGCACCGGTATACAGCTGTGGCAGCAACACGACGTGCTTTAGTCAGTAACTTCTGGCTTTCTGCAAAGCTGAGTGGCCCTCGAGCAAGCTCGGGCTGTGGTCTGACTGTGTTCAGGGCACCTGCTTGGCTAGCCGAGCTCAAAGTGGCCTGTTGGCTTTTGTGCTAGAGGCAAGGGGAATGTTTCAGGAAGCTGGAGAAAGGAATGGCAGGACTTCAGTTTGGGGGAGGATTTCCAGGACAGAGAGAGAAGACAGTGCTTTCAGCTATGCTGTCTATAGTTAATTTGGCTTTGAAACTTATCTTGGCTGGTTTATAAAACGAGCCATCCTGGTAGTAGTCAATGCACAGCTACCTTCCCCAAAGGCACGCTGTGCTGTAGAACCCCAAAGTCACCTGCTGTATCTCTGAGCCAAGCATCAGGGCCACTGGGAGTGAATATCTAGAAGTCAACCTATCCTCTGACTTTTATGGCTATTAAAAAAAAACCTCCAAATACCACACTCCTCTGGCCCATAGGTTGATCCCAAACTGATACCAAGATAGCCAATCCAGCCAGCGCCCTGGCCTTACAGAACACAGCCCACACAATGAAAACCCCTGCTCGCCCACCTGATCATCGCTAAGTTCCTAATTATGCCTAAGCGACCCTGTACAGCTACAGCTGAGCGAACATGAAATGAGTCATTACCACGCACCCCGTGTTACCATTAGCCCTTCACATGCATCATTTCACCGGACCACAGGCTGTTTCCCTTATCCCATTTTATACACTAGGAAGTTGAGGCACAGAGAGGTGAAGCAACTTGTCTAAAGCATGTGATTCCGAAGTGGGAGAGGAGAGCACAAAACCGAAGCAGCCTGCCCCAGGGTCCCTGGTCTGAGCCACTGTTCTGTGATGGCGCCTCACGGTCTTGGTCCCAAGAGGGCAACACGGATGCCCCAGGAGAGCACACCCTCCGAGGCGATGAGACACTCACATCCTTGGGGGCACCCACTCGTCTCTCATGCCCACGAGTGGTCTCCTCCCCGCCCCAGGGGGTGGTAATAAAGCTTCAGTGTTTCAAGATGAAAAAATTCTGGAAGCTGGGTGCAGACAATGTGAATGCACTTAACGCTACAGAACTGAGAAATCCTTACAAATACTCCAGATGGTTAAGCTTTAGGTTCTTTACAATTAAATTTCTTTAAAAAATTAAAAAAAAAAAAAAGTCTCCAGCAGGCGAGTCTTCCTAGGCCCCCTCAGGTGTTAACCAGGCACCAGGCAACCAATTATCCAAGACTGGAAGTCCTCCTGTTCTCACGTGCTCTCCACATAGCTGCCTCGCCCCTCCCTCTCTCTCGCCTCCACAGAGAACTCAGGCATCGACAGAGGTAGAGATAGGTGCTTGGCGTCTGGCCGTCATCTCCCAACCAGACTGGTGGCAAACGGAGGGAGCCGCTCCTCTCCTCTCCTCCCCTCCAAACAAAGCTATGGCCGAGGGAGAGGGAGGGCAATGCCAGCTAAGCTCTCAACTCAGCCAGTTCTATCAAAACTGACCTGGGTGCAGGAACTCCTTAACAGCCTTGGAGATCAGTGCCCTCGTTCTCCCAGGCTGCCAGTATGGATGGCAGGCGGGCCTCTGCCTCCCAGACTCTAGAGACATGTCAGGTCAACCCCCTCACCGGCATATATCCTTTTGACGCAAAAGACCTCGACCCTCTGTCTCCCACCCCTGTGCTCTTAGAGCAATTTCCTCGGAAAGTGAGGCGTGGCACACCTACTTTAATTTAAAATGGTCAGAGGATTTTGGTTCAAGGATGGTCAGGTGGGGGGGCCCTCAGGCAGCAGGAGTGAGTAGGGAATTACAGGGGTGCGGCAGAATGGTCACACGGGCCCAGAGAAGTTGGGATGCACACTCACGGCTGGGATCTCCTCAGATTCATGCCAGCAGCAGAGTTCTGCACCAACAGGTGGATCCGGAAACTTCTTCAGGTACCACTGCAAAGGCTGGCTGTCCTGCTCCAGCAGGAGGCTCAAGAGGACCCCCGACTCAGTCAAAGATTCCATCGCTACCCACGGTTCCTCCTCCCCAGGGAGCCCAGATCCTGGAGCTCTGGTTCCCGACTGTGCCCTCAGGATGAAAAACAATCAGCCTCGTAATGCAGATAGGCAAACCGCTGGCTTCTCGGCAGAGGGTCTGTGTGACCCTGACTGGCCTCCTTCTGTCTCCCAGAGCTCCGTTCCCAGCACGAAACCTCACAAGCGGGAGGGTGTGGTCAGCATGGCTCTTGGGACAGGCTGGCTGGCCAGTGTCCCATGGCCAGGTTCTGCTTCACCCCACTTTGGCTCCCACAAGGTGGCTGGTCTTTGGGCTGAAGGTGACCCAGAGAGGATGCGGTGGGACCCCTCCTCCTGGTCAGTGTGGACAGCCACTCCGAGAGGCCAGCTGAGGCCAGAAGAGGCAGACGACACGGCAGGTGCACAGAGCCAGCAGGAGGGCTCCGGACAGCAGGCCCCTGATGGGACACGCCGCACAGGAAGATGACGACCCCACAGCCAGGTCCAGGGGTGCACCCCGCCAATTCCTCACACCCCGCTCACAGTTGGTCAGAAACTCCGGGGAGAGAATGAACTCCTGGCTTCCCAGCGCCGTCTGGCCCGTCCCATAAGGCAGCCCGTTCACTGTGCAATCTCTCCGCTGGGCGGGCACTGGTCCCTATGACTCACAGCCCTCTCCCAGGCAGAGCGGCCACCACTGGCTGTGGCAACAAGGCCTGTTCTCACCCCCACCCCTACACACACACCCCTTTCCTTCCCCACAACGTGCTCTCCTGAGCTGACCAGCAAACAACTTCTTTGTTAGAGCCGCCCATGGCAGGGGGGAGGCAGGGTGGGTGGGTGGGCAGGGCCGGAGTCCTACACATGCCTCAAGTTACAGGATCTGGGTGATGGTACTGGCCAACGTCCTCCAGTAACCCCTCGGCCTAGTCTGGCCTCCCCAGCAGATGTTTCCTGCAATGGAAAGTAGCTGGCCAGGGCTCTGGGGGGAGGGGAGGAGGGGAAGGGAGGGGGAGGTGCCAGGGGCACGGCTGCTATGATGAAATCTGAAATTGGAGACGCTAATAGCCAGGGACTTCTGAAGCACACTCCTGTCACTGTCCCACTGGTCCACGGACCTCCGGGTGTGCATCGCACCAGCAGGGGGACTGGAGTTTGACTCCTCTCTCCCCGGATATACTGGTTGGGAGAAGTTGGGCAGATTGCCTGGAGAAGTTGAGGTCTTCAGTTCCGGGGACCCTCCCCTGCCTCCAGCACTAGCAGGAGGGGGAATCCAGGCCAAGAGGATTCCCAGGCTGCTCCTCAGACCCTGAGGGCCAACTAGCAATGCTAAGACCAGAAACTTTGGCCCCAGCGGGGGTTAAAAGGAAACAGCGAGAACTTAGGGAAGCAGAGGAATGAGAGTCAGGCCAGTGGGGCCAGGAAGGGATCTAGACAGAGAAACCGGGGCAGCAAATGCATAGCATCGGGACTGGGAAGACATGGGTCCCCAGGAAAAGTTAGACCTTTGAAACAAATGGGGCACCTGCCTCGCCCTCCACGGCAATGCCCTCCATGTAGCGAGGGTCCCAAGCCCGAACGTGATGAGGACTGGTGCCTCTTGGGAGACTCTGAGGTCTGAGCCAGCAGGACTCCAACACGAGCAGACTCTAAACAGAGCTAACGAATGCACTGAAAATGGAAATCCTAGGGGCGCCTGGGTGGCTCGAGGCAAAGCATCTGACCCTTGGTTTCAGCTCAGGTCGCGATCTTGGGGTCACAAGACAGAGCCCACGTCAGGCTCTGCACTCCACGGGGAGTCTGCTTGAGATTCGCCCTCCTTCTCCCTCTGCCCCTCCCCTTCTCTCTCTCTCTAAAAATAAAGCTTAAAAAAATGGAGATTCTTGACTCCCCGAAGATTCTGACTCTGAGGAACCCAGAGTCTCCTGGTTAAACAGTGTTAGGAAGTAGACAAGGAGTCTGAATCCTTCCCCAAACTCCTGTCTCTCAACATTGCACACTGGACCCAGCCTCTCGGCCTCCACGTTACCCACGCAGCAGGGTTCCTCCATCAGGTTATCATCCTCTCCAGGAGGGATCTACGCCTCAAACAGTTCTGTCTTCTACAGCAGAGCATGACCTGCTGCTCAGAAACCCTTTGCCAAATGTACATGTTCCTTATATCCTGCTCCTGTTCCTCTGTATACTGCATCTGACGTGTGCACAGCCACCCAGATCCCAAACTCTGTATGCACTTCTTGGTGCTCGATCCCTGCCAACACTCCAGACCATACACTCAAGCTTCTCTGCTCCACGTACGGCAGCCCTATCCTTTGCAGTGTGGGATGGGAACCCCGGTAGTTCCATTTTCCGGGGTGACCAGAATGCCTCCCTTTTTGGGCCATACCAGACCCCAAGATCTAGGCAGTGTATAGACCACGAAAGCTGAATCCTTCAAGTAATTCCGCAAACATTTCCATATCGCTATGGGCCTGACGGCTATAGGTACTGGGTGAGATGGAGTCAGGACACACCCGAGAGAGAGAACCCCAGGGAGACAAGTCTCAGTGCTCAGCCTTTGTCTCCTACAACCCCCACGATGGAATGGGCTGGGCAGGGCAGGGCGGCAGGCAGCTCCCGGCCTGAGGAGAAGGCATTGACCCTGAGATAAACATTAACTGGATGGCAAACACTGGGAGCTGGGACCAAATGGTACCCCCTCCCTGGGTATAACACCGGAGGGGTGGGGTCGAGGAACCCAAGAGAAAAACAGATGGATTTTGGTGGAGTACTACACTCACCTGGGAAGAAATCAATTAAGACCTTCAAATCCTGGCCCTCCAACCAAAGCCAGGTAGGGAGGAGCCAGATGTGGGGCTTGGGGCGGGGAGGGTGGCAATGAGCAAAGAAAGGAGAGAGATGCAGGTGGGACAGCCTCACACAGAAAGGTAAAGAGGGGAATGAGATTGAGAGGGTGACCTCATCATGGGAGTGGGGACCATTCTGGAGAAGGTGAAGGATGGGAGTCCGGGAAGCGGAAGTCAAGAGACTCTTCCAAGACTCTGGGTAGGTAACAGTGGGGAGATGGGCAGAGCTGACGGAAGCACACGGGGCTATAGGCCGCAAGTCCTGTCTCTGAACTTCTACTTTCTATGCTGTCCCCCTAATGTCCCCATTTCATGCCCACAAGGCTTTGTTCTCTGGCTCTCAATCTCATGCCGGCAGACCTACTTGGCCATCCCACAGGACCGGTGCTATCCCTTCCTCCCCATCAAAAAAGCCAGCGCCCCCATCCCGGGGCATCGAGGGGAGCTTGGGCTCTAAGTCTCTCCCAGCCGCCAGGGCCTAGGCTCCTAACTTAGGACCTCAGACAAGTTGCTTCTCTGGGCTGTCACGACAACTGACCCCCCAGGAAGGGGTGAAGCCGCTGAGGACAGTTACCTGTGTCCACACAAGGCGAGGCACCGAGCAGGAGACTCCTGACCCCTTCATCCAAGATGCAAGCCTACTGCACCCAACAGGGGCCATTTCTGGGGGACAGAATACACCCCTCCCACCTCCAACCTTGCCCTCGGCTTCCTACTGAAACTAAAGCCCTGTTTGTGCTTATCCCACCACTTCATGTCTACTGGGGCTGCGCCTCTCAAGCTGGGAGCCTTGATGAATAAAGCTGGGATCATCGGGCGCCAGTGTGGCTCAGTGGGTTAAGCCACTGCCTTCGGCTCAGCTCATGAGCTCAGGGTGCTGGGATCGAGTCCCGCATCGGGCTCTCTGCTCAGTGAGGAGCCTGCTTCCTCCTCTCTTTCTGCCTACTTGTGATCTCTGTCTGTCAAATAAATAAATAAAATCTTTAAAAAAAAAAAAAAAGCTGGGATCATCAAGTAAGTTGGCGGGGGGACACAAACGTAAGGGGGCATGGATATAATCAAGCCTGAGAAGGCCTTAAGGCAGTTGTAGCTTGCCCTGCCTTCACAGCCTACTCTTTTTTTTTTTTTTTAAGATTTTATTTATTCATCTGACAGACAGAGATCATAAGCAGGCAGAGAGACAGGCAGAGAAGGGTGGGGGAAGCAGGCTCCCTGCTGAGCAGAGAGCCCGATGCGGGGCTCGATCCCAGGACCCTGGGATCATGACGTGAGCCGAAGACAGAGGCTTAACCCACTGGGCCACCCACGCGCCCTTCACACCCTACTTGACCTGCATAGCATATCTCTGGCTAGAGACGAGAAGCTCTCATGCTTTAGCCTTTCTGCGTGTCCCTGGAGTCCAGCCACTTCCCTCCACGGTCCCCGCTCTTCAGGCCAGAGTGGTCTGCCATCATGGTGACAGCTCACCCCGGGCCGGGTTAGGTGAAAGTAAAATGTGGAACAACGAGATGGCAGCTCACACCAGTCAGAATGGCTAAAATTAACAAGTCAGGAAACCTTGACAGATGTTGGCGGGGAAAGCGGAACCCTCTTCCACTGCTGGGGGGGATGCAAGCTGGTGCAGCCAGTCCACAACACAGGACAGAAGTTCCTCCACAAGTTAAAATAGAGCTACCCTACAACCAAGCAACTGCTCTACTGGGTTTTTACCCAAAGGATATAAACACAGTGATTTGAAGGGGCACGTGCACCCCAATGTTTATAGCAGCCACGTCCACAAAAGCCAAACTATGGAAAGAGCCCAGACATCTGTCCATTGACAGATGAATGGATAATGAAGATGTGGTATCGATACACAATGGAACAGTACGCAGCCATCACAGAGAATGACGTCTCGTCATTGGCAATGATGTGGATGGAACTAGAGGGTCACGATGCTAAGCTATAGAAGTCAGTTGGAAAGACAAACACCGTATGACTTCACTCTGTGGAATTTAAGAAACAAAACAGATGAACATAGGGGAAGGGAAGGAAAACTAAAATAAGATGAAATCAGAGAGGGAGAGAAACCATAAGAGATTCTCAACTCTAGGAAACAAACTGAGAGCTGCTGGAGGGGAGGAGGCTGAGGGGACAGGGTAACTGGGTGATGGACATGGATGAGGGCACGTGATGGACTGAGCGCTGAGTGTTGCATGCAACTGACGAATCCCTGAATTCTGCCTCTGAAACTAACAATGCAGATGTATGTTAATTATAGTGAATTTAAATTAAAAAATGTAAAAATAAGGGGCGCCTGGGTGGCTCAGTGGGTTAAAGCCTCTGCCTTCGGCTCAGGTCACGATCCCAGGGTCCTGGGATCGAGTCCCACATCGGGCTCTCTGCTCCGCGGGGAGCTTTCCTCCTCCTCTCTCTCTCTCTGCCTGCCTCTCTGCCTACTTGTGATCTCTGTCCGTCAAATAAATAAATAAAATCTTTAAAAAAAAAAAAAGTAAAAATAAATAAATTAGTGAATATTTATCATAAATACCACCTTTGAAAGTAGAATAGTGGAATCTTGCCCCAGGAAATTACAGAAGTCTGCTCATTATCCCTATGCTTTGTGTTATTCTGGCAAGAAAAATAAACACAAGTATCAGAGGCGGGGGGAAAAGTAAAATGTGGAAGAGAGGAAGGTAAAGGAAGGGGCTGGGGAAATGCTGGGTGAGCCTCCTTCCTAGCAGACCCAAGCTACTCAACAACCCCAGATGTTCTCTCAATGGTCAGCAGCTCCACGAGGATGCCCGGTCCGGAAGCTGACCAGGGCACATGTGACTGTCCCGGAGCTGGGATGACAAAGCCTTTGCCTATCCACATAAGGATGGCCCCCTAAGCAGCAACCCAGCTACAGTGCTCCCCTGAGTGTCAAAGAGGGCTGTTGGCAGCATGGAGAAGGGGAGATGGGGCAACACAAAGGCCAAGTTAAGTGCCTTCTGGAAAACTGTGGATGTATTATTGGAAGGCAGTGCTAGGGAGCCTGAGGCTTGTGCTCTCAAGAGCACAGACACATACGGCGCACGGCAGGGGGGTGTCAGCCCCTCAAGGGTGCAAGCGCTGGGAAGACTGCGGGTATCCCACACCATGGGCCCCGAGTCACGTGGCTCTGGGGAAACCCCCAGGTGGTAGCTTCCTGATCAGGGCAGGACAACAGTGCCTAGGGGAACGACCACACTCAGTCCCGTGCTGCAGATAGGCCCGCTGACAAGATCCAAGCGGGCAGAGATGGGGTGACACTAGCTGTGTGGGGCAGGTAGCACCTTGCTTCCTCCACAGACACCCAGAAGCTGGCAGTCCAGAGCCAGGGTATCGTCTCGGTCTCAGGGAGAGAGCAGGGTTTTTGCAGGAGCAGCAGCCCGGGGCTGCATGAAGCCAGCCCTTCTAGGGCTCTCCCTGACACAGCAGCTGCTCCTTTCCCTCCTGCAGCTTAGGCTGGCTGGAGGTCCCCCCTGTCCCCTCTCGGCCTCCCAGAGTCTCCCTACCATTTCCCTGCCCCTCCTCCACATCACTCCGTTCTGCAACCCGTCCCTGCCCGCCCCAGGCTTCCACCGAGGAAGCAGAGCAGGACCCGGGCACATGGAAGGAGCCAGATCTGCCTGCAACGTGGAAACACAGCCAAGGAAAAGGGAGCCACAAGAAGACATCTCTGGATGGGCTGCCTGGAGTCTGCAAGACGCCCCAAAGCGAGAGCACACGTCCCAGAGAGGGGGCGGTTAGGGGCATTTAGTCCCTTGTGCACTTGGCCTCTATGAGTTAATGATTTGTGCCAAGTGGGGAGTCTGTCATGCTTCTGTAATTTATTTGGGGCGAGGGACGGGAGGCTGGAGGAGACACTGACCATCTGTGAGTCCCAGGAAGGCCTGGGAGACGACCTTGCATGGGGGCCCATTGCGCAATCAGGGAGGGTCTCCAGCTGCCGGGCTCAGGCAGGAAGCGGGTCTGACCACTCTCAGCTCCTCTGCCGTCTCCCCCTTATGTGTCACCAGAGCCCCTGAGTTCTGGGCCCTTGCGGTGACTGGCATCCATTCCTATTCCTCACTCTGCGAGGGCTCAGGGGCCCGCTGGGCCTGTGGGGGCGGAGGGAGGCCCCGAGGTGACGGAATGGGGAAGCCACGGAGGGGAAGGAAAACCTGCTGGCTGGTAGCAGAGAGGGAGGGGGAGCCAATCCCAGAATGGAAATCAGAGAAAGGAGCGGAGGAGCCAAAGACAAAGGGCATGGAGTCAAGGAAAGGGAAAGAGCTGGAACAGAAGAGCCTGACTGACAGAAAGAGAGCGACAAGGGGGTGGGGGGACCTGCAGGTCCAGATTTGGCTGTTTCAAAGGTCTAACATGTCTGCAGCCACCTGTTTCCTGTTCCCTCTGGGGCACTAATTTTGCAATGCCGCTCAGAGTGGTGGAGGCTTTGTCAGGCAAAGGATGCTGGAGGCCCCACATGCCTCCCAAGAAAGTGGCCCCCCCCACTCCTCCCTCACAGAAGCAGCTTCTGTTGCCTCCAGGATTTGAGCTCTAAGCGGCGGCGCGGGGGCTGAAGACCACGGCAGGTCCAAAGGGAAGGGCTGGGGAACGAGGGGGCGTCGTCTGGCTTCTCCTCGACACAGGCCACCTCAGCCCACCTCAGCCCACAGCTCAACCCCGTCAGTGCAGCCCTCCAGCCTCCACCTCGGGGGCGCCGGGCTCGGTGGGCAGAGCTCCCCAGGGACAGGCAGGGCCGCTGAGCAGCAAGAGGTCAGAAGCCACAGGGCTGACCAGGCATCCCTGAGCCGTGTGTGAAAATATCCCCCCACCCCACCCCACCCCACCCCTAGGATCAGAAACAAGCCCCTACATGAAATGCAAGCCTCCCCTCCCCCCCCCAGGCATGCACAGCCCCCCTCGCTCCCAGCTACCTTCTCCCCCACTCCTTCCACATGCCCATGAGGCCCCCTGGGGTACAGCCTGGCCAGGGGCAGTGGGCAGTGGTACCTGCATGATTAAGCAGACCAAGTGTGGGGAGCCAGGCCCTGGGCGGGAACGACGGCGGCCTGAGGCCAGGCCCTCTGCGGCCCAGACCCAGAGGGCAGAGTACAGTGTGGCCGGATGGCTGAGACCTCAGTCAGCTGCTCTCTGGGTGGGGGTGGGGGGTTCAAAAAGCTGCCGCCCAGTCTGTGTAGTGGGGGCTGTGGTCCTGGACGGGACGGCTTAGTCCACAACATTAGTTCTGGCTACGGAGTGGCTGGGTGAGCCGCCACCACGGACGACCCCACGCTACACCTGCACGACAGACCCAAGAGCAGTGGTTGTCTTCTAGAAGGCACACGCCTCTTGGGCTAGCTGAGGTGGGCCTTGGGGCAGAGGTCAAATTCCATTACATGGAATGGCCTCTCTACTATCAGAGAAAAGTCTGGCTGCATTTTCCCCAAAATGTCTTAACTAAGGGAAGGAAGCCTTGGTCCTAAGTTTAGGCCCCGGAGCTGTCCCCATCCCAGAATTCGTGTGGTCTTTGGATGCCTCCCCCGCCTGGTCCCCTCCACTGGGGCTGGAGGAGCCCTGTCCACAAGTGTAAGGGAGGATAAGGAGGGCCATCCCTCCTTGGTCTGTCCTGAATCAAAGCCTCCATCACCAGCAGTCCTGTCCTGCTGCAGAGAGGATAACCAGCGTGTTTGGTCTTTAGGGGCGGGGGCCAGCCAGGGAGCCCATCAGCTGGCTCAAGCCCCTGGGGCAGCCCAACCGCACTCCACCCCTCTCCCTTCCGACCGCTCCCACCCTCCCCCCACACCCCCGCTTCCCATGCACACGACCAGAAGAGAAACAGGGATACTTACATTATACCAACTCTGGCTTTTCTGAAAGGACAAAATAAGAGAAGGTACCATTAGTCAGGGAAGAGATAGCGGGAATGGCCAGGGTAGGCCCGGCCTCCTGAGGGAAGGTTACACAGACAGCAGAGGGCGGGCAGGGAAGAGGAACCCCAATGCAGCTGAATGCTTCCCAGGTGGCTGCTCGAGAGGGGTCCTCCTTTCTCAAGACAGATCCAGAAAGGAGGCCCAGGGCAGGTCCATGCTGGAAGCCTCAGCAAGGTCGGGGCGGCAGGCAGCGGCAGCACCAGCCAGAGCTCAGCTGGCAGGGAGTCGGAGCCCCATCACGAGCTTCTCTGATGGGGGGGGGGGGGGAGGATGCGCGGCAGGCATCCGAGACCCAGTCCCCAGATGGGCCCTGACCAGAAGCAAAGTGCAGACGGAGACCAACCCAGCCTTCCGCCCCAAGTCAGCCCCTCTGCGCAAGGCAGGAGGGGACCCTTCGGGGAAAGGAAGAGAAGGGGCTGCCTGGAAACCTCTTCCAGCTACGTTCTCGGGGAGCAGAGGAGGCCATTTCTCCTTCCACTCCACAACTGGCCGATGAGGTGAGAGAGGCTGGGGAGTACCAGGGGTTCTGCCCTGGGAGGAAGGTCGAAACTCATCATTGCTAATGGTGCCTCCCAGCTTCGAGGTGCTGTCATTCTGTTACCCACAAAATCAAGACTCCGGGCCAGGTCCAGAATCCAGGTGCTCTCGGCTCCCGGCCCTGGGCAAAGGTGACTCGTTTTCATGGCAACTGAGAGGCGTGGCTGATACTGTGCTCTGTCTACCTCCAATCTCTATGGCCAGGAGTCCTTTATGCACACCCCGCTTGGAAGACAGACAGGCAGGCAGATAGGAGCGCACGTGTGCGTGCACGCACACGCGCGCGCGCGCACACACACACACACACACACACACACACAGAGCTGCTGGGCCCCAACCCTTGAGGTGCTGACCCAACAGGTTTAGACTGGAGATGGAGTATTTTCGGTACTAAGAAGCTTGCCAAAGGCATTAACTGCAGCGAGAATCACTAGGTCGGGGAAACTGTGCCTGCATGTCAACCACTACACAGAGGTGGGGATTCTGGGCCCAACTGCAACCTTCATCCTCCCCCCACCTTGTCTAACAGGTCCAGACTCGTAAGGGAAAGAAAGGTCAGTCACGGGCTCAGAATGTCTACTGGGAATGTCTCTGGTGGGGGTGGAGGGCGGGTGACTAAAGCATGGTCATGCGACCTCCCCCTTCGCCAGCTCTCTCTCTCTCCACCAGAAGAACTCTCTAGATGCTCTCCCCATAGTCGCTTCCCAACAAAGGCTGTCACTATGGCCCATCTGCAAGCCACATGCTCAAACCACGGCCTTACCCTCTCCTCTAATCCAGAGGTCTTAGCGGGGAAAGGGGCCCCATCTGACTACTTACAACCAACTGTTGCCCTGCTGAGGGAGCTACAGTCACAGTCTTCGCCTGCAAACATCTGGCAAAGGCCACCCGTACCTGGAGGAGAGGGATGGGGCACAGGCTGCGTCTGCCCTGACCTGTGCCTTCGGAGGTCTTCGCTCCTGGGGCCCGCCCTGAGATCACATGGCACGAGGCTGTGCAGGCATTCCCTGAGCCCCATCCCCCAGCAGTGGAGAGGTGCCGTCAGCCTCCATGGCCCCTCAGGTCCCAGCACTTCATCAACCCAAAGCCAGGCCCTCAGACACCTGCTTCACAGTTGAGAAAATGCTCTGTCACCTGCCCCCTGGCTCCTTACCCCACTGTCCTGGCTTTCACAGAAGACCCCAGGAGGGAAGGGGGAATGGGAATGAACTTGGGCTGGGAGTGGGGACCCAAGAACCTTTACGATTATTCCTATGTGGTGTTCTCGCTCCTGCCTAAGGTACAGAAGTGGATTTTTTTTCTTCCTGTACTGCCACACGGCTATGTGTGCTTTCTCAATCTGCTTCGAACAAAGGGCTTCAGAATGACAAAAAGCCTTGACCACAGAACCCATGTCCCATCTCTGTGTGACACCTTTGTGTGTGATATTTGCTCTTCTGGAAAGGGGTGGGGGGAGAAGAATTTGTGCTCCCAAGTACTGAAATGTGAAATGTACCATCAAAAGCGAGGACTTCTGTCTTCTCCCTCAGCGTGAGACTCTACCCCAACCAGCCATCTCCAGGCACACTGGGAGTACCTCTGGGGAAAATGCCTCCCCCACCCCGATCCATAGTAGCTCCTGAGAACACCCACTGTGGGCACGGGTCTCTGAACTCTGACCAGCCTCCTGGAGGCAAATTCTACCCTCGTGGCTTTGCTCTCCCAGGGCTGAGTGCCCAGCTCAGGGGGGGCAGGGAAACCAGAGGGAGCTTCCAGGCCCCGGTGCAGCGAGAACAGAGGTGTCCCCTGGCATGAGTTAGGCTGTCTGCCCTTGCAGGTTCCCTGAAATGCCCCTCCTCTGCAGAGAAGGTCAGAAGCGTGGGGAAAAACAGAACTAGGCATGGAGGTGAAGGCTTTTGCGACAGGTCATACATGGATTTGGCTAGAAAGGGGAGGGCGTCAGGGAAAGTACTCAAAGACAGAGTGGAACACATTTCTATCACCTCCTAGAAGGGGTCTCAAGAACGAGCACTAAAGGAATGCAAGGCCCCTAGAGACAGACCCATGTTCCCTAAAAACATCTCCCCAGTGCAAAGGCTCCTGGAGTTGGGAAGATGGGGACAGGGGGACCAGAGGAGGGGGAGAGAGGAGCTCTACTTATAGGAGGTCAGAAATAAGAGAGACTTCTTACTTTGATCAGGTTAAGTCTGTCATACTGGAAAGAAAGCCACAGAAATTAGAATTGAAAGACAAGTCAAAAGTCAAGGGGAGAGGAGCTGCAAAGCCACTGAGCCGGGATAACACAGCTCAACCAGCCTGGGACCCAGGTTCTCGGGGGGACCTCTGCAAGGGCCAACCTAGAGCAGGAACTCCTGGCCACACATAGCGGCCGCCAGCTCCCCCTAGTGGCCTCAAGCCAGCACTACAGAGCAGAAGGTGGGTGGTGGCAGGAACTCAAGGGGTTTCAGGGAAGAGGAAAGAAGCCATGACCATCTTCTAGCCCGCTGCTCTGGGCAGGGCTGCTGCACCCAGGAAGGGTCAGCCTCCGCAGTCTAGTTACAGATTCACAGGTGTGGGGCCTTACTGATCCCCTACAGATTAACACGAGGAAATGGAGGCCCTGGGGAGGGGAGGCAGATACAGCAGGACACCTTGGCTCCAGGGACAAGGAGGAACCCTCTCCTGCTTGCCTGGAAAACACAGGAGGTCTCCTCCTCTGTGAGGTGGATGGGAGGTACTGAGGTAGGTGGCCTGGCGGGGTAGCAACGGCCGCTCTGGCTACCACTTCCCTTGCCATGGACAGGTTTGGTCAACCTGAGACAAGCATCTACCCAGAGGGTGGTGGGAGGGGTATCCCCACCTCACCTCTGTAGCTCTCCAAACCAGGGGACTCCCAGACTATGTGTCTGCCTCCCCTGAGCTCTTCAAAGGGAAAATAAAACCCAGCCCCCCTCACCTTCTCCCCCTGCCCCATCACCTCCTTATGAAAGGGGGGGGGCACAATTCACTTGGAATTCACCCTCAGCTCGTGGTCCCTTCTTTATGCCTCATTTTGCCTCTCAGGGCCCCAGCCTGGCTTCTAACAGCCAGGTTTGGTTTGCGGACAACCTAGGCATGTGTCTTCTCTCCCCTCCTAGACTGTGCGCTGCCCAGGGCAGGTAACTGGTCTCTACGCTTGCTTCCCAGAGAAGAGCTGCCATTCAGCAGGAGAGGTTTAAAAATTCTCCTTACCGAGTGCTCGCCTCCACCCAGCACCTGGCTGAAGTGGCACCGGCCCCCTGTGGGTGGGGACTGCCGGCCATCGGTAAGGTTTGCCTCGGCCACTGAGTGCCTTGCTAGGCATGGGGGTAAGAGGGCAAGAAGCCTGTAGCTTCACCTTGGGATGGAAAAGTGTGCAAAGTCCGTAGGCACGACCAGAGAGATGGAACAACCCAATGCGTGTGTCTGGACCACACAGGTACTCTCCCCAGCCAGAGGGCTGAGGGGCCGGGGGTGTGTGCGTGCTGGCTGCACAGAGAACTCCCTCACACTGGGCAGAGCTCCTCTCCCCCTCCCTAGAGCAAGCAGCCACCGTCTCAAGTCCTCGGAGGCAAGCTTTTAGCCTGAAGGTCACAGACTCTAGGATTAGCCCTGAAGTCTCTTGTTCTTCTCTCGGGAAAGAGAACAGCTGTCCGCCCTCCTCTTCCTCCCTAAAACACTATTATTAAGTCATTCCTCTGCTTTTTCTTCTCCGGGCGACATCCCACCTCCTTTCTCCCGTGGGGATTATTTCCTGAGCCTTGCTGTTCTAAAATACCTATTGCTCTAGCTGTACTCCCTCTGAGTTCTGCTCGGACCTCTGAGATCCCGGGGGACGGGGTCCAGGCGGCGGGGAGGCCGGGCAGACTCCAGCACTGACTCCCTGACCCGGCTGCATTGCTGTGAGGCCTGGAAGGGGCCACCATCCACGTCCACCAACTGTCAGATGTTAGCACCATGCCCTTCTGGGAGAACATTTCCGCTCTAATCACAGTTCAGGGTCCTGAGAACACCAGAGGCCATAGGGCTGGGCAGTGGGCAGGTAGAGGGAAGGAGGGTGCCAGGTGCAGCTCCTGAGGTCACTCTACCGCACCGGGGAACTCCCTATGGGCATCTGTCACCCTCAGTCCTCTCATCCAGGGAATCAGGACTCACCCAGTAAAGCAGGTACAAGGGGCTCTCAGGACCTGAAGCCCCTCTGGATGGGGCCTCCCTTCCCCAAAGCAACGAAGGAAGCCCCGGCAGGACTCTGCTTCTAGATGGCTCCATGTAAGGAGGGAAGAGATTCCCAACCCAAGGTAGTGTTCGGGGAGCAGGCAGAGACTGGGGAGGATGGGGGACGGGTCTGTTCTCCGACTCTGGGCGCAAGAGGAATGGTCCCTCGGTAACGTCAAGCCAGCCTGCCACGGGGCAGTAGGGCCGGCCCTTCTGGGAAAGGGACCAAGCAAGACATGGGCCAGAGTGGGCGGGGGCGGAGGGAGGGGGTGCAGAGCACTACAGACAATTCAACACCGGAGGGGAGACCAAAGACAGAGACAAAAGATGGCTTACTTTTGAGAGGCGCTTGTGAGACTAAGACCATGCATGCAAAGGAGGTATTTGGGAAATGGTGGGGAAGAAGAGGAAGAACAAGAAATCAAAAGACAAATCAGATGGGAAGCCAGCTCCCGTGCCTCCCAGGGGCCCCTTCCCCTCCCCAGGACCTGGGAGCCCAGCAGTAAACAGAAGCTTTTTGAAGGAGCATCTAGGCAAAGAATATCTCCTGCTTCCCAAAGGACTGAGGAGGGGATAAGAAAATCTCTGGGGACCCAGGCACCCCCCCTGGGGCTTATGTTATGCCTATTCTCAGGCAAAGGCCCAGGTCCTCAGGCAACAGCATCTTGGGAGGGACAGAGAGGCCTGGTCACCGCCCCCCCGGCCAAAGGACTACCAAGTGGGTTATTACCAAAGGTAAGGCAGAGAGACAGCCAGGGTGGATGTTAAAGACATCCCCCTTCCCGAGGACTCTCTTCCTGGCCCTGTTGTTGTCCCAAATCATGTTCCCTTCTACCCCAAATTTGAAAAAGGAAGCAGGACTAAACAGATGGTCCCTCCTGGTCCCCAGAGCACCCTTTCTCCAAATCTCAAGGTCCAGGAGGCTCCCTCACCCCAAGAGAGAGAACAGTCAGTGTGGAATCCTGTAACGAGTTCCCCGGGGGCACTCCGAGGGCTGAGCTGAGAAGAGAACACTGAGCTAGGGTCAACCCTGCCTGTCCCACCCTCGCCTCACTGACACAAGGGTCCTCGGGGAAAGGGCTCCCTGCCTTGCCGCCCCCCCCCCCCCCCCCCCCCCGCCCCCACCCTGGCTTCCCTGCTGCCAGCTAAGGAGGAAGTGGAGAGGCCCCGGCGAGGTCCAGCTCACCTTGGAATTTTTGCCACCACTCCGGCCAGACTGTGAGGAGCAGCTGCGCTGCACACCCTGCTCCGGCGTGGACGGGGACTTGTCCGAGGAGTGATCGGAGCCCTTCTCCACCATGGTGTCTCCGTCCGGGCTCTGCGGGGTTGGCGAGCGAGACCGTTTGCGGAGGATGGGGGAGCAGGCCGGCGTGCTGCGGTTTGAGTTACTGGCAGTGCTGCAGGGGCAGATGGAGAGAGGGAGTGGGGTGGGAAGGGAGGAGGAAAGACAGGCAGTCAGTGATTGAAGGCCAAAGCCGGGTCCCAAGGAGCCAGCTCAGGGAGCCAGGGCTGGGGCTGGGGAGAAACAGGGAGAGAAGGGCCCGGCTAAGGGGTCTCGGCACCGTAATACTGCTGCTGGCCAGGAGGGGGCGGTGGTGTCAACGGGAAATGGAAATGGGACTAGAAGGGGTAAGTAGGGCAATTAGACATTTAGCTATTCATCCATCCATCCAACCATCTGTCTGTCCATCCATCCAAATATTGTCAGAGTCCCTATCACATGCCAAGAGCCGTCTCCAAAACAGAATTTAGGGGCTGAAAGACGCATGAGAGATCATCTAATACTGCAGATCCGGTTTCGACATTTTGTTCTACACATATGTGCCTGTAAAAATGGTCAAGAATAATCCTACTTTTCAAAGCAGTCCCATGCACTCTATTTGCTAGCTTCTTAAAACAATCCTCCACGGAGGTAGTCATGACAAGTGCCATAATCCCTATTTTTAAAAATGAAGCCCGTGCACCCCAGAGAGGAGCTCAAGTGTCCTCTGATCGCAGAGGCATTCGAAACAAAACCTGGGTCTCCTGACTTGCAACTCACGCACGCCGGAGTACTTCCTTGTAAGCCGTACTGCTCTCCGCATCCCCTGCCCAGGGCGAAGACGAACACAGCAGAATTCTCACCTTCCAGAGTGCCCGCCACCCAACCGTGTTTCCAACAAGCATCTTATATGCCCCACGGTCCTGAACCCCTGCACACCAAGGCTTATAAGCTGTGTATTTACTGCTGGATACTGAGCTTCAGCTCTTGATGGAAGAGAAGGATAGAAGACAGAAGAGGGGAGGAAAACTGAATACTATGACGTTCTAACAAGTGTTTGCTTTGGTCTGAGAGGACAGAGCAAGAGAAGTCAGGGACAAGGACAAGGTTAAGTGGGAAAGAGGAGAAAAGGGAAGGAAAGCAAGGATGAGACTGCAAAGCCAAAGAAAGCATAAGGGCAGGGGGCAGATGAGAAGCCCAGGGTCTCTCTCACCCACTCAGTGGTCAGAGAGCAGGGCCAGGCTTCTGGAATAGCCCAGATCCAAGGCTGTGAGGGCCCCTTCATCCCAGCCTTCCCTAAGGGTGTGCTGTGCAGGGTGGGGAACAGTCATTTGCATGAAGATCAAGCTGTGACCTCAGATGTCCCATGGGACCCATTTGCAATGAAAACCATGTACGTGTGGAGACGTGAAAGACCTGAGGCTTTGCTTCACCCTAAAACAGATGGAAGTTTTAGATCTCACTTAAAATACTAACAATACCCTTGATTTAGAAAAAAAGAAGCTAGGGGAGCCTGGGTGGCTCAGTGGGTTGAGGCCTCTACCTTCCGCTCGGGTCATGGTCCCCGGGTCCTGGGATCGGGCCCCGCGTCGGGCTCTCTGCTCCGCGGGGAGCCTGCTTCCCTCTCTCTCTCTGCCTGCCTCTCTGCCTACTTGTGATCTCTGTCTGTCAAGTAAATAAAAGAAATCTTTAAAAAAAAAAAAAAAAAGAAAAGAAAAGAAAAAAGAAGCTCTTTGAGTTCTCATCCCGTCACCATCTTTATCCTCTGACCCCGCCCCAACTCATTCACGATGCAAACCCTGGAAAGAGGAAATTATGTTCCTTTTCTTGGGATGGAAAAGCAGAGCCTTGGAATGGTGGCAAGGGGGTGGTGGGACACGGCCGCCTCCGGAAGGAGGACTCAGGTGGTCACTGTAAGGACCTATTTAGAAACTGTCCCTGCTCCCCTTCCCCCAGGGGATTTACTTGGAGACAAGTCCCGGAAACCAGCTTCAGGTAACAAAGCCCAGATACAAGGGTGGGTCAGGCCAGGTGGAGACATCCGATCAGTGGGGGGATGCATACTGTCTCCCTGGTTACCAAGGAGTATGGGCCCCGCCCTTTGGGTGCCAATCCTAACCAAGGTGTGATAGGCTAAATCAAATGTCTACTAGGGTAAGTTGTAACTCAATTGGTGACCTAGCATCACTGTGGAGTTTCCTGTGTGTGTTACAATCTCATTGGCCACCTGTGCGTGGCCAGGCCCGACCGCATGGCCTTTGCCCTTAAAAGCTAGTCTGTGAAACAGAGAAGGGTCGCCCTCTTTTGCAAGAGGTGTGTCCCCGAACATTCGGTTAGATTCTTGATGCTTGGCACAAAATAAAGCTTTGCTTGACCTTCGCTTTTTATCAGTCTCGCTCCATTAATCACGGACCCATTATTGGGGCATAACAGTCACCAGTATTCCAAGGATTAAACTGTCTTCTAGCATTACTTAGCTAGAAGCACAGCCAGGAACTCTACCCCTCACCTCAATGAGTTTGCTCACGGACACACCAGGGTGTGGACAACGCCTAGCACCGCCCGTCTCAGACCCAACACGCCCACAGCTCAGCTCCAGTTTTTCCCTTCCGTAATGGGACCTCGTAACACATGGTGATTCCAGGTACAGCAATGAAAGGAGATCTCCTTATCCTCCAAACTCTCCAACACCACGGAGAGCAGGCTGTCTGTCGAGGAGGGATTCAGTAAGGCGTGGGCCAAAAAATTCTAACCTGCAGGAAACTCACTCCAACTTGCCCCAAACCACATGAATCTCACACTCAATGATCAAAATGTCCCTGAGATTCCCTCAACACCTAGTGGCCTCCTCTTAGCTGACCCCCCATAAGCCATCCAAGGAGACCTAACTTTTGGCCTTCCATACATCCGTCAAAACGTCAGTCAATAAACTTGTACTGTCCTTTGTCACTTTATTCTCTGTGCTTTTATGGCTACTGATCATCTATCTGAGCTGCTCCCAAAGATCTCGCCTCCCCTTCCGGATGCCACACACCTCTTCCTGCCTCAGAGCTGGCTTCTCTTTGCTAACTCTAGCCGAAGTGTGGTCCTTCCCCGAAAGTGAGTCTTTCCTTGCCCACACCATCTCCCGCTTCACGGGACTTCACCTGTGCCTTGCAGCAGAAGACTCCCTCCCCTCCTGCTTCCAGCTCTCATCACTTGCTCACTTCAGCCCAGCAATCTGCGGCCGAGGGGACACTCCCTCCAAACCCACGTCTCACAAGCCCCTCACACAGAAAGCCAAGCCTGCCGTTGGTCCTGAACCTCTTCCCGCTACGGCCGCTTCTCCACAGCATTCTCATTCCCCGTCTCTGAAGCTGCAGACCCACACCTTCCATCTCACCCCGCAAAGAGCCAGTCTCTGGGATCCCATCAATTCTATTTGCTGCAAGCTCTTTGTCCACCCTTCCTTCCCCTCCCTCCAGGGCCCCTTGCGGAGCCTCTCCCCAGGTGGTCTTCCAGGCAGTCTCTTTCTCTCCCTTTCCTCTCTTGGGCTCATTCACACCTCTGGCATTCAATCTTTCTGAATACAAACCTGATAGCATCTTTCTGCCCCCCTCCCAGCATTCACATTAAAGTCTCCAATCCTCAGAATGGAATTAAAAGTTCTTAAGGGAAAATTATTTTGACACTTACTGTATTCTGGTACTTTGTCTCTCCTTACACAATCTTTGAGAGCTCTGGTGTATAGTCCTATATAACCTTCCCCGGTTTTCTTCCCACTCTCCTCCTCCTGCCTCCTGACTTCCACACCTATCACTACTTGAGTGTGAGGGGTCCCTCCCCCAACTCCCCCCACCCCCCCTTATCTACCTACCAGAGTCCTACCCAGCCTTTAAGACCCATCTCAAACCCCACCTTCTCTGAAAAGCTTTTCAAAGCCTCCGCCACTGAACTGGCTAGAGCATCTAACATATTCTGCCCAGGGCACGCTCTTGGAAGCACCCACCTGTGCCCCCCGCCCCCACAACGCCCAGTGGGAGGCTCTCTAAGTGGTAGGTGCTCAGTACACATCCGCTGGATGGAATAGCATTACAGCCAAGTTGTAACAATCCTCATGGCTTTCCCAGTCCCCAGTATCACGACAACTCCCAACCAAGTCTGTGCCTTCAACCTGCTAACAAAAATAGCTATACAGGTTTCTGAACGTTTATATGAGTTCCTGGCCCGGTGCCAAGTGTTTATGATGCGATAGCCTATTGAAATCCCCAGCCAATCTGTGAAGTGTTAGTGGGTATTATTATTTGTCCCATTTTTCAGATGATAAAGCGAATTACTGACAGATTCAGTAACTCCCCCAGGGTCACCCAGCCAGGTAAGTGGCAAGACTGGGTTTGAAATGCAGGCCTGATGACAGAGCATGTTCTCAGAACCAACACTGAGTAATCCTTCTTGGCTGGGTGAACAGATAGAGAAGGATGGATGGGGTGGTTGGTGGACGGAAAGAAAAGAAGGAATCAGCTTCTTGCCTCCAGTTTTCAATCCAGTATCTATTTTGCTATCAAAATGAACCTTCTAAAAAGGGATTTTGCCATTCTAACCATCCCCTCCCCTGGTTCAAAGCTCTCTATGGTTTCTTATCCCCTTAGAAGAAAGCCTGATCTCCAAACTATGGCACAGAAGTTCCTCGAAGGTCTTGAGGATCACCCTTGGCTACTCCTCCTAGCGGACCCCCTCCCCGCCTCAGCCATCCAGGACTAATGACAGATCCTGGTGCCATGTTGTCTCCCTTCCACATTTGTCAGTGTCTCTCATTCTGAAAATACCATTTCCCCCTCCAAGCACCCTTCCAACATTTGCTGTTCAAGACTAAACCCAACTACTCCCCCCATCACCCTCCCCCCACGCTCTGATCCCTCACTATACAAGAAGAAACCTTCGAAGCTATAGTTCTAACTTGGCAAAATCACTACTAGATGTGCTACATAGCTAATACTCTTTTAAGAGGTACTCCATGATCTAGCTCAGTCAGTTAAGCGTCCAACTCTCGATTTCACCTCAGGTCATGATCTCAGGGTCATGGAGTGGAGCCTCCTTAGGATTCTCTCCCTCTGCCTTTCCCCCTATATTCATGCTCTCTCTAAAAATAATAATAATGATAATAATAAATAAGTAAATAAAAGGTACCCCATTATCCTATAGACTAAATAAGTAAATAAAAGGTACCCCATTATCCTACAGACTTTAGACGTCCTCCTGAGCAAACAAAACTAATTCCCATGTAGCTCATAACCCTACACTATTGCGTCTTTTGAGCAAACTTCACGGTGTGCCATTAGTCTGATTCTGCCACTATTATTAATAATAGTATTACATTGGGTTTCAAAATCTTGGGAATTTATTTTTTTTGAGCTTGGGGGGACGCAGGCTCCCCACTGAGGAGAGAGCCCGATGTGGGGCTTGATCCCAGGATCGTCAGATCATGACCTGAGCCAAAGGCAGAGGCTTTAACCCACTGAGCCACCCAGGTGCCCCAAAATCTTGGGAATTTAAAACAAAAAAGGACCTTAGATTTTCTATAGAAAGGGCAGGAAGACTGGCATTGGAGGAGCTACTAGACTATGACCCCCTTTCAGAATTTAGAATACAACCAGCTTGTCACTTGACATATAAGAAACCTAAGAAAGAGGGAGGTTAATAAATGCCTGGCTAAAAATTAACAAGACAGGAAACAACGTGTGTTGGAGAGGATGTGGAGAAAGGGGAACCCTCTTACTCTGTTGGTGGGGATGCAAGTTGGTGCTGCCACTTTGGAAAACAGTGTGGAGATTCCTGAAGAAATTAAAAATAGAGCTTCCCTATGACCCGGCAACTGGGGTATTTACCCCAAAGACAGTGAAAAGAAGGGTCATCTGTATCCCAAGGTTCATAGCAGCAATGGCCACAATCACCAAACTGTAGAAAGAGCCAAGATGCCCTTCAAGAAACGAATGGATAAAGAAGATATGGTCCATATAATACAATGGAATATTACATCTCCAACAGAAAGGATGAATACCCAACTTTGGTATCAACATAGACAGGACTGGAGGAGATTATGCTGAGTGAAATAAGTCAAGCAGAGAGTCAATTATCATTTGGTTTCACTTACTTCCGGAGCTTAAGGAATAACACGAAGGACTTAGGGGAAGGAAAGGAAAAGTGAATTGGGGGAAATCAGATGGGGAGATGAACCAGGAGAGACTGGGAAACAAACTGAGGCTTCAGGGTGGGGGGGTGGGAGGTTAGGTGAGCCTGGCGGTGGGTACTAAGGAGGGCACGTATTGCATGGAGCACTGGGTGTGGTACATAAACAATCTTGGAACACTGAAAAAATAAAATCAAATAAAAAAAAAATGCCTGGCCCAGGTGATATGCCTTCATACCCAGATCTCCTGAGCCACAAACACTTACTAGGCACCTGGCATCATCCTAGGCATTCAAGTCCATAAGGGTGAGTAAGAAAGGACCCTTGTCCCTGGGACATTATAATCAGGAAGAGCCGGACATGCATTTTTTTCCTTCTAACATAAGCCAAAGTGCGAGACAGGGAAGAGAGTCAGGGAATCTTCTCTAGACTTGCGGGATCAAGAAAGGCTTCTTTGGCACAAGAAAGGATATGGCACTTGAGACTAGAGTGGGGATCTAAATAATGTGTTAAGAGTTAGGTACAAGTACAGGGCACGGTCATAGGAGGGAAGAGAATGTTCCCAAGCAAAACAAAACAAACAAAAAACCAGTATAAACAAAGGTGTGAAGGCCTAAAACAGCACGGAATACACAAGAGCATTACAAGAAACTGTGTGTCACTGAAGCGTAACACACTTAAGCCTGTGCTTCTAAGATTGCTGTAACTGTCACGTCTCCCCAGTAACAGGTGCACTGAGACCGCCACCAGCCACTTTTAAGCCACTTACTGCAGAGGGGGCCCAGGAGCCGTTCACTCATCTCCCCTCTCCTATCTTTAAGACTTCCAACAAAGACTTTTTCATTCCTCTCCTGGTTACCTTGCTAACAAGCAGTGCTTCCATTAAGTCTAACCATTAATCTTACCTCCTACGTTCAGGTCTGGGTGAAGTCCTTGAGAAATGGATACGAAAAAGAGGACGAAGGCTCTTTGGGCTCTCCGTGGCATCTCTCACCCTCACCTGACACGTGGGAGCCCTCATCCTATGCTTTCTTTTCCCACCCTGACAGCTGGGTGGGTGATCCTGTGGGCACCAGCAACCTTTGTCCACAAGCCAGCTCCCTGAGCAGCCATCCGTACATTCTTCAGAACTCGGAGCAGAGCGGAATAATTAGGCGGTGTCCCAGTGTTCCTCATTCAAGTTCACTTGTGTGCCTTCAGTGTAACCATTCCTGCTACAGAGATTGCAAGGCCCGTGCCTGTCGCTCTGCACCTGAATCTCCACCTGCCGGAATGACAGCCGCTCCTTTCCCACTCTCCAGACAAGTTCCCCTGGCCTGGCTCATTCCCAATCAGATTCCCACTTGCCCTCCCCACACCTGGACACATCACATCCACTTTATCTTCTCCCCTAAGCCCAGCCCTGCCATGACCTGTCTCATCCAATGTTTGGCTGGAATCATTTCAATGCCAGGGCACTGGTTAATTTTTTTTTTTTTAATTGGACTGCCTGATACATTCCAGGGCACCTCAAACTAACAGAAAAAAGCATTTAATTAAAAATTTAGAAAGCCAGTTTCAAACAAAACATTTGTTTGCTGGGGGCCTGCTTGGGCCATATGTCAGGATGAGCTGCCAGTCTGTGGGATCCTGTCACCAGGGTCAGGTTTGAGTCCCAGCTCTGCCACCTGCCATGTGACACTGGCCTCTGGATCTCATTTTTCCATCTGGACAAATGAGAGATACCACTATCTCACCATAGGACCGTGAACCCCAAATGAAGTAAGCTCCGTAAAATATTTAGTGCAGTTCCTGACACATCAGAAATGCTGTGTATTTAAGGCGGCTTCTGTTCCTCTCTGCAAAATGTGGGATAAAATCCTTGCCCGCTCTCCTCAGAGGATTATGTGGACAAACTTCAAGCGCTCCTGTGCCTTACTTCTCATCGTAGGGACCACATCTACCTAGGCTGTTCCCCTGAAGGGTGGACTCCCACTCCTCCCCCACTGTATAAGTGATCATTTCCAGGGACGGTCTTAGCAATCTTCATCCCTAAACAAGCCCCAGGGCAGATGTGATACTCTCAAACTTGAGAGGACTCCCAAGGACGAATCTTGAAAATATCCAGGGGTAAGTGACGCATCTGTCCCAGATGACAGAAACCTGCTTACAGCTCTTCGAGGGAATCGGCTTTTCAGGGTCTACTAGGTTGGTGAGCTCGTTGCAACAGAAAACATGGGCTGAGTTTGTCACAGAAACCGGCAATGGAGAAGAATCTAGAGCCGATGGGGAGTGGGCACGGAGATGTAGGTCTCAAGGTAGGGCCACGACTCAGCATCCGAAGGAGAGGGTCACCTTCTTTTGGTGTGGGGAGCCCAACCATTATCATCAGAGCCCACACCCACCACGTGACAGGCACCCCTCCCTGGCTTTAGCAGCATCGAGATAAAGCTGACTCTGATCTCTAGTGGTCTCCAATTCCCAGCAGACCACCATTCTGTGAGCCAGCTCTGCGCCTCCCATTCCCACGCCGATTCCGAGCTCTCGTCAGTAATCCTCCTCGGTTCTTTATATCAGCACTGCAAATATCCAGGAGAATTAGCTATATCCACTTGGAATTTTCCCACAGCACATGCTCAAGTGCCTGAGACAGAGAGCCCACGGGTGTATTTGCCTAACACGGACATGAATTTACATGCTGCCTGCAAACGCCTCCGGTAAGTCCGTCCACCTAAACTGGTTCCCAGTTCAGGGTACGAGGACTCCCTGAAGCTGGCTGTTTGCCAGTTCCTCTCTGTACTCTTGGCTTGTCACTTAACCGTGTCTCTGAACCCTTGTAAAACCACAGCACGGTGAGCGGGATGGGCATACCCAAGGGGAGCTTCGTAGAGGGGGAATGTGGCCCAAATTGCCAATCCCAGCAGAGCCCCAGATGCCTCTTGGATCCTTCTCCTTAGGGAGCAAAATACCATGTTAGAAAAAAACTAGATCTTCCCAATCCTGCTTCACTCCTTGTTATAACTTCCTGGAGCTCCTGATCTTACCCCCTGCCCCGACCCCAACCCTTACCTAGGATGATAAACCCAGGCTCGGGTCCCCAAGGAACGACTGTGTGGACAAAGATGGGGAGGGGCTCATCCTGTCCAACCCTCTCCCTGGTGGGGGAAGCAAGGGTCCAGAAAGAGGACAGAATTGTCCACCAGGGGGTTAACAGGCAGCGGGACACCCCAATGCCCAAGCACAGAGGGCTTAACAGTGCGAGGTCAGAGACTCCCCTTCCGCCCCCCTACTTTTTAGGACACTGGATGGGGAGGAAGTTCAAAAGACTGAGAGAAGTACTTCTGTTTCTCCTAAGAGAAGCTCCTCGTGACCATGTAGGGAACCCACCCTCTGTAGACCTATGGCATGGAATCTAAACCCGGGGACAACTGTGCCACTCGTCTGGTTCCTTCCTTTGTGGACCCAATGGGCCTTTGGTGGCAAACTGTGATTACGTGGTTGAAGACTGAGGCAGGCCAGGCGGCGACTAGGACACAGATGCTTTTTTGTTGGTGCTGTTTTCGTTTTGTTTGGTTTTGAATGGCACAGACGTTCTCTTCCCAACTTGGGCTATGGCAGAGTCTCTGCCGGGTCCCAGCCCGGAATGCTTTGGCCTAGAAGTAGCAACCTGCCGCATTTCAGCAAAGGGCAGCAAAGGACAGGGCTCCTGGAGCGCTGCCTTTCTCCCCCTAACACAGTTCACAACAACGGCAGTGGCGGAGCCCGACACAGAAGGGGCCTCCCTCACCGGCTGCGAGGGCAAGATTTTGACGGAGATGAACATCTCATTCCCTCTCCTCTGTTTGGGGAACTTGCTGAAATCCCCTGGGGGCTTTCCAACTGGGCCTTTAGGTGAAGGATACAGGGTGTTCGCAAACAGGTTCTGTCTGCAATCTGGAACCAAGAAGGCAGAACTAGACGGTTGCCAGGTCAGACCGCTGGCAGAGAAAACTCGCAAAGGTAAGCCTGACCATTCTCCACCCTCGCTAACTACCCATGGGTCATCCACACCCTGACCCACACACAGGGTCCACCCTGGCCCAGGCCTTGCCCTCTCTCTGCACTCTGCCCCTCATGAGTCCTCATCTCCATAGATATTGTACAGATAGGAGTCAGGTCACTTCCTAGGACCAACAGGCTCCACTTACCCCTTCCTCCTTCCCTATCTTGTTCAAGTAACTATGGAAAGTTTTTTTTTTTTTTTTTAATTTGCTTACAAGGGAAATGAAAGGTGGCAGAGCCCATACAAACACATTTGCAGAACATTTAATACCTGGAGACATTCTTGATAAAAATCTACTTAAGCCTGGAAGGAATGACTTGGGGGGTGGTGGGGGGAGTCCTAGCAGGGAACTCTAATTGTTAATTTATTAATTGAGCAGCTAATATAAGGGTGAGGCCCATGGAAAGTCTTTGGCCAAAGAGAGAAAAAGCAGACCTTCAATTACCCTTCTACTGGTATTCTTGGTCCAGGGAGGTGATGGGTGGAAAGAGTGCCAGGGATTGGGTAAAACCTGTTTGCCTTGGCTACTCAAGCCAGAGAGAAGAGATCCTCGTCACATGGGCTGGAGCCTCCATCCATCCTACTCCCCCGCTCCCTGGCTTTCCTACAGCTTCTGTTCAGCCCAGAGTTTGGAATTCAATCCAGGAACAGGCATGACAAACACTATTTTTCATTTCCATGGAGACCAAGGCCTGCAACAGAACCAGGACTCCATGCCCGAAATGCCAAAACAGCCTGACCCACTTTTCCCCCTTCCTGCAAAAACAAAATAAGTTTGTTTGGGTCCTGCAAGGGCTCCGGGAGAAGCCAGAGCTCCTGTTATCTCTTTGGACATGCTGAAGAGGAATGAGTTAGAATAACCTTTGGAAACCCAGATGATGCTACAGAAACGGTCAGGCATGAACTGCTTTACCCTAAAAGCTCTCAGACTGTCTGGAATCCATGCCGCATCCTCGTCCTAACCTTCTGGAGGAAGAGGTTCGCATCCCCTGAGATGTACTTAATGGCCAGCGATGCTACTCCTAGGATCCGAACTCAAGGGACTGTCTTCTCCAACTTCCTCTTACACCACTTCCCCCCACCCCCAACCATCTTCCGGCTTCCTAGGGCCTTTCTGTTCCTGAGACAAATCAAGTCTACCCCTGCTTGTGGACATTTGCACTTGCTGGTCCCTTCTGCCTGGAACTCTTTTAGAACTGAAGTTTTGGATTCTGGTTCTTTTTTAATCTTCAGAGTTCAAATGTCACCTCCCTAGAGCCATCTGTCTTGGAAGGACCACTGGGCTGGGTCTAAGGTGGCGTCCCTGTCCCCAGGCAATCATTATCAGAGCCTGCCTTTCCCCCTTCCAGGCATTTAGGAGAAGCTGAAATTGTCTGCTGTTAGTTTGTTGACTTTTTTTTTTTTTAATTAAAGTGAACACTGTTGGGCAGGTAGGGTGCCTGGGTCGCTGGGGCCTCCAGCACCATAACTGGCACCTGGGACCACAGACTCACTGCACGAATAAAGGAATGAGCTCTTTTTAAAGCCATTCGATCCACTGTTCAGCCACTCTGTTAGACACTGCTTTTTCTCAAGCCTGCCCCGAGTCTGCCTTCTTATAACACCGGCCCACTGGTTCTTATTTCGACTTCTGGATCCAGGCAAACTGAAATCTGACATCACTTCCAGGTTCTCTGCTGGCCTGGCCCCTTTCCTGCAACATCAGGATATGTGTCTGAGTTTAAATTCTGAGCTGTTCTGTGCTTTTGAGAAAAATGGCTTTATCTTCCTGTGAGTCTGTGTGTCCCATCTCCCGAATGATCACAATTTACCTTACTAGGGTGAGGGGCGGGATCTTAAAAAGCAAACAAAGCTAATTAGACAGTGCCTCCCCGAAGGAAAGGTCTTCCTATAATTGCTCATTGAGTGAAAAAAAAAAAGAGAGAGAGAGAGAGAGAAAGAGAGAAGCAGGAAGTGAATTTCCCAGTGAAGAAACTAAATCCTGTTTCTAAATTCCATCCTCTCCTCATGGCACAGACGGGATGAGAATATCAGCCGTTGCATGCACGCCTTCAACTAGTTCCTCCTTGCATGGGGCTGGAAAGTGAAGCATTCAGGACAGAGCACAAGATGCTGAAATTCATCGCAGCAGCTTATTGGTGTGGTTACTACCATTTCCTTTCCCCGAGATTATTCACTACAGGACAAACACCTACACTGGGAGACAGTCCTGCTGGGTTCGTAGGCAGCGCTGGCTGAACGGATCTACAGTGACAGTCTGCCATTTGGAAGGGACCATAGTGGTCTCGTAATCCAATCCACCCTCCCCCTCCCCCACCAAATGCAGGAATTCCCTCCATGAGGCCCTGCTGACAGCCACCCAGCCAGGGCTGGCTTCGGATCTCCAGTGAGAAAGCACTCACTGGCTGGCTTGCACAGCTCCAGAGGGACTTTTAGCACCATGGTCCTTATCTCTCCACGATTCATGGTCACCAGGATCCATCCAGCTGTCCCTGAACATCAGCCTTTGGAAAGTGAGCTAACCGTGCTGACTGGATGTCTGCGAACAAGCATTTCCTCAACACCTACTATGCGCCTCCAACCCTGAGAAACCTATTTATTCATCCCGAGGGCCCCAAAGCGCAGTGACTATGTCAGGGCTCTATGCAGACACACAAAGATTAAACACACATATCAAACATGGTGATGGGCACACGGTAGGGACTTAACACTTTTAAATTTGACTATCAGTCTCAGCCAAATCTAAGTATAATCCCACCCAAAGTATTCCAGAAGCCTCAGCACTCGGAAGAATGGGACCTTGTGAAAGCAGAAAGGTGCTAAGCCTATCCCAGGAGGCCCCCTTCCTTGAAAGAGATTTCCAGTCCACTGGGAGGCCACAAACCTCTAGAACAAGGCAGGGAGGGGTTCAACTGAATAGAACTTCCTTTGCCCGTCAAGGGCCCCTCCCCCATGCCCTGCAAGAGAAATGTTGTGGCTAAGCCTGAAAGGAACTTGAACATGATCCGTGTATCCGTCATCCATCCCCCATCCATCCATCCATCCAACAAACAGCTGAGGAGACCACACTCCATGCCAGGTAACGTTCTAGGCATTAGGGATACAGGCTCTCCCTCTAAGGAACACACAATTGGGTGGGAGAGAGACATGTAATGAACTAACACTATTACATGTCCATCTCTCCCACCCAACCCCAGGTGATAAGAGCTACTTGGATTCAGTCAAAACTACTCCCCTCACTACCTGCCAAGGGAGCCAGCCAGCCCTGATGGCAAACACTCCTCTCGGGGCTTCAGCTTGAATTACGCGAGACGTGTGGAGGCCACCTAATCCCCGCAGAGACATGACAGGGGGAGGGCAACAAAGAATGTCTCGAGGACACACTGTGAACTCCTGAGAGCAGCAGCCTCTCCACCTAGAGGGACTCCGCTCTCCATTCGGCGGAGGATGCAGAAACAAGACCTGGGCACTTGGGGGTCCTTGTGAATGCAGCTTCCCCAGCCTTCCCTCTTCCCAGAGGCTGCTGCCAAGCTGTCCAAAGAAAGCTCTGAGCTTGGCGGTCTAGCAGACGAGGGGTGTGTAGGGTGCAGGGGACTGAGGGTGAAGCAGCAGCATTTAGACAACCCTTCCCAACCACCGCCCTCCCCACTCCTCCCTACCCGCACTGTCAAAGCCAAGTGCGGCGAAACCTTTCCAGACCCCTGTGGATTCAAGTCCCGTTGGGATTTACTTTTCTGCTGGAGAGCAAACGGAAACAGGCTGAAGAACAGCCATTACGTTAAAATCACAGAAATTTTAGAATAAGACGACTATAAGAGGACAGCCAATAGGCCTGGCTGGAAGCAGACAGACCTAAATCACTCAAGGGAGGCTTCGTTCTACTTGAAAACGTATTCCAGGTACAAAAGTCCAGGGCCCTCCTTTGGGATCCTTCTCACTGCCCTCCGCTACCATCAGGAAGTTCCCAATGATTAAAACAAAAGCCTGTTATAATGCATTTAATGCCACTTTCTCCATTTCAGCTTTCCAGGACTCGAGGTCAGTTCATTAGCTAGAACCGTTCCTGTGTTCCTATCCTCCTTTCTTTGGGCGGAATGATCCTAGTTCCTCAAACCTACTTTCAGAAGTTAAAAATCGTTTGTCCTATGATCTCTCCACCAAATCTCTCTTTAGATTATGCCTCAAGAGGCGGAAAAGATACTTAATCAATGATGTGGTTCAGTTCACCTTTGGACAACTCTTTTTATTTTAAGCTCAAACTATTTCCTGTGGCTTTCTACCAAAGGTCCTATTTTCTACTTCCGTGGCAGACATAGAATAATCTAATTCCTTTTAAAATAATTAATTAATTTATGAATTTATGAAAGAGAGAGGGAGAAGGTACGCTAGCAGGTGGGTGCATGCGAGGGGAGGAGGGGTAGAGGGAGAGAGAGAGAATCTCAAGCAGACTCCCTACTGAGAGCAGAGCTTGATCCTATGACCTTGACATCAGGATCTGAGCCAAAATCAAGAGTCAGACGCTTAACTGACGGAGCCACCCAGGTCCCCATAATTCTTATATGTGCAATTTATACAGTTTGCACGATCCCTCAGCGCTTTCTCCTCCAGATCTGCCAGTGCCTCCGGCATTGCTCACACAGCCTGGCTATGGACCCCGTGGCCACAGGGCTCACTCTCCTCTGAATTAATCCCAGTTCATCCCAATCCCCCTCATATTCTCAAACCCAGAAATGTAATCCCACAGAGAAGTGCTCTGATGAGCTCAGAATAGAGCAGAACCACCACCCCATGTGCTTTTGGAAATCAGAATGCAAACATATATTTTTGGAATCATCTCCTGAATCAGGAGATTCTGGAATTAGTCACTGTTCTCTTACGAGTCTGGCTACAGCCTATAGGCTAAGGAGAATGTATGCATGTGCACGGTACGTATGCACAGCCCTACAAGGAACACCCCACCCCCATCCCTTCCCCTAAGCGGACAAACCCGAGTTCGGTGAGATGATGAAAAATCCATCCAGTTCTCATCCCGACTCAGGTTATATCACAATTCTGAATGTTTATGTATTTCCAGGCCAGATGCAAAACCACAGACCTCACAGAGATTTCTCTTATCTGGAGATGTCAAGTCCTCAACAAATGTTTTCCCTCCTCCTGGTCCACAAACATTGGTTCCTTGGACCCTCATAGCTTGACTCACAGATAAGCTGAGGTTTTGCCGAACTGGCCGAGAGCAGTTCTAAGGTCATTAGGAAAACTGAGTCCAGCCCTGTCTGGTCCATTACCAGGAACCGAAGGGTGCATGTGTGCAGACACACATGTAGTGAGGGCTGCCTGCTCCCTTCAGACCTAAAGAGGTCTCCGGTGATCATCAGGACCTTCCAGTCAGACTGTCTAGTTTAGGGCCAGCAAACTATGACCTAGATAGGCCAAATCCAGCCCACCATCAGTTTTTTTTATGCCCCACAAGCTAAGAACAGTTTTTACATTTTTAAATGGTTGGGGGAGAAAAGAAGAGTATCTTGTGACATGTGAAAATTATATGCAATGGAATTCTCAGAGTCCCTAAATAAAGTTTTGTTGAGAACTCAGCCACGTGCACTCTTTCACAGACTATGTCTGCGGCTGCTTCTGCTGGACAAAGCAGACTTGAGTAGCTTCAACAGAGAACAGCATGGGCCACAAGGCTGAAAATATTTACTACTTGGCTCTTTCCAAAAACAGTTGGCCAACCCTTGGCCTGACCATGTATGACCTTGAAAAAGGTCTTTCCCGTGAGCCTGCTTCTCTTCCGTCAAGTTGGGAAAGGGGGTGTCTGTGTCCCACAGACAAAGAACCTGTGCTTGATGACTTCACAAGTGGAGGGAAAAGGTCTCAGGTGTGCTCCCACCTGCAGAAGAGAAGCAAAGACCAGGAAAGAGAGGAGGTTTCTTCTAGGTAGTATACAAAAGCTCCCTTTCCTTCATTTTTTCCCAGTAGGATACTACTTTCCATGGCCTTGACACTGACACAAATCTGCCATGGGCAGCTTCCCTTTCAAAACATCCCATTCTCCTTTCCCTTCTTTCAAGGTCAGCTTTTTCCAGCGTGGTCCTAAACTTCTCTAACCCGTGGAGTGCCACTCTAGGCTAGCTGGGGAGAGAGGGAAGGCAGGAAGCAGAGGAGGAAGAGGGTGTCCACGGAAGCGGAGTCTGCTAGCAAGTGTCAGAGAAGGTACAGACAAAGTTCCCTCTCCCCAGCTCTGGGTGAGAGCTTGGCTGAGTCCCAGGGAGACAGAGAGCTTCAAGTCTCCCCCCACCCTTCCACTTGTCTAAATCAAGCAAATAACTAACAATGCAAGGAGGTGTGGGGGAGTAAGGACCAGCCACTGGGTATCTATTTTCTGAAAACACATGGCAAATCTCTGAGCCAAATGCAGGCTAAGCCAAAGAATAAACAAATCCCTTTATTTCCCTGAGACAGGAGCTATCAACTTCCCCTCTGGTCCTCTCCTTCCGCCAGCCAGATCCAGCTGAGAGGAGGTCCTCTCCCTGGGGGAAAAGCAGCATCTGTTCCTATCTGAGAGGACAGCCTGCCTTATAACGCCCCTGCCTGCCTCCTTTCCCTTGCTAACCACTGCTCTGGTCACCGAGCCCCCACCAGGGGCACCTCGGAGCTAAGTTGGTGGGTGGAGAACAGGAGCACATGGCCAGTCCAGACTTCCCCCAGAGGCTTAGGCCAGGTCTCCATGACACACCGCTAATTCAGTCCACTGGCCTCTGTTCTCCAAGTTATGGGACCCTAAATAAGTCCTGCTGGCCAAGGGGACCCCTGCGTACAGCCCACCCCCTCCCTCCAGCCGACCAGGGCCCACCCTTCAGTGCTCCAAAGGTCTGCTGAAGCAGGGCTACTATGAAGGAGGGCAGGAAGGGGGAAGAAAAGAAAAAAGCCAGGGAGGGAAAGAACATCTCCGCAGCATGATGTCACACCGGCTGCTTTCGGATCCCCCAACACAGAACAGAGGCAAACAACATGGACTCCGGATTTTACTGTCGTGGAAGGTTTGTGTTCTCAGCAGCTCTGAGCAGCCTGCGCCAGCTGGAAAAAGCACACGGCCAGACAGACACGTCCTCCTCCTTACAGCCCCCAGGGCCTCGACCCGACACCCCCCCAACCAGAGGTGGGGGGAGAGTCACCCCTCCAAAAAAAAAAAAAAAATGCCCGGAGGAAACAAAGATAGACTGACACATACACACACAAGCGTCAGTGAGCACTAACCTGGAAGCCATTAGGAACGGTAGTAGAGTGCAGTGCGGAGGAACTCATTCATTCATGCATTGGGCAGTGGGGGGGCGGGGAGCGGGGGCCCTGAGGACGGCGGAGGGCACTCACCTCCATGCCCACCCCACAGCCCTGGTTCTAGCGGGGAAGGGAGTGGGGGCGGGGTGCTCATAAGCTCTGGGAGCTGCCTTGCTCTGCTGTTTCGCACGGCTCTGGAACTGTCAGCATGACCCCCCTTAGTTCCTGCCCCTCCCCCCGCGGCTGTTACTTGGTGTGGTCGCACAGCCTACAGAAGTCCCCCTCTCCCTCGCCCTGGCTCCCTTTCTCTCTCTCTCTCACAGACAGCTGTTCTCCGGTCCCTGCACGCGCGCGCGCACACTCAGCCACGCACCCCTGTGCGCGCGGGCGCGCGCGCGCGCACACACACACACACACACACACACACACACCCTGCCGCCTGCCACTTTACATAACGGAACTCTCTGGTGCAGTCAGCTTGCCAGCTCTCCATTATTCATGCCGGGCTGGAGGACAGAGCCGCCTGGGAGGCGAGCATGATTTCCTCTTCATCCTCCCCATCCGACAGAACACAAGATGATGCTCCCAGGAGATTCTGCGCCCTTGGCCGCCACCAATTATTTCCCAGGTGTTGCCTATTAGGTCAACCTGTATCAAGGAGGGGACGCTCAGTCAAAACACGGGCGCCTGGCTCAAAATAGAGCCTTGCCTCTCAAAGGATGAGAGTTGCGCTCCCTGCCTGAGCCCTGGGAACAGAGGAGGGGAGGAAGGCAGTGCTGGAGACCACAATCCATGCGAGAAAATGGCTGAGGACCTCTTCAGGGTAGCCTCTCCCAGAATTCCACGATGGAGGGCTGACGCTTGCAGCCACGGAAAATAACACTCACCCTCGCGACAAAGGAGGCTCCTCTGAGTTTTCAAAGTCCTAAGCTGTGCCTTAAGAAGGTTTCTTCCTCCTGCCCATTCACCGAAATGCAGTGATTTCAGGGCTATTGAAACAGTCCCTAGCAAGTGTTTTTTTCAGACCAGAGGCAATCTCTTCAACAAGGGTATCATTGAATATTGTGAAAGTCATCCATGGCTCAAAAAGCACTTTCCCCCTCAAATCAAACTCATCTGATTTCCACAACACTCCTCTATACAGGCCTCACTACGACCACATCTAACATAAGGATGCTGAGCAGCCCTGGAAAGTCGAGGGTCCCACAGTAAGAAAGGCTGAGCTGGGAATCCAGACCACTGGGCTGGAAATCCCACGAAAATCAACTAGCCAATGCCCCAAGCATGCCTATGAGCCTCTGCAGTTATCACTGTTGTCTTCTGAAGGGAGTAGCAGGGGAAGCCCAACCGTGAGCCCAAACAAACAACAAAAAGAATGATGATGGTCAGCTCAGTGTTTCACCAACTTTAGTCCCCCTAGGATCTTGTTAAACCACAGGTTCTTAAGTGGGAGGTCTCAGGGAAGGCCCAACAGTTGGCCTTTCTCCGAGACCCCCACGGGATGCCCATGTTGCCATTCCAAGGGCCACACTTTGAGGAACAAAGGGTTGGTTTATGCATTCTCACCCTTAGGATGTTCCTAAAGGACAAAGAGTTGTCTGTCTGCACAGGATAACGAGCTGAAGGTGAATACTAATTATAATCCATTGATGTCACCTTTGTCCTGGTCACCAGACCCACTCTGGGAGCTAATACTTCTCAGTCATCTGTTGGCAAAACATCTCACTCTGGGATTGCCAAGCCTTATAGGCTCAGCATTAAAGGTCTTTCAGGATTGTTTCTGTCTGCAGCATGTTGATAAAAGAACAGCCTCGTGGTATCCAAGAAACACAGAGGTTGAGTGTCTGGACTCCACTGACCATGAACCTAAAGGAAGTTCAGCTCCAAAGAACGGTGTGCTGGAGATGTCCTGGGACACGCGCTCCACCAACTCCACCCACCCCTACCTGTCTGGGTCACGTCCTACCTCTTCTGAAATACCTTCCTCCCTTTGGACTGCCCCACTCCTTCCCCTCTCTGTTACTCCACAGAAAGAGCCTGCACTTTGGGGTTGAACTGGCATGCAAAGCTAAGTTTTGCTGCTTTCTGGCTTTGTGACCCTGTGTAAGTTCATGTACCCCCATCTCAGACTCGGCTTCTTCATCCGAAAAAGCCAACAGTTTCTCTTTCCTCTTGTACGCCATTGGAAAAAAAAAAAACCAAAACAAAGAAAAAACAACAACGATGCAATAAAATAAATGCATGGAAAAGCACCCAAGAAAAGCTAGTACCTCCCCAACCCCTGCCATTATAAACGACCGTACACAATCTGGAACCGAACTGGAGGTTCTGTTGCTCGCTCTGTTGGGTTTCTCTAAGAAGATTCTAGGCTACTTCTTTCATGTCCCTCCAACACGTAGGAGTACCGGGTACAGCCCAGGTGTTCAGTAAGTGTCCTTGTACTGATTGTCCCGTCCTCTATTAAGACAAAGACAAAAAGGTGGGTGGAGTCAACCAGCCAGCGCTCTCGTCTTGGTTCCCCCACTCACCTACTACGTGACTTTGGACAAATCATATTCACTTTTCGGGGGCTTTCCTACTTCGAGTACAAAATGCACAAACTCATCTTTCTTCTGAAACACTTCTACGTCCCTCTATTGTGTTAGGAGCTTCAAGGTTGAGATTAATCAATGTGGTTAAAAGGGCAGGCTAACAGGTGGGACAATCCTGACTTCACATGTGGCTTCTCTCAGTGACGGATTCTGTGACCTTTGGAAAGTCGGTGTCACTAAGCTTTAGGCTTCCTCGTCTTGAGTCAAAAAGTAAAAGAATCTTCCTGGACTGTGGGAGGATTAAGTGAGGTGAATACATGTGACAAGCTTTCACTGTATCTGACACAACACCAGTCTGATAAATAAAAATATTATTACCAATATTGGTTAGAAACAATAGCTATTAAAAATATATATATATAGGGGCGCCTGGGTGGCTCAGTGGGTTAAAGCCTCTGTCTTCGGCTCAGGTTATGATCCCAGGGTCCTGAGATCGAGCCCCGCATCGGGCTCTCTGCTCGGCAGGGAGCCTGCTTCCTCTATCTCTGCCTGCCTCTCTGCCTACTTGTGATCTCCGTCTGTGAAATAAATGAATAAAATCTTTAAAACAAACAAACAAACAAACAAACAATGAAAAGATCTACTTCTGAAACCTTCAACTAAGTCTGGACCTAAGAAAAATCTCAGTGTCTGGGGCACCAGGGTGGCTTGGCTGGTTGTGAGTCTGCCTTCAGCTCAGGTCATGATCCCTGGGTCCTAAGATCAAGCTCCATGTCAGGCTCTTTGCTTAGTAGAGAGTATACTTTTCCTTCTCTCTCTGCCCTCCCATGCTCGGCTCTCTCTCTCTCTTTCTCTCTCACTCAAATAAATGAATAAATAAATAAAATCTTAAAAAAAAAAAAGAAAGAAAAAAGAAATATCTTGGTTCCTTAAGCTGCATGCATATATACACATTATTTCCCACCCTCACCACCCCCATCACGAAAATCTTCTCTGCCAGCCCCCTCCCCAGTTGGACCTCATTAAATAATAGGTTAGTTAAAGGGGCGCCTGGGTGGCTCAGTGGGTTAAAGCCTCTGCCTTCCGCTCAGGTCATGATCCCGGGGTCCTGGGATCGAGCCCCACATCGGGCTCTCTGCTCAGCGGAGAGCCTGCTTCCTCCTCTCTCTCTCTCTCTCTCTGCCTGCCTACTTGTGATCTCTGTCAAGTGAATAAATAAAATCTTTAAAAAAAAAATAATAATAATAGGTTAGTTACAGAGCAGGCAAATCAGAGAATCTGGACTATGTCTACTCCAAATCATAAGCCTTTCTTTAATGATCAGAAGCTCCTCACTTGGGGTGCCTGGGTAGCTTAGTCGGTTAAGCGTCTGCCTTCAGCTCGGGTCATGATCCCAGAGTCTTGGGTTCAAGCCCCACATCAGGCTCTGCGGTCAGCAGGGAACCTGTTTCCCCTCTCCCTGCCGCTCCCCCGGCTTGTACTCTCTCTCTGTGTCAAATAAATAAGTAAAATCTTCAACAACAACAACAACAACAAAAAAAAAGCAGCAGCAGCTCCTCACTTGAGCTACTTAAAACCAAAATGATCCTGATAAAAAAACAGAAACAGTATCTTCTATGTGTGATACAACTTGCTACTGATGTGAATGACCTCTTTAATTCCTGCCGACAATGTTATAAAACAGGTGCTTATCATCCCCATTTTTTCTGATGGGTTAACTAAGAGGTAGGGTGCTGGCTAACTTTCCAGTAGTATTTGATTTATAAGGAGCAGAACGCGTATCCAAAACCCTGGCTGCCTTCCCTGCCGTTCCAAAGTCCCACTCTTAACCACTGCATCACCCATGAAGAACAAAGGTGCTACGGACGTCATCAGGAGGCCAGGGGCCTTCTAGTGCTAACCGTGTTAAACAGATTTGCACTGCTCCCTCAGACTTCCTGGAAGTCCCCGCACAAACTCTGCCCAGGCTCCTGAGTCTAGGAGATCCAAGACCTGTGACCCCAACGGAGCAAACTGTATTTCTGCATATTCAACGTACCCACCCCTCCCCTTGGTCCCACTGCCCACCCCTCCCTGGCTCCCACCCCCCGCCCCCAGCCCCAACTCAACACCGGCCTTTTCACAGCTGAGCTATTTGTCACCTAAATTCCCAAACTGGTTTTCTGTAAATGAATTTAGGAAATGGAGGTAAAAGTAGGTATCTTTTTCTGAATTAAACCTTTCCCTTAGAGATATGGAAAACTGACATTAGTTTCTATTTTTGAAAGGAAAAAAGGTTTTCTGAGTCCTGTGCAGTATCAAAAGCACTTTCTAAAGAGTGCCCTGGAGAAATTGGGGGGGAAGAAGGAGAAGTTAAGGTACACCCGCAAATCCAATCCGGTCCCACTCAACCCACTCCTGTCTGATCACATTCTATAAAAAGAAGGTCGGTGTCCACAGAGCATCTTGCTCGCCTCAGGTATTTAGTAACTGCTGGGGACAATAATGGGGGACAAAGGATAAGGTCTTATTATAGCTTTGAATCCTATTCCCATCCCAACGAGAAAGCAAAAAGCTTTTTTTACATACTACGTCCTTTCAAACATTTTAACTAAATCTGAATTTCTTGAATGACAGGTGAAAGTGAACCTGACGGGGGCGCAAGGTGGCTCAGTGGGTTAAGGCTCTCTCTGCCTTCGGCTCAGGTCATGATCCCAGGGTCCTGGGATTGAGCCCCGCATCCAGCTCTCTGCTCAGTGGGGAGCCTGCTTCCCCCTCTCTCTCTGCCTGCCTCTTTGCCTACTTGCGGTCTCTCTCTCTGTCAGATAAATACATAAAATCTTTTTTTAAAAAAGTGAACCTGACTGTATTACTATTATCATCCAAAACACAGGTGCTTTTATGCAGCATAAACATCTAGGAGATTCCTGAAGTGTTTAGTAAGTCAAGGAAGGAAAAGGAACAGAGATCTAGTATTTACTGAGACTCAACCACATGTTAGCCCCATATTTTATTTCCTTATAAAATTTTTCCTTTATCTGATGAGAAAACTAAGTATAGAAGCCAATCCTTACCCAAGGGCAAGGGCACACAAGTATTTCTAAAATCTACATTTTGGGGCATCTGGATTGTTCAGTTGGTTAGGCGTCTGCCTTCAGCTCAGGTCATGATCCTGGGTCATGGGATTGAGCCCCGCATCCGGCTCCTTGCTCAATAGGGAGTCTGCTTCTCCCTCTGCCTCTGCCGGTCCCCCTACTTGAGCTTGCGCTCTCTCTCTGTGTCAAATAACTAAAATCTTTATAAAATAAAATAAAATCTACATTCTCACTATACCATGCTACTTCCATAAATAAACACCTATGAAGTAAAGGCACTTCAGAAAGTTCTTGTATTTAACCATTACCAGTCACAATCATAATTTTGCATTTAATCCTTGAAAAGACACTGCAAGGTAAAGTCCCACTGTTCCTGCTCAGGCCAGTGATCCATTTATGGCTGCTCAGGTCCAAATCCAGCCTTCTCTGCCCTGCCTCACAATGCTGGAGCTGTACCCTGTCGACTTCCACCAGCCCCCTAAAAAGCCTCACTGCCCCCCACCCTTCCAGGGAGAATTTCCAGCTTACCCGCCCCCGCCTGCAGCACCTCAGGAAGCTTCTGGGCCACACACGGGGCCACAACTATACCCTCTCCAAAGAACTCTGCATCTGGGCCTTGGGTGGCGACCACCCCGTGTTCCTCTGCTGGAAGCTCTGCCCTAATCTAAAGATGGAGGCTGGTCCCTACATGTTATTCCTGTATGCTTTAGAGCCCTCTGTTACTTGTTACTTGTTAGTGATTCTTAACATTAAATCCTCCCTGTCCACTCACTGACATGCTTCTGTCTCCTGACTGGACACTCACTCATGGACTGCACAGCAGTGAGCGAACAGCAGCAGTATCCCCAACCCTCAAGGCACACGGTAATAACAAAATGGCCAGAAGCATCCGGAGCATTCTACGAGCCAGACAGAGACTTACTGGATTTCATACATATCCCTGCCTTTGATCCTCATGTCAATGCTGCTTTACGGATGAGGAAGGTGAGATACCTCAGAATCGCAACGATTTCCTCAGGTCACAAAGACGATAGACAGGAGTGAGGATTCGTCTCCCAGCCCTCGGACACCCAGCCTGCCCCGCCATGCCGAAATGCTGCCTCCGTCAACTGGGGGCAGCCAAAGAGTGACAAAGGGCCAAGGAAGTGTGAGTGGGGCACACACACACAGGAGTTGTTCACATTTGCAAGAGAAAAACGGAGTTAAATTGTTAGCCAGAGAGGTCCACGTATATCCAAAGAAATCAAAATACAAGAAGGGGCCATCATTAAAGGTCTTTCAAGGGAGCGTCTGTAGTGCATAGGAGTTGGGGTACCCTGGTCATGAGGTGCTCCGGAGACCGCATGAAACAACTCTTTCCAGACCTAAATGCTCAGGATATTGCCCATGTTGTATGAACGCTCCACGCGAGACTACTGATAATCCTCACACTTCCACCAGGCCCTGAGTTCCCCAACCCAGACTCTGATCCTCGGAAGCTGGGCGGGGGGTGTCCGAAAGGGTATATTGGTTGTCTCTGACCCAGCTGCAACCCAAGACATGTCATGAATACTGCGTCTGTCACATGAGGAGCCGTGATGTCTACATGATTAAAAGTTGAAGCGAGAGCTGGGGAAAGGGGAGTGAGGGCGCAGCTGACTCTCACACCGTTTCCACTCTGTGGTGACCCAGTGCCGCTCCTGAGCAGCTACTACAAGAGCCAACTAGTCTCGAGGCAGCAGGACACAGAGACCCAGCCCCTAGCCCACTGGGAACATATTATAATATATATGCTATATATATACACACACGCATATATATTTAACGTACATATTATATATATAAAATATGTACTTATTATATATGTGCACATATACACATATACATATATAACATATAATAATATATATTAGGCCAAACCCCTTGTACCATGCATGCCAACCCCCTTCTCCCAATTTCCTCATAATCCTACACGAAGAAAATAATTAGTCTCTGTGTATCAGCTTTTTCTAAACATCCACTCTAGATTTTCACCCAGGATCAACTATAAATCTGCTCAATGGGTCTATGCTGGTGGCTCCTCAATTTGGCTGCCCTTTAGAATCACCTAAGAGCTTATACACATTCCCAGTGCCCTGTCACCCCCTACCACTACCAATTAAATCAGAGTGACTGACGGTGACGGTCAGGCATCGTGGTTTTTTTGAGCTCTCCAGGTGACTGCAAGGTGCAGCCGAAGTTGAACCCACCGCTGGTCTGTATGACAGTAACCTTAATTCTCTAGAAATGTAATAGAGAAATTACTTCTGAAAGTATAGTTCTAATAATCTGTATTTCCCAGAAGTCACATTTTTTAATCTAAGACACTTTTCATCTCTTCTCATGATTTCCCAAATAATAATCAGAACTAACACTCCTTGAGAACGTGCCAGGTCTTGTTCTAGGCACTTCAGGAAGGTTACATTGGGTTATACTGCAGTTATTATCCCAATTTCACAGAAGAGAAACGGAGCCACAAAGATTACGAGCACATCTGCACGTTTACTCCATAACCCCAAGATGTCACCCACCAAGGACTAGAAACGGAAGCAAACCTAGGAAGGTCAAATCCTCCCATGTTCTTTTCTCTGATCCTTGGGTTTTAATTCCACCCAGTGACATCTGCTCTATTCTTCTGGTCTTGAAAATTGCTCTTTTTTAAAAGAGAGGACAAGCTTGGGTAAGTGTGGTGGTGTTCTTCAGTGTGGTGAAACTTTCTCCCTCTCCCAGCTCTCCAGAATTCAAGCAGGTGCTCAGTGGCCATGGTGAGAATCTACAGAAGGTGGAAGGCACTAAAAGTGTTTTTCCCCAGAGAGAAAGGGCAAATCCCCACATGGGATCAGAACATTACATCTTAGGGGCACCTGGGTGGCTCAGAAGGGTGGGCGTCTGTTTTTGGCTCAGGTCATAGTCCCAGGGTCCTGGAATGGAGCTCCATCTCAGGCTCCCTGCTCAGCCGGGAGTCTGCTGTCCCTCTCCCTCTGCCTGTTGTTCCCTCTGATTGTGCTCTCTTGATTTCTGCCAAATCAATGAATAAGATTAAAAAAAAAAGGAATATTACATCTTGTATGTGGAAAAATATAGGCAAGCAACTGGAGTTGATTTCATGGGATTGGGGAAAATGAGGATAAATCAGCCTGTGATCATGACTCTGTGGGAAGCAGGTGGCAGCAGGATTCTATCTGGAGCCCAGAAGCCACAGAAGGGCACAGAGACACCAAAGTGTAAAAAGTGAAGAGGGTAACAGGTGGGACTGGTAACCCCAGGGCCAACCTGAGAACATCACTGAACAGAAAAAGGCAAGCTGTCCTCCTTCCGGGCAATTCTAACTGCCCAAGCAAGAATGCCTTAAACCAAGGGACTACCAGGAAGGTGGCTACACATGGGCTGGGGACGTTTAAAACATGAGCACAGAACTAATCTAATTACTTCATTATGCAAATTAAGCAGTTTAACTGGGCCCACATCCCAGGGCTAACACAGGTTAACATGCAAGAGGATTAAATAATAACACAAACCACTCAGTCTACCATTCTTTCCACCACCCGAAGAGTCACCACGTCCTGGACTGCCACCAGCTACCCTCGGCCCCTCCGCATGTGACTCTCTTGGTCAAAGGCAGTTAACACCTGTTCTATAAAAGGGTGAGTGTGAGGAAGAGAAGACGTAAGGTCAAGTGCAAGTCCGCGGGCTGCCTGAGTTAACATCCCGCAATGGTTACCTCCAGAACTCCCCTCCATGCTCCCCTCCAGAACCAGGCACTCACTTCCCTAGCTCTCTGGACTAAAACCTGCTGGTGGGTCACAATCAAGCTCCTCTTTGGGAGGTGCCCTTCACCAAAGAGAACAGCCTTGCCCAAAGGATGATGTCCCCTTTGTGAAGACAGACCACACCTATTGGACAGTCCCTCTGCGAGAGGATGCGAAAACCTGCCCCTTTGCCTTCATTTGGGATAAACGCAAGGCCATTTTAGAACCAGAGCTTCTCCTGGAACTGGCCAACGCCTTCTGCAAGTTCATCAAAGTTTAGCTTCCTCCTCTGCCCAGGCCTGATTCTCTCACTCACTCACAGGTTTGTTCCCGGGCGCTTTCTGGTAAAGCTCCTGCAGGGCAAATCTGCCCCTGCGTCTTTTCCAGGATTCTTTGCAACCTAAGACTTAGCCCAAAGGAATGCATGCACATAGGGAAGCACTGAGGGACACGGAGCCAAAGTATAAGGAAAAGGCCAAGTCTCAGACTCAGGAATTAGGTACAAGCCTGGGACTTCCAAAACGTTCTAGACCCCTGGGACAGGCAGATAACCGTGCTAGGCCTTCTACCTCTGTCTGCTACAGGATATTAAGAGAGACTAAGCCCTCTCCAAATCACCTCTCCGCAGAGGTAACTGACCTCTCCTTAATCCTGGATTAAGGTCTTAAACCGGAGAAGCCTGCTTGCTGTTGCCCCAGTTAAGATGTTGACATGTACTTAAGAGATCTTGAGTCCCTCCTGCCACAGGCTGGAGACTGCGGCCACATGACCATCCCCTCCACCCTCTTCCGTTAGCCCTAAAGAACCAGGTGGCTTTGGTAGCTAAGGGGGCACACATCATGACAATCCCGCTGTTAGGTCCCTGTGCAACCCTGGATGCTGGTGAGAAGGACGGAAAGAGTGCTGCGATAGGGCGGAAGAGGTAGGGGGATCGTGGAGTGAAGGAGAAATCCTAGTCCAGGCAACGGCTGTCCCCAGTTGGGGGTCTTTGGGGGCATGCTAGAGAGGCTGCCGTGGCCTCCTAACCACCCCACGTGTCCACATGTCTCAGAAGTTGGGCTGGCCATGGGGCCAGGCAAGACGGAAAACCCAGGTGGAAAGCAAAGCACCAGAGCCCATTCTTCAAACATCCTGACCCAGCTCCTCCCCAAATCAGTGCTGAGTCTCCAGGAAGTAACGAACAGAGCTCTTACACGGGCACTGAGAGAACTTCCATGATCTCTCTTGTCTTAGGGTGGCACAGAAGAATGGCCTTCTGGAAGTGCTGTCCAGCGCCTGGCTTTCGGCAGAGGTACCCACGCTGCATGGTGAGGCTGCAGACCCTGGCTGGGCTCAGCCCCGACAGAGATCGTCCATACCTACGGACATCTTTTCTCTGTACCCGTTTTCCCCAGATGTGTCCAGGAGTGGCACTTAGCCCCCTTGATCACCTTCTTCAAAGGGTCCCGCGGGGCTGCTAATGCTACTGCTCCCAAGATTGGCCTCCTCGAAGACAGGGACCCGACAGACACTCGACTCTAGACGAGGACAACGCGGGCTCACAGAGGGGTGACTGACGCGCCACAATCCAAAACGCACTTTAAAAGAGTGTCCACCTTGGGGCGCCCGGGTGGCTCAGTGGGTTAAAGCCTCTGCCTTCGGCTCAGGTCATGATCCCAGCGTCCTGGGATCCAGTCCCGCATCGGGCTCTCTGCTCAGCGGGGAGCCTGTTTCCCTTCCTCTCTCTCTGCCTGCCTCTCTGCCTACTTGTGATCTCTGTCAAATAAATAATAAAATCTTAAAAAAAAAAAAAAAAAAGAGTGTCCACCTTCATGTAGTATGGAGCACCTAGTAACACAGGTGTGTGACCCTGAGTGGGTCCTACCCTTTCTCTGGGCCGCAGTTTGCCCGTCCAAGAAGGGGTTGGTCTAGATGACCCCCACCCCCCAGTTAGTTCCTGCTCTGAAGTCCCTGATCACTGTTTACCACCCACACCTCCAAATGCTAGTAAGCAGCAAAAAGATGAGCTCTGTGACCAGAGAGAAGAGAGAGAGACGCAGGAAGAGAGGGTACCGCTGACCACAGCAGACAGTGCCAGCGACCCAGGCCACGAGCTCCAGCGCTCTGGTCTCTTTCTACCTTCTCTCTTCTAACTACATCATGATCTTGAACTAACTGCTTCTCCTCCTCCAACCTCTGCAATCGCCAGAGCTCAAATGCTCTCTGAGGGGCTATGCTGGGCAGCTGGAAGGTACCTCTCTTTCTGAACTCAAAGCCAATCCTCATTGAAGAATTTTGGCACTGCCTGACTCTTCCGGTCAAAAGCTAAAAGGGTCTGGGATAGGTAGGGGCAGAAGTGATCAGAGTAAGGAGATTAAGTAGCTGGCTGGCAAGCTGGGGACACTGACTTGCCACATACACAGACTAGGACATCCTGGCCACACCACACCCTCCAGCTGAATCAAAGCTCACCCAAATCCAACTCCCTTCTCACAGTCCACACACTGGGGATCATTCAGCCACACACCCCAGACCCTGGAGCCCGCCTGATGCAAGGGGGACTGCAGAATAAGCCCCTGACCTTCTGGCAAGGACCTTCTTTCTACAAAGCTCCATGGAGTGCCAAAGTCTCGTCACCACTGGGCAAAGACCAAAGCTTGGCACGGACCAAAACTGCAATATCCCTGTGAGAAGCATTAAAATGAACTTGGCCTCATCAACAGAAGCAAGGGAAAGAGGTAACGAACTTGCCACAGGTCATACTGGCAGGAGCGTACTTAGAAACAGGACCAGGCTTTACAAGGGCTACTGTACAGATAAGGAAGACAGTGTGGGTCTGGAAATCCTGCGCTACACAAAACTGTAAGGTAATTAATTAGATGTTTAGACTAAAGGACAGTTGCCTCAGAGTAAGCAGGGTATCAAGTATTTGAGAAGAGGAAGAGAAGAAAGAAAGCCAAAGGAGGAGGCGCCTGGGTTCGGGGGGGTGGGGGGAGGGGGACTCTGGTGGACAGGCGTCTGTCTTCAACTCAAGTCACAGTCCTGGAGTCCTGGGATGGAGCCTGTGTCAGGCTCCCTGCTCAGCAGAGGTTTGCTTCTCACCATGCTCTCACTCCCACTCTCTTACAAATGAATCAATATAAAAATCTTTAAGGAAAAAAAAAGAAAGAAAGCCAAAGGAGTAAAGAAGCTTTTCTTGTTTCTCCGAAGGGAGGTTATCAGATGGCATAATTGGGTCTGAAATATCGGGGAATAATAATAATAAGAGTTCTGGCAGGCCAGCGTTGTAAGAGGCTGGCTCACAGAGGGCGGGTGCCTCCCATCCCCATCTCCAGAAGGGTGCAGATGACCGTCCCAAACCTCCCCACTTGAGACATCATCTGTGGCACAGAGGGCCCCGGTCCTAGATGACAGGGAGGCCCCAGCGTGTGAATGAGTACAGGGCCTTCTGATTCTCGCACTGAAAACCACTTAGGGATGTACATCTGTTTCTATTCTGTACACTTCCTCTTCCCCAAATCGAGAGGCAAGGTCTTCCCTCTACTGTTGGGGCCAGAAACCCGTGCACAGAATCCACCCATCTTCAAAGCAGAAAGGCCTTTTGATCTCATTCAGTCCAGATTCCCACCCAAAGCAGGGATGTTCCCTGCAGCTTCTCCGAGGAGAAGAAAAAGAAACCAATGGACTCTTCCATTAGCCTCCAAAATGATGAATCAATATTCTTAAGTAACAGGGCAGAGAGCCAACTCCTCCTCCCCAGGGAAGTGGACAAAATGAGCGTCTCGATCCACCAAGGAAGGTCCTGTCCCTCCGCTATCACTGCAGGTTTCTGAACCACCAAAGGTACCAAAACCCCCACCAAGAACAGCAGTGGTCCTGTGAAGCTTCCTGGAAATCTCGTAAAATATGCCCAAGTGGGAGTAAGCGGACGCTAGGAAAAGTCTGCCCACTGCTGCGTTCCCTGTATGCTGACATTTGTCATCAAGATGGAAAATATCCACGAGACATGCCCTGGAGGACTGACTTGTTTTCTTCTAAATAATCCAGCATTTGACTCACCCTTGTTATCAGGATCTATAAAATACCACAGCCTGGGGGTATGGCATCAGAATCCCCCATTCACCCCCAGGCCCTTTGCCCGGCCTTGCTGATTTCGCCAGCACACCCTGGGGTGGGGTGGGGGGCAGGGAGAAGCAGCTCAGTAGCACCCCCCCGCCCGCTCCTCCCCGGCCAGGCGGGGTGTCTCCCTCCCAACCTCCTCAACCACATGCCATGTCTGTGAGCAGCTGGATGAGTCTGATTCCCGACTGCAAAGAGAAATGACAGAGCACGGGAGGAGAACGCAGCCCCAAGACGAGTACTAAACGTGGAAACCTCGAGTCCTACAGGATCGTTTTCAGAAATGTAGTGGTTGAGCAAAACCAAAAAGTTATAATAAAAACTTGTTTGCATGCTAACCCCTAGTGCCCACTTTGGCTCAGGGGTGCTCCTGAGGGTAACGCCTCCTGCGTACCCCTGGTTACACACCGCCACCCCGCCCCGCCCCTGCCGGGCCACCGCAGACGCTTCTGTCCATTCTTCTTCCTTGAGGCCAGGAAGGCTGGACAGAAGGTTCAATTTAAGTCAGGAGACTGAGCTGGGTGTGGACAGTAATTATTATAATACCTTGTATTTATGTCTAGCTATTTCTGGCCTGCAGCTTGTTTTCCCTTCTGATTCTCGCTGGAGAGGTCAGTCTGCCTTATAGATGTGGCTTCTGGCCTCCCTCTGACAGCATTCCAGGGCTCAGCAACGGCACCTCGCCTAGAGGTGGAATGGAAGCCAGGCAGGGATTTCTCTTCTCAGCCTACAGGCCAGGAGATGGACGGGGCACATGGGAGGGCCGCCTTCTCAGAGCAAGTTGGTGTGACGTGCAGCTGAGAGTCGCCAGTCACTGACTGGAACACACTGACCGGCCTAGCTAGAGCACCTTGCCTCTAAAAGGCTGCTCGACAGGGGCACCTGGGTGGCTCAGTGGGTTAAAGCCTCTGCCTTTGGCTCAGGTCATGATCTCAGGGTCCTGGGATCGAGCCCCGCATTGGGCTCTCTGGTCAGCAGGGAGCCTGCTTTCTCCTCTCTCTCTGCCTGCTTCTCTGCCTATTTGTGATCTCTGTCTGTTAGATGAATGGATGAAATCTTTAAAAAATAAAATAAATAAATAAGATTAATTAATTAATTAATTAAAAGGCTGCTCGACAATCATGATCTCCAACCTGGGTGATCAGTTTACCAAAACATAAAAATTAAGGAAAGGGGCGCCTGGGTGGCCCCGTCGGTTAAGTGTCTCACTCTTGGTTTTGGCTCAGGTCGTGATCTCAGGGTCTTGAGACTGAGCTCTGTGTTGGGCTTCATACTCGGTAGACCTCTCTCTCCCTCTCCCCTTCCCCCTCCCACACTCACTCTGTCTCCTTCTCTAATAGATAATTCTTTAAAAAACACAAAAATTTCACCAAAAACGTATATAGCACGAACGATGTGCGAAGTCTATTGTGAGAACTTCATAAACAGCAACTCTGTTCATTCTCAAAACCACCGTCTACAGCAGGTACGAAATTATCCTCATCTTACAGGTAAGAAAACTGAGGCACAGAGAGGTTGAGAAACTTACCCAAGATCATAGAGATAGTAGCTGGTGGGGCCAGGCTTCAAACCCAGTGGACCAGCTCCAGGGAACCTGCTCTTAACCCCTAACGAGAGGCCCCCTTGCTCAAATCCGTGCGCCCCAGGCAGACAGCGTGATTCTGTCTGCCCCCACATGATTCTGATGGCCAGTCAGTTCCGGCAATTACTGAGTGGCTCTCAAAACTGGGGTGTGCTTGTTGAGACTCAGGTTCCTAGGCCCCAGATGTTCTGGAATTGGAACCTAGAATGCACAATTCTAACGAACCCCTAAGGCAGTGCCATGGCAGGCAGTTTCCAAAAGGCACTGGGAGAAAACCAGTCCTATCCCTTGAACCCACTCACCTGGGACAAGTAAACGACTCACTGGGGCACCTCGCCTGCTACAGCCTGCAGAAACCATTCCTTCTCTGCTGGGGCGGGTGCCTGGGGGAGGGGGAGCCACCGGCTGTGTGAGGGCTGTTCTGTTTTTTAGCCTTGGTGACAAGACTGCCTTCCGACAGTGGAGGAGGAGGAGGGCAGGGTGGGAGCCCGAAGAGAGCGCACCATCCCTCCACCCTTGACAGGCTTCACATCACAGGGGGACATGCGGCTGGTAACGGGAAAAGGAAAAAAAAAAAAAAAAGACTGGGCGGCCTGGGCCCCCATCTCCCATTGCCAGAACAATGGCCTCTTCAAATGCCTGGCATCTGAACTGGCAGTCGGCCACCAGGAAAGAAAAGAGCTCGCTGTCCCTTTAAGGACGCCCTCTCTCCACAAAGGTCAGAAATGCCAGCTCAGCCTGCCCAGCGGCAGCAGCCGGTCTGCCACTTTGGTGCCCCGGGGCCCAGGGCCATGCTCTCCCTTCCAGTTGGTTCTCCGGGCACCTGCTGTCTTCCAAAAAAGGCAGAGCACCTGGGGGACAGCTGTCGCTCCAAATGAGGTTCCATCCATCCGGCAGGAGCCGCTGATGTGGAGGAAACCCAAGACCTCGTTTGCATCTCCCAATCTTTCCCCCAGGGGAGTTGGTCCCAAGAAAGTGGGGCTTGGGGGCCAAGGTCAGAAGCATGACTGGAGGAGGAGGGATGTGGTCAGAAAGAAAACTGACAGAGGAACAGACGCTCCAAAAGAAACATGGTATTTCACCCACAAGTGCAAAGGCTGATGGATGAAGGATCCGGAAATCACACTAAGCCGGGGGGGGGCGGTTGAAACACAGGGTAGTAGAAGGGCGAGGGCCCTCCTCCTGCAGATTGGGTTTGAATGCTGCCGCTTTAGGTAAACCAGGCACCTTCCCTAACTTCCCTGACCCTGATTTATTTACTGAACAGCACATATAGAAACTAATAACGTCTGTGATTAGACATGCTGTGGGGGTCTCACAGGCAGCTCAGATAGTCAGGGCACGTGCTCAAGAAGCCTGAATCCTGGACCACACCACCGCTTCTAAGAAGACAACTTGTAAACAGATGCCATGAGGAAGAGGGGCATTCACAGAGCAAACTGCATGTTGGTGCAAACCATGATTCTCCTGGAAAAACAATCCCACCTATTCATAATATAAAGCAGGGGTCGGCAAACGTTTTCTGGAAAGGGCCAGCTATGTTACATTATAATATTATAATACATTGGGCCTTCCACTCACCGTGTGTGGAGCCCAGTCTGGAACTTGACCTTACAACCCTGAAATCATGACCTGAGCTGAAACCAATAGCTGGACGCTTAACCGACTGAGCCACCCAGGCACCCCTGTAAATAAAGTTTTATTGGGACACAACCACATTCTTTTGTTTACACGTCCACGGCTGCTTTAATCCTACAGAAATAAGAGTTCAACAGTTATGGCAGACCCAATGGTCTGCAAAGCCCAATGTTTTTTTGTGTTATGTCCCTCACCCTCTGCTCCTCCCCCTGCTCACAGTCTCTCTCTCTCAAGTAAGTAAGTGAATAAAATCTTAAAAAAACATAACACAGAAAAACTCCTTTATTTTCAAAAAGAGATGGCAGCTGACAGGTAGTATTAGTGGAGGAAATGGTGCAAACCTCATGGGAGATTGGAATAAAAGATATAGAGGCAGAAACCTACTTCTTGGGTGCCTGGGTGGCTCAGTTGGTTAAGCAACTGCCTTCGGCTCAGGTCATGATCCCGGAGTCCTGGGATTGAGTCCCGCATTGGGCTCCCAGCTCCACAGAAGTCTGCTTCTCCCTCTGACCCTCTCACGCTCTTACTTGCTCTCTCTCTCTCAAATAAATAAGTGATATCTTATTTAAAAAAAACTATTTCTGGGACGCCTGGGTGGCTCAGTTGGTTAAGCAGCTGCCTTCGGCTCAGGTCATGATCCCAGCGTCCTGGGATCGAGTCCCACATCGGGCTCCTTGCTCGGCAGGGAGCCTGCTTCTCCCTCTGCCTCTGCCTGCCACTCTGTCTGCCTGTGCTCGCTCTCTCTCCCTCTCTCTCTCTGGCAAATAAATAAATAAAATCTTTAAAAAAAAAAAAACCTATTTCTTGTTCTTCTATACTGGGACTGTGACTATTGTGCCCATTGACCTGATCTCCAAGAAAAGTTTCTGGCTAACCCCAGCCCACTGCAATGGCTCCTGCTGGTTTCTTCAGCGGTCACGTCTACAGTCTGCTCACATCTCTTGTTCTTCTGCACTTCTTCTCTTCCTTGAGACTGGGAGCTTAGAAGGGGCAGGGTCTCATTCCTCAGCAAAGTCAGCAGGGCACTGACCCAATGACTACCCCTCGAAGTGTCCTCCTCAGCACCCCTCATGGTAAACGTGTCCTCCCCCGACCCAGCTTCCCAGGCCACAGCAGGCTGGGGTCCTTCAAATAGCTTCCCAAATAGCTCTGTCTGTCAGGGAAGCCATGCACACTGTTCAGTCATTCACGGATCCATTTAAATAGGGGAGCGCCTACTGTGTGTGGGTAAACCTTAGGAAACACCAACTTCACCTCCGCCTTGAGTGGCGCTGGGGAGAGTCTGCTGTGACGCGCCCTCTCAGAAGGCCGCCCTCGTGTTCACTTCCTGCTCCCTGCTGTCTTCCTACCCCAGAGCCCAAGCACTTCAAAAATAACTTTCTCGACTCTGCTAACAACTTTTATCATGACAATTTCTAACTGGCACTAAAAGTAGAGAGGATAAGAAAAGCTGAGAATAAGAAAACAGATCAAAAGCAAAGGAGGTGGAAAGAAAAGCCAAAAAAAAAAAAAAATCACTATTTCAAATTAAAAAAAAAAAAATACTGCCCACTTACATCATTCTATCTGCATAAAACAACCTCGTTCCACAAATCCTCCCTAATAGGGTCCTAGCTTTCCTTCAGAGCTCTGCCCCCCATGCGCCTTCCCCAGGGAAACTTCCCTGATAAACTCTCCCAAATCTTGAGGACACTCAAGATCCAGTTCTAGACCCTAGAATTCTCCATTATGGCTCATTCTTGCTTATGTACCTAACGTGTGCTGTATTACAGCCCATGGGCTCTGTCCTAACCATTAAAATGCTCAAAACCTACAGGATATGTTTTCCTTCTTCCACATTTCCTATGGCACACTTTCCTTGGCCGGTGCTCTCCCAACATGATTGCTTGGCCAACATTCTGCCTGGATGGAAGGGCTGTTGCTGTATCACAATATCCTCAGTGACCTGTCATCACTGTTCATTCCACCATTCATTCATTCATTCATTCACTCACTCACTCCTCCATCCAACCAAACACCACTGTGCAGTCCACTCAACCAAACGCCATTGTGCCGTCGACTGTCCTGCATCTCATGGGCAAATTCATTTAATCATCAGGCCAGCTTGGTATTAACATGTAACTGGCACAGGACGGCAGAGGTGATTTCAGAAGGGATTATGGCGAAGTGGGTGATGGATGGGAAGGGGCAGACTATCACATTCTGGAAGAGAGGCACTCATCTACCTGGCACTCAAATGTTGGCAAAATGGCGGGACCAACCACATTCCCCTTGAGGTCCATGACAGTCCACACACCAAGGTTTTATAGAAGTAGATACCATTTTATATCAAAATGGACTGAGGTATTAAATTTAAAAACCAAATCACAGGACTCAAAGGAAGCAGAGGCGGATGCGTATATGGTTATGGTTTGGGAGGAATTTTCTTTGAATAATGCCAAACACATAAACCATGGAGGGCAAGAGTGATTGACTGGATCACATTGAAACAAACACACTTCTGTGTGCCGAAGACAGCCTGAAGTTAAAATACTTCTGACATGCATGACTAAGGGTTAATAACCTTATTATATTCGAGTCCTGAACAATGAAAAAGGCAAACACCTCAACAGGAAGGGGGGCAGAGAACAACAAAGGCACTTCACAGAAGAAGTATAAATGGGTAATAAGGAAATTAAAAGCATGTCACCAATGATCAAAGAGATGCAAATGAATGATACCACTCGGGGAGTATCAGATGGGCAAAGACTAAAGAGAATGGTAATGCCAAGGCAGGCAAGGACAAGGGGAAGAAACAAACACTCGTAACTCGCTGGTGGGTGTGTAAACTGGAACAACCTTTCCAAAGGGCAACTTGGCACAGGGCATTAAAAGCCACTGACCTACAAATCTGGCTTCTAAGTATTTATCTGCAGACTGTTAGCACATTATTTTTAATCTTAAAGAATTGCAAAGACTCTAAGTGTCCAATAGGAGAAGGGACAAATACATCTCTGCAATACTACCCCTTAAACGTAATTACAGAAATCGGTATTTATTATGATAGAGAGATCAGGTGCTATTAATTAAAGGATTTCAGAACAATGTACAGAGTGAATTATAAGTTTCATCTATCTTTACCTTTCTATGTAAAGCATATACAGGAAAAAAAAACAGCTCAAAGGATATAGTGATTATCACTGAGGGATGATATTATGACTGACTTTTTTACTTTATATTTTCTGATTTTTCTACAATACCCAGAGACAATGGGTGTTGCCAAAACAACAACAGAAAACCCCACATATTCAAACAAGTTTAAACTACTGACAATTTTTTTCTCAAAAATGTTTTTTTTTGTTGATTTCTGATTTTCAGAAGACAAGTAGTATGCAAAAGAACTATGAAAAGCAAAAAGGACTATACAAATCCAAGAGGGCGATCAATTATCCAGCATATTTTTTTTCTGATGTGTAAATCCTTGTAGAAAGTACCAGAAAATAAAACAAAAATTGGAATGCCTCTCTATTCTCAGAAAAGATTTAATATGTCATAAAAGATAGAATGACATTTAATCCAAGACCGGAATTATGGGGATTCACGTAAAGTGCACAGAGAATGGAAAGGGACTAATTAATTCCTATCTGGGGATGAGATAAATCTGGGATTGACTTCTTTGAGAAGGTGAGAGTAAGATAATTCTGAAGGATAAATGGATTTCTATAACCACAGACAGGAGAAGCAGAGGCAAAGGGGCAGCATAACCCAAGACTGCAGGGACATGAAAAGGTATGTGTGTGACATGCTCTACAAAGGGAAAGTGTGTCGAGACGGTGGGGACAGAAGAACCTGTGGAAATCTGGAGTGATGATGAGGCTGGACTCTCATGACGGAGCCAGAATAGGGAAGGCTTTCAGTGTCATAGCCAGGTGTCACCTGTATATTGTAGGTTACTAGGAGCCAAGTTCAGTTTTGAAGAAGGGTTAGACATCTGATCCGTAGCTCGCCTGAATGATCAATGGACCCAAACGTTCCAAGAAGAGATGAGATTATTCAGTCATAATAAAGGAATGAAGCACAGATACATGCTATGGCTTAAATGATTCCTGAAAACATTATACTAAATGAACGAAGCCAGTCACAAGAAAGTCCACATACATCTATGATTCCATTCATGAAAGTCCTTATAGGGGACTCAGAGAGACAGAAAGTAGATTAGTAGTTGCCTAGGGCCGGGCTGGAGAGGGGGAAGGTCTTGTCTTGGCTAAAAGGCACAGATGGGGTTTCCTTCTGAGATGATGAAGATGTTCTCAAATTGCGGTGATGGTTGCACATATTGTGAATATACTAAAACCCACTGAGTTGTACACTTGAAATGAGTTGTGTGGCACGTGAATTATATTTTAAGAAAGTTTAAAAAAGAAGAAGAAGAGGAGGAGGAGACCAGCCAGGTGGCTACTGCAATAGACCAAGCAAGACATGGCAGGTCATGAATTCAGACAGTGGCAGTAAGCCACAAGGGAAAGGGCAGAGGACAAATCAGAGACACTGCAAAGAGAGAACGCACCATGTGGACAATGACAAGAGCAAGGGGAAAACAAAAAAAGCTCCAGAGCTTCCAACGTGAATGACTAGGACAGGAGGATGGGAAGAGAAGGCTGTTGGCAGACTATCACAGATGTGCTTTCTGCGCCATGAGTTCAAGGAGCTGAGCCCCTTCAGGAAGTGAGGAAACTCAGAGAGGGGCAGACCTGGAGTGAACAGTACTCATTCTGTTTAGCGCAAACAGCCGACATCAAGGTGGTCCTGATGCCTAGAAATATACTTCAGAGAATTTAGCCAGAGAAAGAAGGGAAGACTGCCGCAAACGAGAAAAACCAGGGCACCTGAGTGGCTCAGTCCGTGAAGCGACCCACTCCTGGTTTCAGCTCAGGCTGTGATCTCAGGGTCATGACACCGAGCCCCGAACCTGGCTCCATGCTCAGCACAGAGTCCCCTTGAGAGTCTTTCTCTCCCTCTCCCTCGGCCCCTCCCCCATTCTAAAATAAATAAATAAATCTTAAAAACCAAACGAAAACACAAGAAAACCAATTTTGTATCTGTACCTACAACAGTCTCAGCGTTTAACAGAATGGAGTCCTGCTCTAGGTCCAGACTCCGTAAAAGGAGCGCCATCACCGCGGCTGTTAAAGGTCACGGTTCCTGCAAAGACCACTCAGCAGCAGAATGGCAGAGGTTGGCACCTCTTACCAGCGCACCTCCCAAGAGTATAGATTGACTCTGTTTGTTTACATCATAGAATGCAAGAACGTGAAGGAGAAACACTTGGCTCATGCAATCAGAGGGTTAAAAAAAGTCATTCAAACAAGCCAGAGTCAACAGAGGCTAAATACATAAATATATTTTTTAAAAGGTACACTTTAGACCAAAAAGATGGGCTAAAAAAACAAACAAACAATAATAATGTGCAGAGCCCAGCAGGGCAGATCACCTTCAAAAAGCCCAAAGGTCAAGAGTTCCCCAAATTTGCATCCTGATGTCTGTCAAGTTGAGCCTCCGGAAAACAAAGGGATTTTGCATGTCATGTCGTAATGCCACAGGGATACCAACTACGGCCACCCAGTAAGGCATAAAAAGTTGAGGTCACTGCAGGGAAGCTATTATGAAACAGCAAGGCTCCCAGTCTCCGGAGAATGGGTCCAAAAAAAGCTCTTAACTGGAAGATAAATCTATTTGCACTACAGCAGAAGAGGTATGCGAGTCCCTCTGTGGAATTTTCCTGTAACAGGCGGTGCTAGTGAGACCCTACGGAGAAGGGCGTCCAGGTCTGGCTCCCCCACTCCTGGGGCCGACCCCCACCCCCACCCCAAGGCCAGGACCGTTTCCTATCACCAGCTGAGTGTGTGCTCCAGAAGGGGACAGAAAGAATCCAGTGGGAACTTGTGGAGCATACAGAAGGGTCCGACACTCCAGAGATCTCCAGCCTGAAGTTCACGGGGGTTTAGAAAGAGAAAAGTATCTGCTGCTCTAATCTCAGCTGTCATCTCAGAGATGAGGACACTGGTGCCTTGCCGAAGGTCACACACTCAGTTGGAGGTAGAACATGTTCCAGGCTCCAGCTAAGTGACCGAGTGACCATACCCATGGGGCGACCGAAGACAGGAGAGTTCCAGCAATGAGACTAAAACCTATCTGGGAGGCTATTAAGCTGAAAGGAGTAAAACTGAGTGATTGTGGCCTAAGACTATCCTTCCTGGCTACTCTAAGGAAGATAAAGATCAGAGTTCTCTGTATCTATCCAGGGCATGAGTAACAACCGCAGATTTTCAGTATGTGGAGAGCAAGGCTATGACCACCCTCTCTTTCAACGTCAAACACAAGACAATGAAAATGTTAATAGCGGCGTAACATCTATAAGGTGGTTACAAACGTGCTGGGCCTCCTCCTCAGTACCTTCCCAGGATTTATCTCTATTAATCCTCCCAATCCCTACAAGAGCCCTCCAAGGCAGGCATGATTAGCCCCATTTTATAGATGAGAAAATCAAGGCTTGGCAGAATACGTAACTCACCTAGCATCCCGCAACTAGAAAGGAGCAGAACCACTCGCACCTGTCCCTTAGGGTCCCCCACATAGCTAAAAGGAGGGAGTCCCCCTCCCTGGTGATGGAGCAGCCATTCGTGTCAGCATCAGAACAAGGAGATGCTGCCTGAGAAGCATGACCTGCCCACTCCGTGGGGAAGGGGCATGGGGCCCGGACTCCGGAGCCCCATCTGTGCTCAGTTCCCAAGATCTGCATTTTCTGGGACCTGTCCTCCCAGCCGTTGAATGTTTTCATAAATCTTACAAAACAAACAAACTGAAGGGCTTTCAAATATTTAGGTATGGTTAAAATGCTTAATTGGATGGTGAACAATGTTTCACTCTCCTTTATTTATTTCTTCATTCTCCTTTAAGCTGTACAGATATATTATATGCTTTCTTTTCGAGGTAGGGTCCATTTCACAATTTTTTTTTACAAGTTTTTTTTGTCTCTTAGTTTGTTTTTTAAATAAGCCCTGACCCAGCCCCAAAGTGAAGCCACCAGATCAGCGATGACCAGGGACAGGGCTCAGCACAGGGGTGAGTGGCAGCAGAACTAGTCTCCCACACATCACCTGACCCAGAGAGCACCACTCCCCGGAAGACTGCCCCACCTCCATGCCAAACCCTTTCTGAATGGCTAAGTTTACAGCTCCAAACTCCCACCAAATAAACACCCCTTTCCTCATGCAGTCAAAGACTCCGGTAGTGTCGAGGTTAAGGGCACAGGCTTTAGAGGCAGACATTTCAATTTCACCCCAGTTCTGCCATTAACCATGAGGTCTTGAGCCTGTTACCTAAACCTCTTTGAGACTCAGTTTCCTTATCTGTAAGATGGGATAAATGCGACCTTTCCCGTTTCATGAGATAAGGAAGGCAGGCTCCCTGGCTCACAGAAACACGGTTATAATTTGTAACCCTATTCTTGTGTGCTTCCAAAAGCCAGGCACTTGTGCTCCAGTTCCCCCCCCCCTTCCCCACCCAAACATCTTGCCCACCAAGCTGGGAAACACATCTCCCTCTCTGGACATTCTGAGCCCAAGGGCTTCACACAGCTGAGTCCAGCAACCCCACTCACCCTGCCTTACCCGTGAGGCTGTCTGTATGTGAAACCTCTTACACCACGTGAACTCTGTACATGCACACCCCTCTGTTCTGACCAGAACACGCAGCTCTCTCTCCTCCCATCAGTGCCTCGCTCTGGTTTCTGTGGTCTAGCTCTTGCTTCTTCCCTGCCTAGACCCCTCTAAACTCTCTTGAAATCTCAGTGGCTTCCATCCTCAAGGATCGAGTCACGTCCCACCTCCTCCCTTCAAGCCCTTTTCCATTTATGTTGCTCTCGTCCTCTCTGTTCTTGCCCACCTTTGTAGATATAATTTGTATTCATTAAATGCCTCCATAAATTACCTTGACCAATCCTCTAACTTTTCATGGGTATTTGTCTTCTCTCTTCTCATGGGCAAAGACCTGTCTTCCAATTGCTTTACACCTGCAGTGATTAAGAGTGTGAACTCTGGAGTCAGACTGCCAGCTTGAACACTTTGGGGCTGTGTGACCTGAGGCTGATTACTTAACCTCTCTGTGCTTCAGTTTACTACTTGGGAAAATCCACACCATAATAATATAGCTCAAAAGACTGCTAGGAGTTAATCTACAGAAAACATTTAAGATATATGTGATATAGTAAACTGTCATGTTAAGTTTTAGCTACCACTACTGATGTCCTTATCATCAGGATCGCTATTACAGTGCTTAGAAGGAGACAAAGCATGGAGCAAAAACATCAATTTGTTGCATTCAAGAGGCATCTTTATCTGTCTAAGTAAACTTTGTCTAGGGCTAGATAATAAATAATAAATATTTTATCTTTGTGGGTCACAGGTCTCTGTCACAACTGCTCAGCTCTGACCCTGGATCACGAAAGCAGTCACAGACAACGGCATCCACAAATGAGTGTGACCGTGTACCAATGAAACTTTACTTACGGACACTGACACCTTAATTTTGTACAATGTTCACATGTCATGAAATATGACCCTTCTTTTTTTGCAGCCACTTAAAAATGTAAAAACCAAAAACCACAAAACATACATAGCTTGCAAGCTGTACTAAAGCAGGCAGGGAGCTGAGCTTGAGTCCTCCCCCCGCCATCCCGCCCCCAACCCTGGCTGTTGCTTGCTGACCCCTGGCCTAAGGTTGCACAACGTCTTCCATGACAGTTCAAATCCAGACCTTTATTCCACAGGCAGTAAGAAAATTGCCATTGGGTTTTAAGAAGGGGAGTGGGCCCAGGGCCCCACTTCCAGAAAAGCAGCTGTAGTCCCCATAACTGGTGCTGAACGAGACTCCTGGTTCTCCACTCCTCTGCCCTTCAGAAGCCTCCTGGTTCCCAGACTCCCTGTGGTCAGGGAGGGCCATGTGATAGTGCTGAAGGGTAATGACAGCGTGCCTGCTTCCAAGGAGAAGCCCTGAGGGGCCAGGCTCTCCTGACTTCTATGGTGACTATGGAGGAGGGGCCAGGAGATTCTTACAACCTGGATCACGGAGCCACCTGCCATGCCCCGTGCCTCACAGAGGATCACCTCCCTGGAAGTCTTGGTGGGGGGGTGGGGCGGGAGGTGGCCATGCCCAAGAGCTAAGTTACTGTGAGTTGAGCGACTGAGTCTGCGCGCAGGGGGTGGGGGGGCGGGTGACAGCAACTGCTATCATAGCATAACCAAGCCTATCCAGTTTAATTCAACATCTTTATGCAAACATAAACCAAAGAAGGACGTTAAAGGTAAGTACACATAAAAACATCTAGCAATATCTAGTTAACCTATCCTTTCGCCTTAACTCCTTTAAGAAACATATGTCCAGACTTCTGGACAAGGGATTAGAAGCATTCCTCTCCACGTTTTCTCATGAGAAACCCTAAATCATCTCTTCAAGCAATAAAATTCAATGGCAGTAAGTCTCATAACGGCCAGGAGGAAGGGTTTCTAGCCAGAACAGAGACCCTCAGGCGCAGGGGTACCCCTTATGCGTTGGGGACCCATTCAAAGACCCCCAGTGGCCGCCCACAACCACAGGTACTACCAAACCCTATACATATACACACTATCCCTTCTCCTGTACATACACACCTATGATAAAGTTTAATTAATAAATTAGGCACATAAGAGTTTCACAACGATAAGAGAACACTCACACTGTCATAAAAGCTACGTGACTGTGGTCTCTCTCTCAGTCACAATAGCTCATTTCACTGTACTCGCCCTTCTTTTTTTTTTTTTAAAGATTTATTTATTTATTTATTTGACAGAGAAAGAGAGGGAGAGAGAGAGAGAAAGAGATCACAAGTAGGCAGAGGGCAGGGGTGGGGGGAAGCAGGCTCCCCACGGAGCAAAGAGCCCAGTGCGGAGCTCAATTCCAGGACCCTGAGATCATGACCTGAGCCGAAGGCAGAGGCTTAACCCACTGAACCACCCAGGAGCCCCTGTACTCACCCTTCTTTTGGTGAGGTGAGATGATAAAATGTCTATGTGGTGAGATGAAATGAAGTGAATGCTGAAGGCGGGATGGCGTAGCGCTGGGCTACTACGGACCCTCTGAGGAGCTAGCAGGAGGGGCACCCGCCTCCACACCACAGTTGGCCATGGGTAGCTGAAACCTCAGAAGGCAAACCCACAGAGAAGCAGGGGGGAGTACGGGACAGGGATAGGGAAGGATGGGGCGGCGGGGCGGTGGACTGCCATACCCGTAATCTGATTTGTTCTGACACAGTCTCTGCCAACCATCTCACATTCTAATACAGTAAATTTCTTTCTTCTTAAAATAATAACGATGGTGACCAGAACCACAAAAAATCATGGTGACAGCTGCTTATCTCAAGCCGGGGCAGCTCCCAAAGTACAGACCTGGATATGAGGTAGGACTTCTTTTTTTTGGGGGGGGGTAATCTGTAAAGTCAGAAGATCCAGTCACTGCCCAGAGCCATCCTGACCACTCATGGGATTTCAATGCTTAGGTGACCAGCACTCAGTGCCCTGGATTTAACAGACCATGGGGAAACTCCCAATTCCCATCCCACCGAATCATAAAGTTAATCTTGTACTGTTAGCCGGAGAGGGTGTCTGCTGGGGGATGTCTGTGAATGAGTATTTAATATTTTCTTTTTTTTTAAATATTTTATTTATTTATTTGACAGAGAGAGAGATCACAAGTAGGCAGAGAGGAAGGCAGAGAGAAAGGGGGAAGAAGACTCCCTACTGAGCAGAGAGCCCGATGCGGGGCTCCATCTCAGGACCCTGGGATCATGACCCGAGCCGAAGGCAGAGCCTTAACCCACTGAGCGCCCCGAGTATTTAATATTTTCAAGTGAAGTTTCAGTGTTTCCTGCTGGCTAAAGAAGCATAACAAGCCCCCACATACAAGCCACCGCTCTCTGCGGGCGACAGCCTTTCTCTAAACCATTCGTGGAAAGAAAGCAGAGAGCCCAGTTCATCTGCCCAGTGCTGTCATTTAATCCCACTTTCAAAACAGCTACTCCTCAAGGCAAACAGAAGTCCCCTACCAAGGCCACCAGCAGGTAAGGAAGTGGTGACAAGGTTCAGATTCCCAAGGTGGCCCTCCAGAATCTGGAGCTACTGAGGGACCTCAACCCTCACTGCAGCTCACCTCCTGGTAAACTACTGAGTCACTGGGAAGCCTGGCTCTCAAGGAGGCCATGTCTTCCTCTGCCTCTAGAGAAAATTTCTCACGAAAGAACCTCCCAACATAGATGATCTGACCTGATCTTGACGCTCCAGAGGTAGAAATTCCGAACTTTTTCCTTATGTCTAATTTAAATTCTCGCTTGGAACCTCACCCATTTCTTCTTTCATGAAAGTGTTTCATGCATTAACAGATCTGAAGGGGTGGGGGAGAAAAGCACAGGAGATGACAGACTTCTGGTAGCTGAGGAAACATGGCTGACCACAAGCCTCCAGGAGCCAGGGAGGAATGCAAAAATGAATTTCTGTCCCAGCTACCGGTGAGGACATAAGCGAGCAGGTTCCTTTACACAGCACTCATAGTCTTAAATAAACAGTGTGAAAGTAGCATGAATCCTCACTCACCCACTCAAACACAAAGAGAAGCTCAAAATTCCTCTCCTCTGGGGACCACAGCCTGGCCACAGAAATGCCTCCCCCTTCTATGTGTCAAGAACCCAGGCCTCTTTACTGTTTTCCCGGAACTGGATTCCTGCAGCACACTGACTTCCCTGAAGGTCTGCCCGAGCCTCCAGCACCCACCAACCCCAACAGATGTGAAGCCCAGGAGCACAAGGACAGAGAATCAAGACAGATGTCACTACACTCTGCCAAATCCTGTGGGGGCCAAAATAATCTGTCCATGGCGCAGCCCCACGAAACTGGAGATCTTGGCATTCGAGGTTCTGAAGCCCTAGGAATTCGGGGTATCTTTGCATCACACACCTGCCCCAAAATAAAGAAATAAATGATAACCATGGAGACGCTAAGAAGGACTGAGTTGTTCTTTGACTTTTTTTTTTATTCTTTATTTTTTAAAGATTTTATTTATTTGTTGGAGAGAGCGAGAGTGAGAGAGAAGCAGCACAAGCAGGGGGAGCATCAGGCAGAGGGACAAGCGGGCTCCCCGCTGAGCAGAGAGCCAGATGCAGGACTCGGTCCCAGGACTGAGCCGAAGGCAGACACTTAACCGACAGAGCCACCCAGGCGTCCCTGAATTGTTCTTTTAAAACATCTTATGGCCTCCAAATTGCATGTGTTCCAGAGTCACGATGACTCTTTGGCAGTCCTATGTGTTTCCATGGACCGCCTCCTCTCTCTCTCTCTCTCTCTCTCTCTCTCTCCTCTGCCCTTACCTTGTGCACCAAATTCCTGGGAGACAGAACCACAGGATCATCTTTTGAGAAGGGAGGCTGAACAGTGGGAAGATTTCCCCCTCGCCATCCCACCACTTGTCAATCACAGACGCGTACCTTGATCCGCATCATCCAAAAGCATCCCCTGTGATAACCCCCAACACCCTGAGGGGGGTTTAGCGCTATACAAAGGATGGGCTCTACTTACCTAACGCTGGCCAGCCTTCACGCCCCCACTCAAGTCCCAATGATTCCAGGAAGTGTCTTTGCTACCCCAGATGCAACGAATTCCAGCCTCCTCTGAATTTCTAGAGAACGTGCTGCTAATTACATGAATCTGTCCCTTAGCATTTACTGACTGGCTTTGGCAGGGGAAGGGAGTGTGTGTGTGTGTGTGTGTGTGAGTGTAAAGGGGTTGGGTCTCATTTTCTCAGTGAAGCTACCAATCCCCTAGAAGTCAGAGGCAGTACCCTTTACATTTTTTTAACCCCACGATGCCTAAGCACAGGACTGTGAAAATAACCATGACTTTGTCCACATGCGCAGATCGAAAGGATGGAGGCAGAGCAGACGTGTGGACCTTGCCCCTGTCCTCTGGGAAGGCAGGTCTAATGCAGACACCCCTGTTGTCGCGAACTGAAGTAGGAGTCAAGTAAGAAGAGCGCAGCCTACTGCCTTCTTCACTAACTGGCTGCAGGAATTTAGCCAAAACCTTTTAGCACTCTGTACCTCAGTTTCCCCCGCTCTCAAATGCAGATGCCATCTGCTTCATGGGCTTGTAGTAAGGATCGACTAAGATGCTACCCTTCCTTACACTTTTAAAAGTCTAACGAACAAAATAAATACAAGGCAAAGAGACCGCAAGGCAGGGGCGCGGAGGGGTGAGAAAAGCCAGTCTACGATGTCGTTACCTGCTGAGAAAAGTGCACCACAGAAGAGCAACCAAGCACAGGTGAATCCCAAGGGAAAATGACCCACAAATCCAACGCCTGCCTGTACACCGGCCCCGCGTCTCAGACGGCTCACGGCTTGCTCTGTAAAATGAGGGCCTGAAGCACAACGCCGTGAGCTCTACGGGACTCAACACCTATAAAGTGCCTCGTGTGGTCCTTGACGTGTCGTGAGCACTCAGTGAATGTCAGCTGCCGTTACTACTGTGATTATCAGCGTTATCATCGTGTGTGTGTGTGTGTGTGTGTGTGTGTGTGTGTGTGTGTGTGTGTGTATAGCCCAAGGTAGGGCTTGAGACCTGAGCCGAGATCAAGAGTCAGGCACCTAACCAACTGAGCCACCCAAGCGCCTCAGCATCATCACCATCATTTTTTACACCACCAACACATAGCTGGTGTTCCAGAAATGTTTCTAGAAATGACGCAAACACTAGGAAGTTAGTTAATTCCATCCTCTTCCATATGCAGATAACGTCCCCCAGAACAAGGTAGCCAAGCTGTTTGGTCACCTTTTCCTACCAGGTCTCCCTGTGGACAGAGGAGGAGAGCTCCCGGTTATGGGGTATCACCAAAGGGAGCTGCACGCAAGCCCAAACACTCACAACACACACGCGAGCCTGGCCCCTGGGCCAACACGGACCAGTATATTTACACCTAAGGAAATAGTGACTCACAGGGCCTAACACTGTCCAGGCATCAATGGCCAAACCTCCCCATCCTTGTAGTATTTTATTTGGCTGGAAGGGACAAGGTTATCCCAGTTCCAGTTCCCAGCATCACCCTGGTCTGCTGAAACGTATCAAGGGTTACTCGAGGCAGATTTTTAAAGACCCTGATCTCTGCATGTCCCTGAGGGACCAACCCAGGCTGAGCAGAGAAGCATTCTGTACCAAAGTGATGTCTCCTCAGCAGAGACGGCCAAGCACTCCTCAGTCCCAACTCGGCCATGCAGACAGCAGGGGCAGGGAAGGACGTGGAGTGGTTTCTGATGGTGAGCCCAGTGTCCCCACTCACCCAGCAGGACCCAGGCCTTTCCCGGAGGCCTCACCCAAGTTACAGGCCCAGCTTGGCTCTGCTGAGGAATAAAGCGGCGCCTCTAAATGGTGCTGACTGGGCCTAGAATTCTCAGTGACTACAGATTCTGCCGATCCCTTCCAACCAACCCTGAAGGAATAAGGAACCTGGCCCCAAGAAAGCCGTGAGGCCACTCTCCCTCATTTCCTCCACCTCGGAGGGGGGTTTCCAGCACAAGAGTTAAACTAAGAGGGAGTGACAGCATATCCTGAAGAGAAGATACAGGCTGGGGTGCGGCGGGGGCGGTCCCTGATGGTGACCATTCCTCAGGACCTCAGATTTTAAGAGTTACACTCACAAGAACGAGCTCCTTGCTTAACCTTCTTGCCTAAAGGAGGAGGACCAGACTAGACTAATTCTGTCAGACCTTAACCTAGGGTCACAGCAGGGGTTTTGGAAAGCCTGATATAACCCAGAGCCGGGTTAGGACCCCATGTACTAAACTGCCCGATTCCTACCCTGACTCTGAAAATCAACCTCCCAACCCAGAGAGATCACCTCCCACGGTCCCACCGCAGATGGACTGCGGGTGGACGGCTCCCAGCGGCAAGGAAGACAGGGCGCATCCCTGCAGGGAACTCTCCCAAACTCTCCTCCTCTGGGCCTCCACTGTCCTCAAGGAGAGAAAGCGCCTGCCCACCCCCCACCCCCAGCCCGGAGGGCCTTCCTCCTCTGAGCTGCACGCGTCACCCTGCAGGGAGTACCATGACAAAGTTTTCCAGGCAAAAGCTCCAGTTTCTCAAGCAGATAAAAAGCCGATTCACCCACCCACCCGATTCAAAGGAGAAAAGGGAGAGGTGAGGGTTTTATTTTTAAAATGGGAGGTAAAAATACTCTGACTATGTCTGCGGCCACCAGACAGCAACCCCACACACGTCAGGCATGAAGAGGCTTTAATATGCCAACATCAGGCCCCGGAAGAGGCACTGACAGAGCCCCAAGGAGTGTGTATGTGTGTGTGTGTGTGCGCGCGCACCCCGTGGTGGGCAGGTGGTGGTGGGCACGGTGGTGGGGGGCCACCCCTTCTCCTTCGGATGCCAGGCATGCCAGAGGTGGGAACCTGGCCCTCATGACAGTCTCCTCAGAGACAAGCCTCCAGGCAATCAGAGCCTGCCTCCCAGAATGAGGGTACCCTAAGGAGCAGGGTGAGCACAGCCCCTGGTGATGTCTGTTGGGCTGGGAGGGGTACCACCGCACCCACCTCCAGCCTGAGACGACCCCCCCGCCCCTCATGCAAGGGTCCCTTCTCTACCAAGTTCCTTCTGTACAAGGTCCCCCAAAGTTGGAGACTCTTTGCAGCTGTACTTTCTCTCCACGGCCCCCACCCCCCAACTTCCACCAGACCCCTCCCCCAAGAAGATGCTGGCAGAAAACACTGCAGCAGCGCAGAAGCAAGGATAAGCCAGAGAGGGTGACCCAACTTTGCAGAGTGTGTGCCCGCCCCCACCCCGGGCCCCTCGAGGGCTGTCTGTGTGATGGAGCCCTCCTAAGGATGCAGAGGTGCTGGCGGGGGTGGGGCAGACATGGACAAGGACCTGGTTGAAGAACGAGGACGATGACGAAGAGGAAGGTGCCGTATCCCTCCTCTACTTACCAGGAGAGCTTGAATCCTTTCATTAGTACAGGCACGAGAATCCACTGACCGTGTCCTTAGCATCCCCGTGACAGCTCCGGAGGTCCCAGGACATATTTGAAAAGATGACGAAGTCCCCAAAGAACAGAATCCCATGAAATGTGACTTGAACACAGAGAGAGAAAGAAGACAGGGAAAGAGGGAGAGCAAGTGCCAGCCAGAAGGACCCCTGCGCGCTGGGCTCGGAGGCCAAGGGCAGCTTCTGCAAATCCAGCCCCAGGCTGGAGCCGCCTGCCCGTGCTGTGGCTGCCGCTGCCAGCTCCTGATGGGGACGGGCCACGCTGGCCAGGCTGCAAAACAAGCCCGGAGGGGCTGTCAACAGGCAGGCCGGCTGGCCACCCACCCACCCTCGCCTCCCGCCGGCTCAGGGCAGCCTCGGGGCAAGGACCCGAGGGGAGCCCGGCAGGAGAGCGAGAAGCAAGCGGAACCTTCACCTCTCTTCCCGCAGGCGGCGGCTCCCGCAGCTCCATATAATCTCCTCATCAATGCAGTACCCAAGCAAAGCACTGCCAGCCACTTCCGCCCATTTAAAGACACAGCACATGTTTTGTCCCGGCATGGGACAGAAAGTCAGGGAGAGGGTGGGTGAGTGAGGGAGCAACGTGAGTCCCGTGACTCCCGGGAAGGAAGAGGAGAGGGGCAGGAACAGCAGAAGGCGGGCACTTGCCCAGCTAAAATGCACACCCGGTTGGGGGGCAGGTGGGGAGGAGAGCTGACCCCAGGCCCTCAGCTAACCTCAGGAACCCAAAGCCCTGCAGACCTGAAGGCTGGGGAGAGGGTTAGTGCCTGGGTGTCCAAAGGCGAGCTGCTCAAGGCCACCTTAAGTGGAATCCTCTCACCCTCTGCCTGGCAAGGCGGGGCAAGCTCCGGGGTGAGATCCTGAGAGCCGTGAGCGCTCACAGCACACACAACACACAGTTCCTTCCCCTGCTGGGGAAAGTGCTTCACCACCACTTCTGGGGCGTGGTGAGGCAGCAGCTTTGCCCTGTCACCTGGGGCCCCAGCATCCTTTGAAGGTGGCTGCAAGGCCCAGTGTTGAATCTAGGCAATGTTTTATCACCAATACGGGGCTCTAAGAAGACTCAGAACCGGCAGAGCATCAAAGGGAGGAGGCACGGAGAGGAGACAGTCAACCCCAACCAGAACATAGAATTCACTTAAAATCCTCCAGTCTGGGCCCACTGTGTTCCAGCCCCAGCAACCTCCCTGGCTGTGTGATTTTTTTTTTCTTTTTGTCCTCCCCTAGATTACAGACTATCTGGGTCAATAATGCGGATGGGTGAGAACAAACAAAGAGGAGATTAATTATGAAATAGCAACCTTCAACTGAACCATATTAAGCCTTTTCCCCGAAACCTGCCTCGAAGCAGTCATCTGCAGACATCCGTACGTGCTGTACGTACACCATCTACACCCGGCCCTCCACGGTGATGGTCAAGAAAAACTGGAATGGAAGAGCCCCACCGGTGATACTCACTGTACCTGCAATTACGCGTTTATTACCTGCCTTCCTTTTTTTAGACGGCACACTCCCTGGAGGTAGGCACTGTGCATCGTGCTCAGGTCCACTGACTTAGGAGGGACTGTATGCTGTAGGCACTATTCCCAAGTGGTTAACTGAAGTGGCCTTATTCGAACCAAACTAAAATACTGCAGCCTCCTTCCAGTGTCCAGATGGTCCAGCAAAAGCACTCCTTATGGGGTCCAAAGCTTTTAGACATGTCCTCCCAAAGCAGTTTGGGGCTATGGACTTTCCCTCCTCCATCCACAGCCCCTAGGCTAGACAACACCGAAATGCTTTCGAGACTTCTGAACACATCTTTAGTTATATACCGGCACCAAAAGACATTGCAGGGAAGCTGAAGTTCTCCTTTACAACCCAGATAATTCATTCAAAGGGCCTCCCGAGACCAGTGACACCAGCTCCCGGACAAATGTCACTTAGAGTACTCTAGGTAGATGAGACTGTTCTCATACTGCCCCACGGACTGCTCTGATCACAGATAGCACATAAAACCTGCATCAAAATTTCCAATATTCCATGCGAAGCAAATCACTATTTTAAATTCTTTTGGCTTTAACTCTTTACCTATTTTTTTTTTTAGCTCCTTGCAACTATTAATAAGAATGCATTGGAAGCATATTGTGTCAGGCGTCATGCTAAGCCTTTAGTTGCATTATCTCATTTAACTCCCATATCCATATTACGAAGTGGTGATGATCATCATTTTTCAGGCAGTGCTGTTGAAAGCAAGTATAGCACCTAAGATCTGCCTAACACTAAACGGCCCACAAGCTGCAAGCTTGAAACTTGAACTCAGGCATGTTCAACCTCAAAACCCAGTCTCTTAATCATGATCTACGCTTATTTAAAAAAAAAAAAAATCTATCAGACAAGTTGATGGATAAGGGCTCACACGCTCCCAAGGCAAAAAGAACCCAGGGAACAGGTGAAAAAGGATGATGAGTCAAGTTAGCTCCTTCTTTCCACTACTAGTGCTGATGAGTTAGCTTGCTTACGTATCAGTGTATGAATGTGATATGAGTAACGAGACAAGGAGAGCCTTGTGGGTTGGGAGGCAATCACCTGCCTCAAATTCCCCTTGTCTGTTTCCGGTTTCTGAAACCAGAGCGTTTCAGAGAGCTCTAGAGCCTGGCTCCATTGTCATGGTCCATAAGAAAATCTTTAAAAATGATAGAAATAGGGTTTTAAAGAGCCATGGGATTGCTATCTTTCCTTGAAATAAAGAATAAAACCAAGCAAGATGAAAGACATTCTTCACTCAGTGTATTTCCCTCCTTGATCTTCTCACAGAGGGCAGACCGTTTTGTACGGTTTGGAAAGGTTCCTGACCGGCAAGCTGTCAGCACTGACATAATTCTAGATTACTCTGGGGGGGCGAATGCGTGGACTAATGGTCAGGAAGCTGCTTTCGATTCTCCTGCTTCTGCCTGACTCTGCAATCTGGCTGCTCCTTGATGTCTGTATTTCAGGAAGGGCAAGAATTTATTCTTAAGATTTTATTTATTCATTTATTTGAAAGAGAGAGAGAGAGAGAGAGAGAGAGCGAGCGAGACCGAGCTTGTGGGGAGAGGAGTAGAAGAAGAGGGACAAGTAGACTCTGCACTGGGCACAGAGCCTGACACAGGGCTCGACCTCACCATCCCAAGATCACAACCTGAGCTGAAACCAAAAGTCAGATGCTCAACTGACTGAGCCACCCAGGCCCTCCATGGAAGGGAAAGAATTTTTTTAAGAAAAAACGAAAGTCCAAAGACTTCTATTTCTGGCAATATAGCAGACTAGATATGCTGATGGACCTTCCTGCTAAAAACAACTAAAAATGCTGGATAAAATAAAACATCTAGAAAGGAAGAAAAAAAAAGGAAATTCTTTTAAAATGCTTGATGAGCTATCAAAACAGTGAGACATACTTAGAGGCCACAAATTTAGTGAGGGCAGAAACCCAGAAAATTAAAGAAAGCCTTATGGGTATGTTTTCTAGAGAAGGCACTTGTAGAACCTTCGAAATGGGGACTTGGGGTTTTCTGGACCTCACAGAACATGGTGGACAGAGACAACACCAGAGGCCCACAGATGTGAGAAGGGAAAAGAGATCACCTCATCAAGTAGGCCCTGCCGGCTTACCCTCATCCTAAGAATTAGCTTAAAAGAAACTCCCACATGCTGCTGAGCAACTAAAGGACAGCCCTGTCTTTGACCTTGGCAGAGACTGAAGGAGGAAAAACCATCTCCCCTCATAAGTCATAATTACCAACTGATCCTCACACAGACGGTGGCCTGAGGGTTTCCTCAACAACTCACACACACACACAAAAACAACGTCCAGAATGGAGAAGGCTGAGGAAACTCAACCACAGTAAACCTGTGAACACCTGGTCATCAAAACTGATCATAAAGAGGGAGAAAAAAAGGGGCACATGGGTGGCTCAGTGGGTTAAACCTCTGCCTTCGGCTCAGGTCATGATCTCAGGATCCTGGGATCGAACCCGAGCCCCACATGGGGCTCTCTGCTCAGCAGGGAGCCTGCTCCACTCCCGCTTTGCCTGCCTCTCTGCCTACTTGTGATCTCTCTCTGTCAAATAAATAAATAAAATCTAAAAATTAAAAAAATTAAGAGGGAGAAAAGACAAGGCTTCTCTGGGAGAAGCTTTTTGCAGCAAATATAATCAAAAAAGGAACTGTTCACAGAATTTATTTAAAAAAAAACACACTTGGGTGCCTGGGTGGCTCAGAGGGTTAAAGCCTCTGCCTTCAGCTCAGGTCATGATCCCAGAGTCCTGGGATCGAGCCCCGCATCTGGCTCTTTCCTTGGTGGGGAGCCTGCTTCCTCCTCTCTCTCTCTGCCTGCCTCTCTGCCTACTTGTGATCTCTCTCTGTCAAATGAATAAATAAAATCTTTAAAAAAAATAAAAATAAAAACACACTCTACAAATCAATAAGAAAAAGAAAAACAATTAGAAAAATAGACAAGGGATTTGAATAAGCACTTTCAGGAGAGGAAATGATCAATAAATATATAAAAAGGTGCTCCACCTCATTAGTGCTCAGGAAAATGCAAGTCTAAAATGCCAATGAGATGTCCTTTCATACCCATCTGATTGGCTGAAGTTAAAAAGTCTGGTCATAAAAATGACAGAAAGGAGCTTGTAGACATGTATCATGGTTTAACTACCGAAGCAAACCATCTGGTATTACGTGGGCAAGTTGAAGGAACGCAACTAACAGCTAGCGGTTCCATTTCAGCCACCATAGAAGCTTCCAACAAGAGAGGTGCAGGGGAAACGTCAGACGGCACGCTATGTAGCAATACGGTCTGCAGAAACAAACCCCCACGCCGGGAGACGGAGGTCTACCAACAGCAGAAAGGACAAATAACTGGGATTTTCTTACAGTGCCCATCGCATATAACTTCCAGAAAATTTATAAATCACCGTCCCAAGCTACGGTGGGAATCTCGGAAACGATGCTGAAGAGAGGAAGGCCAATCTGGGAAGAATGCAGAGTGTGATCCCATGCACATGCAGCTAGAGAACAAAGAGGGAACAAGACAGCTCAAATTCATATACAGATAAGGGGCTCGGCCTCATCAGCACTCAGAGTATGCAGGCATTCTGGATCTGTACAGCTAGAGAGCCTGTGTCCATTAAAATAAAAAAAAAAAAATCAAGCACAGGACAGGCAAGAAGTATACTGTGCTTACTGCTTTTTCTTTTTGTATGCTTTATACATACTTAATGCTTTTTTTTTTTTTTTAAGATTTTATTTATTTATTTGAAAGAAAGAGAGTGCAAGCACATGCGCACAAGCTGGGAGGAGGGACAGAGGGAGAAGGAGAAGCAGAGTCCCTGCTGAGCCCCGGGGAGCCTGATGCAAGGCTTAATCCCAGGACCCTGGAACCATGACCAGAGCCGAAGGCAGACACTTTAACCCACTGAGCCACCCAGGCGCCCTCATATTTAATGCTTTATAAATAATCTTTATAATTATTCAGTATTTAGCAAAAACAATTTAAAAACAAAGTAACTAGAAAATACCTGACACCAGTCTTCTCCTTTGGGTCTTTGTGAACAGAATGGACAAGGCAGCAGGACGGTGGTGGGGAGGGGCTGACAGTGACAATTTGTGTTACCTGCATTTTCAAAGACCTAAGTTCAAAAACTGAGCCTTCCCAGGCTCATGGATATTCCCAAATTTGTTGTGTTTATAGGTCTGGTTAACTTAAGGTTGAGGTGTATCCTCCTAACCTCTCACTATAATACAGTGGTTTCTTCCAAACTTTACTGGGTTTAGAACGCAAGTTGGAAGAAGTTCCTTTTTGTTTTTTTTAAAGATTTTATTTTTTTATTTGGCAGAGAGAGATCACAAGTAGGCAGAGAGGCAGGCGGGGGGGGGGGAAGCAGGCTCCCTGCCGAGCAGAGAGCCCAGTGTGGTCCCAGGACCCTGGGATCATGACCGGAGCCGAAAGCAGAGGCTTTAACCCACTGAGCCACCCAGGCTCTCCAGAAGTTCCTTTTTGATTTTAGGGGCTCTGACTTTCTCTTGGCCTCCTACAAGCCTGAAGGTCTCACTACCCCAGTACTGTTCCTTTCCCAGGCCAACAAAATCAGGATTGGTGCTTCTTGCCTCATCTCTAAGTAAGGACTGGTTGGTGGGAGGTCTCTGAACCAGGGCATAGAGCTACGCAGACACCCAAGGCCTCAGCCACAGGAAACCTGGCAGCTGTGAGCCCAGAACTCACCAGAGTTCGGCCCCCTGCCTCCCACCCATCAGAGGGTCTTTCCACCACCGGAAGCTCACACCTCTTCGTAACCTTGGGAAGTTACTGGGAGCCTATCTGGAGCAGAAAATAGACCGTGGACATGATCCTCGAGGCTCCCCCTCTACGTCGGGCTTCTGGACCCTGCGCGCGCCTCCGGAGGAGAGAGGAGCCGCAGGACCAGGGCAGAGCTGCGGGCCTCCAGGAGCTGGCAGAACTGGGGCAAAGCAGTGCTGCAGTCACACGTTGGGGAATCAAAGCTCCGAGCTCAGGCAGGGGAGTCGTCAGGCGCTGGGAGTGTTATATTTAAGGAGCATTTTGGAGGTCAGGAAGCTGGTGAGAGGAGCAGCGGGGGAGGAGCAGCCTCGGAAACACTCCATTTCAACAAGCCTCCTCGTCCTCCAGCCAGAATCCTCTTCCAAATCCCAAACCGCAGTCAATAGAGCCTGTGTGAGGGGAGGACGGCAGATGGCCAGAGCAGCACCCGCTTAGGTGCTCCCCACTTCCCTGTCCCCTCCTCCCCCCATCCCCCAGTCTCCTCTCCCCACCCTCTGCCACTATTAGTCACTGGCTCTGGGGTGACAGTGTGGGCTGCAGGCATTGGCCTCGCCTTCTGGTCTGTTCATCTGTGTCAGCTCCCAGCTGGGAGCCTCCCCAGCCTGCCCCTCCCCTCCGGTGCTGGGACCCGTGTGCACACCCCTGCCCTCCAGCCCCACCAGTCCACTGTAGGGAGGACAGGGGCAGGGAGAGGAGAGGAGGGGTGGCACGGGCCACAGAGCAGCAGAGGTCCCGAGGTTTGTGTGGAAAGCCAGCAGGGCTCGGTTCATTTCGAGTCGGCTTCCTTCTGCCTCTGGGACCCCAAGGAATCACTTACAAAAAGTAAAGATAAAAAATGGAGAAACGTACCACTCCCCGCCACCCCGGCCCCATCCTTCTCTGCCCCTCCTTCACAATCTGCTAATCCAGAATGTTCCTTCAGGCCTCCAACAGGGTGGGCAAGGGCAAAGCCAGGCTCCAGCCAGCTTCATCCCACCCCCAGCTGCTTCACCACCCCAGCTGACTGGAGAGGAAGACAGGATGGAAGCAGGGGGGCCACTGTAGAGCGTCAAGTAGTCTCCCCTACATTATGTCCTGTGAGTCTCACAATGCCCAGGGAGGTATTACTAAGCCACATTTCAGGAAGGAAGAGACTGAGGCTCCGGGGTGGGGGGTGGGGGGTGTCCAGTTCTCTTCCTACCGCTGGTTGCTGTCCCTAGCCCCAAGGTAAGGGGGTACTGTGGTTGGTGAAAAGAGGAAAAGCGGAAAGGTGAGGCCCGTGCTGAGTCCCACGTACCCCCTCCTCTCACGCTAGCCTCAGAGCCTCTCCTCAGACAGGCCAGGACGAAATCTCCTCTCTTGCTGGCCTCACCTAGCATGACCTCTGTCAAGGCAGCTCTGGACATCCCTTCTCCCTGGAAACTTCCCGGCCTCCTCGGCTCTACTCTGTCTGGTTATGGAAATCCCAAAGAGGACCCCCTCTCTCTCTAGCCTACATCCCTCTCCCCTTCATCTCCCCAGATCTCTCACAGCTGCCTGGAAACCTGCCTGCCCGCCTGAGTGCTGGCTCATTTGTCCGTCTCCTTCATTAGCGTGTTCCAGATCACAGCTCTTTCTGCTGCTGGACAGAAGGGTGACCTGCAGGTGGTACAGCCCTCCTGTCAGGAAAGAGACACACACCTTAGAGAAACCCCATTAGCCAGGCGAGGGGACCTCACCTGATTTCACTCATCCTAATTACAAGCATAACAAAAGAAAACATCTCTCCTGCCAGATGGGAGAAACAAGGCAGATTTCTAATTACCCACCCTGATCCTCCCGGTTTATCCTCAGGAGAAATTCAGGGTGACTGATGGTATCGGGGACCCAGAAGGGAGCTTATAAACTCAGGTTCTCTTGAGGGAGGGAGCGACCATCCGCCCACGGCCAGCTGCTCCTGCTCTCCTCCCACCAAATGGAAACTTCTCCCTTCTCATCTAAGTCACAAGTGAGGAGGACCCCTTCAAAAACTGATGAACGGAGCTAGCGTCCACTCATCTTAACAGTGAAGGACTCCTGGCCAAGGACACAAGAATTTACTGTTGGCCGAGAGCTGGCTGGGTGAGAGGACAAGCCTAGAAAAATCACATTCGTAACTGATTCGAGCCTGACACCTGTCCCGGAGGTGTGTGTGCTATGGTTTCACACGGGGATTCTGGAATTAGACCTGAGTTCAGATCCCTGCGTAATAGCTATGGGACCCTGAGCAAGTCAACCACATTTCTCGACGCCTCTGCTCCATCTATGCAAAGGTGATGGCAACAACCCATACGGTGGCTAGGTTGTCAATGACCTAACCCGTGACCTACTATCAGGTGCCCAGCACACTTTAACCACGATTACGATGATTCCCCACAAACTATGACTACCTATGGCAAGAACCAGACCCCGTTCTCCATACCTCATCTACTTTCTCTTCTTTACCTAAACAAAAGCTCTGATTTTTCCCTATTCTGCGCAGGATGTTTTTATATTTTTGTTTTGCGTATTTCTGCAACATCTGCCAACCATTTATTTATTCGACAATTACTCTACTTACTAAGTGCCTACTACGTTCAGCACTCAGGCAAATCGGCATGGTATTTCAACAATAAATCCAAGATCCTCCTTGTTCTCCAGAAGCTTATCATCTAATAAGGAAATTAAGACATGGGCATGAAGTAGTTACATTAAGTAGTTTTAACATAAAGTTTAAAGTAGTAAGTCATGTAAGAGAAGCAGATACTCAGGACACAGTACTTCTGTTTCCCTGAGTGAACATAGGTCTGTAATCATTATGCCAATTTTTCAATCAATTAACAAGTAACGGCGGACATACTCAGCTAACCAATACGGAGTCTGTCTGTGACAATTATTTCCTGATTAGTCTGGTCTTAACACAAAAAGAGTCGGCCAGAGAAAGGATCCAATATTTGTCATCATCCTTTATGGAGGCAAGAACTTCTTATTAGCGTGACAGGTGTCCAGAAATAGTGCCTTCGGAACATACTGCTGTTCTCACTGCCAGTAAACACAGGTTTATTTGGACAGAGCAGACTGTGTCTAATGGGCTGGAATTTGAAGTTTCATTTCCTACCATTAGGACATTTTCTCATGAGAGCCTTAAGGCTGGGGGGGGCGGGCGGAAATGTTCAAAGATGTTTCAGGCCCCTATAGCTACTATTTTCTCTAAACATCACGATCGACTGAGAATGGCATCCTCATGAGCTCAGGTTCCACGTACCTTATGATCACAGCCACTCAGTAAGTACACCTGCGTCCTTCCGTAAATATATTTTTAGTTTTCGATAACATGCCCCTTTAAATTTGTGTTAAAATATTCTTTAAAAATGTTCTTTAAATATAAACAGTGGTTGTGGGCATTTTAGATGGTAGTTTTGTTGCCTTCTATAAGTAAAACAACTGTGTGGCAATTCTGTGTCAGTCCACCAGCTTCTTTCAACTTCTCTGCTACGTCCCCAAATTCAGACTTCCCTATGAGGAAGGGCTCCCGGGTTCTGGGAGCTCACATTCCGCTGTGAGGAGGGGCTCTGCCTCTTAACTGCTGGGAAGAGGGATCTGAAAGCCTTCTCCAGTCAACTCCCTTGTCTTTAAGCAGTCATCTGGGTCACAGAGGTTCCTAACCCAGGGGATTTTATTGACATGTAATTGGCATATAACATTATATTAGTTTCAGGTGCAAAACACAATGAATCATTATTCGTGTACGTTGTGAAATGATTGCAACAAGCCTGGTTAACATCCGTCACCACACATAGTTGTACTTAGTTGTCTTTTTTCTCATGATGACCAAATATACTCTTGAATGCTTTGACAATGCCTTGGAGTATGGCTGAGCCTCTCAAATCCACGCAGACAGCTCCTGCCCCTCCCCTAACCTCAGATACAAATTCTCAGTTGTTCCTGAACACCTTTCCCTGGATGTCCCACGGGCACCTCAAAGCCTGCCAGAATAAACAAAGCTTCTCACTGACCTTTGGCACCTCCTTCTGACTCCGACCTACCAAGTCACCCGGTCAGACACCTGGCACTCACCCCATGCTCCTCTTCCACCTCCCACTGAACCAGGTACAAAGGCATGTCAATTCTAGCTCCCGGAGGGACTCGAGTTTATGTCTTGCTTTCACTTTTATACCTGCTTTTCCATTTTCATTATTAGGTCTGCAGGGGTACCTTCTCTCGAATTTGTGTGTTCACTAACCAAATCTTTATTGAGTGTCTATTATATACCAAGTAATATGCTAGATGCTGGAGGGTGAGGGGGGGTGCTTGTGGGTTAAAAAGCGGAAACACACTTAGCACTCTGCCCTTAAAAAGCTTAGAGTCTAGGGGCGCCTGGGTGGCTCAGTGGGTTAAGGCCTCTGCCTTCAGCTCATGTCATGGTCTCAGGGTCCTGGGATCGAGCCCCACATCGGGCTCTCTACTCAGCCAGGAGTCTGCTTCCCCTTCTCACTCTTTGCCTGCCTCTCTGCCTGCTTGTGATCTCTGTCTGTCAGATAAATAAATAAAATCTTAAAAAAAAAAATTTTTTAAAAAGCTTATAGTCGAGTTAGGGAAGATAGATTTATGTTAAAAGCAAAAACAAACAACAACAACAAAAATGTCTTGGAGATGGCACCAAATAAGGAAATGATCAATTATCTGTCTACCCCGTAGCCAGAGAGTATACTTTCAAAAGCAAATCCAGGGGCGCCTGGGTGGCTCAGTGGGTTGAAGCCTCTGCCTTCGGCTCAGGTCATGATCCCGGGGTCCTGGGATCGAGCCCCGCATCTGGCTCTCTGCTCCGCAGGGAGCCTGCTTCCTCCTCTCTCTCTCTGCCTACCTGCGATCTCTGTCAAATAAATAAATAAAATCTTAAAAAAAAAAAGAAAGAAAAGAAAATCCAATGATATCCTAAAATTTCTCGATTGTTCCCAATATCAACATAATCTCAGGACTGTGTAAGGCTGTTGTGGGTTGTCGATTCCTGCATCTCATTTCATCCTCTGTTCCTAAGGCCTGATCATGCCGAAGTGCTTACAGTGACCTGGGCTTTGCCACATTCATGCTGTCTCCTCCCCTCGCCTCGCTCCTATTCGGGGAACAGCCACAGCGTGCCAGGCGTGATCTCATTTAATCCTCACTACAGCCCTGCAGGGTCCATACTACCGCCCTCACTTACAAATAAGGATGCAGAGATGAGAGACGGAGAAAATCCACTCAAGGTCACAGAAGCAGAGGGCAGCGGTGTCAGCACTGGAAGGCACATGGGTCTGACGCGGGTTCATAACATCCCCTCCCTTCTCCTGTCCACCTGAGAAGCCCCCACCGATGCCTCAGAGCAAATGTGGCTTCCTTTAGAAAGCCCTCCTGCCCACCCAGGGAGCATCAAAGAGTTCTTCAGCGCTTCCCTGCTGACCTCAACTTCTGTTACAACCCCGATTACCTTGTACCATCATAATGTGTTTACTCATCTGTCTCCCCCAACAACCCGTGAACAAGCGCTCACCGTGTTCGCACATACACCATCGAACGGAAACCTCCACCCTGAGCCTTCTGCTGACATATTCCCTGGCATTTCACACTCGTCGAGTGTGTGGACTGAAGAATGACCACCAACTATTCTTGGGGCTGAAACAGAAACTCTCAGGGCACAATTTACCATCCAAATATCTTAACCCCGTCATGTCAGGACATCAGACGACCCCATTCTGAAACCACAACCTTAAAAAAAAACAGCGGCGGAGGGTGGGAAGGTGGTACCGTGGCAATGCAGTAACAGAGCCTCAAAATCTAGACTCTGGGAGATGAAGTCATGCCCCCAACAGCCCTCCTCCAGGAGCCCAGTGCAGTCTGAACAGGTAGTGTTGTCATCAGGAGTGACCGTGCTTCCAAACCGAAAGCTATTTCATCCTGAGGTACCTGAACCCAACATATGCGGGTCTAAGAGAAACCCTGAGAACAGAACCTCAGAACTAAAAGGGAAAAGGATAAGGTAAGAGAGGTGCATTTACATGTATTTAGAAATATCTCTATGTACGATGACGTATTAAAGAAGAGGCATCCAAGCCATATGTAAACGAGGTACCAATAAATCATAACATGAATTTGTACTCAACACTGGCACTGCACTGATATACGATCAGAGATTTGGTACATCGGCCATCATCCATAAGCTCTCTCGGCACCTGGGCTGCAAAACACAAAAGCTTCTTAAACATTTCTGAGTTTTAAACCTTCTAGAGATCTGGTGAGAGCCATGGGTACTCTTCCCAGAAAAATGCAGAGAGATACAAAATTCCACCTACAAATGAATGAGGCTCGAGGACCCTCTCCTAAGGAACTTCCTGGTTCATGGACCCAGACGGAAAGCACCTGAACTCAACTCCCTCCAAAGCGTTTGGAGGACAGAAGGTTAAAGAAAAAGCCATCACTGTCCTGGGGTTAAATGGTATCAGTGTCCAATGATCAATCAGATTCACTCTTCAAGGTCCTGAAAGCAAAGGCTAGCCTCAGGAACGGCCCAGCTCCAAAACCGGCTCGCCCGCCTGAGTAGACAGTCCGCAATCTGGACGAGCGGATGGTCAGAGCCTCTGCAAAATGGAACTGTCTCCTTTCTTCAAAGAAAAAGTATTTGAGGAGTCTAAGCTGGTTAAAACAACAGCTGTGTGTAATTTTCACCACCGTGCAGACTAGAAGACTTAACCCGGACAGGTTAAGTAATCTGGGTCAGATCATACCCCATGTGGGAGTTAGGAGAAAGGGGCCGGGAACCCAGATCGGCAATTCGCAGTGACCTGTCTTAACCTCTAGAACGCATTAATGCCCACGGTACCCTTGCTGCCTGGGCCTCCAACCTTATCCTCTCCTCCATATACACTTGGGGTGCCCAACTGCTTCAGAAGTCTAGCTTTGTCCAGTCTCACATCTCCGAGACAAAGAAGACCCTGCCATCTGACCAAAAAGGCAAGCCCCAGCCCAACCAAGGGCTGAGAAATTCTTAGGACTACAGGTCTCCCCCTGCACATAGGGGCCGGGGTTGAGGCTAAGACCCCTCCTTAGATCCCCCATCCACTCCCAAGGGCTCAAGTTCCTTGTTGGGGAAAATGCACAGAAAAACAAATTCCAAACTGCAAGCAGGATTCAGGAGAGATTCGAAATCTGTCTCAGGAACGCCCTCTAGTGAGCCAGCAGGGTCCACGAGACAAAGCCACGGGCACCACTCCCTAGAGGGGCCCAGACCCACACTTTCATTGGGGCATCAGATGAGTGGTGGGAGGAGACAGCAGCAGCATCTGCCACTCAGGGCCCAACTCCTCGCCAATCCCAAGGCCATCATCTTCTGCAGGATGAGAGGCAGTCTCTGCTCTCAAGACCGACCGGCCCACACCCACCCAACCCGTTCCTTATACAACAGGCGGAGGGAAGAGAGAAGCAAACAGAAGGTGGGCAGGAAGGATAGGGACGGCACATATGGGTGGAGAGAGCACTGTGGTGTGAGGTAGAGGCAGAAAAGAGAAACAGGATAGGGATAAATGAAAAAAGGAGGCAGAGCTAACACGACAGACACAGAAGTCAGCCCAGACAGAGCTAGAGTCCCCGCCCCCTACCCTGCTCAGACTCCAGGGCATGTGAAGGTGAGGGGTGTGCTCTGCGGGACCGAGCCCTTCCTCCCCTCTCCTGAGGGCATCCTGCTCATGTGGGTTCCCTCCGCTCTGACACAGCCCCTGGACGCTGGGGACTGGTGGGCTGAGGGACAGGAGGGGAGAGAAAAGTGAACCAAAGGCAGAACTCGCCAAGCGAAGCCACTTACGCACAGTGCGGCCGGCAGCATTTCCATCCTACCTTTGCTGTCGCCATATCAGCCGGCTCCATGATCTCTGCTTGGCCTAAGGAGCAGCGGCACCATCCAGAGAGAAAAGGCAGAGTCACAAACGTCCACCCAGAGAGAACAAACCACCCCTGTGGAAGGTCAGGGAAAACAAGACCCGGACTGCTGTTCTATGGCCCCTCAGGTTGTCCTCTCCTGGTGGGGGGGAGTGGGGGGAACGCATGAGGGGACAGGAAAGAGGCTTGGGGTCCCCGGCAAGTCAGGGGGCTGCCTGGCTTCCCACAGGTGCTCACGTCAGGCTGAGTCAGGGGGCATCTCCCCTCGCCTGGGACTTCTTCCCTGGAGGCAAGTGTGGATCTCCCGGGGCTCCCCCTGCTGGGGGAGAGCGCACAGAGATGGGAGGGCCTGGCCTCCCATCACCGGGCCAACTGGTACCCACAGGTCAGGAAGAGGGGAGCGTGTGGGCAGCGGCCAGCTGGCGGGTGCTGAGCAAGTGCGGGGGGCAGCAGGTAGGGAGGAGGCTGGGGGCCGGTGGGGGCGGGCGTGACAACCTCCAGAAGGGGGTGCAGGCACTCAGATGGAAGCGGGAGGCGCCGGAGCCCCGCACGGCTAGGTGGAGAACGCAGAGGGAGAGGGACGTGCCGGGCGAAGCCACTCACCTTGCAATAACATTCAGACTGACTGAGGCCTACACAGAAGCCAGGAGCGGGCGGTTCACACCCCCCCCCACTCCACTCCCAGAGACTCACAGCCTCTGTCTGATGGTACATGAGAGCAGCCGGCAGCCTAGCGGGATCTGCAGAGGCCCCTGGCTCGCGGCAAGCAGCCTGATTGGAGGAGCAGGATGACTTCATCCGGCCCCATTCATCATGTAGGTTTCCTGCCCGGCAGGGACAGGCCGCTCCGCGAGCTGAGACTACAGCTTCCTCTCGGGCCCATTTCACTCTGGCAACCTGGGATAGGCTGTGTCAGCCAGAGGCCGCCAGGGGAAAGGGAGCGGAGCAGCCCGGGCCCTAGAGCACGGAGGCTGCTCCCGTGTCAGGGAGACCGCCAAGCCTCTCCTCCAACAGAACACGGCGTGGCGTGCGTATTCGCGGTATGTGCACGGGCGGAAACACAAAGGGGCAACACTCCACAACACCGGCAGGAGAGGGGCTCGCGCGCTCTCCTGAACCCCTGACCTTCCTGCTAACCTTCAGAGATAGTCTCCCAGTCAAAGAGAATAACCGGGGGGCGCCCGGGTGGCTCAGCGGGTTAAAGCCTCTGCCTTCGGCTCAGGTCGTGATCCCAGGGTCCTGGGATCGAGCCCCGTGTTGGGCTCTCTGCTCAGCGGGGAGCCTGCTTCCTCCTCTCTCTCTCTGCCTGCCTCTCTGCCTACTTGTGATCTCTGTCTGTCAGATGAATAAATAAAAATCTTAAAAAAAAAAAAAAAAAAGGAGAATAACCGAGGCAAAAGCAGGCCAGGATCTTCAGGCTTCCTTCCCCGCGAGCTCCAGCTCTACCAGCTCCTCCCAAAGTGTTACCCTGGCCTTGCTGTTAAGATCCTCCGAGTCCCTGACGCTTATGGTTTCGGACCCATGAGATGTTAAGGTGGAAGGCACCTTAAAGCTTTGGCTCCATTTTACAGATGGGAAAATGAACATCCAGAAAAGAGTGAAAGCGTTGGGGCACCGGGGTGGCTCAGCCTCCGGCTCGGGTCGTGATCCCAGGGTCCTGGGATCGAGCCCCGCATCGGGTTTCCTGCTCAGCGGGGAGCCTGCTTCTCCTTCTCCCTCTGCCCCGACCCTGCTTCTGTTTTCTCACTCTCTCTCTCTCTCTCAAATAAATAAAATCTAAAAAAAAAAAAAAAAGTGAAAGGGCAAGGGAAGGACTGCCAACATCCTTTCCCAATTCCAGATGGACTTACCCTGAAAAAAGGGGAGACCCTGAAAGAAATAACATCCTTCATTTACCCATCCCCAGTTCAGCTTCCAGAGCAGAGGAAAAATCCAGCATAGCAAGGGTTCAACAGAGAGCTTAAAATATATGAGAATTAAAAAAAAGAAGGCAACTGGGGCGCCTGGGTGGCTCAGTGGGTTAAAGCCTCTGCCTTCAGTTCAGGTCATGATCTCAGGGTCCTGGGATCGAGGCCTGCATCAGGCTCTCTGCTTGGCAGGGAACCTGCTTCCCCCTCTCTCTGCCTGCCTCCTGCCTACTTGTGATCTCTCTCTCTGTGTCAAATAAATAAATAAAATCTTAAAAAAAAAAAAAGAAGGAGGAGGAGGCAATGAACCTGTGATCACTCAGTTGGGTCCATTCTGGCCGTCTCCTCCCCTCATTCTTCTCTCTGACCCTGCTTCTGTTCAAGCCTGACTTCACAACCAAAGTGCACATTCAGGTAGACCAACAACAGAGCAGGAAAGGGTTTTCCAAAAGAATGACACCACCAGGATTCGACCAGTTTCCACAGCCTTTGTGCATCTGGCTTAATGACAGAACAGTAAAAGAATTACAACTCCCATTTGCCTGGGGCTCTGGGGCATTTTCAAATCTGCTGCCTCATCTGATACTCGCAAGAACCCTGCAAGGGAAGCTGTTCTCCCTTCCCAAGAGAACCTAACTGAGATTCAGAGACTTTCAGGGACTTACCCGAGGTCACACAGCACAGCAGAGCTGGGATTCAAGCCTGTGTTCATGGACACCAAACCCCTTGCTACCTCTCCCACCACTTCACTTTCCCCCCTTCAATCGGTCCCCAACTCCTGCTTCCATTATCACAGACACTGAGAATATAAAACCTCAATTTAATATTTCTCCTTGGGGACCCCCACTTTTTTTGTGAAAGATGCCAAACTGTTAGAAAATGCATTATCAAGACATAGGGAGGAAAAATCCTGGGCATATTCAGAGGTTGGTGTATACATTAGCAAATCTCCTGTGTCCAATGGAAACTGTTTTTAAAAAGAATCATCAGAGGGTGCCTGGGTGGCTCAGTTGGCTGAGCAACTGTTTTCAGCTTAGGTCATGATCCTGGAGTCCCAGGATCCAGTCCTGCATCAGGCTCCCTGCTCGACAGGGAGTCTGCTTCTCCCTCTGACCTCTCCCCTCTCATGCTCTCTCCCTCTCTTCCTCTCTTTCTCGCTCTCTCTTAAATAAATAAATAAAATCTTAAAAAAAAAGAATCATCAGGAATTCCTAGGTAGAGCAGTCAGTTAAGCCTCTGATTCTTGGTTTCAGCTCTGGTCATGATCTCAGGGGCCTGGGATCAAGCCCTGCATCAGGTTCCATGCTCACTGTGCAGTCTGCCTGAGAGTCTCTCTCTCCCTCTCCTTTTGCCCCTCCCACTCACGCTCATTCTAATTAATGAATCTTAAAAAAAAAAAAAAGAATCAAAGATTCACTCATGTTCACTTTATTTAGGCAGCACAGTAGACCAAAACGTCTCACCAAAGCGATCAACTATCAGGATTAAAATGAAGAGGGGAAAAGATGCGTTCCTGGTTCCAGCCACCAGAAGCACTGAGTGGGTCATATCTCCCTAACCTATCCCATCTTATCCTATTAGCCAAGAGGCGCAAAATTTTCATAAAACCAAAGGGAAAAGGACAAGAATAGAAGTAGTAGACTATACCATTTAGGCCATTGGACTGATTTTCTTCAACTCGCTGCCCCATGGTCACAGACACAGTCAACCTGGAAAGGGTCCGCGGCACTGCCAGAATGGCACTAGAGGTACTCCACTGTACCCTGCACCAAAAAGCTGTGTGCGGGCTCTGCCAGTTCCACACATGCCATCTCTGCTCAGAGGCCTGCAGTGTTCCTCCTGGCTATCGCTCTGGCCTGCGGTCCTCTCTCTCCCTGGGCTGACAGTCAAATGCACAAACAGATGGAGAGCAGAAGGCTGGTAGCCACGAGGGAGGATGTTCTGTTTCAGCAAAATAATGCAGAGATCGCACCCATGTCCACAGGACTGCACCCAGTCTCCCAAATGACCAAATACCTCAGTCCTTAACAGCATCTGACAGTCACATAGCCCTGGGTGGCGAGCACAGCACACAGCGTTCAGGTGAGCTGCTCAGCTAGAATCATCTGTGTGTACTTTATAAGGCAATTTAAACACCCTGAACTCCAAGCGGCAGGGAGAGAGCTGTCACCTTGGACAAGGCAGAAAACAGGGCAGGGCAGGAGGGAGGGGGCAATGCTTGGTTTCAATGAGAAAGGAGGGAAAGAGTATGTCCCAGAGGCCAAAGAAAATTCCAGGAAGAAAGACAGAAAAGAGAACAACACTGAAAGGGAAAAAGGAAAGAAAACCTGACGCAGACAATCCCATTAAGAAGTCACTGTACCCACACTTCTGCTAACCGTAAAGGAATCTACCTAAATAATGGACTAAGTAACTCCTCTAGTCCACGCCATCTGCTCTTTGAATTAAAGGCCAGAAGCTTCTTCTACAACTCCGTGTTGTTCCAATCTGCCTAGTATTTAGTGAAAAGACAACGATGGAGAGAGAGACAGATATGGATGATGACAGAGATGGATACATGGGACGGTATCATTTATCATTACATCATTTTCTCTCCAGGGGAATTATTCATACTAATTACTTTACCCTAGGTATTATATTCTAACTCCTTAATCACTGTACTTATGTAATAGATTTAAAACCCAGATACCTGAAGAGAGGCTAGGGTGAGTTTGGGCAGAGGACGGGGAGGGTGTGGTGGGAAGTACAGGACCCGGTTCCCTAAGGACAGCTCAGAGGCTGGACACTGGCACCTGCTTCTTTCAGGAAGGGCCTCCTCCCAAGCAGCTGCCTCCTGGTGGGAGGAGCTGCAAGGAAGCCAAGGGGAGCTGCTTCCAAGCCTGGCCAGGTCAGCATCCCCCCGGGGCACCATGGGATATGTAGTTCTTGGCGCAAAGTGCAGTGGTGCAGCCATAACTGCATTGCTGATCAAATGTGCAGCCTGATCGTTCTGCCCATCCTGAGACCGCCAACTCCTTGCTGGCACCTTTGCCAGAAAGGTACCATTCCTTCTCTCCGGAGTCTTGACTTTAAACAGAAGAGATGGTGATGAAGCAGGGAGGGGTGCGCACAAACTACAGGCATCCAGAAACATGAAGACCTTGAGAGGTCACTTAACGTCTTCGCTCCGTGGATACAGAAAGAGAGGCAGATGAAGGGGGAAAGGGGTGGGGGTGTGTGTGTGAAAGGTGTGTGTGTGTGTGTGTGTGTGTGTGTGTGTGTGTTTTCTCACCACCGTGCATGTCTGATTCCAGGGCTGGAAGGTGACTTCTCCTCATCTCTTTCGCTCACTAACCATCAACCCTAGAGAGAGGCAGTCAGGCACGTGGACGAGCATCTCTCTCCAGCCATTCTGCTCAAGTCTGAATTCTGACTCAAATGCCCACCATCTGTGTGACCTCAGGCAAGTTACTTAGCCTCTCTGTGCCCCCATTCCTCATCTGTAAGCCACAGATGTTACTCAACTCATATGCTACATGAAGGTAGCACACATAAAAGGTTTAAAACTGTGTCTTAAGAGTTAGGGTTTTTTTTTTTTTTCCTTATTATTAATCAGTGGCTCGACACTTGTCTTCTCCTAATTCAGCTGACCCTTCTCCCCCAGAACATGAAATTTTAAGTCCCCTGAAGAGTTCAAGATGGCAGAGGTGGAATGGACTGAAAACAAACCCACCTGCTTTTTCAGATGAATAAAGACATGAAAATGGGGGGGGGGCAAAACGGTCATCAGAATATGAAAAAGGGAGAAAAGGAACAAAGACGGGAACTACGAGTGGACATTAAGGGGGACTTGTAGGGGAGTTTGTGGAATAAAAAGCCATCAAAGAACAATAAAAGAGTCCAAACAGAAATAAAGAAGGGGAGAAAAGATTTACAAAGAGAATCAGGGACGTTGATCAGGCTGGAGGGGGCAGAAAGGAGACTGAGCAAAGTGGCAAGTTCCACGAGAGAACCTGACTAAAGCACCTGGGAGGAGATCTGGGAGGACAGAAACTGCTCAGCATGAGGAGAACTGGAGAGATGGCAGCTAACCCTGCAGAGTTCAAGTCTGGAACCATCTTGTGAAGCGGGCCTATGCCCTGGAGATCCCAGGTGCTGCACCGGGGCTGGGCTGGAGGGGCTTCTCAAGCGGTCAGGACAGGAGGGGGTGAGGGGGGTGGTAAGAATTAAGGTTCAGGTTCAAGGAGGAAAGGAAGTAGCCTTTAGTCAGCTACAAGACGGCACCCGCAGCTCTGAAGTCAAGAGGAGAGAGGCAGGCCTCTTTGAGCGCAGGCAGCCATAGGGTAGACAAAAGGGACAGTGCCAGCCCCTCAGCCATTGCTTAGGGAAGCTCGGATCTCAGGTAAGACTCTTGAGGGTCTTTGCTGGTATCAGATCAGGCCCTTCTGCATCTAAGTTCCTCAGGGTAAAACAATAAGTCAGGCAGGGGGAAGGCCTGCCCCCTTAGCCACTAGCAATTCCTGGGACCTCACAAGCAACTGGAGTATCAATGATACCCCTTCAACATCAGCCCCTAGAGCTGGACAGGGAGGTGCTGCAGAGCGGTTAGGACCTAGAGTCAAGGCGCCTGGATTCACATTCTAGACCATCACATTAGAGCTGTATATGCTCTTATGCAAGTTATAAAACCTCTCTCACGGCCTCAGTTTTTTGAGCTATAATTAACAGTTATACCAGTTATACTATTTCATAGCAAAATGCTGACATTTAAATGAGAGCCCAGTGCCTGACACATACCAAAAATAGTCACTAAAGGTTCACTAAGACAATGCTGTCTTCTAACCACTATCTTTAGGGCAGTCAGGGGTTGGGAACAATAGATATTTCATGAGTTCCCCTAACCCCCCCTCCATCCGTACCCAGCACTGCTCAGGTTACACAAGCCCTTCCCCTCCCTACCCTCTCCAGCCAGCAGCTGGTCCCGTCCTGTACTTCCAGATGACAGATTTGTGCAAGTACTTTTAAAATGAAAAGGGTCACCGATGCAGAGGGCAGATTCATTCAGGGTGAGATTTTTTTTTTTTTTAAGATTTTATTTATTTACTTGACAGACAGAGATCACAGGTAGGCAGAGAGGCAGGCAGAGAGAGAGGGGGGAAGCAGGGGAAGGGCGAAGCTCCCTGCTGAGCAGAGAGCTCCAGGCGGGGGGATCCATTCCAGGACCCTGAGATCATGACCTGAACTGAAGGCAGAGGCTTAACCCGCTGAGCCACCCAGGCACCCCTCAGGGTGAGATTTCACATGGCCATTCAGGGTGAGGACATCTAGGAAGCCACAGGATTAACTGAGTAGGGGGTCCACAGGGAGGGGAAAGGGGGCAAAGGGCAATGCTGAGCTTTTTGGGGTGCATGGTAAATGGGCGCCATGCACGCTGTCCTGCGTGCTCCAGAGGCAGATAATGGGAGAAGCCTTAGGATGGAAGGTGTGAGGCTGTCCGAATGCCCTGGGGGCATCACTGGACGCAGGCCGCTGGAGAGGCCCGCTAGGGACCACTGCTGAAGCGAGGGAGAGACCAGACGGGACGCCAGACCATGGTCAGTGACCCCTGGACAGCGCAGCAAGCTGCAGCAGGCTCGGGGACTCCCGTGGAGAGCGGCTGCATCCCCCCATTCTGGGCAGCTGCCAGGATGGACCAAAGGTGAGCGGGCGGCCGAGGGACGGTCTCCAAGTCAGGAGCGTTCTCCTTCTGCTCTCAGGTTTCTTCTAGCGAGCCGGGACCAAGGTTGAAGGACGCAGCTACAGATCTCGGCCAAGTCCTGGGACATGGGCTAGGCAAGAGAGGCAAAGCCAACACACTCAAAGGGAAATGTGGAGGGGAATGCTTCCAGGGACGACCACCCTCTCCAGACCGCTGCTTGGTCCCCACCACCCTCCAAGAATACAGGACCCACCAGGGAGGGCTGTTGCAACTGCATCAGAAAATGAAAACAGACCATAAAGCTACAGAAGCTGGGTGGGATGGGGAAGAAAAGAAGGACGGGGCAGGGGTGGGGGGGAGTAATATATATCCAAAGAAGAACTCACTGGCCCCAGAAGAATCTGAGTGAAGGGTCAAAGACGAACATACAAAGCCAATTGCTCAGCTCATCTGGCCATCAAGTCTGCAGTTCCCCCCTCCTACTGTCCTGGTCCTATGAGGTGGGGGCTGTAGGGCCAGGTGGAAAGTCCTGCCCTCCATAGTAGGAGGGGAATCCAGGCCACGCCCCCTGCCTCCTGCCTGCTGAATAACACCCATCTCACTACTTGAGGGCATCTGGTGGCCACTCTCTCCTCTCCAGCAAAGCCACTGCCAGCAGGGGGTGCTGGCGAGCCCAGCAGACAAAGAGCAGGGGAAGGTAAAGCGCTTTTGTTGCTCAGGCCAACACCTAGAGGGCCTTCACCTGATACCAACAGAGAAATCAGAGCGACCACAGTTCTGTTCTGTGGTTTAGACATAATACTGAACCGAAAGAAAGCATCAGAAATGTATCAGAACTTTCCTATAAGTAACCTGTTAGTTAAAAACCTACGGCACTTCTCAAAAATCAACAAGGCATGTGAAACACACTCAAAACAGAAAAACAAAAACAAAACACAAAACCCTATTTGGCTCTCAGGCGTATTTAACTGAATCATTTAGAGTCACTGAGGTCTATTCCCTCCTTGTCAATTTGTCTTCTGTTCCATCTGGCTTGAAGCTTTGCCACAAATCATCTTCATTAACCGACTCACACACTCCTCATCTGGAGCTTCAAGTCCAGGAGACAGGGGAAGAAAGATCCATCCAACGTAAGGAAAAGCAGAAGGTTCAGCACTGGGCGCCCCAAGTGTCCCAACGGCCACATGGATGCTCTCTCAAGGGGAAGTCATAAAAGGCGAGTCGGCTCTGGAGTTGAATCTCAGTTCTGTCACTTATAAGGAATGACAGTGGACAACCAAAGTTCTTACAGGCCTGTTAGCATAGTTAAGTAAGAAAGGACATGGAAAGCACACTGCTGCACACATAAAAGACTCTCAAAACATGACTATTATTATATTATTATATTAATATATTATATATTATATATAATTATTACATTATAATTATAATATTATTATTATCAAAATATGATTATTATTAGTCATAACAGATAATACCTCGGAACTTTTATGGTGCCCACAGACTAAGTCCACGGACATTCTGTGTTCTCTTAGATTTGCTCACCACATTTATACCGCTTCTGTAGTTTCCCCTAACTCGACCTTTCTTTACTGAAAGAAACCCCAATTAATTTTCTTCGATTTCCCACTATGGAAGTTATTCACAAAGATGATGTGGGGACTGAAGAAGAAATTCACAACTGAGGAAGGAGCAGAGAGGATCAGCCTCCTTAAATCCCTTCTTCAGGCCCCCTCTGCAGATCTAGGTCCCACCCCCCATTTATAAGGACGTTGGCCAGACGCTCTCGGCCAGACGCCAAGTCCACCCATTCATTGAGAGGCCAAGAAAAGGAAACCCCGGTGTTTCACTTCTAGAGGGAAAGGAGTTCAACAGAGACAACCGTTCACTCCGTGGATCCCCCTAATGAGTCTGTCCTGGGGCCACACAAATCAACTGTATTTCAAGCCTAGCCCTGGTCCTCCCGAGGGACTCCCCCATCCAGCTCTTACCAGAGACACAAGGGAGTGTCTGTGTTAGTGTCTGGGGGCCAGGAGCGGAGGTCCCCAGGAGCCGTCCACAGCCTCAGCCCCTCTTCCAACCCCAGAACAATCTGCCCCCGGGTTATGAGGGGTTTCTCGCATCTGGACAGAGACTTTAACCTTCAGACTAGGGAACGGCGAAGAGGGAGGGGGCCCAGCAGGGAGCTGCTTGCTGCTTACCCGTCAGAGGATAAGAAGAAAAGCAGCATTGAGCAACCTGCAAAGTTGGTGACAGATAAGATGAAATGATTAATTTAATTACATATCCCCACTCCGCCCACCTCTCCCCCTGCTGCAGAACCAGGATTCTTGGGCTATGCAGCCAATAGCTGCGGGAGAACAGAAGCGATGCACTGATACCAGGGCCCCTGAGGGCTAGGCATTAAAAACGCGCCATGGGTCTGCCAGAGGCTCCCTACGACGCTGGGCTCTCCCTGTCCCATGACCATTCACTATTAAATTGCGTACTTGATGTTCACTAGAGCAGAGTTAACAGGAGGCTTCTGACCATGGGTCACGTTTCTCCGAGCGTGGTTCAAGACCCCCAGAGTCAGAATCGCTCGGGATGCGTGGTGACTATGCAAGTTCCTAGGCCCACCGCAGTCCACAGGGCTCAGAACTGGAGAGAGGGGCCCAGGAATCTGCACACTGGATAAGCCCTGCATGGGATCGTGACACCCCGTATGGCCGCTCTGGTCTCCCGAGGAGACTGCTCATGATCAAGGGGTAATGAGCACTCACGGGGGCAATGCAGGAAGGGAAGTATTAGAACTTGCATAGATCTGGGGGCACCTGGGTGGCTCAGTGGGTTAAGCCGCTGCCTTCGGCTCAGGTCATGATCTCAAAGTCCTGGGATCGAGTCCCGCATCGGGCTCTGCTCAGCGGGGAGCCTGCTTCCCTCTCTCTCTCTCTCTCTCTGCCTGCCTCTCTGTCTACTTGTGATCTCTCTCTGTCAAATCAATAAATAAAATATTAAAAAAAAAAGAACTTGCATAGATCTCTATTTCTTTTTATCTCATCCTTTTAAAACGTCTGCTTAATTACATAATGAGCAAAATATTCAGTACAGCAGTGCATGTATGTAACTTATATAAATGCATTCACACGTGCATATATATGTATGCATATATGTACGTGTGTGTATATGCGTGTATATACACACATGTGTGTGTTTGTGTATATTGGTGGAAATATGTATATATATTGGTGGAAACAGCTCAAAAATGTTTCACTGACTCAGGTTTGCAACCAAGTTAGAGTATCAACTTCTGGTACAATGACTTATTCATCGCCTCGAAGGGAAAGCAGGGCGTGGTCTCCGCAAACAGGTGCTCTGAGCTCCCATTATTCCCCATTATTCGTCAGTAACATGCTCGAAGGAGAACTCCGGGATTCTGGCCTCCAAGTGCACCTCAAGACTGGATAAGAGGGAGACAAAGGAGGCAGCAGGGCAGGGCAAGCTGCAGGTGGAGTCTCGGCCGAGCCCCCGGGGTACTGCCACCCACTCACATTCCTTCTCCACTCCCACTGGTAGGAGGATGGGATTTCTCCCCAGCAGGAGGTGGGGAAGCTGGGGAACGGGGTTTACCATCTGCCTGCCTGCCGGTTGTTCAAATCCAGATCCCAACTCCGGCATTGGCCAAGATAGCACAGTTTGCCGAGCTATAATTAACAGCCCCCTTTCTCAGGCAGGAAAGGAGAAATGCTGGAGTAGGAGGAACTCGGAGCAGGTGACGGTTACACCTGCAGACAGTTCTGCTGACGGCCACAGACCCAGCCAGGCCTGCCAAAGAGGAGCTACGAACTGGGAACTCGGGGAGGGAGGGGAAGACAGGAGTGCCCACTCGCTTCTCTGCCCAGACCTAAAATAAGGTGTTTCTCTCTCCTGTTCCAACACCATGTGTGCGGTCTGTCCAAGACCACGCCGTCACCTAACCAGAGGTGTATGTGGATCCGAAGAATATAGGAGGGGCAGTCACAAGCCACTGGCCGCGACCATGAAAATGTCACAAATATTAACAGACACAGAAAGGTTAGTCAGTGGCCCTCAGTTTGGGGCACAGCTACACAATCCTGTGATCACAGAATGTGAGAGCTGGCAAAAAGCCTTAGACAGTGGCATGCCTGGGTGGCTCAGTCGGTGAAGTGTCTGCCTTTGGCTCAGGTCATGATCTCGGGGGTCTGGGGATGGAGCCCCACACCGGGCTCCCTGCTCAGAGGGGAGTCTGCTTCTCCCTCTGCCTGCTGCTCCCCTGCTTGTGCTCTCTCTCTACGACAAATAAAATCCTTAAAAAAAAAAAAAAAAGCAAAAAGCCTTAGACAGTTACTCATTAACCAATCTTCACTGAGCACCTAGTGTGTGTCGGGCACTGCAATGCGTGTCAGATACACACTAGTGAGTGAACCAGACTGTCCCCCTGCTCTCGTGAGATTTGGGCCCTAGTGGGGGAGACATGACCACCAGGCCAACAGATACATACAGTGACAACACGATCAGCATTCAGACGGAAATCAGCTGGGAAAGTGAGGACCCAGGTTTATGTGACTGGCCTCCCCTGCCTTAGCCTAACCAAGTCCTCCCACGGACAGACAGCTTTCAGGAGCTCAAAACTCCCCTTCCACTTACTCACAGGCTTGGCTCCAGGCTACCATTTGCCAACAAAAAGGATCTATCATATCATTTACTGTATCCAGACACAGGGCTAGACCTTCTCCCATTTTATCTCATTTTGAACCCCCCAGTCTCCACAAAGTAGATACAATTGTCTCTGTTCTTTTCTTTTTTTTTAAGATTTTATTTATTTACTAGAAAGAGAGTACAAGCAGGGGGAGCGGCAGGCAGAGGGAAAAACAGGCTCCCCGCTGAGCAGGGAGCCCGATGCGGGACTCGATCCCAGGACCCCGAGATCATGACCCAAGCCAAAGGCAGACACCTAACTGACTGAGCCATCCAGGCACCCCCCGTGTTTCCATTCTTAAGGAAGGAAGCGTTCAAAGAGGCCAGAATGATTTTGTGAGAGCTCCATAGCCAGTAAGTGCTAGAGCCAGGGAGCCGCCGAAGGTCATAGAGTCTCCAACAGGCTCCTGAGTTCCACAGGACCCCAGAGGGAAGCTGGCCTCTGTCACCAGCAGTGACAGGGCATCTCAGGGGGAATCCCTCATTCGGCCATCGCGTGTCAGATGTCTGCTGTGTGCAGGTAACCTGGGCGGTCGGCACCTGAGAAGTCACCTCGTAAGAGTAAGGGACTCAGTCTCTGTTCACTGTCCTCCAAAATTCTGCCATGAGAACACCCCAGGGGAGACAACTCTTATCAAAAGACGGCTAAGCACTCACGGGCAGCCACGCCTGTGGGTGTTTGCACACGGGCCTGTGTGAGAGAATCAGATCAAGTCATCGACAACACCTCCAGCCCCAACTGACCTCTGAAATCTATTCAGTCTCTCACCACCCTCCCTCCACTTGTCCATCCTTCCTTCCCCTTACTGCTATATTCCTCTTCACAAAAACACACCCAGAAACCTGCCCATAAGCTTACATGCCCCCCCTCTCCAACAGCTGTCAGCCTCTGAGTTTCCCCTCTGGCCTTGGGGGCTGGAGCGTCTTTCTCCTCTAGGACACCTCCTCTCCTCTTCTTGCTGCAGAGGCCAAGGGGGCATGGCCACCACGGAGCCCCTGCCCACGGTTCTGCCAGCGAGGGGGGCGCCACACTGGGACAGAGCACCCCCCACCCCACTTATCCTCTGACCTCCCCGGCTGCCTACTCGAGCAGCTCTGGGGTCGGGGCAGAGGCCCCAGTGACTACCTCTAAGAAGTGAACCCGTGACGTCCACACCTCCGAATGCCTCCCTCACAGGTTCCCTGTCACTGGAAGGAAATGATCAGCACCCCAGAGACGCCAGTTAGAATACATCACCCTCCACAGCACCTCTCTCTTACGACCTCCAAGTTCTTTACCAACTGAAGTAATTTACCACAGGGAGAGACAATCCTCCCTGGCCGGTTATGAAAAACCAGGAGAGCCACTAACCCCCTGGGCAGACCCAGTAAGGCCCCGTCAAGCATTCCATCCATTCCGACGAAGGGCCACCCAGCTTCAGCTGGCGGCACCCTTCTATCCTTTGCCTTCGGCCTCTTGCAACAGATCACTCCTCCCCCCTTCTTGAGGACCCGTCCCCCCTGGCAAAGAACTACAAGAGCCCCAAACATGAGAGCCAACCCCGAAAGCTGCCTCTGTGAAGAGCCCCCGGTCATCCCCAACCAGCCCAAGGGCCAACTGGTCACACTCTCACCCTTGGGGGGGGGGGGTCGGGGGTCCCCTGCCACCTACTTGGCTCGCAGAAAGGACAGCTTTTTCCTCAGGGAGGAGACGTGGTAGTGACAGGCTTGCTTGACGGCCGCGCTGCAAGAAACAGCCTCGGAGTGCAGATTCTGTACCATGCTGGGCTCAGGGGAGGGCCCACCACATGGCAGCCGGGACCTTAAGGGCTGGGGGCTCACTCCAGAGCCACCTGGACGGGACTTGGCCTCTGCAGCTCTGACAACTGTCGGCCGGAACACCTGCCCACAAGCCCTCCCAGCCCTGCTGGGCGATCCAAGACCCGGGCAGGCACAGGGCCCGGGGCAGGAGAGCCCGAGGCTCCGTGTCACCAGGATCCCCTCTGGCGTTGGCCCAAGCCACAGCTCCAAACAGGGCCCTCCTCCATCTTCCCACATCTGGCAGTGCTCTGGGCACTTGGTGAGTTTCCTCCTCCTCTTTGTCCTCAGACAGGGAGGCTGGAGCTCTACCTGCCTGTGATGTCAGCTGGAGGGGGAGGGCCGGCGGGCCCCGCTCCCAGAGGGTTTGTACTGGGCTCTGTCCTTGTGCTGAGGGAGCCGACTGCAGAGGTCACCTGAGCGGCCGCTGGGCCGCAGGGACCTTGGGGGCCGGGCACGCAGATGGAGCTCGAGCACTCTGGAAGTAGGCTGTCTGGGGACAATTTCTGGTCTAGAAGAAGCAGAACTGAAAGTATCCTTCCTTCTACCAGGAGGCTCTCCATTCTGGTGGCTAGACCCGAGCTGAAATCAGTTGAGCCTGCAATTCCGGAGGCCTGGCCTTTGGCCTGAAATTCCATTACTTTGGTTTCTCCATCTGTTCACTCGTGAATTCCACAAGCATCTGTGGAGCGCTTCCTCTGTGCCAGACAGAAGAGATACGGTCTCTGTCCTCCGGGGTCTCGTGGGCCGGTGTGGGGGGAGACAGAGAAGTGAACCGGACAGTGCAAACCACGAGGGAAGTGCTGGACAAACGAACCACAACCACGAGGGAAGTGCTGGACAAACGAACCACAGCCCAGCACTCCACCTATAAAACGGGTCCCATAACACGTGCCCTCCCTAGCGCACCTGGAAGAAACGAGGTGAGTTCCGGGGAGACAGGTAAGACGGGAACACCTTTCCTGCGAGTGAGAGAAAAGGTGATGCAAGAAATCCCCAAACTGGGGCATCTGGGTGGCTCAGTGGGTTAGGACTCTGCCTTCGGCTCAGGTCACGCATGATCTCAGGGTCCTGGGATCGAGCCCCCGCATTGGGCTCTCTGCTCAGCAGGGAGCCTGCTTCCCCCTCTCTCTCTGCCTGCCTCTCTGCCTACTTGTGATATCTCTCTCTCTCTCTGTCAAATAAATAAATAAATAAAATCTTCTAAAAAATTAAAAAAAAAAATAAAAAAGAAATCCCCAAATTAACCATACCCAAAGCTCACACAATTCTCATTCCCCCTCCTTTGATCTTAGGAAATCATCTCATTTCCCACGACTCAGAGAAGACAGGTCCTGCCACTATTCACCCCCTCACCTTCCTGCCACGTGACATGGGAACTCACTTACATCCACTTCCATTAGGATCTGGTCCAGGCCAATCCTTCCACCTGTGATCGAGATCTTTCCTTGCCTCCTCTGAAACCTTGCTTCCTTATCTCCCGTAAGGGCCACGAGCCCGCTGACCAAGTCGGAATCCTGGAACTAACTCCCAAGACCTCCCTTCTCACACCCTAAATCCAATCCATCACAAAGTCCTGGACATTTGAATCCCCTTAAAATGTATCCTGAATTCATCTACTTCTTATCTTTCTTTTTTTTTTTCCCCCTCCACAACTACCATCCCAAGTCCAAGCCACCAATATCCTTTAACTGGACTCTACTGCAATGGCCTCTGGGCTTCCCCATGTGCTCACTCCCTCTGCAGCCACCTTTCCTCCACACTGCAATCTTCAGAATGCAAATCTGATGCTGTCAGCTCCCTTCTTAAAGAGCCTGCTTCCCCCTCTCTCTCTGCCTGCCTACCTGTGATCTGTCAAATAAATAAATAAAATCTTTAAAGAACAACAACAAAAAAGACTTGCAGTGGCTTCTGGGTGCTCTCCACATAAAGACTCAAGCCCTTGTCATGCCCCCCAACCCCACCCCGTGTCATCTGCCTCCTGCACACCTCAAACTCCTCTTCCCTTCCAGTCTTAGCTCAACCCCTCCATCCTCACCCTGCCCCCTCCATCCTCTGTCCAGTCCATGGACACATGCGAGCTCCTGGAACCCTTCCTTCAATGCCCACATCCAGGTTTGTACTTTGTAAGTCATACCCTCAGTGCTGTTTATCCTGTCTCTTCAACGAGACTGGGAACTCAGTGAGTGGCTAACGCACAATGGCTAAGTGTTTACTGAGCACTTGAATGAACCACATCCTCTGTTCAAATTCACACCATTGACCTACCGGTTTCCACTTCAGAGTTAAAAAGGGCTGTGTCGGGGTGCCTGGGTGGCTCAGTGGGTTAAAGCCTCTGCCTTCAGCTCAGGTCATGATCTCAAGGTCCTGGGATCGAGCCCCGCGTTAGGCTCTCTGCTCAGTGGGGAACCTGCTTCCCTTCCTCTCTCTCTGCCTGCCTCTCTGCCGACTTGTGATCTCTGTCTCTTTTCAAATAAATAAAATAAATAAAATAAAAAGGGCTGTGTCTCCCTTTATTAAAACAATTTCTCCCCAGTCACCCCTGCCTTCTCCTCTAGGTATCATCTCTTCCTCCCGGAAAAACTCCTAGAATAAACTCTCTTTGCTTCCTCTCTTCTTCCTCCCTTCACCTACGCACTTCTAAAACTGCTCTTTCGTTACCAGAGACCTCTGAACGGTCACTGCAGAAGATCCCATTTCGAGGGGCCCCCCTGGGGACACAGTCAGCTGAGCATCCAACGCTTGGTTCTGGCTCGGGCCATGGTCTTGCGATTGTGGGATTGAGCCCCACGTTGAGCTCTGAGCGTGGAATCTGCTTCAGATTCTCTCCCTGCCCCTCTCATTCACGCTCTCTCAAATAAATAAATAAAATCTTAAAAAAAAAAAAAAAAAAAAGGAAGAACAGACTCAAGAAGGCAGAATCAAAGAGGAAAGAGGCAGGTAAGGTAAGCACCATCTTTTTTTTTTCTTTTTAAAGATTTTATTTATTTATTTGACAGACAGAGATCACAAGTAGGCAGAGAGGCAGTCAGGGAGAGAGAGGGGGAAGCAGGCTCCCTGCTGAGCAGAGAGCCCAATGCGGGACTTGATCCCAGGACCCTGAGATCATGACCTGAGCTGAAGGCAGAGGCTTTAACCCGATGAGCCACCCAGGCGCTCCGAGTCTGTTATTTCTGTCTCCTACTTTTCCCAGCTGCAGTGGGCAACATTTTGCAAATTCCTTCTTTCTTTGCCTTCTGCTTACACTCTGCTGACCCTAAGACTCTTGCCTTGACTACATTTTCATTTCCAAACAAGTAATATTAGTTCTCTCGGGATGCCGGGGTGGCTCAGTGGGTTAAGCGCCTGCCTTCAGCTCAGGTCATGATCCCAGGGTCCTGGGACAGAGCTCCGCATTGGGTTCCCTACTCAGCAGGGAGCCTACTTCTCCCTCTACCTGCTGTTCCCCCTGTAGGTGTGCTCTCTCTGTCATAAAAATAAATAAAATCCTTTTTAAAAAAATATTAGCTCTGGGAGCGCCTGGGTGGCTCTGTAGGTTAAAGCCTCTGCCTTCAGCTCAGGTCATGGTCTCAGGGTCCTGGGATCAAGCCCCGCATCGGGCTCTCTGCTCAGCAGCGAGCTTGTTCCCCACCCCCCACCCCCCGCTTGCCTCTCTGCCTACTTGTGATCTCTGTCTGTCAAATAAATAAATAAAATCTTAAAAAAATATATCAGCTCTGTCTCCTGAGCTTTAAACAGGTATAGCCAACTGGCTGGTTTCTCTCCCCACCTACACACTCGACGTGTCTAAGTTAAACTCACCACCACCCCTGCTCTTCAAATTCTTCCCGCTTTACTCAACGTCTTAATAATGATAAATATAATATTAATAACAATAGCAAGCAAATATATAATACGAGCCATGTACCAGGCACTGTGCTATGCTAATTATCATAGACACAAACACACAAGCTCCTCCCAGTAACTCATGAGGTATGAATCATCACCATACCCATTTTATAGATAAGGAGACTGAGGCACAGTGGTGGAGTGGTTTGCCCAGGATGACATATCATGCACTTGGAAGCACCATCAGAGCCCAGGCAGGAATTTAACCTCTGGCCTGTGCTGCCTTTTATTTGTTGCCCCTGCTAGAGAGCTTAGGTTCACACCAGGTGCCCTCCTCAACCCAGCTATAGGCAAGCTTTGTCAAACCTACTTAACACGTTTCTTCTTCAACCAGTTCCTCCTTTTCTGTCCTCGCTAGTCTAATTCAGAAACGCCTTCATCTGATCTTGGCTTAAATGTCACCAGGTCAGTAAGCTGTCCCTTCCCACCCACCTTAGTGTTACCCCAAAAAGCTCTGGTCCACTGTACCACCCTTTCCCATTTTCTTTATAACCACTGCTACTGCTGGATGCTTTCTTATTCACTTGTTTGTTGATACCTATTTCCACCCACTACAACATAAGCACCATGAGAGGGGAGACAACACTTAGCCTAACACTTACCTGTTCATGGCTGCAGCCCCCAACGCCTGTAAGAGTAGCTAGCATATATTATGTGCTCACTAAATGTGTTAAATAGGGACCAGATGGGTAAATAATTGTCAGGTTCCTTCCCTATCTGCCTTCAACATGAGCCCCCTAAATCCACCTCTCCCAGTAGGACCAAAATGACTTTTCTCCCCAAGAGTCTCTGTTAGGTGACCTAGGAACCCCCGTGCTCAGAATCTCTCCCTCATTTCTCCTCCTCTATAAAGAAGCCCACTCTGTCATGGCAGGCTATGGCGTGGTGAGGCACGTACCTGCCTACCTGGGCAAAGATGAGGACTAGCCACTCACCAGCTCCCCACCATTGGCCTTGATCGGCAGTGATGCTCAAGTATTTGAAGTTCCTGAACACGCCTTTCTCCCACCTCCGTGCTTATGTACGTCTTGTTCCCTCGCCTGGGAATGCTGCCCATGGACAGACTCCTACTCAGCCTGCAGCTCTCAGCGGAGCACAACTCCTTCCGTGGAGCCTTTCTGGGTTCCCCGGCCCCCTCTTCCCTCTCCCCTGCCCTCACCCCAAGTACAGTGGCTGTGCTACTTTGCAACAAATCTGGGGCCTCCACTGAGCCTCCATTCCCTACATTCTAACATAAAGATAGTAACAGCCCCTATGTGACAGGGTTGTTGAGAGGATTACATTTCTTTTTTTTTTTTAAAGATTTTATTTATTTATTTCACAGAGAGAGATCACAAGCAGGCAGAGAGGCAGGCAGAGAGAGAGACAGAGGAGGAAGCAGGCTCTCCGCCGAGCAGAGAGCCTGAGGTGGGACTCGATCCCAGGACCCCGAGACCATGACCCGAGCCGAAAGCAGAGGCCTAACCCACTGAGCCACCCAGGCGCCCGAGAGGATTACATTTCAAAGCGCATGCAAGATTCATACCAGTTAGGCACTTTAGCGTCCAAATTCTTTAGTTTTATTACTTTATACGAAATCCCGTGTCTGTTATCACATTCTATTATATTTGCATACTTATGGGAACGTCTCACCAGGAGACAAGAAAATGCTCAAGGGGAAATCCCATGCCTTCATCTCTTTATCCTTGGTGTCCACATTTGACATTTTAAGGGCGATCAATATTCTAGAAGTCCCCTCCCTGTCTCTGCTTCTTCAAGGACAGCAGAGCACAGATCATTAGGAAGTGAAATCTCATGCCATCCTCGTCATAGCAGGTATCTCTTACTAAGCACCTACTATGAACAGGGTGGCACTTAACACGTTATCTCATTTATTCCTCTCAAGGAAAGACTTTTACAAACGAGTAAACTGAGGCTGAGCAAAAGTGAGTAAGTTGCTTCTAAAGATGTGAGTAATAAGGAAGAAGGGAGTCAATCCTAAGTCCGTTTTGACTTCAGGGATTTCACTCTTTCTAGAACACCATGATGCCCACCAGCAGTGAGCCTCTAGACATCTTTTTATTTTTTTTAAGATTTATTCATTTGTTTTAGAGAAAGAGAGAGAGGGCACACACGTGCACAGGAGCTGGCAGGGGTGGGGAGAAGACTCCCCAATGAGCGTGGAGCCCAACACAGGGTTTGATCTCATGACCCCGAGATTATGACCTGTCCTGAAACCAAGAGTCAGACGCTCAATGGACTGAGCCACCCAGGCGCCCTGAGCCGCTACACATCTTGCAGCCTGGACTCCAGCAGGCTCCCCAGCATCCTGCAGACACTTAGCGAAGGTTTGGGGCACACACACTGCATGCAAGGACAGATACATGAACCCAGGCAGCCTAGCCTTGGTGCTTGGTTACATCCCAGCCCTGCCCAGGGCTCCATCCTCCTACACGGAAAGGCTTCTGGTCAACCAGGACCGAGTTCTGTTGAAACTAACACTGTGTATAAACCGTCCTCAGTGAAACAGCTCCTTTTTCTACAGCTCTGGCTTTGACAGTTCCTACCATCACGTGAATGTATGAAATAAAGATATGGCAATGTGAGAAACCCTGACAGTTGGTCCGGTTTGGGCTGAACCTGGGAACTAGTGTTTTTTAAGGGTATCCCTGGCTTCACCTAGAAGCATGAAAATAAATTTACTATCCCACATTTGATTACACGCGCGCACACACACACACACATACAGACTTTGGAGAAGGTGGGTCTATTCTTTCTACTGGAAACCTGAGTTCCTGTCTCTGAGACAGTCCTCATTTCTGATTTTCTTCCTGAAATCAACTCTTCTTGATGCACACATGCCCAGGAAATGATTGCCTCCCTGCACCCTCCCACCGACCTGCCCCTATTACAGACCCAAAGGCTTTCTCCTTCAGGAATCAACACTGATGTGAATGAGGAGGAAAACTCTCAGAAGCCCTTGGGTTTGGATGCCCTATTGTGGCATCTCCTCCTTTGCCATCGGGTGGACATTTGTTAAACTACCAGACGGGCCCTAGTTTGTCTCTAAATATCCCATCTATTCTGAACCTTGTACAAGAAAAAGAAAAATTGGTGTCTTACTTAACAGCTGAAAGTGTACATCATACTGAAGGATTAGAATTTTTATCTTTAAGACACAAGTAATTGATGTTCATTTTTTTTCCTTTTTTGCCTGTTCTGTGAAACTGTCCCTCATCCTGGAACTGACCACATGGTATGGAGAAGTAGGGGCAACCACAGAAAAGGGTCTAGGCTACCCGCCTCCTACCTGACCATTTTCGATCCGTAATACCTGCTCAGCAGCCTCCCAGGGGAGTCACGAGAATACAGGTCACACAAAGGCCTCGCCTCTGTGGGAAATGCCACCACAACCAGCAGGGCGCACCATCCATCAGATGGGGGCCCGGAGCAAGGAGCCAGACCCTCGCCACTGCTGACAATCTCCCCAGGGTTTGGATCTCATGCTTGACCCAGGCCAGGAGAACACGGGCCAGCATCCGAAACGCCCCAGAGAGTCTCTTAATTGGGTAAAAACATATTAGAGGAAGGGTTAGGGGTAGAGTGTTGAGGGTTTGCTGTGAACCGAGGCTGGTGATTAATTAGCACTCCGAGGACCTATTCTCTCCAGGAGAACCAACTGGATGCGAAGAGAAAAAAGACTTCATTCAGAATGGCCATGGTGAACGCATTCCAGTCTTGAGTTTCCGAGGCAAGGGTCTGCAGGGACCACCACGGGAAGCATACTTCTGATCAGATTTTGTTTCCCGTACTGTCCAAGGTGAGCTGATGCAAAATTATATCCACTGTCCACCATGAAGAGTTAGGGAGCCGTCATGGGGCCGGGAGTGGGAAGGAGCAGGGAAGACATCTAGATGACTTTTCTGGGCAGAGGTTCTGACTGGAGACCTGCTGTAACATTGCATTTGGTTGAGGAAGGGGGCAGAGAAGAAGCTAGAACAGAATTTATGGCAATATACAATCCCAAAGAGCAAACAAAAGGCAGGGCTCTCTCTAGTTGGCAAGCAGTCATGTCCTAGAGGAAGAGCTGAAGTTGCCTTGGGAAAAAATGTAGAGTCCACAACTCACCACCTGTTCCCTCTCTCCGAGGAAGGCCCCCAAGCAGCCGAGATAAAAGGAGTCGAGGAGCTACCAGTCAGAATGCTGCTGGACAAGGACCATCTGGACCAACAGAAGACACTATGACCAGAAATGGACAGGACACTTCAGGAGATGTTTGACACCCAAGCACAGGGAAGGGAGCTGGGCCAAGGGAACTCATGGGTCCCTGCTAATTTTGTGAGTATGGTGGATGAATTCCAAAAAAGCAATGGAAAGGGAGGGTAGGCCACTCAAGAGACAGACAGAACTGCCATGGGATCGTCACTGATTAAGCATCTTGACAAGAATGATTAGTCTTTGCCCCTGGTGGCCCTTTGCCTTCTATCTGCTCTGTTTGAGTTGATAAGCTGGACTGATACTTGAGAACTGGGGTAGAACTACACAACTTTTTTAAAGGATTTTATTTATTTATTTGACAGAGAGAGAGAGACAGCGAGAGAAGGAACACAACAGAGGGAGTGGGAGAGGGAGAAGCAGGCTCCCCGTGGAGCAGGGAGCCCAATGTGGGGTTCGATTCCAGGACCCCGGGATCATGACCTGAGCCGAAGGCAAATGCTTAACAACTGAGCCACCCAGGCACCCCAAGAACTACACAACTTTATAATGTAAAGAGATAAGTACAAGGATTCCCCAAGGCCCACGCTCTTGGCCAGAGGGGCTCCCCTTATGACACACCATGCAGCTTTTGCTGGAACCCAAGGGATACACTGTCATCACAGCGTTTGTCCTTATCCTGAGCTGGAATCCTTCTCACTAGGATCTCTCCGCCTCTCACTCTATGTCTTAGATTTTCAGGTACTTTAAGAGTGGTGTTCTACTCATCGTGAACTTTCTGCTTTCCAGGCTAAGCCACTCTTCCTTCTACCGGTCCTTATAATACGTTATCAACCCGACCATTCCTTCTGGACTCTTCATTTATCAGTATCTACTTCCAAAGAACTGGACATGATACACCAGTTATAATCCAAGTAGTACAGACCAGTGAGGTCTTTTTCTCTTTTTAATGAGCAAATCTGGACTTTCAACGATAATCCTAAATCCTACATTTAAGAAACTATTCTAGGGGGCGCCTGGGTGAGCTCAGTGGGTTAAGCCTCTGCCTTCAGCTCAGGTCATGATCTCAGGGTCTTGGGATCAAGCCCTGCATCAGGCTCGCTGCTCAGAGGGGGGAGCCTGCTTCTCCTTGTCCCGCTCCCCCTGCCTGTGCTCTATCAAATAAACAAATAAAATTTAAAAAAGAAACTATTCTAATATAGATTTTTAAGTACTAAATATAAATATATTAGCACCTTTCCTTTAAAAAAAAAAAAAATTGTCGTCTGCACCCATTGTTCCATCTGAAATACTCAATCCTGAGTCGGTCGGCCTCCGTCTTCTCTCTCGATCCCCGCTCAGTGTCTGCCCTAAGTCTGATAAATGATGTAGAGGTACGTTCTCCTTCCTCATCCAGTGCGTTGACAAAAGCAGTAGACAGAGCACGACCAAAAGCAGAGCCCTGTGGTGTCCCGACGAAGACCTCTTTCTCGTTAGTTAACATCAGGCCAGTCACCCTTCGCGGGCACCGAAGCCTCGCCTGCCACAACGGGCACCGAAGCCTCACCTGCCACAACAGACCCGTCCGCCCACCGCACAGGCCCTCCACGGAGCAGAGTCTGGTCCTCACATCCTGAGCGTTTAACTTCGTTGCACCGCGAACCCTCCAGCCAGCACTTCGGGGCCTCATGCTCACTGCCCCTTGCCTGTCCACCCTCCTTGACCTCTAACGCCCACAGTCCACCTCCATCCTGCTATTCCGCTGTCACACATCGGACCTGTCCACACTGCACGCAGCCACTAATACACGCCTCAAGCCAAGTCCGCTCGCGCCTCTTCCCAGGACCTGGGGTTCGCCACAGGCTGACCTTGCTCCCAGCTGAACAGCAGAAGCCTTTAGAAGCCGTCGGTCTGCGCGGCCCCCTCTCACTTCCTGCGTGAACATCCCATCTCTCTGCCCGATCTGAGCACAGAGGCCTGGCCGCTTCCTCCCTCTTCCCTCCTCCCCTCGCCCACGGTTCTCCCCCAGTGCCTGGAGGGCGACTGTACTCCCACGTTTCAGCCCATCCACTCTCTCCTCCCTTGGCCTTACCTTTCCTCCCGCGCTCTGGGACTCAGGAACCTGCTGGCATCATCGTCGTGGCTGCTCTGCTGGCTGCTCTGTTGGCTGCTGAAGACAGACACAGGATAGGAACCGTTACCTTCTTTCTCAACACTGGGGGAGGTCATCTAGACAAAGAAACCACGTTACAAAATTTCAAAGATACAAGTTCCCCCATGTTACTTTAAGCAAGATGTACAGACAGGCCAGACGCGGGTGGAATGACACAATTTGGTACAAACCCCACCCATCACATCTGAGGCCTAAGAGGAAGATCTTGCTGTTCCTGGTTCTTCCTTGTCTACACAGTCTTGGGGAGCAAATGCCTCCAGCATTTTCTACACTTGGGCCTCTTAATCTGTAGAGCAGGGTAACAAGCCCATTCTTCTTCAACGTCCCTGGAGACCCCAGAGGCAGGTACAGACTGGGAGGGAGGGGGAAACTGCAGCAGGGAGAAACACTTGGTGGGGGCAGAGGTCAGCAGGCAGCTTCTCTGCCTCCTGGGAAGGCAGAGCAAGGTTGAGGATAAAGGCGGGATTACAGGATAAATCCCTCCACTCCTGAACACCCACCCTGCAGGCGAGAGGATTCTAGCTAGGACTTCAATGCTCAGAGCTCTGCTCTTTAAAACACTTCCATGGGAGTTATGTGGAATTCGCCCCTCTTTCATCTTACTTGAGAGGAAAAAAAAGCTGTCCAGGCACCTTATGACTACTAACTAAACACACGATTTTTATTGTTATTCATTAACTAATCCAAGCATCTGATCAGAAGTCAATAAACTCTAGCCCTCCAGGCCAAACCTGAAGCTGCCCATTGTTTCTTTCTACTGCCCTTTGAGAATGATGTTTGTTTTTTTAAATGGTTAGGGGGAAAAGTCAAAACAAGAATAACATCTCACAGACACACGAGAATTGTTATGGAATTCAAACTTCAGAGTCATGAATAAAGTTTTATTGGAACATGGCCACACCCACATATTTGCATATCCTCTGGGGCTGCCCTGTCAAGGAAGAGCTGAGGCAAAGCTGAATAAGCAAGTCGTGAGTTCATCAGACTTGCAGTCTCAAATATTTATTATCTGGACCCTTACAGAAAAAGCTAGCAAACCCCCTGCTTTGCAGAGAGTCTATTAATAAATTGCTATTACCATAAATGTCACTATAACCCAGGCTCCAGTAGAACCCAACTGTTTCCTTGCTCTGATGGACGGCTCAGCACAAAAATCCCTCATCTCCAGGGACTGCATTCCTCCGATGAGACCCCCAGGTCGGCTGAAACTCTGCAGTCTGGCAGGGTGAGAGCTTGCTCCCATCCCTGTGCGCTCTCCCCCAAAGTGGGACGTGATTTTTTTGTGGTCACACTTATCACTACGCTCTTAGACTCTGTTCTTTCAGCAAGAAGTAAACGAACTTAGAAGCAACCTGTACCAAATTTTCAAGCTCATACATACACCGGAAATCAGAAGAGCACCAAACACAGACGGCCTCCAACTGCCTGGTGGAACCCAAGTGTGTACACAAGTCCTTTCTCTTTCATTTACTCTACACGGACCACTTTTGTTCCTACTTTTCCCCGTGGAGTGGTTCCTCCTCCTTTTTCCTCCCCTTCGTGAGGTCTCAAAGACTCGCCCATTAAAAACTCCTCCTCAGGCGTGCCTGGATGGCTCAGTGGGTTAGGCTTCTGCCTTCGGCTCGGGCCATGATCTCGGGGTCCTGGGATCCGGCTCTCTGCTTAGCAGGGAGCCTGCATCCCCCTCTCTCTGACTACCTCTCTGCCTACTTGTGATCTCTCTGTCAAATAAATAAATAATATCTTAAAACAAAACAAACCTGCTCCTCACAAAATTGTGCCACGGTGTTGTTGACCCAATGGGATTTCTTACACTGGGACTAACTTGTTATGATGCATCGGGCACGGAGTCTCCTACAGAACCTGGGATACATGTGGCACTAGGGTAAGGCCACCCACAGCTGACTGGAACTCAAATTCCAAAGCAGACCGGGCAAGCATTATGAGAGGAAAGCCAGTCTACACCACCAGCAGCGCGTGCGAGGCGGAGTGGAACAGCCAACGGCAGTCAACCAACCCAGAGGCCCAAGATCAGCATTACAGCCTCTTCAAAGAAGAGACTTGGTTTGACTCCATTCCTCCTGGTTCCTCCCTTCTCACCCTACCCTCTCTCTGGCAATCAAAACTTTAAGCTAATCAAGGGGCTCCCAGAATTAAATGACGATGTACCAGGGTTTCAGAAAAATTCTGAGGGGCTGTTCACAAGCTGTCCCACTAGGTGGCACTGCTGACTTCCAAACCAGAACCCAAGCCATCCCTCACTTCCAAAACCCAAACTAGAAGCAACCTTCTGGTGCCCCCTTTTGGCCTGCCCCTTGCTCAAGAAGCAGTTCAGATGGTGGAGATGAAAGCGCCAATGGATCTCCTCCAGACGGTTTATTGGTTCTAAATCACCAAGAAACATTAACCTGCATGCACTTGACAAATATTTATGTAATGTGGTCCGTGGGCACATGTGCCAGCGGGAGGTGGCATCAGGCAACGGGTTTAAGTCTAGGCTCCAGAACACACTGCCTGGGACTGAATCCAGGCTCCTCTGCGCCCGCATGACCTGACCCCAAGCAAATGATTTAATGCCATTTTCCTTACCTACAAAATGGAAGGTCCATGTTAGTGGTGATAGTTCTGACCTTACAGAGATGTTGCAAAGATTAAAGAATGAACATATGGGAAGCATGGAGAAAAGTGTGTGCTGCCCATGAGCTGCTGTGTGTGTGTTACTGTCATTCTTGCTCTTATTCGGTGTAAGGCATCATCTTGTGGGTCCTGGACCATAAAGACATTAGTCAGGGAAGGATCCTGTGCTCACAGTGTTTACAGTCTGGAAAGGAAGAGGCAATATATTTTACATTTAAGAGTAGGAAATCAGGGGCGCCCGGGGTGGGAGTGGGGGTGCTCAGACAGCTAAACGGCTGCCTTCGGCACAGGTCAAGATCCTAATAAGGTCCTTGGATTGAGTTCCACATCGAGTCCCGCATCGGGCTCCTTGCTCAGTGGGGAGCCTGCTTCTCCCTCTACCTGCTGCGCACCCCCCAAACCCCGAATTAAGAAAAATAAACAAAAAGGTAGAAAATCCTAACTCTTAGAAGGAAATACTAAATGTTCCAGAAACATAAAATACCAGGCCAGTAAGAGAAAGAAGAAAGACTGTCCTGACAACAAGGCTTTTAGTGCGGACACTTGAAATTCAGAGAGATTCAGGACAGACGGAACTGAGAAGAGAAGGCATTCTAGGAGTGCCTGGGTGGCTCAGTCAGTTAAGCGTCTGCCTTTGGCTCAGGTCATAATCCTGGGATCGAGCCCCGCATTGGGCTCTCAGCTCAGCAGAGCCTGCTTCTCCCTCTGCCCCTGCTCATGTACTTGCTCACTCTCCCCTCTCTCTTGCGCTCACTCTGTATCTCAAATAAATAATATCTTAAAAAAAAAAAAAAAGGAAAGACATTCTATTTTAGCTCTGTTTACCAAACACTTATGTACCAGACACTGTGCTAGGAGACGGGGACATAAAGGAGGCCCAGAGAAGGTGCGAGTATTGGCCACACAAGGTGAAGCCGCAACACTAGAAGACAGACGAGGTGCAGGGGGGCAGACACTCCTGTTGGGGGCGAGCAGGGAACATGCCAGAAAGGTGACACCAGAAAAAAAGGCAGGAATCCCTGGTGGCAACAGCCCTATAGTACACAGAACCCCTCCCTTACAGCTCCCGGGAAGGGGCTGGTCCTCTGTCCTCCCATGTTCGGAACTTGCTTTTCAACAGTCTTAAAAAGTGAGATGGCCACCCACGCACTCCTCCACTCCATCCCCATGAGATAATGTTGTTGAGCAGAATTTCCAGAGATAGGGGCTGGCTCACCCTCTCACATCAACTCTTAACTCTTCTCTTAAATGAGCCATTTCCTTCTTTTTTTTTTTTTTTTTTTTTTAAGATTTTATTTACTTATTTGACAGAGAGGGACACAAAGAGAGAGGGAACACAAGCAGAGGGAGCAGGAGAGGGAGAAGCAGGCTTCCCTCTGAGCAGGCAGCCTGACATGGGGGGCTTGATCCCAGGATCATGACCTGAGCCAAAGGCAGATGCTTAAGGACTGAGCCACTCGGGTGCCCTTAAATGAGCCTTTTTAAATGATGCAGGCCCCCCGGGAAGCTCGTTCTGCTCCCTAAATGCATCTACCCGTCTTTTGAGGTCATGAAAAAAGCAACACCAGACTAGGGTGTTCATGGATATGGAATGCCAGAAGGTCAAGGGCCACCTCCCAACCACTCCGTTTTCATGAAGACCTTGGACGGCCTGGGTGTCCATTCTGGGCTCTCCAGCTTCAAGTCAAGAAGAATATGGAGGAAGTCCAGCAGAGGGCACTAACAGATAATAATGTCTGTTAGAAAAACCTTTTGGAAAAAAAAAAAAAAAAAAAAACAACCCACAACTCTGAGCAAGGATTTGGATCTGGGCACTGGATAACAGAAAGTCTGCTGAAAGCCTCAAGGAAGGGGCTTTGTACAGGCAATTGTTCGCTGTTCCCCCCAAGATGGCTAAAGAAGTAAATCTCTCCTACTGTAAATGCAAGCTTCACATAAAAATCACTGTATGAATTAAATTTTGAAACACTAGAGTGTGTTACTAAGTAAGATAGGGAAGCAGCATCTTTCAATTCTGGAATATTCCGAAGGAAAACCAGCTGAAGCAAATCAGATCCGTAATCCTGGTTTTCTTCTCCACCAGCAAACGAGTACTGGGAGCTTATCCTCGAAGGTCATATTAAACCAGTAACACTGGCACAAGCTGGGAAAAATACTTTGTAATCGGAGCCAAAGCACACCTCAGAAGACAGAAAATCATAGACTATGACCAGGAAGCTCCAGGCTGGTAAATTCCCATAATTCCCCTGATCGCCCTTCCTCCCCCCCAACAACCTGGGACACTTTCAGAAAGTACAGGCTGAACCCACAAGCCACCAGAAGGGTGTCCTTTTGTCCTCTGGAAAGTACAGCTTCCCTGCTAGGGAGACTGCATTTGGTACATTTCCTGAGGGGGTGCTTCGTACGTAGAAATAGCTCTTTCTCCCCCAGACAACACTAAAGGGGTCACAGCCTCCTAACCTCCATATGGGGGCTGGGGGGGTGTTGAGTGATTCAGAGGATTCCAAGCAGGTATGGGGATGGGCAAGCTGTTATTTCTAGAACCTAATGGAAACCGTCCATTTACCCACACTACAGCTGTGCAGACTACTGACTGAATTTCTTTGCTTTTGGTGGTCACCAGAGCAATCTAGAGTGTCGACTTATAATAACTGGAAGCTTCAAAAGGCTCAGAGTGGCTTTGATTGATACAGATCTTTGATTAATAAAAATGGGGAAAGAAATTAGCTTGGGCCATGGATGCAGTAGAAACGGCACAACACAGACCAACCTGGTTGTGGCCTGGCTTTGTTTCTTATCTACTCTCTACTTTGGCCAAGTCCCTTCCCCTCTTTTAGCCTATGCCCCACCCCCACCTCCAAATTCTAGAGCAGTGCTGAGGATTGCGTTGCGAGTAATCGCATCACAGTACATGAACTCAGGATTTAGAGTCAGAACCCCACAAGTCCTAGTCCGGACTCTGCCACTTAGCAGGATGATACGGGGTAAATTAACTTTTCTCAGTGTCAGGCATGGGTATACCTCATACCTTAAATGACGGCAGTGAGCACTAGAAACAGCAGAGATCATCTCAGAACGTGTCCCGGCCAGTAGCTTTGGTGGGTCTACCATTCGTGGCGGACATCGATTGGATCCAACCTTCAGTGAGTTTGGCAGATAGAGATTTTGAAATGTCCAGTGCATGGGAGGAAGAGGAGAGACACTTGCGGGAGTTCTGACAGCTGCTGACCTGAAAAAGCAGGGTCAGGGACGGAACAGAAGGCGGCTGCGTGTTCATGCCGGATTACAGCCACCTGTGAAATGGCTTTGGCATTTACCGTTTCAGCGTAAGGAGGAAAGGTGTACAAGGGAAGAGAGGCAGGTGGCAAAGCAGCTGAGGACGCAGAATAGTTTGTCATCTGGCAAACGAGTACGGGAAAGTCTAATAATAGAAAGTAAGTCAACAGATGTGATTTGGGGCATGGCCAACGGCAGCCAGCTTCGTAACCCGACATACCTGAGTAGTCTCAGATACTACCCTAGAAAACAACACTGTCCGGGTGAAGCCGGATCATTTGTCTACAAAGTTAGCAGGACGGCACCCAGGGAACGGCTCCCACGGAACCCTGCAGCAGGGTAGGGAGCGGGACAAAGACTGAGGGATTCAGAACTAAGCTAAACATCCTTTAACTTGGTACCAACACGCGAATCCTACCCTACTGAGTTCTTTCCGCCTCTAAACATGCCCCTGGCTGTCTTCACACATACAGAAAAAAATAAGGCTCTCCCTCAACCCCTTTAAGTTTCCTTCCTTTCCTCCAGGGCCATATTTTACTAAAAGACCACTTGACTCAGTGCACGCCAAACTTTCATCAAAGCCGCATCAGCAGGAGCTGGGAGCGTCGTGATGCTGATTTCTTGGCCCTTTCCCCAAACTTGCCATGTCAGAGTCTGAACCTGTCCAGGAATGTGTATTTTGTATTTTTTAAGTTTACTTTTATTTATTTATTTAAGTAATCTCTACACCCAACGTGGGGCTCAAACTCATGACCCTGAGATCATGAGTTGCCTGCTCTTCCGACTGAGCCAGCCAGGCCGCCCCCAGGAATGTGGACTTTGTAAAAGCTTCCCAGGGATGCTGGTGGGCAACCAGGATTGAGACCCACTGGATCCACACTCACTGACTCATGGATTAGTCCACTGCCATGGGAACACCAGCCCCACCCCTCTTTGCTTTCATCCACCAGGACCTCCGTTACTGAGAGGTCAAGGACAGCTGTCGTGCTCTCATCTCATTTGACCACCCAGGCAGGTCTGACATTGAGAATTCCTTCCATTCTCCAAACCTCACCCTTCCTGCCTTCCATGGCACCACCTTCTCCTGGTTCTTGGGTTTTGTCCTGCCTTTTTCTCTTCTCTTTGAGGAAGCTTCGTGGACTCTTCTGTTTCAGCCTCCCATTTAATAAATTACCAAGTACCCACTATGTACCAGGCAACGGGCATCTCGATACCAAGTACAGAATAGTAAACAAAGCAGAGAAGATTTCCATTCTCAAGTTTACATTCTGTTGGGTTCCTTCCTCTTCCAGCTTCATGCCAGGGGAACCTGAGTTTCATGAACCTCTACTTATCAAAATACTGCGCAAGAATAGTATATATTCATAGGAGATGACTTATAAACTCTCCCCAGAATCTCAGATAGGCCTGTGACCCACAGAAGAATCCACCGCAATACGTCTCTGGGGAATCTTAGCCATACGCGAGCCTTCAGTTACGACAGATAGACTGATGGCTCCCAAAGACAGCAGGGCAGGGGGCTGGGCTGTCACTAGTCACGGGTGGCTATTTAAGTCAATTAAAAATTCAGTTCCTTAGTCATCTAGCTATATTTCAAGTACTCAATAACTACCTGTGGCCATTTGCTTCCATATTAGATAATGCAGATACAGAACATCCCCATCATTACAGAAAGCTGTACTGGACAGCACGGAGGTTTCCAGACCAAACTCATCTGAGTCATCCAGAGCAGCCTATTTCCCTCTGTCTATCCTCCCGTCACCTCATCTGTTAAGTTGTTTAACTCCAGACAACTGTTTCGAGGACGGAGCAAGTTTAGTAATATAAAGCACTTAACAGGGGTGCCTGGGTGGCTCAGTGGGTTAAAGCCTCTGCCTGCAGCTTGGATCATGATCTCAAGGTCCTGGGATCAAGCCCCGCATAGGGGCCTGCTTCCCTGTCTGTCTCTGCCTGCCTCTCTGCCTACTTGTGATCTCTATCTGTCAAATAAATAAATAAAATCTCTAAAAAAATAAAGAAAGAAATAAAAATAAAGCACTTAACAGAAGGCTGGGCAAATAACAGGCCCCCAAGAAATGTTAAAAATACTATCATACGTTTGCATTGGTAAGAACTCTCTGGAGTCCAACAGGAATCTCACACTGAACACAGCCAATCCTAAATTCACCAAATTTTTTTTTTCCCTCTCCTGGTACCCGAAAAGTAAGGATTCATTCAAGCTTAGTGTTAAAAAGGAAAAAACACAAAAAACAAAACACAGGTCCAAAACGGCATCACTTAAACCACGTTCCAACCTCCCCTGGAAATGGGAATCCCAGCAGCTCCGTCAGGAATTCTCCCAGTGGCACCAATGAGGGAATGGGTCACCAGGACCTCTCCAGCCCCCAAATCTGCATAAGACACCCCTCCCTCTTCCCCTCAGGGAAGGGGACCAGGCCTCAAACAATCCTCTTTTCTTTTGCTAATGATTTCTCACCTCTCCCTCCTTCCAAGGAAACCTCGCATTTTGTACAGATCCTCAGGGCTCCACTCCACTAGGTCGGTAGAATGCCGCGGAATCAGTCCTGGGCTCATAAAGCCAACGAGACGGGCAGGTTTCCGCTGCCCTTGTTCAGTACATGTGCCACACAAGGGATCACTGGGTCAGTGTTTAACACCTGAGAGGAACCCCCACAGTGACCTCACAGCACGTGCTAGAGATTCCCCTCCCGCCCCCCATATCCCCGCAGTCCATCCTGCTCTCCATTCATCACTCCTCTGGCCACTGCTGAAGGTCAGGCTCTCATCACTCCTCGTGGGGATTACCGTAACAGGCTCCTAACTGCTTTTCCTGTTGCCAATCTGGCCCGGGCTCCAGGCCATCCTGGACACGGACGGTCCTCCTGAAATGTAAACTAGATCCTTGCTCTTCCTTAGGCTTTAACATCCTGCAGACTTCCCATCCTTTCAGAACCAAGTTCAAACTCCTTTGTTTGTGGGGAAAAAAAAAAGAAAGAAAGAAAAGAAAAGCCCTAACGAAGCTACCTGCTCATGGCCCACGCCCACTCCAGCGATCCCACCTGCCCCCACTTAGCCCCCAAGCTCTGACAGGCGCCTCTCTGGGCCTGGTTAATATATTTTCCTGCGCTCCCTTCTTTGTTTCACTCATCCCATCCGCAACGAGGCCTGAGGACCGGAGTTTTAGACTGCCAGCATTTTTTCCAATCTTAACTGCTCTACCTACTCAGTTTCGACCTCTATAAAATGAGGATGACAAGGGTACCTTCTTCATTGGGGCATTGTGAAAATTAACACTCAGAGAGGGATCTGGCCTTGGGCTACTCACTATTATAACTATTACCAACCCTCGAAAGCAGCACCTTCTTAAGGAAATCTTCCTTGGCAACCTCGGCCCACAAGGGTCCTACATCACCCTACCCTTTATCACAAAAATCAGCATACTCCCTGGGATCAAGTGATTAAGGCTTCAGTTCCCTGGATCGTCCGTCACACCCTCACTTATTTAAGACTTAAGATCCTATCTTACGTTTCATTTCCACTGGACACTCCCGCCACTCCAGAAAGATCTTCCGCTGGGCAAGTACTCTCAAATCCGCACAGATGCCACTCTCTCCGCAGACTGCCACCCAGTTCCAGGTGTTCACCAGCATGGTCTAAATGCCAGTGTCGAAAGTACCCTAGGCCCTGTTCAGCACAGAAAGCACGGTCTGTGACCTCAAGGAGTTTCCAGCGGACTGTATTTCAGTCCATCAGATACCAAGTTGAATTAAACAGACGTGAACCTTCCAAAGAAAGCAGCTACTGTGAAGAAAGCTTTCCTGTTGCCAGTCCTCCTCGGCCCCACACCCCCCCACCCTGCCTGTTAGGCTCCAATTCCCAGTGACCCAACCTGAGGAAGATGTACTTCATGCTTGAAACAGCCTCTCCATCTAAGAGGGGAGGGGCAGGAAAGCATGTAGCTCTCCAGTTAGACAGTAGGAGTACAGAGTCAACAGGAAAAGGTTCAGAAGCCCAAGGCTACAAATTCTTTTGTTTCTTGCTTTCTGAATTGCCTATGCGTTTCGATCAAATGTTCACGCCCGTCCTTGGCTCTCGTGAATACAGATAATCAAGCGTTGGCTGGGGAAAAAAAAAATATTTTCTCTAATGCCCTGTTCTGTGATATTTTCCACAAAGAATAAAGTTTCCCTGATCTACATTAAAATTCCAGCCCTCTCACTGCACACAGTTAAAATAATTACACTTACCCCATTATATTCCCCAAACGGCTTCTGAAGAAAGGGGGCAAGAGAACTTGCGCTGGTTTAAAGGTCTTTGGTCTTAAGAACACTTTTCTACTTTGGTTCTTAAAGGAACACTGCACTTTTCTCTAGTTCCCACACCCTTCTACTTCCTTGGCCTCAAGCACTACTTTGCTTCACAGGCAAAAATCTTGGGCCCTCTAAAGAGATACAAACAAATTAACCAGGTCACTTAGTGGTAAACCTCAATCAGTAGTAATGTGACCAACCAAAATGCTTCCCAGAACTTCTGACAGTTGTCAAGACCCTGGGCCAGGGAGTCTCCCAAGCCCACCTTCCCCACCCTCTCAGCAACCTGTGCCACCTCCCTGCCTTTAGGACATCCTTTGCTTCCTAATCCAGGGCCTTCATACTGGGGAACGAAGTAGGAACAGCCATAGATTTCTCAACCCAACGCAAGCCAGAACCCATTCTGTCCACAGATAACCCCAAAACCTTATTTTAAAAAATTTTAGTAGGTCACCTGAGTGGCTCAGTCAGTTAAGCATCTGCCTTCAGCTCAGGTTATGGTCTTGGGGGGTCCTGGTATAGAGTCCTGCATTGGGCTCCCTGCTCAGCAGGGAAACTGCTTCTCACTCTGCCCCTTCCCCTGCTTGTGCCTGCTCGCTCTCTCTCACATAAATAAATAGAGTAATTAATTAATTAATTTTAGTAGTCTCTACACCCAATATGGAGCTCCAACTCAACAGACCCTGAGATCAAGAGTCACCTGCTCTCCTGACTGAGCCCGTCATAGCCAGGCAAAACCCCCAAAACCTTCTTTTTGACAGTCATCTTGATCCTTCGTCTAAACTGTTCTAAATGAGGAGTTAAAATCCCTTCTCCCCTGATTTCCTCTCACAGGGGCACATGGAGAGACATTCCCAGACATGCAGAGAGCCCCACACCAAGAACCTTTAAACCAAATCCACAACTATCATGTTTTGGAAGGTATCTTTCTGATGTCTAACTAAACAGCGGTCTCCCAATTAATTTGTGTATCTTTTTTTTTCTTTTTCTTTTTTTTAGAGAAAGAGTGAAAGCATGGATGTGCAAGTAGGGGGTGGAAAGAGAGGGAGAGAGAGAGAGACTCCCAAGTTGGCTCCACGCTGAGCACAGAGCCCGACATGGCACGCATTCTCATGACCCTGATATCATGATCTGAGTCGAAATCAAGAGTCCAGCGCCTAACCTATGAACCATCCAGGTGCATGCGTACATGCGTGTGTGCGTGCGTGTGCGTGTGTGTGTGTGTTTAATCAAAGGTACATAACTACCATTCAGAACCTCAGGTCAGCATCTAATAACATGCCTCAAACTCTCTTCAGTCACTCTTAACCTAAAACACTCTAAACAACGTTTTAGGTTACTGCAAAAGCATGCTACGTGGTTTCTACCAGACTTTCGGAAATGCTGGAAACACCTAGAGGAACCCCCTCCCTCCAAGAAACCACGGACTTCAGGAATCAATACGCAAAGTGCTATTTGCTTGACCTCTTCTTGGTCTCCCTTCTACCATTCTCTGAAAAGTTGTTGCTAGAGTTCTGCCCACCTTCTCTTCTCTACACATTCTTCCCCAACAATATCGTCCAAATCCATGCCTTCAACAACCCACATGTTGTCCCAAACCTGACTGTTCTACCGAGCACTAGGTTCCCGGATTCCAAATGCATAGAAGACATCACCAAAACCCTGCGTCCCTAGGGGCTTCCCAGACAGCATTATGCAAAACCGGCTCTGCTCTCCTCCCCACGCTCCTCTCTCCCACCAAGTCACTCTTACCTGCCTTCCTTAGCTCGCCTACCTGCATCTCCATCCATCCACCTAGTTGTCTGAACAAGGAAACACACAAGAGGCTTGGGCAGTTCCCTCTCCTCCACTCCCTACATCTAATCAGCCACTGATTCTGCAGCTCCTACCTCGGACACATCTTTTGTACGAACCACTCCCCTTTCTCCACTGTCCTGACCTTGGACCAACCACCAGTGCCAGACTGATTGTGTAAGAATCACCAGGCAACTTTTTTAAAGCTAGGCTCCCACCCATCACTTTCCTTGGATTCTGATGCTGAGGGTCCAGGCGGGGGCCTGAAGGATTTTCACACATGTCCAGGTGTGCAAATTACCGAAGTCCCTACCCTAATGAAATGGCCTCTAAAGGCGCCTGGGTGGCTCCCTGGGTTAAGTGTCCAACCCTTGATTTCAGCTCAGGTGATGATCCCAGGGTCATGAGATCAAGCCCAGCATCTGACTCGGTGCTGGGCATGGAGCCCGCTTACGATTCTCTCTCCCTCTCCCTCTGCCCCAATCTACCCCCCACCACACACACAGTCTCTCTCTTAAAATAAATACATAAGTAAACATTTGAAACAGCCCTTGACTGAGCTGATAGTGTTTAACCATCAGCTTCGGGGAGGAGGAAACAGATGAGCTTCACTGGCGGGTTTCTGCTGTGTGGATCCTCCCAGCACGGTCAGTTTCAAGCTAACTTCACAGCCGGGGAACCATGCGCGTGATCGGCGATGTGAGCTGGACCCAGCACGTGAAAATGTTCAGACCATCCAGTGTTCTCTTCTAAAATAGGTCTAAACGTGCCTTTTCCCAGGTTAAAATCCTTTGGAGTCTTCCTCTGATGCCCCCCAATACAGTCCAAGGTGTATTGCCTCCCACATGGGGCTTACACCATGAAAGCAGTTTCCTCTTCTCAACTTCCCCTACACAAAGCTCCGCCTAAGCACATGAGCTCCCCTCATGTCTGGCTCACGTAGACTTGCTTGTGCTCCCCCCAAAGAAGCCATGCACACTCATTCCTCCAAACTTTATTCACCTTGTCCCTCTGTTCCTCTATATGACCTCACGTCTCAATAACTGCATTGCCCACTGAGCCCCCGTAGCCCACAGAAGCCTGGCTGCCTCTTCCCTCTGACATATAGTCAAGGCCTAACTCATTCATTTTTTCCCTCCTGCACCCAGAGCTCAATGGCCTTTGAGCCACGGAGCTCGGATGATCCAAGCCTGAACACAGTGCATTGGGGACAACCTGTTGGCTGCCTGAGAAAAAAATCTCTTTTAGGGCAAACACTGGCTACTTTTTTCAGTGTATTCAAGAGACTGCATTCTAATAGGTCATATTTAATACGAACAGTAAACAGTGCTTTCCTATCTACAAAGTGCCTCCCCGCACACTCTTCCAACTGATCTTTCCAACCTCATAAAGCAGGTAAGAATACAGTCTCTGATTCCTGTTTTTTAAAGATGAAGAAAATAAGGGTTTACAGGGTCAAAGAGCAAAGCAGTGGAAAGCTAAGGAAAACAGGGTTTCAGGACAGGGGTTCTGTCCCTGAATTCCCCATTCTATGACCTTGAGTACAGGACAACGCTGGCCGTGGCATTCACCTAAAGCTGGGAAGGGGTGAGGGGCAGGAACCACCGACCTCAGAAATGAGAGTGGGGGAGATCTGAAGTTCGGGGTGGGGAAGGGAGCCTGGGAGGAGTGGAAATGTTCATCGTGCTACAACTGCCAACCGTCTTTGCACGAGGCTGCCCTCGGCCACAAGACAAGAGCATCTGGGAAGTCTGGGCGACGGAAGAGAAGGGACAAGAGAAGAATATGATGTGCAGGGTTATGGAACTACGGTGTACACATGAAACTTAATGTAACATCGTGTGCCGACCAAATTTTTAAAAATTAATTTAATTAATTAAAAAATTAATTTAAAAAAGAAAAGGAGACGTGACGAGAGTTGCTCTGACCAATCAACAGGGGCTGATGTGAGACGGGACAGTTCGCCAGGTAATGGCACCTGCCATGAGGTCACGAGGCCGCAAGTGAAACCACAGAAATAAACAAGTTCTCCAACAACTTCTGCAGAAGAGCAGAGCTGTCTCGAGGACAATCAGCGGCTGAAAGCCAAGTGAGACACAGCAGTGTGTCCGGGGTAGGAGAGGACTTCCTCGAGCTAGAGCCAGGCCTGGGAAGGGCTAGTCTGAAGTCCACAGGATGAGTCTTGGAACCAGAGAGGTGAGCACCATCCCCTGGAGTTGTGAGGGCAGGAGTGGGGAGGGGTGGGCAGGCCACAGGGCAAGAATGCCAGCGTCCTGAGTGCCTTGGCACAGAAGTAAGTGTGGGGAGCCATGCTGGTGGCCGGTCTACCACCCGCGGAAGCAGAAGCAGCCCGATGGAGGGCTTGGAATAGCTCAGAATAGCTCGGGGCACCTGGTTCCCCAGAAACGGCTGGCGAGCTCCCGCAAGAGCCATTTTCAAAGCCCAAGTAAAAGTGGCAGGAGTCTGTGTTACTTCTTTAAAGCCCAAGCCCAGTGAAGAATAAATATGTTTTCAAGATGTTTTATGACTACAGCTTCCCAACTGGTAGCTAATTTTGTCACCACCTGTTTCCCTCTAGTTAACCAGAATCAAACCCCTTCAGCTGAAAGTGTGGGAGTGCTGGAGGTAACAAAGCAGGGAGGATATAGAAAGCCTTGTGTTGGGGTGCCTGGGGGGCTCAGTCAGTTAAGTGGTTGCCTTGGGCACAGGTCATGATCCCGGGGTCTTGTGTATCGGGGCTCTGCGCTCAGTGGTGAGGCTGCTTCTCCCTCTCCCTCTGCTCCACCCCCCGCCCCCGCCGCTCGTGAGGGCTCGCTCTCTGTCTCAAATAAAATCTTTTTTTTTTCTTTTAAAGATTTTACTCATTTGTTTGACAGAGAGAGAGAATGAGAGAGTGCACAAGTGATGAAGGATAATTGGAAGAAAGACAGGAGGGGACAAAGATGCCCCCCAAGAGGAAACCACCCTTGAAAGGATGTTACACCCACCCTGGAAGGAGCCCTCCACCCTTTTCCACATGACAAGCAGATGACAAAAGCCTGATTGGATGACAGGTGCAGGGAGGGTTAATCAGATTAAAACAGCGTCAAGAAGCAGACTTAGAAACACCAGAGGCAACCCCCTGGGGTCCCTCCCTCCTGGAGAGTTTTGTACTATCCCTTGGCCATCTCTCTTAAGCCTCTCTTTGCTGTCCACCACTTTGTCTGGTCTACGTCTTCATTCTTCAAAGCACTGTGACCAAGAACCGTGGGCACCGTCAGAGAAAAAATCCTACAGCACAAGTAGGCAGAAAGGAGAGACTGAGGGAGAGGGAGAAGCAGGCTTCCCGCTGAGCAGAGAGCCCAGTGCTTGGGTGGCTCTCAGGACCCTGGCTCTCAACCTGGGTGCAAGGCAAACGTTTAACCAACTGAGGCATCCAGGTGTCCCTCAAATGAAATTAAAAAAAAAAAAAAAAGAATAGCCTTCTATCCTGCCCCAAAAAGCCAAGGGGAGAGAAGGGGCCGATGCATCTAGAAAGCAGGAGGAATTCTTGTGTCCTAAATGGCAAAGGACACATGGCGGGGGAGGGGTACTGACCCAGAAACTCTATCACAGACAAACTGCCAGATACATGGAGGGCCTGTGCAGATCAAAGATGGACTGCAGACTGTGTTGTGTTCCAGAAAGAGTCCCTTCAGCTTCCCTACCTCCCCCTTCCCTGCCTCACACCTAGCCCCATCCCCCATGCAACTTCACTTGCCCTTGGCCTCTGGAAAAACTGGTTTATGGTAAAACCATTATCTTGTTTTTTTTTCCAATTAGAAGAAATAACAAACAGTCCTAACAGAGAACTCTGTCATTTAGCACTCACAGAGAGCCCCTGAGGGGCCACGGGAAGAAATAGCACTGAATGGACCTGGAGTCAGGACACGTGAGTTAACAGCTCGACACCATATCTTCCGGGCCAAGCACTTGGCAATGTTCTGATAAAGTACACACTCATGGGCACATTTCATTAGCAAGAAGGCAACAGATACGTGTAATTTAGCTTACGGAACAAAAGGAAACAGAAGTTGAATAATCCACAAATCTTTTATTTTTGTTTTGAGAATGTTAATGAAACACACATGCACACACACACACACACCCATAGTCCTGCCCTATATCCATTTTGCCCCTTCAAGTTCAAATGCAGGATCCACCCACATGGAAAAGGGCACAAAAAAGATTTTCATGATCCACAAAGTAGATGATCCACTCACTCAAGACTCATTCAACGAACACTTCGAACGGCAACGTGCCAACAGAGAAAAGACGAGAAAGCAAGCTTTGGGTGCCCCAAGTTCCGTGCTAGAAGGCAGTAGAGGCAAAGTACCCTAAGACCTAGCCCTACCCTCAAGAATCTTAAAGTATGGGGCACCTGGGTGGCTCAGTGGGTTAAGCCTCTGCCTTCAGCTCAGATCATCTCAGGGTCCTAGGATCAAGCCCTGCATCCGGCTCTCTGCTCAGCATGGAGCCTGCTTCCTCCTCTCTCTCTCTGCTTGCCTCTCTGCCTACTTGTGATCTCTCTCTCTCTCTGTCAAATAAATAAATAAAATATTTTTTAAAAAAAAAAAAGGAATCTTAAAGTATTTTTAGAAACGAAGCCTGAAGTATAAAGATAAGTATGAATCACCAAAACGCTGTATCACAGAGGAAGGGCAACAGACATGTACTGAACGCCTACAATAACCCTTTTTCACATATGATCTCACTTAAAAGTCAGTATTCGAGGAAAATAACATGCCTCTTTTTTATCCCAATTCCATTCTGTCTGTTCTTGATTTCTCAATTTCTTTACATGGAGAATAACAGTGTGCCATTTTCTGTCACCAAATACCCCACTCGCCCTGACTTCAAGAGCTAATCGCCATAACTATAACCCTTTTACGATGTGGGGTTCTTTCTGGCCTATAAAGCGCCCCCTACCGCAACTTCCTATATGTGCTTTTCCAAGCCCATGACCAGGCAGGCAATTGGGCTGTGATGCCTAAAGCCCACAAGTGTCCTGAGTCCTCTGTGCAACTCTGCTGGGCTGAGAGCATGAGGTGGTTATTCCCATGCCTCACGGACTAAGGAGAACCGACTCGGGGCTGGGGGAAGTAGAGGAGCCAGCTCCACTCCCATTATGTGACGGCCCATATGCAGAGCTGAGACTTAGAGGATCCCACGAATACAGACCTGCCCCACCTGTTCTCATCACTCAGTATGCTGCTGTCCTCTGTCTTTTCTGCTCTTTACTCACATTCCATAGTACAGTGGGGGTGGGGTGCACTGTGTTTTCCTGCACAGGAAAACCCCTGGCCTCTCAATGCTCCCTTGCCTGGGATGCCATTCAACCTAGAGAATCAAGAAACGGATCTGCTTCAAGCTCTTCTTTATGTCCATTGGCTTCTCAGTGTGATGTGAGGGACACGGAACGCAATGGGCAGCCTCCATTCCGCCGCTCGGCTGGCAGGCAGCCCCATTTGGAGGAGGTAAGTTGGAATTGATGATGCCCAGTTGCCCCAAGAGGGCAAACAGTCACCCAACGTGGGCTCAGATCACTTTTGGTTTCATCATACTCTTTTGAGTGTTGAAGTTACCCACCTCGTCCGCTTTCTTCTCATTTCCCCACTCCTCAGACTGGAGCTGTCCACTAGCTCCATCCATACCCCTCGGCTCACTTCCTCACTCAAGCTCCCATCTCCAGTGCTTTATGCAAACTATCCTATTATCAAATATCACGGACGACGGCCCAGGGGCCTCTTCCCTACCTCAATTCTTTTTGACATGTCTACAGCATTTGAAATGACTCCTCCTTCTTGGGGGGGAAAAAAAATAACAGTACTCTATCCTTGACCTAAGTTTAATATTACTTAGTGAGATCACGTCTCTCACTCAACAAGCATTTCGAGCACCTACTATGTGACACGCTCCACTTGAGGGAACACCAAGACGAAAGAGGAAAAAGAAAGTACATTCCATCCTGAAGGAGTTCACTCTCCAATAGAGAGTCTTTCCATTGAGTAAAGAGATTACACACAATAAGCGAACCTCTTCATGGAGGGTGGGATGGGAAAAGTTGTCTCTACAAAGCACACTACCCACGCACAAGACAGAACACCTGGGGTTCCATGGGACTCTGGACAGAGCTTCACGGAGGAGGAAGCAGCTGAGATGGCATATTCTAAGTGGAGAAATCGGCAAATGCTCTCGATGACTTGACGGAGAGTTGTTTGCCGCTCAGTCAAGGGCCTCTGGCTCACCCTGCTGGGGGCGAAGACTAGGCCCTTTATGGCAAGAGAAGAACATAGGCAAGAAAGCAAAATCTGCATGACAAAGGGCCCGTGGGTCCCAGGAGTGGGATTAAATATCATCCTGTAGGTGATCAGGGAGGTACTGAAGACTCCGGAAACAGCATTGTTTGGTTGTTCGTTTATCCAAAGAAAGCAGAGGATTAAGAGGGAGGCCTCTAGAAGGAAGCAGAGGCTGAAAGGCAAAGGCTCAAACAAAGGGAGTGGAATCCCTGAGGGAGAGATTTGAGGAGATGCCTGACTACAGGCGGTGGGAGAAGGCCAGGGAGAAATCTAGAATCCCCTACTGCCTCTGCTTGCTCACACCTGAAGACAGGTCTGTCTTCTTCTCTGGTATCCCTACCTGCTCCACTCCAAGCATCGTGCAAAACACATGCGAGGCAAGGTATAAATCTGTGCTGACTTTTCCCTGCTCCCACCTTGCTCACCCAATGGTAAGGTAAGTCTACAGCGGGACTCTTCCGCGGGCCTTGCACCCAGAGTGAGAGCGGGAGGCCGCTACGGTGGGCTACGGGAAGATCTCAGGGCACCCCCAGCTGGGTTCTATGTACCATCCATATGCTCTGCTCCTGGAGTCATGCACACAGTCACACTCCCATGTATTAAAAATAAAAACAGGGAAAACAGAGCACAAGCTCAGTAGCACTGGGGCCAGGTTCAGAAGTCCAGGTCCGGCTCTGGTTCCGCCACTGACGGGGCAGGACACAGAGCAAGGAGCCTCACCCTTCTGGACCTCAGTCTGCCTCTGGGTAGAACAAACGGAGCAAGCCCGACCACCGCAAAGGCCCCTCTTGGCCTTTTCAACGGGCAATGAAGCTCAGTAAGATTTTAAGGACGATTTCTAGTAAAATTGGTTTGAAAGCTAAGCAACTGGCAGAGAAGGGTGCTGTGTGGTCTGAACTAGAAGGGTGAGGTGGCCCCAGCTGGGCAGTGGGGGGCAAGAAAGAACAGCATCCTGCAGCTTAGGTCCCCGGAAAGCCAATTCACAGGCGCAGAGACACATGGGACTTCCTGGCTCGCTTCCTGCGCTCGAGATTCTGGATTCCTGCTTCCTTTTATTGTGACTGTTCCCAGCTTATCGCCTTGATCAAAGTCTATAATTCTTGTAATAAAATCGTGGACCAACCCATATATAAGAAGGGGCCTAAAAGATGATCTTGTCTCACTCTTCCCCTTCCAGAACAGGAAACTAAAGAAAGAAGAGACATGTAGAAAGCCACAAGGGTATTTGAGAGCACTGCAAAAAATAAAACTCGAGTTGGCCCTACCCTGACAGCAAGAGTTCTGCCCCACAACCCCAGGCTGCCCTTCAGCCACAGGAACCTTCCTTCCTTTCTCTGACCTTCGGTGCCACCACTCATGACAAGAAGTATGACTAGCTGTTCATTCCAGCGAATGTCCACATCGTAGGCTGTTGGTGAGGGTTTACCAGATACCAGCTCTGTTCTGACCACTGGAGACATGGTACAGGCCGGGCCCCAGCGCTTAAGAACTTCAAATTCTGTGCTTGCTTCGGCAGCACATATTCTTAAAAAAAAAAAAAAACAAACCCAACCCTCAGATTCTTGTGGTTTTGCAGCAGGGATGCAGAGGGAAGAGACCCGTCATCAACACAGACGAAGACGAAAATGAAAACAAAACGAAAACCCACTGTAAGTTAAAAGTATTACAAAGGTGGGGCGCCTGGATGGCTCAGTTGGTTGAGTGTCTGCCTTCAGCTCAGGTCATGATCCCAGCATCCTGGGATCGAGCCCCCCGGCATCGGGTTCCCTGCTCCATGGAAGCCTGCTTCTCCCTCTCCCACTCCCCCTGCTTGTGTTCCCTCTCTCGTTGTGTCTCTGTCAAATAAATGAGGCTTTAAAAAAAGTATGATCAAGGTAATAAAATCAGGAACTGAGGAGTCTCAAGGAAGCAAAAAAAATAAAGATGCTAAAGTTCACATCGATAAAAAGGGGCAGAATTTGGACTCGAATCTACCCAGCTCACCGCACAGCACACGACTTCCCCAACGGGGTCAGATCGAGTGGCTCAGTCAGCAGTTTGCGTGACAAGGGCCCACAGGACCAATGACGGACTGAAGGGGAATACATATAATCAGGAGGGTCTCTCGGGCATTTTTAACTTGAAGTATTTTTAATTTGGAAGGGAATTCAGAAGAAGAGTCTGGGGAATTTTGTTTTGATTTTCATGTACCCTCATGAATCTCTAGCTTGTCCTAATGGAAACATAGATTATAGTTTAATCAAATATTTCTCCTTTCATTCTATATCTGTGTACTGTGACAACCCAGATGTCAACATCTGCTTTCCTACTTCCCTGACCAGTAAAGAGAGCTCCTCCACAGTACATACTCAAAACCACATTTATCGCTGATGTCGCCGGGGATATAACCTATCACAATCCTCTTACTAATATAAGGCTAAGTCCTCATAAAATACGCAGATAAAGTAAGTTAAAACAGTCTCTAAATACAAGAATGGCATGTAGCCACTTCCACAGTCAGAGTCTCACGAAAGATGGACTCAGCATTGCACAGTACACACAAAACCACCCGAATCTCACAAATGCCTCACATCTCAAAGGCAGTCTTTCCATCTTACCTTGGCTCTTTTCTATAAGATCTTCTCATTTTTCTAAAAGTTCTCCCTCGGCATCTTCTCCCCAGCACCAACAGCATCTTCTCTCCTAATTACGCCTCATATCAAAGAACATCGCTCCTTTCAAACCCCAGAGACAATCCATTCATGTAGAGCTCTCCGCCAGGCCTTATGAAATACTGATCTAGCTGAAATCAAAGATTCATGAAGCCACATCTGGGAAGCCCAGCTCCGGGCAATAGAGGCGCAACATCCCCCCCGATGGCTTCCATGTCCCTGTCCCTCTCCCATGAGAAGGGGGACCGGGGTCCAGAAGCGCACCAGGAAATGCGAAGCAGACACCACAGGCTGCCTTCACTGATCACACACAGCCCTAACCGCCCTCTGGACCACTAATTTTTTCCAGGTCTGCCAACCCCAAGTGACTCAGCAAAGGTACTGCAATGACAGACAACCACAAGCCGCATGGCCTGCCCTTCGCATCCGATAAGCTCGGCACCGATCGGAAAATGACACCAATGTGGAAACACTTCTTTCCCTTAAATGTAAAGGCATGAGAAAGAAGTCATAAGAAAGAGAGCGCCGATCACGCATCAGGCACTTGGAGAGATGCCTCGCCTTTATTTCAACGCCACGCCAACCTACAAGGTCGGTATTAGCACGGTGCCCTCTTTCTGCAGGAGGAAACTTATGATGCAAAGTGGCCAGAGGGGAGAAAGTTCGCTCCAGGCTGGAATCTGTATAGAAGCAGGCTGGAAATTGCTACCAGAATAAAAATCAAATTCAGCCACTGGGGAGCCCTCTCCACTGGTGAGGAGCGGTGTCAGCCTGGGCGTTATCAATGGTATTCAACAAGGATGAAGAGCCTTGGAAGGGGTGGAAACACATTCTATGTTTCAGCTGTCCCCGTCCCTCTCAAATTCACCATCAGTAGCCACCTGTGATTCCGGATGCCCCATCCCTCAACTCTGGCTGGGCTTAGCCTGGACTCATCTAGAACGGGGCAAGCCAAGTCTCTCAGTCCCCCCGAGGGGTGGATGGATCTAACCCACCAGCGAACATCAAGACAAGTATCCTATTCCATCAGCAAATTAAAATTTTTTGCTGATGGGGGCGCCTGGGTGGCTCAAGTGGGTTAAGCCTCTGCCTTCAGCTCAGGTCATGATCCCAGGGTCCTGGGATTGAGCCCCGCATTGGACTCTCTGCTCAGCGGGGAGCCTGCTTCCCCTCTCTCTGCCTGCCTCTCTTCCTACTTGTGATCTCTCTCTCTCTGTCAAATAAATAAATAAAATCTTAAAAAAAAAAAAGTTTTTTTTGCTGATGGCCCAAGACCACCTCACCTGCCCTAGGGGATATCCAGAGTTAAAAAATACATAATACACACACACACACACACACAGATACTTATATAATATATTCATATTAGATCCACAATATATTTATTTTTGTTTCTTTTTAAGATTTTACTTATTTGCCAGAGAAAGAGGCGAGGGGGAGCACACACAACACAAGCACGGGGAGCAGCAGGCAGAAGGAAAACCAGGCTCGCCGCTGAACAAGGAGCCTGATGCGGGACTCGATCTTAGGACCCTGGGATCATGACCTAAGCCAAAGGCAGATGCTTAAACGACTGAGTCACCCAGGAGTCCCTCACAAGACATGTTTTTAAAGGTCTATTTACTTATTACTTCATTCATTCTCTGATACCCATCCACTGAACCTGGACAAGCATGTTTGGGTTTATCTGCACATGTTCAACTGTTTCTTACTAACCCTCCCAGGACACTACTGAGCTGATTAAGCAGTGAAAGTGAATTATTTCCAAACAGCACCTGTCACTCAGAGGGGCCCTAAGCTGGTAGGCAACTGGGGACAGATGCTCTAGGACTCTAGACTCTTCATGGCTATGAGGACTAAGGTCAGAAACAGGCACAGATAATAATTCAAAAGTGCCCTACTTTGGAATCGTTTGCATCAAAGGAATGAGAAACAAAACAGAACTTTTATTTCTCCTGCCCATCCTCTGCTACAGAAAGCTGAAGGGAAGTTCGGCGGTCCTGTGTTCCGAAGAAAAGAGAGAAGTGAAGTGGGCCAGGTTACCCCAGGCCCATAGCTGGGGATCCCCATTCAGCAAAGCACAAGCCATCTTCGTCTACTCTGTGAAATGAATGAGCCAGCCAGGCCCTAGAATGAAATGAATGACGGTAACTTGCTTCTGTTCTCATAAGACAACATGTCCATCCAGCTCCATTTACAAAGGATGGTCTCCTGCTAGAGAGGATGTCCTTCACAGTAAGATGTGGCCAGCTACCAGGATGACCAAATGCGGCAGTTTCTGCTGCCCTCTCCTTGGAGGCACCTGCCACATTTCCAGGTTTTACATTTATTTGCAGGATTTGCACTGACCGCCTAAAAGATGCTCAATAAAAACTTGCAGGCGAACAAATGAATGAATGGACAATAAATAAACTAGACTAAATCCTTCCAGAGCAGAGGCCAGCAAGAGCCCAGTGGCTGGCGCAGAGCAGCCAAAGCCCTAGAGGCAGGTGGAATTAGAACGTTCCTCGCTGGGGCAGCCTGAATGCTTCATGTGTCCCGCAGGGGAGGTAAAAATCCAGCCAGAGCTTTCCACCAGAGCGGCTGCTTTAACAGAGTAGAGGCCCGCTGAAAGAGTGTCTTACAGTGTTCGGTCTCTATTTTCCATTTCCTATGGATTTTCACCACCTACATCGTCAGCACACGTACATAAACCTCGCTACGGCGTTACACGGGCCGATGTGTTCTTTACACAGTATCAAAAAAGGCCTGAATTAAAAGAGCCAGGAACCCCTCTTCTGGAGTCAGATTCCATCATTACTGAGTTGTACAGATGAGGGCTCGGTGCAGAGTTTCAGTTTCCTTAAGGACCAAGTGGACATAGACGTTCCACCTGCCCTACAGGCTGCCGGAGCGAATGAAGCAATGGACGGCCAAGCCCTGAGCACGTGCCTGGAGGCTCGGTGTGTGCCGGGAAGCATGGTAAGTGCTGGAGCAAATGCAAAGGGTCATCGCTCTCTGAGCCGCCTTCCTGGAGCCGGTGGCCTGGGAAGTCACTCTGAAAAGGATTCAGATTAACTGCTGTCCATGCGGGCACCATTCTCTGCTGCTCTGACCGGAAGCTTCCGTGGCAAGGGTGTCTGTGTCCCCTCTTTCCTCCGTAACCTGCCCCCCCACCGCCTGCCTCCCACCGCCTTGGACTCCCAGTTCAAGAGTTCAGACCCCACATCCTGTGATGCCCCGGTCCCCGGCCTTCAAGGCCTGTCTTCAGGCTGTCACTATGATGCATGAAGAAGGCCCATTTCTCCTGCACGCCCTTCGGCTCTGGGCTTCTGCTAGAGCCGAGAGGACAACGCCAGGAGAACAAATGCCCTGACATCTGACAGCTGCAGAGAGACAACCGGCTTTGCACCGCCGTCTCCCGAGGTCTTGGAAAACGTCAGAGCAGCAGACGCGTCTGCATTCCGAGATGCCCACACCCGAACCAATGAAGTCCTCCTGCCAGTGGGTGGGAGTCCGCTCCCACGGTCAGCCCTCAGAGGCACCCCCGTTGCCCTCCCTCCGCATAGCAGGGCGGAAGACCTTGCTTTCACAATCTCCGAGTTCTAAGTATTAGAACATAGACGAATTCTCTTTTGGGGATGTGCCCAAGTAACTCGTTTTTTAAATAAACAGGGATCACGGTGGCATCATTCATTTCCTCACTCTCTCTCTCCCCTCTCTAGGATGCAAGCTCTCCTAGGGCAGAAACTATGTCATTCACTGTAGTTTCTGGCCTCTAGAACGGCACCTGCCCCATCACATGTGGTCAATAAATATTTGGTGGATTAACGGGGGAGGGGGGAGGGTAGAATGGAAGGCTACATGTATTCCCCAACCCTTCTCTCCTCTCAAGAGGACCAACTGTTGCCCTGACCTGGAATGGGAAGGCCAGAAAAAAGTACGGTTGCCATGGCAACCACAGCTCCAAAATTCAAAACATTCTTCAAAACTGCCACAGGTCTTCGGTGGGAAAAGGGTTAGTTACACCTCGCTGCAGACCGTACCCGGGCTCTGGGTCGACCACTGGCCAAAATATTTCTTCCGACCTGTTCTTGCTTTCTGGAGCCTAGTTTTAGGAAACATCAACCACTCTCCACCTAGGGATGCCAAGTTAAACTCCCTGAATAGAGACCACACTTAGAAGAACAGCAGTCTCTGTTCTCTGGGCATCTAGAGTCCGATGGAAGATGCAGACGGCACAACAAAATAAAAACACGAAAGAAACCAACAGGCTCAAAGCAAACGCCCTTATGTAATCATCCAGATTTACATAAATGGGATATTGGCGGGGAGGGTGGGAGGATTATTCAGCTTCAAGAGGACTTCTTGCTTTGCAAAATGATTTACACTAGAATTCCATGAAAATCAAGTTTCTGTGCAGTCCTTCATTCATTTGATTATTTACTCCTTCCCCAAATACCTATTTACTGGAGCTCCTACGATGTTCCATGCAAAGAGCTCAGCAGGCACTGAATAATTCAAACACTGAATAAAATAAACTCTGCCCTCACAGCTTATGATCCAGTAAAGGATGCACTGTGACCAAATAAACACAATTGAGGAACACAGTCACAAATCAGGACACGTAATAAACACCAGTCTGGGGATGCCTGAGGGGCTCAGTCAGTTAAGCATCTGCCTTCAGCTCAGGGCATGATCCCAGGGTCCTGGGGTTGAGCCCCATGTCAGGCTCCCTGCTCAGTGGGGAGCCCACTTCCCCCCTCCCTCTTCCTGCTGCTCCCCCTGCTTGTGCTCTCTCCCCTCTGACAAATCAACAAAATCTAAAATAAAATAAAAATAAAATCAAGTAAAAAAACACCAGAGTCTGGAAATACTTCCTGGAGGAAAGATCCAAAGGAGAAGAAAAGAAGGGCAGGGTGGCAAGGTGGGGCAGTGTTACCAGTGGGGAATTCCGGCTGAAGGAACAGTGTCTGTGAAGACACGGAAAGAAGAGAAAGCACCCCACTCAAGGTGCGAGGGGGTTACTCTGGCTGGAGGCACAGGACCGGGAGCAGCAGCGAGGCCATGAAGACCCCTCTGGCGGCAGCCCGTCCCGTGGCCCTTGCGGAGGCAGGGAGACGAGTGAGGAGGGCACTTGAGGAACACACGCGGGAGAGATGGTGGCCTGGAGAGGAGCAACAGTGGTAGAGTTGGGAAGATGGGCTTGAAGAACACCCTCCCAGGGGAGGGAAGACTCATGAAGCTGACCAGTTCCCATCCCTAATGCAAGGAACCGAGGGAGAGGAACTAGGCTGGAGGGAAGGAGGGCCGGTTCAAGGACACTGACACAGAGTTTTGAAGAGCATCTCCATGAAACATCCATTAGTCACTCATAGGTGTGAACCTAGGGCTCAGGAAAGAGAGGAGGTCTGAAGCATGGGAGCATCATCATCATACAGAAGTAATGAAAGCCACTCAAGTGGATGAAAGAGCCCTAGGATAGTGTGTAGATCTAAGAGAAGGAGGTGAAGGGAAAAAGAGAGGGAGAAATAAGAAACCCAGAGTCAGAACCTCAAGCAGATGGACACCGAAGAGACAGAGAGACAAGAGCAGCCCATGAACTGTAAGAGCTCATTGTCAGCACCCATAAGTAGATCCAAAAGCGACATCTCGTAATTAATCAAAGAGGTAATAAACCACCGTTCCAGCTTGCGCTAACCCAAGGAGCAAACTCAGAGGCCTCGCAGACCACCAAAAAAAGTCACTTTTACTAACTAATAATCACATTAGCATAAGTCTCCAGACTCGTCTCCTTAAACTGTCTTACAGGAAGAAGAAATGGATATTCTCTACTTGACAGAGGAGAAAGACACCGAGACCCGGAGAGATGGAGTCACCCGTGCAGGACCACACAGCGAGAAAATAAGCTCAACCCCAGACGACAGCTCCTGCTGCCTCAGATGGTCCCCTGGACTGGCGCTAGGGCCTTGGTCCTTGGAAAGACCATCCACAGACAAGGCCTGCGTGAGCTTCCTGAGTTCACTGATAAAGACAGGGCTCCATCCCGCACAGAAAGGGCTCCCCACACACGAGGTGGGCTGAATGCCGAGCTGACCGCAAGGTACCTGTACTCCGGATCCCCCTATGCCGCTGACCAACTCCACAGCCTTGGACTTCTGTCTGTTCCAAGTTGAAATGGCCCCACAAATCCCATCCACCATGAAGACTAGATCCTCCGGGAGAGATGCAGAGCTGGAATGTCAGGACTAACAGGTGGCAGCTGAGTACAGAGAAGGAAGACAACGTAATGGTGTCATTTAGGTCCTAGGACCCTCCTCCCCTCTCCCTTCCAGCTGAGTTTTTCCTCAGACCTATTTTTTTTTTAAATGCTTTAGTGTGATGTGCATATTCTCCTAAAATGATCTTTTTCACGTTGCTCTCCACACAGGCCGGAAGGTCCTCAGTGGAAGGACTGTTGATGTCCAGCCCTGTAGCACAAGCACCCAGCACAGCCCAGCACGTGTCCAATCAATGTTTCAACTGTGAGAATCAGCTCTCCTGAGTTCTCTTGATTTTTCAGCCGAATGTCTCTTAACTACAAACAAAAAGCATGTCAATTCACAGAGAAGCAACCCAAGCATGGAGAAGGCATTTGAGAAAAAGGACTCCTTCAGGGTCCCTCGGAACTTTCCGAATCAGTGGGCTACTTTCTACTATGGTCTTCCGACACAGGTGGACCACCAATCCCCCCAGTAAGTCCGCAGGGCCCCAGGACACCCATGAGGTCCAAGTAATGACTAGCAGAAACCTAGGGCTTCCCTCAGGATCCGCAAACCAAAGCATATGTTACTAGTAAGAAGAAGTCTCTGAAGGAATGTTCTCAAAGGATGACAACCCGTCTCTCATCCTCACTGAAGACGTAACTAAAGAAAATGTGTTTGAACCTTACCATGGGGGATTTCAGTCAGATCTGAGGAAGAACTTGCTCGGTAGTGGGCCTTGAAACACAGAAAGAGGTAACCAACAAGAGGTGGTGCAACCCTCTTTCTGAAGTCTTTTTAAAATTTTTTTATGAGGTCTTTACCCGTCGGGAAGATGTGGTTCCATCACAGACAAAGATAGAGAAAACACATGTTGTCACCCATGCTAAGGGCAAACTGTTCCCTGGAAAGGCTCCACCCTGTTCAGAATAACCTTTATTACTGCCATTCCATCCAACCCTGAGAGGCAAGCAAAAGGTCAGGAAGAGCTCCGGAGTGTAATGGCCCAGCCAAAAGGCAAACACTTGCCAGATCAACGCAGATGGCTTTGTGGAGTCAGACTGGCCTGAACGCTTAAGCTTGGTTATGGGAACCACAAGGACGAGGCTAAGTGGCATCTCTGATGAGCGGGCTTGTCCCCCCACTTTGGAGAAGCATCTCATCCTGATGGCTCCTCCAAAAACAGTGCCGCAGAAATTCTTTTTTGTCCCCCTTTATTTCACAGACTCACCTGTCCTCAACCTAGGGACAGATCTCCTGCCTACCTTCGACAGAGACAAGATAACAGAAGAGCCAATGAATCAAAATGTCTTATCACTTAAAAAGGAAACGTGAATGATGGATGGCTCAGTCGGTTGGGCGTCTGCCTTTGGGTCATGTCACAGTCTCGGGTTCCTGGGATCAAGCCCCGTGTCGGGCTCCCAGTTCATCGGGAAAGCCTGCTTCTCCCTCTCCCCCTGCTTGTGTGCGCTCTGTATGTCAAATAAATGAGTAAATAATATTTTTAAAATAAATAAGAAATAAACAGGAAACCTGAATGAGAAAACATAGTGGGTGATAATACACCAAAGACACTGCCGATGGCATCGCAAAATGACGAGCTCTATCTTCCTTTCCCCTACAAATTTTACGGTGACTAGCTATTTTATTACACACACAATAGCCACTGGTTTTTAGTACGCAAAAACTTCTGTTAAGAAGCTGGAAGATCCCTGCTGAGCCTCAAAAAGATGTCACTAAACCAACCGTCCATTATGTTTTTCTTTATTTTCCTAATTGTTGAGTCAAATCACGCAAGGGTTACCATACCCTCCTTTCCCCCACTGGGCCTCCAAGGCAAATTCTTTTTCCATAGTTGTGGAAGAAGGGGGAAAAACCAAGTGGGTTGGTTGGGTTTTTTAAAAAAAATTTTTTTTTTTTTTTTTTTAATTTCCCTCACTCAGCCCCCTCACTTCCTGACTAAATTTGCCAACCAAAAAGCAGCAAGACTAAAACCCTCTGTGGTCAGACCAAGTAGGTACGAGGCAGCAGGCGGGGAAGAGGCATGACGGCAGCATTGTGCTGACACGGGGAGACCTCACGAAGCCCCAGGAAGCTCTGGAGAACAGACAGTTAGAAACTGGCCCAGACTTGAGGTCAGAGGCCCGAGTTCTGGGCCATAACCCAGATCTGCCACCGAGACGTGCCTGTGGCCTTATTTCTTTATGTCATCGACAAATCAGAGTTGAATAACCAGAATCTCAACACGAGTGTGTATGAAGGAGGCAGATCCAAGGGCTTCATACCATCGGACCCAAAACGACGTACGGGGGGGCTCCAGTGGGAGAACCCCAGATTTTCTTACTCCTCTCCTCCTCCACCCACTGATCTTAGCTGAGCCACAGCCCACCGCTGGCTGATGATTCTGAACTATATTATTTGAATTGAAAATCCAGACACACAGTGTCTGGGAAACAGAGGAGAAGATTTGACACCAGGACTATTTTTAGAAGTGGCACGTGGCTGCTCAGAGTTGCAGGCGGCAGGGGGGAGGGGGAGTGCCGGAACCAGCCACCACGTGACATCTCTTTGTCACAGCTGCAAACATCTCCATCCTACCCACATTTGATTTGCAGTTTTGCATCCTGGATGGAAGCTTTGCCATCTCCCGTGAGAGCAGGAAGATGGCTCAGGGGTCGAAGTCCCAGGACAAGAGCTGGCAGACCGCCCTCCCCACCCCCAAGGAGATGTGTAAAAGCTGTATCTTCCTTCACACCAGACACGACAGCCCTCTGGCCCATCACCACACTGATGTGGGCTACGGAGGCAAGAACCCAAGAGGGCAAAAGCTCCAGAAAGAGCCCTCAGGCTGAAGAAAGCTCTTGTACACACCGCAACCCAGCAACTGTCCCCGGGCTCTCAGGCCAGCTTGGTTCGGTGTCTGAACACTTGCTCCGGCTCCGGGGCCCAGTGGCTCGTGCACAGAGGTCAGGCAGGAAATTCCCCACCAGCAGCTTAGCCATTCAGACGCCTTAATGGAAAATAGCGTTACCCTAGAAGCAATTATCAGTGACCAGCCTAGCAACTGGTGGATGGAGAGGACCCAGGAGAAACTAACCGCACAGGGCAGAATCGTCACCTGTTAATCTGCCCCGGGATCACGCCGGGCTCCTGCCTGACACGGAATGGGCGCCCCCTGAGTGCATAACCACCATGGAAACTCTTAAAATACCAACGCCCACAGAGGAGCCCGGCCAGTGCGTATCAGCCCATGGGACTCCATCTCGACCTCCACAGTTTGCACAAATTGTTAGAATCTGGAAACCACATCTCCAGCCAAAGCCTGGCTGCTTCTCACGGAGCAGTCTGCCCAGGCCGGTCAGCATGGGTGCCCCTGCCCATGGCAGTGCTTGCCCCCAAGCCCTACAGCTCGCTCCCCGGAGCCCTTCCCATCCTGCTGACCTCATTCCTACCTTCTCTCACACCCTTCCCCTCCACATGTATGCTTTCTCAAACATGCATGAGAGCCAACGATTTCCAGAGCCTGGAGCGATGGTACAGTGTCCCTGTGGAGAGCTCAGGCTCTGCAACGCTTCAAATCTCCCCCTTGCTTCTGTGGGACCAAGAGCGAGTTAATCTCTAACTTCTGTTTCTCAGCCGTAAAACCCATCGGGGGGTGTTTCTTGGGAGGATTAAATGGGATTGTATATTAAAGACGCTTGGCAAGAAACTTGGCACATAGTGAGATGCTGTCCCCGCCCTCAAGGATTTAGGGGTCCGGTCCAGTAAAGGCTTTCTCTAGTTTCACCTTACCCAGCACCAGTTACTTACTTAATCTGTGGACAGATCACAGGTCTCCTCTGCATTTGTTTTTGTTGTTTTGTGTTAAGAAAAAATGACAGTTTTCTCAGGCACCCGGGGGCTCGGTAGGTAAGCGGTTAAGCGTCTGCCTTTGGCTCAGGCGACAATCCCCGGGTCCTGGAATTGAGTCCCGCATCGGGCTCCTTGCTCATGGGCTGTCTGCTTTCCCCTCTCCCTCTGCCACTCTGCTTCTGAGCACTCTGTCTCTCTCTCAAATAAATAAAATCTTTAAAAAGGAAAAAGAAAGAATGACGTTTCTCTCTCCCAGCCTCCCTGTGCCTCTCATACATGGCAGGGTGTGCACAGAGGTGATGCACGGGGCATCTGGAGGCACAGCTCACCCTGCTTCCTTGGAAATGGAGCTGAATCCGGAAATGAGACTCTCTCCGAAGGCTAAAGAATTTAAATAAATGCACCACTGATACCGTAACCTGCCAACCCGCTGGCACTCCCAGCTGGAGAGCCTGGCCCCACCAGGCTGGGCAGAATCAGTGAGAGGCCTGAGGTCAGATGTGGGTCGCAGAGCAGAAACCCCGAGACTCCAAACCGATAGGACTCTAAGCAGCTTGAGGATATCACACAGACGAGGGGACAGAACCGCCAGGGGGTCATGGTGGTGCAAGTAACGACCATACCGGGGATTCCTGGAGGGTAGAGAAGCAGAGACGCGCTATGTCCCCTGGAAAGACAGCCTACAGGGAGCCATCCACACCTGCTCACTGGGCCCGCCAGCTTTCTGCTCTCCCTCCAAGGAATGAGGACAGGATGCCATCCCGCCAGACATGGTGCCGTCCAATTTCTGACTTTTGACCAGATTCCGGCAGGTCAGAGAGTTCTGAACAATCACCATAACCAGTTATGGCCAAGGAATTTAGGGAGACGTGCAGGTACTAATTCCAAAAGCTTGACCCATTAACTTCAGACTCTGTTTTTTAGGGAACTCAGAGGGCAACATGGCCAGCAGGAAAAAGAAAAGTGCCATCTTACGTTAAATGATGGTTAAGACACCAATTCCCAGACCAACCACAGGAAGAACAGTGGAAGGCTCGAGAATTAGCTCCCTCAAATACCACTCTGCACGTCTCTCCCAGGTTCTAGAACCTATAGCGGCTCCCCAGTGACCTGAGTCCCCTCTGTATACAGAGCACACTCTCTTGGGGATCTCAGTGCATCTTTGTTGACTGATAAAGTGAAGTTCCAACTCTTCAACAGAAATCAGAAATCAGCCCATCCGTTTGCCTCCCTATTTCCCACATCCCTCATTGAGGCAACTCCTGGTCATCCATTCCTGTCTTCAAGCCAATCCTCCCAAACTGCTTCCACCACCAAAACCTGGTCTCCGTTCCAAACCCTGCTCTCAGGGTGCCTGGGTGGCTCAGTCGGTTGAATGGCCGACCCCTGATTTAGGCTTGGGTCATGGTCTCAGGGTCCTGGGATTGAGCCCTGCTTCGTTCGGGCTCCTCCGTACTCAGTGGGAAGTCTATATGGGATTCTCTGTCTCTGTCTCCCTCTGCCCAACCCCATGCTCTTTCTCTCTCTCAAATGAATACATAAACCTTTAAAACAAAACAAAGCAAAGCAAACCCTCTGCTCTCCACAGTAAGTAGATGCATGGCTGCTTCGGGCCGGAGAAGAGGGATAGGAACACTGAGGGTGATATATATAAAGGGCACGGGTTTCCTTCTGGGGTCAGACAATGCTCTAAAATGGACTGTGCTGAGGGTTGTGCATATTGGGAATATGCTAAAAACCACTGAGCTGTAGACTTTAAAAATGAGGGAATGGTACGGTACATAAATTAGATCTCCATAAAGCTGTCACGGGGAAAAAAAAAACTCAGCTCTGAACCCATCTCCTCCAAGAAATTCTCTCTAACTTATGAATAAAGATCACTCCCCTCCGAACAGTAGAGAAAAAAAAGAACCCTTCTTTCTCTTCTTTTTAATTTATTCGCCAACAAACATGTATTGATCACCATAAAAGCCCAAGTGCAGTGCTAGACATTGAGGAAACGAAGATGAACCATACCAAACTGGGCGTAGGTTACTGCACTACTGTACCCCAAGGTCCTGGGCTCCCCAAACCACACTGACTTTACCATCTTCTCCACTTCTTTCTTCCTAAGGCTAAAGGAGGGGGAAACAAAGGCGGGTGGGGGGGATGGTCTCCCAATCCTCTTCCTCTTTCTCTGTTTAACTTGTGCAGTTAAAACCCACAGCCCCTTGCCTTCTGCTGCATCAGACTTCAGGGCAGCCTGCAAGGTGCTATTCTGGCCCAAGGAGAGGTAGATTCTGGAGGGAAAATGGGAAGAGGATGTCACACTGGGCCTGGTATGCTAATCCCCACTGGCTGAACCAGGCCAGAGCAGAGCAATTTTCCAATCCTGGAACGGATGAGGGGTCCCAGGTGCTGCTCCGGGACACTTGAGTGTGGAAGCTTATACCCTCAAGCAAATCCAAGCCACACAAAACACTCACAGAATAATCCACAAAACACTCACAGACAATAATCCTTCACCATGACGTGGCATTTTCACATGTGGAAAACGTTTTCATGAGTATGACTCCCAAGACGCGTCTCCCCTTCCATGGATGGAGAAGGGGAGACGCACAGAGCGGTGAATGAGGTGGGGTATCCGAGGTCCCACAGAACTGAAATTTAAACTGAAATCTCCCGAAGATGCCTGGGTGGCTCAGTTAGTTAAAGGTTTACCTTCAGAGTTCAGGTCATGATCCCAGGGTCCTGGGACTGAGCTCTGCATCAGGCTCCCTGCTCAACGCAGAGCCTGCTTCTCCCTCTCCCAGACCACCTCCCCCACTCATGCTCTCTCTCAAATAAATAGATAAAATATTTAAGAATAAAAAAATTAAAAAAAAAAAAAACCTGAAATCCTCTGGCTTCCAGTCCAATATTCTTTCTGCTCTACCACCCTCAAACGCCAGCTCCTTTTCTCCGGGAATCTTGCTGGGCATCTATCTACAAGTTTCTACTCATTCGATTGCTTCTTTTCTCTCCAAGAAGCCTTCCATTTTCAAGACCTACACATGATGGGGTTTTGTGTTTACCAATATCCAGAGAGATGCCAACACGAGGCAGTGTACAGTGGTTAAGAGTAGAGATCTGAGTCTGACCGATTTGGGTTCGAATCCAGAGTTTGCCTTTATTCTACACATTCACGCATGTTCTTTTAATCCGGCAGGCTGTTACTTAAAAGACCTGCCTTCATCTACACCTAAAAGGTGAAAATAATTCCTGATTTTAGGAATACTGAAGATTCCACGGCACCCTTAGACAACGCTCTTAGACAACTCTAAAACCAAGAAAGCCTTCCTTAATTCCAACCAAATCCACTTCCATCCTCACCCTGGCCAGCAACGCAAGCCTCTTTCCCCCTTATTGTGTCCTCAAGAGGTGTGGCAAATCCCAAAATCAAAACGGGGTCTCTATTAGGGTCTCTCACATCCGAGGGGAAAGCTGACAAACTGTGATGAACTATTTTCATTCAAGATTAGCTCCTGGTTGGCTCAGTTGGTAGAGCGGGGTTGTGACTTCAAGCCCCACACTGGGCATAGAGATTACTTTAAAAAAAAGAAGGAGAGGAAGAAAAAGGAGAAGAAGAAAATGGAAGAGGAGAAGAAAAAGTATAAAAAAGATTAGCTCCCTCCAAGCTTGGCCTCCTCCCCTCTACTCTGTGGAAAGGGCAGCATGATGAGGTACCAGACAGAAAGAATTGTTATCCTCAGATCCACAAAAAGCTCAACAAGGATAACCACTTTCAGTCACCAGAAAAGAGATCCTGGAAAGCTTGGCATAACCCCACTGATTCTTCAGTGTCCCTCAAAGACACAAGGCTCATCCTACTTCTTTCTTCTTCTAATGTTTTTTATTATTATTACTATTATTTTACTTTTTGTAAGTTCTGCACCCAACATGGTGCTCGATCCCATGACCCGAAGAGATCAAGAGTGGCAGACTCTTCCAGCTGAGCCAGCCTGGTGCCACCACCCTGCTTTTTTTGCCTTTGTCCATGTTGTTCTCCTTTCCTGATCTCATGTCCCTGACCTCACACTTTTCCTGCTGTTTTTCTACCACCCATCTGTGTTTGCCACAGTTTGAGACTCCCCCTTCCAGAAATCATTATGTCTTCCAATGGTTCTACCTCCTCCACAGGAGTGAAACTCACGGGTCTTAATCTTAATTACTTATACAAGTCTCTGCCCACTCTCCTTCTCAAAGCTGGTATTCCCTTTTCTCCCTTCCATCTCTCCTTCCAGGATCCCATTGACATCAGCTGGTACCAGACCATGTTCAGAAGAACATTCAATAAATACTTGCTGAATTGAAGTGAGTGAAACTCAACAGGCTGGGAGGAGGAGTCCTGGGGAAGGTGGCCAATCCTCCAGCTCCCCCACAGGAGACAACCCTAGAGACGGGACCCTAGAGTCTGGAAGTAAATGGGCAGAGTCCATGCTACAAAGAGCCAGTGAGGATCCCTCACCCCCACAAACCAGGCCATGGGCTTGCCTCCAACATACTCCTAGCCAAGGTCCAACCAAGCTGCCCTATGGTTTTCTACACGAACTTCTCCCACTTCTCCCAGGACAAACCAAACTTCTTCCACTACTCTGATGCCACATTATCCCAGGCAAAAAAGTAGCAGGCACAAACCAGAGTAGCACAGAAGCAGCTCTACAGGCCGAAAGACTCTCTGTAACAGAAAATGAAAACTCCAGCACATCGGCTACACGTGGGGGCCAGGACAGGCAAGCTGGTGTGGCCAAAATACTTCATAAAAATTGAAATGGGAGTTCAGCAATAGGAGTCTAAGGGAAGGCGCCCCTTAACCTCTCGCACCTTGTTACCTCCACGTCTTAAATGGCAATGACAGTAGTACCTAACGCAGAGTTTTCGTGATACAATGTGCTCACGTCGTGACCTGCACGTGATAAGGGCTCAATAGATATTAGCTGCCATGGATTTACCATTCACTTTGCTATGAGGATGGAATGAGATGGAATGCGGCGGGAACCCCCCCACCCCCCAGGTGTATGGCACAGGAGGAAGTCGCAGGCCCCAGGCCCCGGCTTGGGGAGACACGCGTGGAAGCCGCAGTACTCCCGGCCCTCGAGCGGGGAGCAGCGGTGCCCGAAGCCCACTCTGGCCAGCACCCCCTCCCCGCTTTCCTCCGCGAGGTGTCGGCCAGGACGCCCCCCCCGGGAGGGTAGGGGAGGGAAAGGGGAAGCAGGCAGGGGGGCGGCGCAGGGACGTACCTGCTTTCACTGCACTCCTTTCGCTCCCTCACCCTGAGCCACTTGCGGAGGAGGAAGCGCTTTCGGCGCGGAGAAGCGCTGGGTGTGGAGCAGTTGGACCAGGGGGTGTCCTCGTCGCTGGAGGGCGTGATCTCGATGGACGGCAGCTGCAGGAACTCCTTGCCCGGGGCCAGGACGCCGGGCAGGTCCCGGGTCAGCCCGGCCTCCAGGCTCTGCTCCTGCACGTTCTTCATGCGGCGCATCTTGAAGCGCCGGCGGCGGAGCGTGGGGGTCGACGAGCTGGACCAGAGCGGGCTGCCCTCGGGCGCGCCCTCGGGCTCGGGCACCTGCAGGGCGGGCGGCTGCAGGTTCTCCAGCATGTTGGCCGCCGGCATGGGGGCCCGTGGCGGCCGCGCTCCCTCGGCGCCCTCCGCCAGCCGCCTCGCTCCCCACCCCTGGCCGTGGCGCGCTCGGCCCGCTCTCGTTGGGAAACGCTCGCCGCTCGAGCCGCGCGGAGAGGGCAAGTTCGTCTGCCGGCGCGCCGCGGGGCAGGCGCGCGCCGCCGCCGGGGCCGAACTTTCCGGTGCGCGCTCCCCCAGGCTGTCGGCGCCGGCCCGCCCCGGCCGCCGCCCGCCGCCACCCGGCCGCCCTCCTGGGGCTCCCGCGGCGCGCCCGCTTGTTTTTCTTCCGCGCTCTCCCCGGCCTGCTTGCGTCTTCGCCTTAGCGGGACTCGGCGGCGCGGGGCCCCAGGGGGCGGCTCGGCAAACTCTCAGCGGCTGGCGATCGGCCGACCAGGCTGGGGAGCCGGCGTGGCGCTGTAGGCAGGCGGAGAGCAGGAGGGAGATGGGGAGAGAAAGAGAGAGAGAGAAGAAGCGAGACACTGGATGAAAACAAGAAAAGGAGGAGGGGGGAGCTAAGAGGGAGGGGAGGGGAGGTCATTTCTGTCCAGAAGGGGCATGCACAGGCAGCGACAGCTAGGGTAACTGTAGGCAAAATCCCTTGGGGAGGGACTCTACCTCCGAGTAAAGGCTGCTCCAATCAGCCTAATGAAACAGGATCACAAACCAAACTTTCTCAAAGCAGCGATTGGCCAGGCAGCTCTCATTAGTCTAATGCCCAGCTTTTTCTTCGGGGCAAGCAGGGGAGGGGGAAAGGAGAACGGAGCAATCAGGAATTCAGTTCTCATTCCCCAAGGCCACCCAAGACAGGGTTGGGGGAAAACTAGGGGGCTTTTCAGCAGGATGTTTTCTAAGAAAAGTGCTTTCTTTAAATTATGTGGGAGTGCGGGTAGGGGCACAGGAAGGCTGGGCATAGTCAGAGGATGACAGCAAGGTTCCGGGAGGCTGCTTCCAAAATGACAAGTTGAGAAGAGAGAACAGTTCTCCTGTGGAATCAGCTGAGGACAGCGGACAGGACATACCAAGGAAAGACAGACAACAGGACCCGAGAGACACAGGACACACAGGACCAGTAAGGAAAAAGGACTGGTCCCTCTCCATCTTGACCGACCCGGTCAATACCACAGCCCCATCCCAAAGCACAAAATGAAGGTACTGGAGGGTTGAGCCCCCAGAAGGCAAAGCATCCAGCAAAGCCTTCCTGGGAGTTACGTTCCTAGGGGACGATTCAATTCTGCTTCTACCTGCAAGGGGTATGGACTGGGTCCCCAAAAAATCTTCTAGGTCATGGAACCTAGAAAGTGAAGCAGCCCTGGCGGTGTCTGAAGGTATGCTGACCCACTACCTCCCTAGACCCATGTACCTATAGCCCTAAGAGCCTGGCCGGAGACCTGATCCACTTCAGTGAGGCAAATGCCATCAGGACTGAGCATAAACCAGCCCAGCTTGTAGTGCAGAGGCTGTACGTTCCATTTTCCTCCCTTCCAGCCCAGCACAAATGCCTCTCCACTATTTGCTTCTCCACAAAGTAAGGACAGCTGGTTTCAAACAGACCAGGAGGAGCACAGAAGAATGCACCCTTAAATCCACAATTCAACTCACCTGTTCTTCTCTGCCCCTCTCTAGGGGTCCAATTCCCAGTTAAGAGCTGATGCCCCAGCTTCCCTACCAGGATGAAGGACACAGTGTCCCAAAGCTGCAAGAACTCACAGGAAGAAAATCCGTCCCTACAGGTCAGCAAAACATCAAGCATGACAACTGGCCATGGGTCCATCACGCCCCAGAATGACCCATGGAGGGGAGCTCAAGGTATCAATGTCCAAGAGGCCAGGCAACTGAGGGAAGTCAATTTTGCACTGGGACAGAGATAGTGTGGCCAAAAGGCCAAGGCCAGGCCCACCTGTAAATGACTGCCCGAATCATCAGCTGGTCTTATTTCTGACTCTACACATCCGGCCACTAGCTCTCTCAAAGGTGGTTTTGGTATCACTCTATTTTAACTCCCGGACATGACACAGAAAAGAGAAACCCCTTCAGGTGTCAGGCCTGGCAAGGAGCAGAACAGTTCTTCCGGCCCCAGGAATGCAGAGGGCCTGGGACAGGCAACTCCAAACTTCTGGATACGGAGTAAAGTCAAGGCACCAGAGTTGCTCATTGCCTTGGACTTCCCCCAAGGATGCTCACTGCCTTGGACTTCCTCCAAGGACAAGGGCTTTGCAGGGGATCGGATAACTTCCCATTGCACGGAACCTGCCTTTTGAGGGGCCTGCTGAAGTACGAAGCGTGAGGATTCACCACACAGGGCTAACCCACTTGATGGGTACTGGGGTGGGGGAAAGAGAGATTCAGGAGGGTAGCAGGCCCTTGAAGTTGATCACCAGCACTCTGAATTTCAAAGGATGCTTCTTAAAAGGAATAAAAGTCACCAGGCTCCCTCTTCCAACAAACTGCAGCCGCTTTTCCCACCCACAATAGGATTCTGGACCTAAAATCGAAAATCCTAGGAGATTTAATTTAAGCCTTGGGCACTGCAGTAGTTGAGAACGATCATTTACATTTTACCTGGCCTGAGGGAAAACCTCCTCCAAACGAAATCTGAAATGGTTTCACTTGGCTGAGAAGCAGATATCCAGAGGACAACAAGGCCCCCAGCACCGTCCTTGCTTACTTCCATGGCAGTCCCTTCTCCCCTTCTACTAAACCCTGTTCAAAATACACTCTCCTATCCTCCTGCAGCTGTTTCTGTTTTATTATTATTTTTATTTATTCTTTTTTTTTTTTTTTTTTTTTTTTACCATGGCACCATCGAGTGAGATGATGAAGGGGGACTGCTTTGAGAAAGGAAAGCCCCTTTGACGGCGAGCCATCATTACTATTGAGACCACAAGCCTGTAGCAGGAAGAACCAAGTCTCTCCTCCCTTAGATTCTCTTTAGTATCCTGCGTGTTTTTGTTGTATAGTAACCTTTACACTTTTGCAGAGGACTTCCACACATAACATTTTATCTTCCCAGCGACCCAGGGGTGAGGTAGAACTTTATCCAAGGTCATAGATTAAAAAAAAAAAAAAGTCAAAGGCAAAACCAGAACTTGAACCCAGTTCTTCTGAGGCCCGTTGGAGGCCCCCAGAATCTCACCAGGTGTATCAGCTCAGGAAAACAGCAGGTCCCCGGAAGCACCCGAATTCTACCAGCCCTCACCTCGGCTGGGGATATCACGAAGCTATATGCAGCTATTCGATCCCATTAGTCATTTTACAAGTGGGAAAATGGAAGCAGGAAATCTTAAAAAAAAAAAAAAAAGCAATTGCCCAAAGCAGCTGTTGGCAGGGGTTCAGGACTAGGGTTTCCACTGGGTACTTCGGAATCTCAGTCCCTGCATTCCTCTCCCCACCTCCCCCTCCCCACCTCAAACCCACATTTGGCCCCAGCAGACCCTGTGTTCCCTGGGGAGCTGACCTCACCTCTGGCCTCCCAGACAGGTGGAAAGCTGGAACAACCTGGCCTCCCCTCCCCCACCCGCAGCCAGGCCTCTGACTTTAAATGAAAGGAGCTCATATTACCAAGCAACTGTTGTTTATGCTCAGCTGTTCAGGCTCTCTTTTCCTGCAGACACAAGACACCCAGCACCTGTCTATTACTTCTGCAGACCCACTAACTACAGTCTGGTTTGCAGCCAGACTTTGGGAGGGAGCATGACTGAACGATAGGGTTACATTTCTCCTGGGCGCACATCCAAGTGAGTGTGAGCTACAAGGGGCAGGTCCCCCACGACCGCCCATCCCACCTGCCCCAGGGTTGCCAAGGACAGGCAACTCCCAAGAGCCAAGGCAGGACTGCCCCCTCCAACACAGCTGCCACACATGCCAGAAAGTCCTCGCCCTCTAGCTTGGGATGTGGGGTCTGTCTCCTGCACAACATGAGAACAAGCAAAGCCCAGTGCTCGCCCACGCAGAAAGGGAAGCAAGCAGCAGGCCTCCACGGAGTGGACTTCGTTACTATGGGAGAAGCTGGAAATCTGACAGAAGTGTGAAGGGTGCTGCCACACAAGGTTATTACCTGTCTTCAAATACAAAGTGAAGGGTGGCAGACCTCACTCTCTAGCTCTCCTTCTGCGGCTGAGCAAGAGGAGGGGAGTGTAGAGCTACATGCGGGGGATTCAGGTTGGATGATAAGCATCTGTTGAGGCTAAATCCAGTTAGGGACTGGGATGAATGACCCAGGATGGATAGCCTGGCTTTCTCTGAACATCTCAGGTAACTGGAGCTCAGTGGGAGGCAGCAGCAGGAAAGAGATGATGTCTTAAAGGCCCAGTCCCCAGCCCATCACCAGGGGACTGTGAGGCCCCAGATTCTCTCTCTTTTTTTAAAAAAAGCATAAAACAAAGTCCATCTGAACGGATGCACGTCTGGCCCCAGGCATCTTGATGACTGGATACTGAATACCTCCCTGAAACCTACAAACCGCTTTTGCATCTTGCATGGTGAAATAGAAAATCAGGGAGTAATCAGTAGGGTGGGAATGGGACCAGGAGCCGGGAGTGGGCAGACAGGAGCAAGAGAAAGGACTGGAAAGAACAGGCGTCAACCCCTCCTGGTATCTCAGTTCTGTTCCTTTTACTAATCCCTACCTCATTTCCCCGTGAAGGTGCGAGCTACTGAAGAAGTCAGAGGAAACTGCATGGGATCTGTGTGGTCAGGGGAGGGCAGAGCGTGCTGGCTGAACGAACAGTCTCACTAAAACCACAGTTGGCCAGCCACCTCGTCCAGCATCTCCTGAGGAAAGGAAGAAAATGCCATAAGACTTGTATGGAGTCTAGTTGCCAAGGGCAGAGCGCTGGCAAGGCCTCTCAGCCACAGGGAATGCACACAGAGCTTCCACTAGCCTTCGGCAGGGGCCAGGGTGAACAATGACGTCACCTCAGGAGAAGGACTGTCACCAGATAAGCCTCCCTGGTTTAATTGCTCATCAAAAGGCTTAGGAGTCAAAGAAGAATATTTTGCACAACAACATTTGGCTGCCCCGTGTTCTTGACACCAGGATACCAAGGCAAAGACATCATCTCTTGTCCTCTAAGCCTTACAAGGACAGTCTGTGTGCAAACCAAGGCCGGAAGAAACTTCCTGACGTCATCCTGTCTCCTTGCTGTCCTTGCAGGTGGTATGATCTGGGGATTCCACTACTTTCCTTGGAGGCACCAAGAACTATTGGCAATATAACGTAGTGATTAAGTGCACAGACCCAAGGCGTGCGATCTCAGCTTTAGACCCCATTTCCTCACTGACTAGCTCTTTGATTCGGGGGTAGGTTACTTAGTTTCTCTGTCTCAGCTTCCTCACCTGCAAAATCAAGGTAATTGATAGCATCTCCCTCCTGGGTTGTGAGCACTGGAACAGTCTAGGACACTCAGAACAGTGCTTGGCCCACCGGAAGCGGTCTATAAATGTTAGTCTTTGTTATGCTGAATTAAGTCCCCTGATAAAACCCATGTGAGGAAGCGTGTTGACTTTCAACTCCGTTTAATGGTACAAGTACTTGTTAAGATAGAGCACTATGTGAGGTCCCTTACTTAGTGCCAGGATACAGCAAGACAAGTAAGACATGGCTTGTGCAGAGCAAGGCCGAGTTAACTTCGTGCAAAATCTAAGTGCAAACAAGGTAGGAGTGGGAGGATTGATAAATTGTAACTAGAGGGAAAGAGGTGGTCCAGGCAGGCTCTGTGGAGGTATTGGTACTTGAGGCAAAGTATGAATTCCAACAGGAAAGAAGAGTAGGACATTCTGGGATAAAGAAACAGTTGTAGTAGGGGCATCTGGGTAGCTCAGTGGATTAAAGCCTCTGCCTTCAGCTCAGGTCATGATCCAAGGGTCCTGGGATCGAGCCCCACGTTGGGCTCTCTGCTCAGCAGGGAGCCTGCTTCCTCCTTTCTCCTCTCTTTCTGCCTGTCTCTCTGCCTGCTTGTGGTCTCTGTCTGTCAAATAAATAAATTAAATCTTTAAAAAAAAAAAAAAAGAAAGAAACAGTTGTAGTGAAGGCACTGAGGAGTCAAAACTCATGAAGGGTTTTTGATGATAGGGAGCGATAAGTCAGGGCATATGGAAGGACATAGAGGAGATGAGGACAAATAAGAACCAGGTTGGTAAGTGTTCAACGTGTAGATTTTATTCTTTAAATAAAGAAATGCTCGGGGCGCCTGGGTGGCTCAGTGGGTTAAGCCTCTGCCTTTGGCTCAGGTCATGGTCTCAGGGTCCTGGGATGGAGCCCTGCATCGGGCTCTCTGCTCAGCAGGGAGCCTGCTTCCCTTCCTCTCTCTCTGCCTGCTTCTCTGCCTACTTGTGATCTCTGTCTGTCAAATAAATAAATGAAATCTTTAAAAAAGAAAGAAAGAAAGAAAGAAAGAAAGAAAGAAAGAAAGAAAGACTCCTCAAGTTTTTTTTTGTGGGGGGGAGTGCTATTATCTACCTGTATTTGAGGCACATCCATTCTAGTGACTAGGAAATACATACTGGAGGAACAAAATATGGTTACACAGAGGCCATCGGGAGATTATGGTCAACATTCCACATATTCAGAATATCAACTACAGGCACAGCAAATCATTCAGGTAAAAGATGGAGGAAAATCCGAAATAGGACAGGCAAAAAATGTGGAATAAGAAGAGGGGGCAAGGAAAAGAAAAGCCCTATGAAGATCTATTCAGAGACACAGATGGGAAGAAAACCAAGAATGAGGGATGATTCGGAAGTCCGGAAAGGAGCCAACGTTTACTGAAAGCCTACTGCGAACCAGGCACTGGGCTAAGTGTTTACGCACAAAATCCCATCTAACCGTCCCAGCCACCCTGAGAAACAGATATCAAAACACTAGTTTTAGGATGATGAGAGATTTTATTTTTTTAAAGATTTTATTTTTTTGAGAGAGAAACAGTGAGAGAGAGCATGGGAGGGGAGAAGATCAGAGGGAGAAACAGACTTCCCATGGAGCTGGGAGCCCCATGCAGGACTTGATCCTGGGACATGACCTGAGCCAAAGGCAGTTGCTCAACCAACTGAGCCACCGAGGCACCCAGGATGATGAGAGATTTTAAAAAAAGGTCACTTGCCCACGTTCACACCGCTAGCAAGGGGAAGATGGGCACATATCTCACTAGGTTCTCTTCACTTTAAATCTCATGCTTTTTCAATTAAATCACATTTAAGAAAGATAAATGATGCCAAACACCATAATGAAGTCAGGCAGGAGAAAGATGGAGATAATTCCATTAGATTTTGTAATTGGGTCAATTCTCCAAGAGAACTGCAGTGGAGGGGCAAGAGAGGAAAGGCCACTGTCAGAAGTTCAAGAGCAAGTGGAGAAGGAATCCATGCAGGCGGCAAGTTTACACTACGTCTTCCAGGAATTAGGCAGTTTAAAGAGTGAGTGACATCTGTTTTTTTTTTTTTTTTAAGATTTTATTTACTCATTTGTCAGAGAGAGGGAGCACAGCAGGGGGGAGAAGCAGGATCCCCACTGAGCGGGGAACCCGACGAGGGACTCCATCCCACCACCCTGGGATCATGACCTGAGCCAAAGGCGGACACATAACCAGCTGAGCCACCCAGACATCCCTCTATTTTTTTTAATGACTTTTTAATTTTTAATTTTTTTATTTTTTGAGAGAGCAAGGTCAAGAAGAGAGAGGGGCAGAGTAAGAGAGGAGAGAGACACTCAAGCACTCCATGCTGACCGTGGAGCCCGATGCAAGGCTCGATCTCACACCCTGAGATCACGACCTGAGCCAAAATCAAGAGTCGGACACTTGTCTAACTGACTGAGTCACCTAGGTGCCCTGAAATCTATTCATTTTTAAATAGTCATTGAGCATCTACTATATTAAACACTCCTCTAGGACCTACAGCTGGGCTGTGAAAAGCAGTGCGTGTGTTTGTGAGAGGGAGAGAGGTGGGGTGGGGGACATGTAGGGCGTAGGGATAGCAAGTTTTTTTCCTTTTAATTTGTATTTGTGTTCTCTTGTTGGTAGATGTTACGTTTAGAGGAACAAAACGTGACCATGATTATGCCATTTAAAATGGAGTTCTGCCTGTATCTGCGAAGAAAACTGAAGCTTGGTGGTGTACCTGGTAATCTAGCAAATCAATCAAAAAACATTTAATATGCCCAAACTCTAAGCATACCATAATACTAGGTACGGTGAAAGGCTTCTTTAAAGTTTCTGCGAAACTATTCATTTATTCCTAAAATAATTGTGAATGCCTATCAAAGATGACCCTGGCCTCTGTTGCTTCGAACCTTGGAAGGGGAGGGGAGAACAGAAAACCAATCCAAGAACTACAATTTGGTAAGAAATTACACTTGAGTGGAGGCATGTGTCTAATGCTATGTGAGCCCAGAGGAGAGAGATTTGATCCAGAAAGATCTTCATGGAGGAGACAGTGCCTACCCAAGGTTGAAGGTCAGCAGAGGACTTTTCCACATAGAGGAAAGAAGTATGCTTCCAGACAGATGGGCCACACATGCAAAGGCACTGAGATATAAAAGAGAGTATGGTATATATATATATCTTTTAAAATTTATTTATTTATTTATTTGTGTGTGTGTGTGTGTGTGAGAGAGAGAGAGAGAGACTGAGAATGACAAACAGACTCTGCTGAGTGCAAGCCTGACGCAGGGCTCAATCCCATGATCCCGAGACCAGGACCTGAGCTGAAATCAACTGTGGGATGCATAAGCAACCGAGCTACCCAGGCACCCCGAGAGCATAGTATATTCTTGAAATTATAAAAAAAACAGTTTGGGTCCTAATGTTCACTTGGGTGAGGGATGAGAGCAAGAGAGTGTATCTACTATAAATCTTCCTTCATTCACCCATTCCAAAGTGTTTATTGAGCACACAATGTTCTCGGTGCTGGAAAACAGGGGCGCATGAAAGGAAGTCTGTGCCCTGAAGGAGCTTATGTCCTGGGGATCACAAAATTCCGGAATGATGGAACGGAGACTTCCAAGAACTAATCCATCCCTGTATCTCCACTGTTTATTCTGATCTAGATATTTGGAAAAGCACAAGGAGGTTACAGGTTTTTACTGAAATTGCACACCAGAAAGGCAAAGCTACACAGATAATAAATGGCTTTGCAAACAGAGACCCAGACTCAGAAGAGCTAGAAGCTTAACTCAATCAAAAAGAAGTGCTCCAAGGCTCTAGGAAATGGTGCCTTTCTAGTGCTAAAGCCACCACAGAAGGCTTTTATTTCTGACAGAACTCTGGCCATTCCACCTGCTCTAAATGAGAAAATTGCCCCCTTTGAGAGACCAGCAAACTAAGATCCAGAGAGCTAGGAATGTTTGAGCCTTGCGCTCCGCATGGCTTCAGGGTTGAACGGAACTGTGAGAACTAATTACCTTGAGATATAAATGCCGAAATTGTAAAAATTGCTTAGCTCTGATGGGAAACAACAGTGTTTGCCAAGCATCAGGAGGATGCTAGCCTTTACATAGCATTTCACACAAAAAATTAGAATCGTTTTGTTATGACTCAGAAAAGGAGCTGCAGAAGGCTGGGCTCACTGGAGGGTTTTCAGTGGCAGCCCCTGTAATCTGGTTTTGGACAACTATTCCCACTGGGCCCCGAGCTGTTTTTCTTTCTGCAAGGAATGCATCTGGAGGGAGTAACTGTAAATAATTAATTCCTGTAAAATTCTGCGTTTACTGTGAGTTCTGGCCTTTAATGAAAGTCACACTGTCAGATGTCCCCACTTTTCAGGAATAGTCCCTTGGCTTCCCTGGCTGTTCCTAGGGACAGGCGTCCCCTGGGCTTGCATTCCCCCCTACCCTCCTTCTAACTTGCTGACACTCTGCACCACTGCCCTCATCATTTGCCTCAATTCAGTGACTGCACGGTATTTTAAATGCCCTGAAATTGGGATTCGGGGATTGGTTACACTGGGTGTAACCAGATTGGTTACGTCTAGTGTAGCTTCCCGAGTCCATGAACTAGAAAGCTCTACTTGGCTTTAAGCAATCCTATATATGAAAACACAGATCTTTAAAATGTACACGCCAAAATGATCAATCATGTCATACAAATCATTTGCCTTGCAAAAGGAATCCACTAAAATGGATTGTTCTTTTTTTATAGATTGTTTCTTTATGTGTATGAACATTTTTATTCAATTAATAAACGAATAAGGCACACTCTATGAGGAAGCTACCTGTTGAGTAACTTAAGTGTCCAAATAAACATAAAACATGTCACTTAATGTTGAGTGACCGTTTCTCCCTATTTCCAGGAAAAGAACGAGCCCCATTTCCCATATCCTCAACCACTCCCTTGAAGTAATCTGGTACTTTTGGAAGACATGTACTAACTCTATCTAACAGCTGGAAAATGTATGAGCAATAAAGCTTTCTGAGGTGATGGAATTCTAGGCATACAATAAACATGAGGTATTTAGTTCAATTTCATTAGATATGTGGTCCGCCCCCATCCTCCAAACCATCCCACCCAGGTTCCCAGATAAGAAACTGAGGCTCTGACAAGATAAATCTTGGACAAGGTCACAAGGCTGGAATTAAAACTGCTTTTTGCAAATCAAACATCTTTTGGTCAGATTCTACCTTTATTACTTCTGGTGTAGATTTTGGAGTTAGCCTTTTTACCTCTAAGAAAAATTAAAAAACAAGTCGCACTCAGAAGCCCAAATACTCATCCTGCTTTTGCCTCCACACATTCTGTGTGCGATTTAATTCTCTCAGAAGCCCGCCCACGGCAAGAAGTTAACGAAATACCTTGATAGAACTAATCCCAACATGTGAACATACAGATCTGCACAAAAGATGTAATAAAACAGTTACTTGCTTTTGGGAAGGCCTCTTAGCTTTACCCAAATAGAATTCCTTTAGGTGGGGAGTTCCCTGATTGCACTTTATTATTTTTTTTTAAAGATCTTATTTATTTATTTGACAGAAAGAGATCGCAAGTAGGCAGAGAGGCAGGTAGAGAAAGGGGCAGGGGGAGCAGGCTCCCTGCTGAGCAGAGAGCCCGATGCGGGGCTCGATCCCAGGACCCTGAGATCATGACCTGAGCCGAAGGCAGAGGCTTAACCCACTGAGCCATGCAGGCGCCCCTCTGATTGCACTTTAAATATCACTTGATATATACGCAACTTTGCAACACCACCACGTAATAAAAGTATATTTGTAAAATATCAATCAATAGATTCATACCCTTTTGGTTCAAAGCAAACATATGATAACAAGGACTTGAACCAAATATGGAATCAGTCAGGCATAGGTTACAAATGTTTCACTGTCCTAAACATTTTCTGATTCACCTAGGATTTCTTGAGCCAGGCACGGTCTTTTCTCACTTAGGTCTCCTAAAAATCCAATGAGTTGATTGCGCTTTTTTCTATGTTAGCAATAAAGACACTGAGGCCCAGAGAGATTAAGAACTTGAAGTGTCAAGATATGATTCAAACTCAGGTATTCTGAATCCAAAACCAGTGTTTTTTCCACTCTACCGTATTACTCCATTTTGACTTTTTTTTTTTAAGAATTGTTTCATTTTATTTTTTTATATTTATTTAATTATTTATTTGACAGAGAGAGAGAGAGAGCATGCGCAAGCACAAGCAGGGGGGTGGCAGAGGGAGAGGGAGAAGCAGGCTCCCCTCTGAGCAGGGAGCCCCATGCTAGGCTCTATTCCAGAACCCTGGGATCATGACCTGAGTGGAAGGCAGATGCTTAACCAACTGAGCCACCCAGGCGCCCCACCATTTCGACTTCTTGTAAAATATATTTTTCTAGCCACCATTTAAACTGGTTCTGTCATTTTTTTTTTAAAGATTTTATTTATTTATTTGACAGAGAGAGATCACAAGTAGACAGAGAGGCAGGCAGAGACAGAGAGAGGGAAGCAGGCTCCCTGCTGAGCAGAGAGCCCGATGTGGGGCTCGATCCCAGGACCCTGAGATCATGACCTGAGCCGAAGGCAGCGGCTTAACCCACTGAGCCACCCAGGCGCCCCGGGTTCTGTCATTTTTTAATGAAGCCTTTAATTTGATTTGCAATTTGGTCAACAAATTAATATTTGGGAATGCCATTCTGCTGTTTCCTTGTTTAATCCAGTCAGTTTCTATTTATTCCCTAGCTAAAACACACCACAAAGTCAATACCGGTTTCCTTGGGAGTTCCTGTTGAATTCTAAGTATTTTTAAAAGAAATATTATCCCAAATATCAAGTGGAACTCACTTTCTAGAAATACATGTAGTTTCAAGTTTATTTAGTAATCTCTGTACCCAACGTGGGACTCAAACTCACAACCCTGAAATCAAGAGTCGCAAACTCTTCGGACTGAGCCAGACAGGCAAGAAATACTTTTTATGACATGTTCAGGCCGCAGAAGCAGTTTCTCATTTGCAACTCATAACATCAGCATACTGCCACTTCCTCATTTGTACCCAAATGTCTCTAATGCCTCTTACCTGTTAAGAAGTCTACCTGTAGATCTGAGGCGAGTCGACAGAGTTCTCCAAGTGCTGATGCCTATAGGTTCTACAATAGAGGATTGTCTCCACAATGCTCCTATCTCCTCCAGGCACACAGAGGAGACCACGGGTCTCTTATGACACGAATGGGGCAGCCCCAGGCTCCACTAAATTGGTTTGCTAACGTCCAGGAGCTTTCCACCCCCCGCTGAAACGGTAGCTTACTAAAACACCTTTACAAGTTGCTTCTCTGTGGTCCTCAGGTTCTAATTTAGCTTCAAGAGGTAAATCTAACTTGTTTTCAGGGTGCAGTAAGGCACTGGCTTAAATCCTGCCAGGCAGAGCAAAGTCTCCGTTCTTGAAGGCTTGCTCACGTGATCTCCTTCTGCGCAAGTTCACCCTTGCATCCTTGGACCATGGCACCAGGACATTGAGCTCTATCTTCAGCATACTAATATCTCCCCAGCTTAACTCAAGAAACAGCCAGTCAGCACTTGTTGGTCCCACTGTCCTTCAGGCAGAGACCCGCTGGGATACCAAAATTTGGTTAGTGACCCGCTTCTTTCTCCCTCCTGTCCCTCCCCACCACCACCAACCTACCCACCCCCAACACACACCCCATTCTTAAAGATTCCTCTACTTCCTTCAGTGACCAGACACTGTTAATCCAAAACTAAATGGTGGGTACCCCATCTGTGAGGTGTTCAAGCAGAGACCGAACCTGCCGGGGACAGTCTCACATTGAGGTAGAGACCTAATGACCTTAGAGGGCATTTCCAGCTCTCAAGTTCAACCAGGTTCCTAGGTCTTATAGCAAGTGTTTCCAGACTCCTACTCTCCCTATTCTCCTTTCATGGCGTCTTCTCTTTGTTTTCTCCTTTGACAATGTCCTCCATATTCATTTAAATCAACACTTACTAGTCATTAAAAAACCTTGCAGGGTGCCTGGGTGGCGCAGTGCGTTAAGTGACCAACTCCTGGTTTCGGCTCATGTTGTGATCTGAGGGTCGTGATCTCTTAGGGTTGTAGGATGGAGCCTGCACGGGAGGGGGGATCTTCTCTCTCCCTCTCTCCTCCCCCTGCCCTTTCCCCCTTCTATCGCTCTCTCGAAAATAAATAAATCTTTAAGAAAAACAAAAACAAACAAACAAAAATTTGGAGCAGTTTACCCACACTGCCTTTCAACACATCATTATCGTCTTGTATCATAATTTTTTTTTATAAAGGTTTTTTTTTTTTTAAAGATTTTATTTATTTATTTGACAGACAGAGATCACAAGTAGGCAGAGAGGCAGGCAGAGAGAGCAGAAGGGAAGCAGGCTCCCTGCCGAGCAGAGAGCCCGATGCGGGACCCGATCCCAGGACCCTGAGATCGTGACCTGAGCCGAAGGCAGTGGCTTAACCCACTGAGCCACCCAGGCGCCCCATCGTCTTGTATCATAATTATTGATGTGCATTTCCCACCTCCCCTCGGACTGTAGCTGCCATCTGGGCAAGATTTATGTCCCATTTATCTCTGTCAGCCTGTTACAGAGCTTACCAGCTCACACAGGGTACGGGCTCCTTAAACAAGTGTGAATGCATAAATGATGGGGGGAGGGGTGTGAGCGCGGAGGGCAGAACAGGAGGTTTGAAGAAACCCAGGGCAATTCGTTTCCCAGCTTCCAACTCTCTGGAGATTGTTCCTCCACAGCAAAAACCTCCTGGAGAGGCGAAGGCTGAAGAACCCTGTAGGCCTCAGCCCCGCAGGACCCCTAGGGACACAGCTCTGAATATGGTCATAATTTCTCTTAGATTATCACGTCACACTCACTACATCATAGAGGAGCCCTTGGGAGAAGTCACCTAGCACTACATTGCTCTTTGCCCAGAGCATTCATTCCCGATGAACTAAAAGCTCAGGTTTCTTAGGTAAGAGTGTTTGGACTACGGATCTTTGGGGAGCAATGAAAGAACAGAAAAGGAATGCATTTGGAAAAGGCTGCTTATCTATCCACTCTTAACGCCCTGCATTGGAGCTTACTTAATCAATCCTCTTTCTCTCGTTGGTGAAGGCCTCAGTTTAACCGTTCCTGAGAGAAGGGAATTCGTCCTACACTCTTTTGAAGATCTCCTAACTTCCCGCAGAAAACCCAGCCTGGGGGTGCCTGGGTGGCTCAGTGGGTTAAGCCTTTGCTTTCAGCTCAGGTCATGATCTCAGGGTCCTGGGATCGAGCCCTGCATCGGGCTCTCTGCTCAGCGGGGAGCCTGCTTGCTTCCCCCTCTTTCTCTCCCTGCCTCTCTGCCTACTTGTGATCTCTGTCTGTCAAATAAATAAAATCTTTAAAAAAAAAAAAAAAGAAAGAAAAAAAAGAAAACCCAGGCTGACTTAAGTTCAGGTGCTCCCCACACCCAAGAACAGAACCATCCCCTTCCATCGTTCCCTGCCCAGAGGATGCCTGCCAATCCTGATTATAAGGCTGACACGAAGCCATAATTTATTCTTCCCCAAATGTCTGTTTATTTCATTTAAGTTCCAAAGAAGACAAATGCCTTAGAGGAAGCCAAGCCCCACATTTCGAAAGTAAGACACCAGGTTCAAGGGCCTACCCTGGGACTGCCTTTGTTCGCTTGTTTGCTAAGCTACAAAAGATGAAGTCAGTCCATTAATTGCAGGAGAGCTGAGTGCAGAAACACATTGCCACTGCTTTTGAAAAAGAAAAGAAAAGAAAAGAAAAGAAAAGAAAAGAAAAGAAAAGAAAAGAAAAGAAAAGAAAAGAAAAGAAAAGAACTTTATTTCAAGAATAGTTTTAGATTTGCAGAAGTCACACAGACTTCTAAAAGCTAAACTACTTCATCCTTCCTGTTACTCTTTTACTAACAGCACCCTCTTATGTCTTACTTCAGACTAGAGCACATTGTCAAAATATTTTGTTTTCCATTTTGTTGGCACTCAATACTTTCTACGGGTAAGTGGCTGGCCCAGGTTCCAGAAACAATTTGCTTGTTTTCTGAGGGGAAATGATATAAAGAACAACTTACAAACCCAGGTTCTACGCTGAAGGTGGGAAGAAAATTTGATTTAAATTAGATCAATGGCCGAGTACAATCATGGTAAGACTAGTTAACATTTACTGCACACTTACTAAGAATCAGGCACCATCCCTTGGTTCCTCCAATCGACCCAATGAATTAGCTGTTATCCTTGGTTCCAAGTGAGAAAAAAATGAGGCATGGAGAGGTCATTCAAAGACACTCAGCTAGGGATGCCTGAGTGGCTCAGAGGGTTAAGCCGCTGCCTTCGGCTCAGGTCATGGTCCCAGGGTCCTGGGATGGAGTCCCGCATCATGCTCCTTGCTCAGGAGGGAGCCTGCTTCTTGGCCTCTGCCTGCCTCTCTGCCTGCTTGTGCATGCTCTCTCTCTCTTTCTGACAAATAAATAAATAAAATCTTTAAAAAAAAACACACACACACAGCTAGGGGCACCTGGCTGGCTCAGTGGGTGGAGTACCTGACTCTTGATTTCGGGGTCATGAGTTTGAGCTCCGTGTTGGGTGTAGAGATTACTTTAAAAAAAATACATAAATAAATTTCTTCAAAAAAAAAAAAAAGGCACACAGCTATCAGCAGCTGGGCTGGAGTTCAAACTAGACGATCTGATATCAGAGATTATACCCTCCCATCATTCACTTGGTCCCCTCTGTGGTATGAAAGGGTCTCCGTCTTGAAAGTCAGCATCATGGTCCTAAGTTGGTATATGACTTGATAACTCATTCATACACCTAGACTACCCAGTGACCATATGTATCTTGTACAAAATACCACACAAATTCTGAATACCATTCCATGATTGGTTTGAAATAAATAAAAATTCAGTATGTGCAGATACAAATCTTGGACATAGGAATTCCCAAAGCTGGCAGACATACTGGCATATCCTTGACACTGACAACAGATTTTCAATTACTACCGAGTATGTAATACTCCTTTATTTCCTCACTTATGGGACACAGTATAACCTAGCAATTAAGTGCAAATAAGTAGAAGGGTTCTGGAACTAGAATGCCTGTGTTCAAATCCTGGATGCACCGTGTACTAAGTTACAAGTTAATCTATCCATGCCTCAGTGGACCCATGTGCAGAATCAGACGGAGTATTATCTCAAGGGCTTGTTAGAGAGAGAAAATGATACACATAAAGCACTTAGCACAGTCCCTAGCACATAGTAAATGCTAAGTGAAATCCATGATGGTATTATTTTTATGCCTGTAGTCATGCATATCAGCATTGCACGTTCATCACTGACGTAGTAATGGACATCAGGCAACAAGGGATTGGTTGCACATGCACATCAAACACACACCACCGGGAACTATGAAAACCCACTGTATCTACAGAGCACTACTCACACTGCGTGTATGAGATCCACTGATCATTTCAGCAGCTTCTCACTCACACACAAAGATTGGTAAAGACTAAGGTCACCTGGAGAGCTTAAAATACAGGCTTATTTTAAGGCCCCTGGGGAAAGGGCGAGGTGGAAAAGAGGAAGGACTGGTACTGCTCTGATCACTATTGTTACGGTGACTACCGATATGAAGAGAACGCGGCTTCCGGAGTCTCCCATGTCTGGACTTGCCGTTTCTAAAGGGACCAGAGAACGCTCCATTGCTTCCTGACAACGGGAGTGGTTTTGCCATTCAATTATCATCTGCATCGCACTCAACGGAAGTTAAAAGCTAACATCTGGGTCTACCATTCAAGCAGGGGACCTCTGTATCCCTTTCATTACGGGAGAAGCAACCGGGAAAGCTGATGCGGTGTGTTGTAACTAATGCCTCGGAGATGCCCAAAGCACAACATCCCTAATGCACTTTGAAGACTAACTGTATTCAGTATGGTTTTATATTAAGCTATATGTTATAGTAAAATCAGCTGCAGGGGAAAATCCTCTTTGAAACAGAGCTAAACCATTTTTATTTATTTCTAAAACTTGCAAGAGCCTGGTGCCAGAGGGGGGGAAAAACCAACAAAAGTCAATAATAAAATACCAATTTAACCCTTGGTGGAGCTAGGGCAATGGCCGCTATGTGAGTTTTGCACCAAGGCGATGGGGTATGCATGACCTCTAGAACCCTCGATGGCATCTGGAGGCCAAGAAATAAGAGGCTATTCTAATAAGGAACACTGGGTGCCTGGCTGGCTCAATTAGTTGAGCCAACCCTGATCTTGGGGTTGTGAGTTCAGGCCCCATGTTGGGTATAGAGATTACTTTTAAAAAGTCTTAATGAGAAACACTAGAAGCTAGCCACAAAGTCACTGTTTTACCAATGAAGCATATGACAGAGGTCAGTGGTTAAACGGTGACTAAGAAGAAAAGAGGGGAACTCCACATTTTCTCTCGGATCCTTTCCCAGGTGCTTAATGGAACACTGAATTTGCTCTGAATTTCTGAAGAAAAGAACAGGATATGCAAATAGTCCCTGAGTTCTTGTGGAAGTTTCCAGTGTCCCCGAGCCCATAATTACATTTCCTGATGTTTGCTGATCCGCTCTCTATTCAAGACATGTTACCCCAGTACTGCCATTAATGCAATGAGGGAAAAGCAGAAAGATCAAAGTAGAGTGCCCCGTAGCTCTCATTTTGACAGAATATGCTTTGTTATATTTCTCAGAGGGATGACGGGAATAAAAAGGAGTAATAATAAATAAGGAAATGCCATTTTTCTCCTTTGCTGGTTTGTGCCCCACCTTCCAATAGGGGTGAGAGCCCAGGTCTAGGTGAACTCAGGGCAGACAGTGAAGTACTCCATGCTCCTTTCTAGAAGGTAATATGCAAGTTCGAGATGGATCCAATCTAGAGGCCCCTGGTTGAGCACCTGACTCTGGATTTTGGCTCAGGTCACAATCTCAGGGTCATAAGATTGAGCCCCACATCAGGCTCAGCAGGGAGTCTGCTTAAGATTCCCCCTCTCCCTCTGACTCTTGCTCTGCTATGCTCATGCACACACACTCTCTCTGCTTCAAATAAATAAAACCCTTTTAAAAAGAAGGATTCTATTTAAAAACCCCACTTATAAGGGAAAAAAGAGAGTGGATGTGGGTCTTTGAGTTTCTTAGCTTACAAAACATACCAAAGTTATGGGGAAAACAGCATCTTCAGGGAGCAGGGCTTTCTACAAAAGCACAGAGCTATTGGAAAGCAACATGTTTAAAAGTAGTGAGAGTTCTATGTTAGAAACCTTTTAACCGTACAATCCTGACTTTTGGGTTTTGGAGGAGGAAGTCTTTTGATTGCTGAGCAGATTTGAGTACAAATCTTGTGTGACTTAGCCAAGCTACTTACTTCTCTAGGGTTCCATTTCTTTCTGTACAAAGAGGAAAAACACTACACACTTCATAGGTTGTGAAAATTAAGTGATACATTACAAGTAAAACGCAGGGCTAGTAACAGGTACTCATCACACTGCCTAGGTTTTGTTTCTTTTCTTAAAAAGTAGTAATTATTTCTTATACAAGAGAGATTACTTAACAGTGAAAAGTTGGCAAGACTAAGGAAATCATGGTATTTTTCACTCAAAGGAGAAAAGCAACTATTTAAAAATATAAACATACATCTACTATATAGTTAAATTTTTATTTATTTTTAAAGATTTCATTTGTTTATTTGATAAGTAAAGAGCACAAATCAGCAGAGGGAAAGGGAGAAACAGACCCCCTGCCGAGCAGGGAGCCCAATGTAGGGCTCCATCCCAGGACCCAGGGATCATGATCTGAGCAAAAGGCAGTTGTCCAACTGACTGAGCCACCCAGGTGCCCCTTGTTTTTTTCAAGTAATCTCTACAGCCAACACGGGGCTTGAACTTATGACCCTGAGATCAAGAATCACATGCTCTACTGACTTGAGCCAGCCACCCACTTCTGTACACATTTGTATACATTTGCTGGTAGTGGAATGATTTTACACATACAGCAAAATTACAACACGTGTGTGTGTGTGTGTGTGTGTGTGTGTGTGTAACTTTCTGTGTTGTACTAAGTGGCATTAGTATAGATGTTATTTGCTCATAATAACTGCTTTTAAGAGATTAGATTTTTAATCAAAAAAAAGTAGACGGGCGCCTGAGTGGCTCAGTGGGTTAAAGCCTCTGCCTTCGGCTCAGGTCATGGTCTCAGGGTCCTGGGATCGGGCCCCACATTGGGCTCTCTGCTCGGCAAGGAGCCTGCTTCCTCCTCTCTCTATGCCTGCCTTTCTGCCTACTTATGATCTCTGTCAAATAAATAAATAAAATCTTTAAAAAAAAGAAGTAGAAATTAAATTCATTCCTTAATTTAAAATGAAAAAGAAAAACGTATAGAGATGTGTAAATGGTCCCTTTTGAGCCTCTGGGGAAATGGAAGGCAAGCCAGTAACACTGATCCTCTCCCCCTACTCCTCCCCGCCGGCCTCATCCAGCCCAAAGAGTAGCAGATGGTTTGAGCACTGATGTTACCACTTCTAGAGACCTGCTTCCTGGGATCGCTGAAGGAGAACGACCGTCTTCCTTGTTTATTTGATTATGAAATCCGTGGTGGATACTTGTCACAGCTGCTACATGCCGGACGCCAGCCTACATGAGAAGTCTGTAAGGATCCTGCCCTGGACGAGCACACAACCTACTGAAAGAAGATAATGTGACCCTTGATCTCAGAGTCGTGAGTTCAAGTCCCACGCTGTGGAGAGAGTTTACTTAAAAAAATAAATAAAATAAAATAAAATAAAATAAAACTTTAGAAGAAGACAAACTGTTTGCCTATCTCCACAGAAGGTAGTGGGACACACGATAGAAGGTACACAAGTCACTTCAGGGACCACCTGCGCATGTCAGCAAAACACAGGGAGGTTTGAGAATGGAGACAGGTCTCGTAGGTAAAAAACTTAGACCTTGCTCGGAGGCCACTCAGCAGAGAAGTGGCAGAGCAGGGACACCTGGAAATGCCCTCTGAGGACATCTTCTCTGATTTCTTCCCTCCATCATTGCCTCCCTACACAAAGTGATCTGGAAGTTTTGTTGGCCAGCATCTTTTTTCTGCGTCTTCCTTGTCCCTCCTCAAACCCTGAGTAAGCATGTGAGGTCCCAGCTGTCAAGGAGAGGAGATGGCTGGGACGCCCGGGTGGGCTCAGTCAGTTAAGCATCTTCCTGAGCTTAGGTCATGATCCTTGGGTCCTGAGATCGAGTCCTGCATCTGGCTCCCTGCTCAGTAGGGAACCTGCTCCTCCCTCTGCCTGCCCCACTCCCTGCTTGTGTGCTTTCTCTCTCTCTTTCTCTCTGACAAATAAGTAAATAAAATCTTAAAAAAATAAAAAAAAAGAGGAGGAGGAGGAGACGGTTACACTGCTTGTCACAGGGGTGGGTACAGTGGCCTCTGCCCTCAGAACTAGGGCCGGCAGCTTGGGGCGCCTGTGTCAGCAGATTGCTGGGGACCCAGAGGCTTGAATCCCCAGCAGCCTGAGAGCCACACAGGCAGCAGCTAAGGGACATTTGGGCACAGCTGATTTCCTCTGAAATACCTGTTTCTGCTCAGTCTCAGTAGGAAGCTGGAGTGGAAAGGTCTTACACCCTGTCCTCCTCCCTCTGCCGTACTCTGACTTGTTCACTCCTTTTTCCTCCCCCACTTCTTTCTTTCCTCTTTTTCTAAGATTCTCCCCATTAATCTTTTCCCCCATTTCTTTTTTTTTAAGATTTTTTTTTAAAAGTCATCTCTATACCCAGCATGGGGCTCAAACCCACAACCCCAAGATCAATAGTCGCGTGCTCCACCAACAGAGCCCTCCAGGCACCCCACCCACCCATTTCTTCTTCTGCTTCTTTAAACCCCTTTTTCTTGTCCCTGAAGCATCTGTCCTGTGAGTCCTGAGGGCCTGGTTCAAGACGTCCTAACCACAGCCCTCCACCTCTGCCTGCCCACTGGCCTTCTGGGGTTTATTAGAATCAGAGCTGTCCAGGAGGGGGTCATGAGGGAAAGGTAGGGATGAGAACCCATCTCTAAAATCTGATCTTCTGACTCTGTAATTCTAGCCCCCCAGTTTGAAACGAACAGGAACTTAGTGAGGGTAAGTCAGGCACCTGTTCTTGATCACTATAGGGAGGTGAAGAGGACACCCCCTACCTTTGGAAGAAGAAGGCTGTAAATTGTTCTGAAGCCTCTCGCTTTCGCTCTTTGCTGTGGGTTTTGTTGTGGGTGTTAGTTTGTTCTTGGTGAACTAGATTTTCAGGCCCCAACTCTGAGAGCGGAAACAAGGCCTCCTTCTTACAGGTCCGTGTTTCTGGGAAGCCACGTCTGCTGCAGGCAAATGTTGGTGAGTTTCAAGTCGGCAGGTTTCCTACGTCTGCCGGGTGATTAGGCGGTGTTACTGTAACTCAGCACCAAGAGGCCTGGACAATGGGCATATTTTTATAACCGAAGGCAAGTGAGGGACAGGAGTCACCCCATTCTCAGAATCTCCTGAGTGTCAGGGCAGGGAAGGCAGGCAAGACAGATAAGCCCAGTAGTGGCCCCAGCTGAGAAATGCAAGTGCTCAGCAGTGTCTAGTGGGGGACAGTGGGGGGGATTTCTGAGATCAGATGAGATGACAGAGGCACGGCTGCCCAAATAAAACCCTGCATCAGCAGAGCCCTTGCCTTTCAAACACTGCCCCGAGTATGCATGGTATGATTATTACAGCGCTTCCATAAGGAGAGTAGGATGCGTATACTAATACTTTATCGAGGACAGAGTACGGTCAGAGAAGTTATACGACTTGCACGGGTCCCAGAGGAAGAAGCAAAGGCAGGATTTTCAGCCAGGTGTGCCCTTTCCAAATTACCGTAATTACTGAAAGTGCTTGCCTGGTAGTTACATGGTAAGACAGTGGCAGAGCAGGGGTCCATGTCTTTTTAACCCCAGTCCTAAGGTCGTTCCACCATGAAAAGTCCCTCCATAACCCAATCATGTAATCGAATTTCTTTTTCTCTGGCTCTTGGTAAAGACGACTCTAATCAGTGCGGCCTCTGGGCAAATACTAGATAAAATTAAAAAGAGGACAAATGTTATAGACTCCCTCGGTACTTATCCTGTTACTTCTAGTCTTCTGAAACAATAAATACCGTAATTTAACTGCAGGTTATGGAGGCACCGGTCAACTTTCAGGGCAGTGGTCTTTTGAGCAGAAAGTACTTCTCATCTTCCAAGTCAGAGCACAAGAAACTAAAAACTGACGGTCTGGGCCAGCACTAGCGTCAGGAGGCAAGTTACATGCACGGATTCACGCTCAACAATTAAGAGACAGTTCAAGTCATTCTAGCAGATTCCCTGTATGTCCCAGTTATTCCAATGAGTTAACAATCCCCACTACTCCCCAGTACCTTAGGGCACAGGTCATCCGGCCAAACTTGTCAGATTTGCCCTCTGGACAAACACCCCTGGGTCTGAGGTTGTGGAGTGGGAAGGGCTGGTCCCAGAATCCTTCCCTCATTCCACACTATCTTCTTAGCAAGCAGTGAGCTATACCGTGTCATCCATTTACAAGCTCCATTCATTCCAGCCATTGTGAAAAACAAACTTTGATCCCTCCGTCGGAAAATTATTCCCATCTGGGTTCCAGGACTAGTTTTAACATAACCTAGACTGTGTGTCTCCATAAAAAAATAAGAGAGGGATTTGGGTTGCTGGTCGCCGTGCGAACACACACCTAGCTGTGAAGACATAAAGAAGGAGCTAGAAAAATCCCAGCTGGGTTTCCACCCTGGTGTGAGGCCCCACAATATTATTCTCTTCAATTTCACTTAGCTTTCTACTGGTAACAGTCTTAGCATCCTGGCCTTTTCTGAGAGCAGCTGGGAAAACACCAGTCCAGAAAGACTGATCTTTTCTGCAAATTTACATAGCAAAACAGTGACTCCTGGTTTAGGACTCACCATGAAGCTATATATCAGCTCTACGTTGGTGTCCTAAAATTTAGCCAAAGTTTATACCAAAGTCATCCAAAGGCCAGCCTCCTAAGATCTATATTCTCTCCTTTGAAATCAACATTATGATCTTAGTACGTACAGACTTCACTTGCACTGTAAGGAAACAGCCTGATGTTTTCTTGGATTTAGGACCATGTGGAGCCACCCTGGGGCAACAAGCCGTTTGCTCCTTGTCTCCGGAAAATGTAGGAGCCCGTGGAGAGCAGAAGCTTTGTCTTGGTGAAGGTTGGACTCCAGAGTCTAGCTCCAGGCTTGGTAGAGAAACCGCAGTCAGTAGATGAGAGACCTGTTGATTCACTGGATGTGGCTGCAGGTTTAATTTTGGGAGAAGAGAGAGACGAGCGTCCGCTTATCTCTCCCAATTGCTTGTAGCATTGGCATTCAGGAGCTGGGACTCGGTTCTACTTGCCTAGGAAAGGTCATTTTACCAGCCCTGTTTAAAACAGGCTAGAACTAGACAGAAATGGGAAATCAGTAGGTGACAACAGGTTCTTAATGCCCTCTGGTGGCCGAGATGATTTCGGATTCCAAAGTCCCAAAGCTTTGAACTGAAGCATCCGGGTAGCCAAGAGCATGGAGGTTTCATGGACCCATCCCCTCCCCCCAGACAAGGGGCTCCATGGCCTCTGGGCCAGAAAGATGCCACCCTGTTCCCAATGTCCTCCAGGGAGGCCTCTCATCTCTGTACCGAGAACAGAAAAATATGTCAAGAAGCTAACACTGAAGCTTTTGAAGTGAACTGCCTTTCAGTGAACGCGCTGTGCTCTCAAGAGCTCCTAGAAGGGAAGACCATTCAAGGAACATAATAATGTCCAGCCTGGAACATTCAGATTTCCATTGTGGGGTTATTGGGTTAGGTTACCCTTCTGAACATTTAAAAAAAAAAAAAAAGCCCTTTCAAACCTTACATTGCCCCTATGTCATGATTCCTTTTCCGCTTACAGAAAGACAGACTGAGGATCCAAACCAATGACTAAAAAAAATGGCAACTATCTTCAGAAGCCTACAGAAGGTTTCAATCTTGTTTTCTTTTGTTTTAAATGTATGGCAAATGGAAAAAGAGCCTGTAAACTTCTGCAGAGATTTCTAAGGTAAGTACCACAGGGTCAGGGACTTTTGTGTTTCATCCCACTGTTGACACTCCAGCTCCTGGAACAGCATCTGACCCATGAATACATACTTCGTGAATGAATGAATGAACTAAGCCTAGAGAGAAAGAGGTGCTTTTTAGTGGAAACCGTTGCACATTGGAGAGGATGTCATCTCCTCCCTTGAATTCCTTTGAGATCATCGGTCTGACCTCCTCTTTTGGTTTCATCCATTCACTTCATAGATGAGGAAAATGAAGGTCAGAGAGGTTAAGCAATTCACCGTAGGTCACACAGCAATTTCACAGCAAAGACTACAGCGAATCCAAACCTTCACTCCTAACACTAAAAGAGCAATGATATTCAATGTTTTGAGCTGTGACTTACAGTGAGCCAGCACACACCCATGTGCATGCACACACACACACACACACACCACTAGGGTTTCTAGGGTCTATTTCATTTTTTATTAAATATTGATCACGATTCGCCAAATTAATTTCACAACTTAAAGTTTTAAAAACATTCCACAATAGCTTCTTGGCTACTGTCCCCTCTGCTCTGTAGAAGGCTGAAGTCCTCCAGAATCTTCTGCCAAGGAAGAGAACTAGAGTGATCAGCTTCTTGGGACTCCTTGGCCCGAAGATCCCCCATTTCATAACACTCCAGGCGTATCTCCCACTGTCAAGTTTCATTTTGCTTCCAAGAGTGCGGTCCAAGCAACTCTCCTTTCCAACCAGGCTAACCACAACACTGTGCTTCAGAACACAGACCAGGGCCATTGGTAGCAGCCTTGTCCTTGTCCTTGCCTGACTCTCTATCCACAAGTTAGCAAGGATTTCCATCCTTACATAAAGGAGCACGTTCTTATCTCTCACTAACCTCTCTTGGCCTTCCCCCAGCTTGGGGGGAAGAAGCCAGGAGAGGCGGCAGCAGGAAGAAGAGAAGCAGGGAAGCGGGGAGAGAGTAGGACAAGTAGGTGGGTCTGAGAAGGTCATCAGCTATGTAAGTAGGTGTGAAAGATGGACTGCTGAATAGACTTTAGGAGGTAGGCAATCTTTCCACCCGCCCCCTCACTCACTCACACACATAGTTGCAAAATACTTTCCTTTCTCCTCACCCACTTTGATCCTTTTCTACATCATCCCATCCCCCCCGACCCCCCCATCCCCCCGCCCCCGGCATCCTCTAAGTGAACACAGTGGGGAGATGGCTTCTCCACAACTTCCCTCCTAACAGACAAGTTGGGACTTTCTCCTCTGACTTCCCATTTTCCTGCTGAGAATCAGCAAGACCTGATTTGGCGGGGGTGGGTGGGGAGGGGGGTGGGGGGAGTGGGTGCGCCTTGTGGCAGCCCAGGCTGAAAACTTCTCTATGGCAACCTGGGCACATTCCCACAGCTCCCTGACACCCGGCGGGATCACCAGGGTTGGCAATTCTCCCCATCCAGAAACAGTTCTAAAACTGCAGGCTGCCCCCTCCCTTGCCAATGAGCCCCAACCAGGCTGCAGGGCATAGTAGTAAAGGCAAGAAGCCAGGAGGCAGGTCAGAGGATGCTGCAAGTGCTTACAGGCCATTTCAGATAGTCTCAGAGATGGCTTTTGAGCCTAGGGTTCCACTTCTACAATCCTGTACCCGAAAGGGGAAGGTAACAATGCCCTTGGGAAGCAGGAGAGCACTCCCTCACCCTAGCTCTGCCACCCATGGGCTGTGTGATGTTCGGTCAGTTACTTAACCTCTCTGGTTCTCAGTTACCTCATTTCAAAAATGAGGCCAGAGATTTAAAATTGGACAAAATTTTGTTTTTTACTTTTTAAAAAAAATTTAGAGAGAGTGAGTACAAACAAGGAGGGGGGGAATCCCAGACAAGGATTCTGCGCCCAGCGCAGAGCTCAATGTGGGGCTCAAGCTCACGACCCTGAGATCAGAACCTGAGCCAAAATCAGGGGTAGGACAATTAACTGACTGAGCCACCCAGGTGCCCCTGAACAAAAATTAATTGCTCATCCTCAATGGTTCCTTCAACTGTTCAGGGAATTAAATCATTTGTCTTGAAAACTGGCAAATAAAGAAAATAAAGAAAAAGTCCTTTTTCTCCTATATCAGTTACACCACCAAATAATCAAAGAATTGCCAAAGGGAAGCGCCTCTTTCGAAAAGTATTCAAAGAAATAAATGAAAGAGAAAAGAAGGAATATCACCATTCTGTAACACCCAAGGAACTGACGAATTGAGACTCTGAGCACCAACATGTCACAAGAAGAGAAACAATCCGACAACATGTGCTTCCTGAGGGGAGAACACGATACCATCCGCCATCTTGCCAGAGAGATCTATTCAGATGAGTCCTGTTCCGAGCAAACTTCTGGGTCCAGCAACTAACCTGCAGGAGCTAAAGAGTTCATGGGACCTGGAGACCTGCATTACCAGCGGGCAAGCAGCATAATCCAGCCCACGAGAAACTATAGGTCACATGTCTTGAGCTCTTCAAAAAATAAAGTTTGAAGAAAAGAAACTGATGAAGGGTAAATATGGAAAAGAACATAGACTTGTAAGACATGTTGATTTTTTAAAAATATTTTATTTATTTATTTGACAGAGAGAGATCACAAGTAGGCAGAGAGGCAGGCAGAGAGAGAGATGGGGAAGCAGGCTCCCTGCCGAGCAGAGAGCCCGACTGGGGGCTCCATCCCAGGACCCTGGAATCATGACCTGAGCCAAAGGCAGAGGCTTTAACTCACTGAGCCACCCACGCGCCCCGACATGTTGATTTTTTTAAGCACAAAAGACCACACTAGATGTCGGGAGAGCTGCAGCTAGATGATAAATGACAAGGAGACGAAAGGCAGCACTTACAACATGAGCTAGAGCTAGGGGAGTGATTCCTTTGGGGAGGGGAGAGTCTGTGAGGGGATCAGGGTACAGAGTGTCTGGAACAACCAGCAGAGTCTCATTGCTTCTTTGTCATTCCCTGTACCTGTATTTTATTTTATAATAAGGTGTGTTTTTGGTTTTTGGTTTTTTTAAGAGAAGAGAAAAACCGTGTTAAATTCCTTACAGACCTAGAACATTTGGTTCTGGGATTCTAAATCTGGAAAGCTACAGGGATTGTCATGGTGAGGTTGGTTGGTTGATCGTGAGACCACTCTGTGGCTGGAGGAGGGAGGGCAGAAAGTCTAAGACTGTTCTGGCTGCTTGGCCTTGAATCCTGACTGCCACTTACTAAGACATTGGGGAATTCTGTTAACCTCTCTCATCCCGCTGTCCCCATCTACTAAGCAGAGATCATAGCTCCTGCCTTGTTCCTGTGACAATTAAGTAAAATAACTCGTCAGAGTTCTCAGCGTACTATCTAGCCCACAGTAAGTACTCACCACAAGTTGCTTAATAATAGTAATTATTATTATATTTTGATATTGATAATTTTATGCTTTTACATTTCATACTTATTGAATTTATTATAATCTGAATAACAACAGTAATGACTATCTATAATTACTATTATTAGGACACACTTAATGTGGACAGAAGTAAACCAGAAGGCAGATGTCTCCTACAAAAAAGGAACATGAGAACGTGGCCCCTTTGGGACACACGTGACTGGGGTGCTTGTAGAAGGCATAGTTTCAGAAGCCTTCTGACTGGCTCTCCCCTGTGTGTGAGACCTGGTGGACATGTGCCTTCTCCATTCACTCTTCTTCCTCCTCATTAAGCACTAAACCAGGTTTCCACCTTAAGCCATTCTCATCAAAGACCATTCTCATCCAGTTAGTCTGGTGTATGTCTTTGGTTCTGGTCTCCAGATGGAGGGAAACTCAGGATGCCACTAACTGTTTCTACTGGTCACTGGAGCCACTCTGTGAGGAAGCCACCAAGATGAGGAAATGCCCATGGAAAGCAGGAGAGCCCAGTGGCTAAGAACATGAACTCTGCACAGGGTTGATGACCAACACCTGCCCCGTGGTGACCACAAGGTTGAGGTTCTGAATGGACACAAACAGCCTTTGGAACCTGCAAAGGACCACACCCATGCCAGGAGTCACTGGGATGTCTCTAGCAAAATGGTCATATGTTCATTGCTTTTGTTTACTTTAACTTCTTGGGAGGACAGGGGAAGTCGAGGAATCCTGTGACATATGGGGCCACAGTTTAGCGTCAGTCTTCCTTCAGGTTCTTATTCAAACAGTTTCATCGTATCTATGTGACTTTGGGCAGCTCACTTAACTTCACTGTGCCCTCATTCCTTCATCTACACAATGATGATAAGAGAATCTATTTCATATGGTTGTCATGGAGATTAAATGACTTAAAAAATACAAATTGTTTTCAACGATGCCTGGCAAGTTGTCTGTTTTTTAAAAAGCTGTGTCTTCAGACCTTCTGGGTTCAAACACTAGCTCCTTCCCATTTATTAGTTCAGCAGCCCTGGAGAAGTGTCTTTGCCTCTCAACATCACTGCCTCTTCCTCTATAAAATGGGGATAATAAGAGTACCCTCGTTGGATTGGCAGGGATATGAAACAGGGTAAGGCAAGTAAAGATCCTGGCTCAAACAAAATATTTAACACACACTGGCTATTATTACCCCCAAAGCACCAGACAAGGTGTAAAGTTGTGTTTCCTTCCCCTCCATCCAAAGGAGAGGAAAATGCACAGAATATTCCAGCAGAATACCGGGTCAACATCCTTTGAAGCACAGTCCTTGTCTCCAGGCACTGAGACACTCTGTAGACCGTGAAGCAGACCATTTTTGTAGACCCCACCCCTGGGGTCAAGGACAGGCAGTTTTCTCCAAATCCATCACATCTTGGGGGGCAGCAGAGCAGTGGAGTGTGTGGCATGGCACTTTTAAGCCACAGGAAATCAAGATGAATAAAAAAAGGAGAATAAAGAAAGAGAAAACGAAGGAGCAGCAAAGAGGAGAAAAGCTTTCTTCTCCACCGTAACTAGGTCTATTCATGAAGCCAGCCTCACTTTTCCAAAGAACGAACAAGCCATTAGAACTGAGGAAGAGCAGCCCAGAGCCCACTGCGTAACAGGATTCCCAGAGGTTTTGCTTCTGGTTGTCCTTTCTCTCTGACACTTCATTTGATGCTCTCAACATTTCAGCGGGATACAAACATTTTGGATGAGAAGCCCTATTTCACAGAGGGACTTCAGCTCTTGGGCTTACCCAAGGTCATGAGTAACTTGGGTCGACTTGGGTCTCTTCACCACCCAAACAGGGCTCTTTGGTCGGGCCCAGGGCTTCTCACCCTTGGCTACTTATTGGAATCACTCGAGCACACTTAAAAAGCACTAACACCTGGATTCACCCACAGAGACTCTGATTCATTTGGTTTAAGGTAGAGCGTGGACACTGGGATTTCCAAACAATCTTTAGCTGGCTCTACTCTGCAGCCAAGGTTGAAAATCACTCCTTGAACATATTTGACTTCTTGAATAATAAGTAAAACACATATTTCACCTAGGGAAACTCTGATATTTCCCTTGTCCTTCTGAGTAAAGCACATAAATAAGGAAAAGAAAAAGTGTAAAGACAAACCCTCTCCTTGAGAAAACAGTCCAGATGTCATTTGGCTTTTTGCCGGAGCAGGGGGGTTGGGGGGAGATATATCTGAAGAATCCAAAGGGAGAAGGGTCCACTGTTTCCTCCATACACTTCCAAAATTTTATTGTTTAATCTTGTGTTTTAGCTGAGAAGGAAAACCACTTAGAATATAAAAACTCTTCTTTAGTATGAAAATCAAGATTATCTTTCCAAAAAGTTTCTTCTCATGAGCTTGTTTGATTTCATTAAACTAAAATTTATTAAGGACCTACAATATTCAATGGTTCATGCAACGTTTATTGAGATTTTGCTAAAAAAGTATAACATAGCCCTATACTCAAGGGATTATAAACTTGTAGAGGGGATAGGAAAGGTACACAAATACCAATAAGAAAAAATTATGCTAAGTGCTTGGAAATACTTTGAACAGTTCTTAGCACACAGAAGGCACTCAATAATTACACGGGGAAAGAAGACGACAAGAAGAGAGGTAGGAAGAAAAAAAGAGAAGGATGGAAAAGGTAAACAAGAAAGAATTATGGGGAAGGGTTTAAGATGAAAGATCCAATGTGCTGGGAGGAGGTTGCAATTGTAGCCTTGAAGAGCAACTCGGAAGTGGAAAGGCAATTCCATTTGGAGGGAACAGTATACACAGAGGAATGTATGAAATCCTGGCTATGTCTGGGAAACATGAAATGGTATCATTGGACAGAGCAGAAGGAATAACAATGTTGATAATAAAAGAGAAATGAGGGGCGCCTGGGTGGCTCAGTGAGTTAAAGCCTTTGCCTTCGGCTCAGGTCATGATCCCAGGGTCCTGGGATCGAGCCCCGCATCGGGCTCTCCACCCAGCGGGGGGAGCCTGCTTCCTCCTCTCTCTCTGCCTGACTCTCTGCCTACTTGTGATCTCTGTCAAATAAATAAATAAAATCTTTAAAAAAAAGAGAGAGAAATGATAAAAGAGAATGTTCTTGCCAGGATAAGAAAAGGGACAGAATAATACCTTAATTCTTAATTGGTAGGCAACTGGATGACCATAATTTCGGTTTTTCTCATGACAGTATTAATTTACATCTTTGGTTCATGCATAATTGCTAAGAACACACTTTTTCACTCTCAAAGGTGCTATAGTTTGGATAATAAATTATATGATAATCTTAGTAGCAAGAAACCTTTAAACTCTTCTTAAAAATCAGAGGAGGGGGAAATATAATAAGGATGACATTACCAGAGTTGCCTTTTACCAAGACTTACCAGGCAGTTCTATGGGACCTGCCCCCATAGGGAAAGAAATCAGAGATGGGAAGATCTTTCAGATGCCATAGCCCTGCTCTGGGCAAAAGTGAAAAACAGCCAACATTGAGGTGCTAATCAGATGTGGTAGGCAGCCTGTGAGCCAAGCCCGTGTTCCCCATCCCGCGGTATTGAACCCCGTGTAGTCCCCTCCCACACTGAAGAGGGTGACCTATGTGCACTCAGTAAGATATTACAGAAAAGGTAGGGTGTGACTTCTGAGACCAGCTCAAAAAAGATGCTGTGGCTTCCTCCTTCCTCTTTTTTTGGATCACTTGGTCTGGGAGAAGCCAGCTGCTATGTTTTAAGGACCTTCAAACAGCCTCAAGGAAAGATGGATGTGGTAAGGAACTGAGACCTATCACCTCCAACACAAATATGCCAGCCCTATGAGTGCGCCATCTTGGAACTGAGTCCTCCAGTCCCAGTCAACGTTTTAGATGTCGGCAGCCCCAGCTGCCATCTGACTACAATCTCATGAGAGATCCTAAGCCAGAACCATCCACGAAGCTTTTCGTGAATCCATGATCCACAGACACTGTGGGAGATAAAAATGTTTATTATTGTTTTTAACTGCTAGATTTTGGGTAATTTTTTACACCGCAACAAATTGTAGGCCATAGAAATAAAAAGGAAAAGATAAAAATGAATGGAAATCAGAGTGTGGGTCCTCCTCCCAGTTCCTCCCCTAATTAACTGTGTAATATTGGTGAAATTACTTAATGTAGGAGTCTTGGTTTCCTCATCTGCAAAATACACAGGCCTGGCTAATGATCTTCGATGTCCCTTGTAGCACCTGAATTAAATGATTCCATTTTCTAAAAGCACACTTATTAGTCATAAAGCAGGGTTTAGAAAATATCACATTATCTGGTGGGCTCTCTGCATTTCTGGCCTCATCCTGTTCAGTGATCTTATCAATGACTGACTTGAAGATACAAAAAGCATTCTTGTCAAAACTGAAGAGGATGTAGAACTTACAGGGAAAGCAATCACAGTGGCTGAAGCAAAATGCTTAAAAATCTGGAAATTCTGGAACAATGAGCCAAGTGTAACAGGACAAAATATAATAGACTCAGAGCCTGTGAAGGTCTAAAAATTTATCTCTAGGAGCATAAGCATGTATGGTAGAATTTTCATGATTGTTCGGTAATGGGAAATGGTTGCCAAGGAATGAATTCTGCCTTTCTTAAACTGGATTCATGGGGTGCCTGGGTGGCTCAGTGGGTTGAGGTCTCTGCCTTCGGCTTGGGTCATGATCTCAGGGTCCTGGGATCGAGCCCCACATCGGGCTCTCCGCTCAGCAGGGAGCCTGCTTCCTTCTCTCTCTCTGCCTGCCTCTCTGCCTACTTGTGATCTCTGTCTGTCAAATAAATAAAATCTTTAAAAACAAAACAAAACTGGATTCATGAATTCAATCAGCGACCACCCAGGCACTGTACTAGGACAGTGCTAGGCGTTAGAGCCAAAGCGATGACCAAGATACAGACCAAGGGGGCGCCTGGGTGGCTCAGTGGGTTAAGACTCTGCCTGCAGCTCAGGTCATGATCTCAGGGTCCTGGGATCGAACACTGCATCGGGCTCTCTGCTCAGCAGGGAGCCTACTTCCTCCTCTCTCTCCACCTGCCTCTCTGCCTAATTGTGATCTCTCTGTCAAATAAATAAATAAATAAAATCTTTAAAAAAAAAAAGATTCAGGCCAAGGCTAGCTACATTTCTAAAATTATAGAACCTAAAACTAAAGGAGAGAGAATCCCATTTGCATCCTTGCTCGGTCAGATCATCTATGGCTACTGCACACAATTCCACTGATACATAGACAAACCAGAGTGAGGTCTGAGATGAGTTAGCAGAATGGATATGGATCTCAAAGTAATCTGAATTAACTAAACTTTATTAAGCGGCTGCTCTGTGTCCTGACCGCAGACAGTATGTCCAGAGAGAAGAAAAGATGCCTTAGGATAGGATCTTGCTGAATACCAATACCTAAAGGACAGACAGAAGAAGAGGATCCACAAAGAGGCAGAGTAGGAGTTGCAAGAGAAGCAGGAGAAAAATCTGGAAGCTGAAACAAAAAAGCATTTCAAAGATCTGGTGCTTGCCTCCTCTCCTCCCAATCTCCTCTTTCACCCTTTTAATTTGCTCACTCTGACCCAAAAACATGGGTTTTCTGATCATTCTTCAGACCCCACTTGTTCCTAACTTTGGGTCATTCATGTTTGTGTTTGCACTGGTTGGCGGGCTCTTCCCTGAGGTCCAAGAACAACCCAGTCCCTCCCTTCCTTCAGATCTCACCTCAGATGCCATCTCCCCAGAGAGGACTTCTTGGACCACCCCAGCTAAAATAACCCTGTGCCTTCCCCTGATCCATTTCTCTTCTCAGCATTTATCACTCACCCCCTAACATGTTATACATTCACCTGCTCCTTTAATGATTATCTCCTCCTCCCCCAACTCACTGGCCCCATACACGCTCACTGACTTCGCCTGCCTTTTACTGGTGAATCCACGCCACAGTAGAGTGAACTGCAGGTGCTTTGTAAATATCTGAGAAAAGCATTAATTAAATACAATCAAGATGCCAAGGAGGACTTCAGTAATCTTCACAGAGCAATTCCAGTGAGGGAGCAGAGAGATACAGAAAGCACAACAGACTAAACCAGGTCTGAGAAAGCAGGAGGGGATGAGATCCGAAACACCGATGGTGAAATTGGTCTTGAACAAGAGACAGGAACCTGAAGAGGGGAAGAGGGGAGAAGGAGTGAGAAGTAGTGCTATTGGTGAGCTCCCAGCTAGGAGGTTAAGAAGTTGAAGGATTTCTCATCTAATGACTTCTGTGTTATTTTTAGGCAGGACTAAGGATTCATCAGCTGAAATGAGGTAGGGAAAGTGGGAGCACTGTGGATTTCAGGAAAATAGAGTAAAAGAGATTTGAAATAACTGCTGTGAGAAAAGCCAGGTTGCAGGGTGAGAGCTAGGGTATTGGGAGCAAAGTGGCTGGAGTAGAGGCTCCTAGAATGAAGGGGGATAGAGAAGAAAGCCAAGAGGGAGCTTATGGATGGGGTCACAGTGGGCAGTCACGAGACTGGCCTACACGCAGTCTAAGAACAATGGCACGTCACCTTGCCACCAACAACCAGTTAGAGGGACAGGGAACCCTATCCTACACAAGAAATGGGTCATGGAGGTCACGGAGAGAAAAAAAGTATCTGTCTTCAAAAAATCACCACAGAAAAACTGTATTGGACATGTATTCTGTATTAGACTAAAGCCAATAGGCAGAAATTATGAATGCTTTAACCACCCCCCTCCAAAATGCTAAGACTCACAGCAGTCATAAAAAGATAAAAGTTGTCTTTAGGGAAGAGATTACCCATCTCTTTTTTTTTTTTTTTTTAAGAGTTTATTTGACAGAAAGAGACACAGCAAGAGAGGGAACACAAGCAGGGGGAGTGGGAGAGTGAGAAGCAGGCCTCCCGCCGAGCAGGGAACCAGATGCAGGGCTAGATGCATCCTGCATCCTGGGATCAGGACCTGAGCCGAAGGCAGACGCATAACGACTGAGCCACCCAGGAGCCCTGAGATTACCCATTTCTAACAGTGTTGGAGGACAGACCAGGATATTACAGGGATGGGAGGATCCAAGGAGAGCAGGTGGTGCCTCCAGGAGGCTGGGCACTCCTCGGCATTCCAGTATTGCCCCGGAGACAGGCGGGAGGTGAGGAAGGGGCCTAACAGATGGAGCCTGGGAGCTCTTTCCACCTCATACAGAGCAAGTCTGCATTTATTTGTATGTGATTGGACTTCTGCTTAAAATTTTGTTTACAGTGTTTCTGCATAAAGAAATAAATATTAAAAACCATTAGGCTAGGTGGTTCTTAAGGTTCCTTCCAAGCTGGAGGGCTTATTTTTTTTTAATGAGCTGATTTGAACACAGCTATTTTTATTTTACTTACTTATTTATTCATTTATTTATTTTAGAGAGGGAGAGAGTGAGAGGTGGGGGGTGGGGGGAAGCTGAGGGAGAGGGAAAGAATCCTAAGCAGGCTTCATCCTATGATCCTGAGATCATGACCTGAGCCAAAATCAAGAGTCAGACACTTAACTGACTGAGCCACCTAGGCGCCCCAAAAATAGCTATTCTTAAAATAAACTTTTAAAGATAGTACACAGAGTTCTTATAAGCATTATACATACATATATACATATCTATATACACACCATATATATTCATATACTTATACCCACTTTCCTCTATTAACCTTGTACATCTATATGGTATATCTGTCATAATTATTGAACCAAGATTAATACCTTTTGATTAACTAAAATCTATCTTTAAGTTTCCTTAATTTTTATCTAATAGCCTTTTCCTATTACAGGACAGGCTACCATTTTACATTTATTCATTACGTCTCCCTAGGTTCTTAGATGTTCCGTGACTGATAGTTTCTTAGACATTCCTTATTTTTGATGACCTTGACAGTAAGAGTCTTGGTCAGGTATCTTATAGAATGTCTCTCAACTGGGATCTTTTTCTGAGATTTTTCTCATGATTAGACTGGTTGTTATGGGTTTGAAGGAGGAAGATCACAGAGGAAGTACCATTCTCAACACATCCTAGCAAGAATACATACCACCAGCATGACTTATCACTGTTGATGCTAACCCTGATCACTGGCCAACGTAGTAGGTGTCAGATATCTCCATTGTAAAGTTACCATTTTTCCCCTTTCCATACTAACTATAGACTTTGTTTTTGTTCCATGTATAGTTTCCATTTCTGGGGCTGATTTCAAAGAAAAAAGGTTACACACTGCCAACTTGACTGAACTAATGGGGCCCAAATAGCTGGTCAAACATATTTCTGGGTGTGAGGCTGCTTCTGGAAGAAGTCAGCATTGCAATCAGTAGACCAAGTTAAAATCACCCTCTCCGATGTGGGTGGGCACGTTCCAATCCACTGATGGCCTGAAGAGAACAAAAAGGCATACACAATAAGGGGGAATTCACTCTCCACCTGAACTGAAGCATCCACCTTCAACTGCCCTTGGACATTGGCATACCTGGTTGTCAGGCCTTTGAACTTGGACTGGGACTTGTGCCACTGGCCCCCTGGTTTTGATGCCTTCAGACTAGGACTGAATTACACCAAAGGCTTTCCTGGTTCTCCAGCTTGTAGATGGCAGAACTACTGCAGACCAAGCCTGAGTCTTTTCTTCCTCTGCGTCAGTATAGGGAACTCTGCAAGGTTATAGATGCAGGCTAGGAGAGAAAAGACAGCAACGGGGACCACAGGCATTCGGGTCACTTCTTCATGCAACTTGCATGTGTCTTAGGGCCGTTTGGGCCCGATCCCATGTATACCACTTGATGGATACCATATATCCATTTGATGACAAATGCTGCTGGCACATCCAACTTTAAGACTTGGTGGTTCAGATAACACCCAGTCCGTAGTGGGCAGCTCAGACCTCACAGAACCTCGGTGGCCCATGGTTAAGTGTTTAGTTTTACTAAGGTCCAGCAGCAGGCCAAGGGCTGTTCTCGAAAGGAGGGCAGTTATCTGTAGAGGATGGCCGGACCTTGCTCTGAAGTTCTAGGAGGGCTGTGCTCCACTTGACCTGTAGGTGCCTGCCGGGGGCTCCAGACATCGTCCCCGTCTGCCACTGTCACCTTGTGTACCGCTGGATGGGCTGATCGGATGGCCCCGGGGCAGAGCAGCTGGCCCAGAAGCCTGGAAATGCCGCAGAGCCTTTCTTTTGTTCAGCCCCAGTCAAAACTAGCAGCTTTTCAGGTCACTCGGTAAATGGGCCAAAGTAGCCCAGCCAAATGAGGGATATCTACAAAATCCAAAGAAGCCCACGAGACATGTGCCTCTTTCTTGTAGCAGGAGCCTGACGCCAACAACCTACCCTTCGCCTTCAAAGAGAGGTCTCAACATGCGCTGTCCTGGTAATAATTTGTCTTAATTTGTTTAGGCTGCTCTAACCAAACTACCATACACTGGGTGGCTTATAAACAACAAAAATTTATTTCTCATAATTCTGGAGGCTAGGAAGTCCAAGATGAAGGCAGATGGCTGGCTCTCTTCTCCCTGCGTCCTCCCGTGTTGGAAAGAGTAAGGGAGCTCTCTGCGGCTCTTGTAATACCATTCATGAAGGCTTTGCTTTCATGATCCATCTTCCTCTGTAAGATCCCACCTCCATTACCCCAGAGATTCGGTTTCAACCTCTGAGTTTGGGGAGGACACAAATAGTCTATGGCACCAGGTCACACAGGGTACGTGGGGAGCAGGAGCAAGCTGATCCTTGTTTATAACCACACTGCGGCCAGAACACCAAAACTCTGAGGCCTCTGGGGATGCCAGTGTCTAAATCCAAGAAGTCCAGGAATCCGTTACCTCCCTTGTTTTGTGGAACTGTGAGTGGAAGTCAGAAAGTGGACTGGGTGGTGTGTCCTTTGAGAAGGCTTCAAAACCTGTACCTTGACACAAGAGCCCCCGCTTCCAAGATTCTTTCATTGCTACGCAAAGAATGCTAATTCAGTGACTTTGGGGAGTTCTTGTTCCTCCTTTCCTTCTAAATACGCAAAGAATGCTAATTCAGTGACTTTGGGGAGTTCTTGTTCCTCCTTTCCTTCTAAATACAGTCTGTCTGTGATGACAAACAGTAGGCCTCACGTATATGTGTGTAGGCCTGTGTGTCAGAAAACACGCTGCCTTTCTGGAATATGTGACAATCCACTGTGAGCCATGACTCTACGAGAAGACTGTGCCAAATTAGTCCTTTTCTGAAAAATCTTCCTGGGGATACTTTACATCCAGAGCCATTACTCATAAAACCAGATGATGCTTCTTAAAATGCCAGTACCTTGGAACTCAACAGCTTTGCATACCCCAACTAGGGTGTTCTGTAATTCTCGGGAGGCTCAGAGACTATCTCTGGCCACTGCAAACTTTCTTACTCCACTTGCTTCCCAAAAGGAACCCAAACACTAAACACCCCTACCAAAAGACCCTTCGACCATTCAACCAATGGTTACAATCTTGGTCCAATAGGAACTCAACAGTGCGTGGTGCACTCATTCAATGTACGCACAGGAGACCAGGCAGTCTTTCCTATTTCTCCCACACAAACTCAAGACGGGCTGATGTGATCACCCTCTTGCTGAGCCAAGGGGCTCAGATCTGCTAATTATCAGCCAACGAAAGGTTTTGTCTAGCAAACAGGCTCTGGCTAGCTGCTCCTATCTCCCAACCACTGAGGCCAGCAGAAACTGAGCAGTTTTCTATTTCCTGAAACAGAAGTACATTGTGAGTCACATTAAAAGTAAAATCCTAAGAATCTGGAGTTGGAAGAAATTGAGTGCCTGAAAACGCAAAGAGCAGGATTTCCTTTGGGATAGGAGGCCCCTCGATTCCAACCGGGGATCTCCTATATAGAGTGCTGGAAGTCATCCCCACAAAGGAGTCAGAAAAATCTTTGGGAATAATGGAGAAACTGTGACAGAAGGAAGGCAGATAAGGAAGGAAAAATATGTATATTAAACTTAATTTCATCCTTATAACAACCTTACAAAGGTGGTATTAGGATCTCACACAACAGATGGGAAAACTTAGATATAGAGGGGATTAATAACTTGCTTAAGGTCAACAACTAGGTCAAAAACTAGAATTCCAACCCATATCTGTCAAATTTCAAAGCCTATATAGTTTTCTGATATTCCAGGATATCTCTGACAGCGTCAGATAAAGACACTGAGATAATATGTTCCCAGACCCACTCTGGCCACTCTACAAAGCATAATGGTGAAGACCAGGAAGAAACGAAAAAAGGCAGATGCTGGAAGAAGTGTACTATAATTGCACATGTACATACATGTACAGTGGTATAGCCAAGGACCCATGATCTCTACCATCCAATGAGACTCAACCCACAACCCCAAGTAAGGGTTTTTTTTGGCTAAAGATGTACTTAAATTCAATGGTGCAAGGCTTAAAATTAAATTTGACTCTATGAGGATGAAGATGGCAAGGCCCTTGCCTTCCAGAAGCTTGCAATCTAAGGAGGGAAAGAGAGGTATAAACGACCAAGCGACCACACTAACAGGCAGAATGGGAGTAGAGCAGGATACCTGATTCACCCAGGCTTGAGAGGCTGGGGAGGGCCTCCAGGTAGATAGATCTGGGTCCTGAAGCATAAAGTTTTCCTGGGTCCTGAAGCAGTGGAGGAAGGAAGGCTACTCCAGGAAGAAGGAACAGAAGAACAAAGGTATGAAGGGATGAGTGGGAGCCAAGAAGAGGGTGAAGAAGCCAGAAACCATGAAGAAGAATTTAAACTGCGTTTGGTAGGCAACAGAAAACCAAGAAAGGTGTGAGGGGGGTATGGGTTGAGCGGCCCAGGTGAAGAACAAGAGGGATCAGTGAGGAGGAGGCAAACACAGTGATCAAGATAAAGGAAATGAGAGCTTGAGCTACAGCAGCAACTGAGTGAAAATCATTGCAGAAATGAAACTGTCAAAATTTGGTCACCGACATGAACAGACATTTCTGCAAAGAAGACAACCAGATGGCCAACAGACACATGAAAAAGTGCTCCACATCACTTAGCCTCAGGAAAATACCAATCAAAACCACAGTGAGATACCAACTCACACCAGTCAGAATGGCTAAAATTAACAAGTCAGGAAAGGACAGATGCTGGCGAGGATGCGGAGAAAGGGAAACCCTCCTACACAGTTGGTGGGAATGCAAGCTGGTGCAACCACACTGGAAAACAGCATGGAGTTTCTTCAGAAAGTTGAAAATAGAGCTACCCTATGACCCAGCAATTGCACTACTGGGTATTTACCCTAAAGATACAAATGTAGTGATCTGAAGGGGCACGTGCACCCGAATGTTTATAGCAGCAATGTCCACAATAGCCAAACTATGGAAAGAACCCAGATGTCCATCAACAGATGAATGGATAAAGAAGATGTAGTATACAACACACACACACACACACACACACACACACACACAAACACACACACACAAACTGGAATACTATACAGCCATCAAAAGAAATGAAATCTTGCCATTTGCAATGATGTGGATGGAACTAGAGGGTATTACGCTTAGCAAAATAAGTCAACTGGAGAAAGACAACTATCATATGATCTCCCTGATATGAGGAAGTGGAGATGCAATGTGGGGGGGTTTGGGGGGTAGGAAAGATGAAATGAAACAAGATGGGATCGGGAGGGAGACAAACCATAAGAGACTCTTAATCTCACAAAACAAACTGAGGGTTGCTGGGAGGGAGAGGGGGTTAGGGAGAGCGTGGTTGGGCTATGGACATTGGGGAGGGTATGTGCTATGGTGAGTGCTGTGAAGTGTGTAAACCTGGTGATTCACAGACTTGTACCCCTGGGGCTAATAATACCTTATATGTTAATTAAAAAAAATTGGGGGTTGCCTGGGTGGTTCAGTGGGTTAAAGCCTCTGCCTTCGGCTCAAGTCATGATCCCAGGGTCCTGGGATTGAGTCCCGCATTGAGCTCTCTGCTCCGCGGAGAGCCTGCTTCCTCCTCTCTCTCTGCCTGCCTCTCTGCCTACTTGTGATCTCTGTCTGTTAAATAAATAAATAAAATCTTTAAAAATAAATAAATAAAAATTAAAAAAAATTGGTCACTGAATAGATGGGGGGAAGGAAAGGTAAAGTAAAGGTAAAGATGAAGCTAACTCAGGTTTCTTTTCTGGACAACTGGAACAGAGAGGTAATATAAACTGAGCTAAAAATCACAGCAAATGAAGAAGCTTTTGGAGAATGAAGAAAGAAGATAATCATTTCAGGTCAAACTGAATCTGAGGTGCCATTAAGTCAACCACATGACAATATGCACCGACTGGAAACATGAGCCAATAAAGCAGTCTGCAAATTATGACCCGGAGCAGCATGTTTTTATAAATAAAGTTTTATTGGGACAAAGCTACATCTGTAAGTTTATTGTCTATGGCTGCTTTCGCTCTGGAATGGCAGAGTCGAGTCCTTGTAATGAGACCACATAGGCTGAAAGCCTAGAATAGTTACTATCGAGTTCTTTTTTATTTTTTAATGTTTTTTACTATCAAGCTCTTTAAGAAAAAATTTGCTGGCCCTTGATCTACAGTCTGAAAACAGCAGTCAGAAATGTTTATCTGGTGAATAGACAGTTGAGAAGAAAGCTAAAAAATTAACACTGGGGGAATATTATAATCTATTCTGCATTCAACTAGTATTTGTTCACCACTCATGCTACATCAAGCACTGGAACACTAGGTTCTTTGGTGGGAATAACACAGCAAATAAGAGAGACAAGGTCCCCACCCTCCTGAACTTCACAAGAGAAGCAACAGGAGGAAACAGTCAGATAACAACCAATTACCAGCAATATCTGTATTTTGAGAGTGAGAAAGCAAGGAGAAGTGAAGGGCAGGGGGAAATCCTGGGCAGGAATACTGAGCTAGGCCAACAGAAAACCAAGAAAGAGCACCCTAGCCCAGAAACCAAAGGTGAAGTACAGGAACCCAGTGCGGAAACCAAGACAGACACAACTGGGAATGTCAAACGCCGTGAAGTAGGGTGAGATATAAAAGAAGCCGCTGGCATTTGGGAGTCAGGGACTTTGGAGATAATTTTTGGCATAATGGTGAAAAATAAACTAGTTTGCAGGAGTTCAGAAATCAAGGGGCAGTGAACAACTTGGGAAAATGGTTGTACACTGATTTTTTTTTAATATTTTATTTATTTATTTGACAGACAGAGATCACAAGTAGGCAGAGAAGCAGGCAGGGAGAGAGGAGGAAGCAGGCTCCCTGCTGAGCAGAGAGCCCGATGCGGGGCTCGATCCCAGGACTCTGGGATCATGACCTGAGCTGAAGGCAGAGGCTTTAACCCACTGAGCCACCCAGGTGCCCCGGTTGTACACTGATTTTTATAGAAAATCAGAACAATAGGGGAACAACAGCCAAGATGTGGCAGATCAGAGGGCTATTAAGGTTGAGAGAGAGATTTCTTTTTTAACATCAGGAAGATGTAAGTATCCTCATAAGGAGGAAAGAACCACTAGTGAGCAAGAGATAGAAAATTTAGGAGAGAGGAAGTAATTCATTACCCAGAGGTAGAGAGAGGATTTATTCGACACTGAGCAGGAGCCAACCCTCTACTGGGAGATACAGGACTTCTATAGACAGATAGAGACAAGGAATCTTTCATTCTCATATCAGCCATGAACATTTAATACAATCTACCTTTTAGAACTTGGGAGTTTACTAACTTGTCCAAGTCCCACATTTGATAAATAGCATGGCTAGGAGTTCAAACTAATATTATTTAGTTCCAGAGCCCATGTACTTTCCACTTAATCAAGACATCACAACTTGGAAGTTTCCTCCTTGCTGAAGAGGGAAAGAAAAAGAATGTTGGGGAAAAAAAGAGAGATGCTGAAGTAGAAAGCATTGTTAAGGGCAAATCTAGGTGAGCCTGAGCTAATCCCTGAGGATTCTGAGAAAACAATTTTACCTTACCTGCAGTTACACACTCAACTGTGGCCACGTGCTGGGTATTTTCCATTTGCCCACCATATCTGCTCTCCATTCTCTCGATCTTGCTTATAAGGCTGACGCTCATGAACAATGTAACTGACTCATTTGCCCTCTGGCCTCTGGCTGGGTCCTGCTGAGGGAGGCAGTGGCTGGAGATGGGAGGGCAAAAGGAGAATGGGGGCACAGATTGATGGCGGGGGGTCTCCTGGCAACATCGACATAGACTGATTACACCCTTGCATCAAAGGCCACAGCTCCAGTCAGGCAGCCCTTTCCTACAACGTTGCCAACATGTTTTCTGGTTTCCCCTAGCTCACCCACACCGCCATTAAACTCCCTCCTGCTACCCTATCTGAGTGCACCATCTGTGTCCTGCCCAAGCTCCAACAGGCTACATGGTCCCATATGTTCCAGGATTGTTTTTCACAATACATTAACATAGTCATTCCCACATGCATGCATTTCCCCACAAAATTAAACAGCACATTCACTTATGTATGTCGACAACTGCGAGGTCTTCAGAATGAAAAAAATCGAGGCATTTTTCACAACATGAGAGTTCTAAGCTGAACCTTGAAGTTCAGTATCAATTTAATCCTCAAACCCAAAATAACTTAAGAATCAATGATGCTTAATCATGAACCTCAATATTCTCGACTCTTCTAAAAATGCCCTAATGAAACAAATCCTGGATTTGACTGACCCAGGTTCAGAAGCGGAGAGAAACGCACCGCAACTGAAGCTACAATTCAGTTCAAGTTCAAAGCTCTTTCCAGTTCTGGTCTTGGAAGAGAAGATAAGAAAGATTTCTGTCCTGATTCACACTCTGTGATAAAAACTTAATTTAAAATATTAATTGGCTTTTCCAAAGGGTGGTGAAAAAAATGCATGCCCTCAGAATTGCTGCTTTCCTGTCTTCTCATTCCTTCACCTTAGTCTTTCATTGGTATCATTCATTTACTCTGGGAAGGTGAAACCTCCTAAGTTTTCATGTTAATATGTAGCTTCTTCCTCGGGCTCTGAGGTAGCACTGCTAGGCATTGGTCAGACTCCTTTGCCCTGGGGACGGCACCTTCTGCATCATGGGTAAGCAGAGCAGGGAGTGCGGAGTCCTGACACTAATAGTCCACCTACTGGAAATCGCCCACCCTCCCTTAAGACCCCAAGCCAGTCACCACCTCATTCTTTCTTTCTACCTGGGCTCCTGTTCACTGAGTTTTTAAGATAATGGGTTGGAAATAGAGCAATAGTTTGTAAATTTTTTCAGCTATGGGGGTTGCATTAAAGAAACAGTGTAGTCCCGAGGGTTGGTGGCTATGCTTATATAAATCCAGTCCATAGGGAGTGTTCAGTGTACACATGGCTTCTTGGAGCCTTTGCAGTAACTCCATAGCCCCCTGGGAATATTTACTACATGCTTAAGACACATTAACCAAGTGTTAGTCCCTCGGGACTCTGATATCCCCTTGAGTTCCAGGATGTTGGTTGTTGTGAGAATTCAGAAGACCTCGTATTCATATAAAGACCTGGCATGTGAGAATCTCAACATCTTCCCACCCTGGAGTTGGCCCAGACCAACTCTCAGCTGGCCCAGACCTGAACTCTCAGAGGTGTAAATACTTATCTAGAACCAAAACCTAATCTACTCAAGAACCAGGGATCAGGTTTTCCCACTTCGGACCTCAGATCTAACCAAAGCTCAGATTTGAATCCCAAGGCAGAGTTTCTAGAGGGGAGCCCTAAAGAGGCTCTGTAGGCAAGGTTTACCTGGTATCAAAGAAGAAGTCCCATCACAGGTCACAGTTCACACATCCACCCCCGGATTTGCCCTAGATCTCTGGGAGGTCAGCAGATACTAAGATCTACCTAAATAGCTCTCACTTAAGATATCTCACTTAAAAAAAATCCCTATTTTATGGGGCTCGATTCTTTTTTTTTTTTTGGTGGGGGGACTAGATTCTTAATCACAGTTCAAGGTATGGTCCATCCAGGTGTCTAAAAGCCTGAAATCTTCTTTGGGATTTCCAGAATAGCTTTGTCGACCAAAAGGAAAGACACCTAGGTCAGTTAGCTTAAGTGTTAAACACAGTGCCATCCAGAGGCACAGGGATGGCTGTGATCACCTCCAGAAGCCCTTCCATCTCTGTCCAATACCACGAGCACGAGGGTGGTGATCTGGAACCCTACTCTCCTAGCCAGGACTTGCCTTAAGACACACGTGAGGGCGCCTGGGTGGCTCAGTGGGTTAAGCCGCTGCCTTCGGCTCAGGTCATGATCTCAGGGTCCTGGGATCGGGTCCCACATCGGGCTCTCTGCTCAGCAGGGAGCCTGCTTCCCTCTCTCTCTCTCTGCCTGCCTCTCTGTCTACTTGTGATCTCTGTCTGTCAAATAAATAAATAAAATCTTTAAAAAAAAAAAAAAAAGACACACGTGAAACACACCCGACTCAAGTTTTCTCTGAAGCTGCCAGACAACCACCCAGCAGCACCCTCCCCCGCACCCTGAACTATAACTCTCAGGGTCACTGTCACCACCATCTGTTCAGTCCTAAGACACAGACTCTGGGGCTCCTAAAGCATCTTATGAAAACAGATCCAACAGTTGTCCAGAGAAGGGCTGGGGAGGGAGTGGGGAGAGACAGACACTCCCAGAGCCCCACAGAAATGAGCAAAGCTTGATCATCTCACCCCTGTTCAAAAGTCCCCTACCTCTGGCCAGGAGTTTCCATGGAAACCTCATAAGTTCTATCTATAGGAAGAGAAAAAAATTAAAAAGAAGCATCCTGAGGTATGTATGAATTAGCTCCAAGGAAGGCAGACAGAGGAGGAGGGAGCGGGGGTGCTCATGTGGGAAGAAACAGAGCCGATCATTACTCTGATACATAGAAAAGGCTTGTTGAAAACCCAGCTGCCTTCAGCCACAGAATCAGGACAGAGGTGGGGTGGACTGGCAGGTATGAGGTATGAGGGGCTCTGAGGTGGTCATGCATTAGCACATGGAAGTGACTATAAGGGAAAGGGGGGACCTCGAGTCAACTCATGAAAGGATTTCAGGCCAAAGATTCTTTCACCTCGTGCTACCTGCAAAGAGTCAGTCAGCCTGTCACTCATACTGCTATGTCTGAGCCCCTCAAAAATCAAGTCTTCAGATAATAATGAAGTCTCTAGAGAGATCTAGTACAACCTTGTCTTATAAAGCTGCACAGCTTTGGGTCCCCTATAAGGAAAGGCTCTGTTAAACTCTTTTTCTCCTAGTCTTGATTTCAAGACGAAGTTTGAGTCAGGAGGAAGTTTCTGAGTCTTAAATGTCATGCAATTTGGTTTTTAAAAATAGACCATGAGGATCAAAGAGCTAAATGTAAGAGCTAAAGTTATAAAACACAGACATAAATCTTTGTGTCCTTGGGTTAAACAATGGCTTCTTAGACATGACACCAAAAGCACAAGCGATAAAAGACAAATAAATTGGACATCATCAAAATTAAAGACTTCTGTGCTTTAAAAGACAACCCAGGGGCGCCTGGGTGGCTCAGTGGGTTAAAGCCTCTGCCTTCGGCTCAGGTCATGATCCCAGAGTCCTGGGATCGAGCCCCGCATCGGGCTCTCTGCTCAGCGGGAAGCCTGCTTCTCCCTCTCTCTCTCTCTGCCTGCCTCTCTGCCTACTTGTGATCTCTGTCTGTCAAATAAATAAATAAAAAAATCTTTAAAAAAAAAAAAAAAAAAAAAAGACAACCCAGAGAACCGGAGGAAATTTTTGCAAATTGTATGTCTGATAAGGAACTTATATTTAGAATATATAAAGAGCTTCTACAACCCAATAATGTAGATGCCGCTTTCAGGTAACAGACTAGGGCAACGGAAACTTGATCATGGCAATAGGGCGCAGAGTGACTGTGACCCCTGCCTGAATACAAAGAGGCCAAGCAAGCAGCCCACCTCTAAATACCGGCAGGCCCTAACTAACCAATGCACTCCTTACAATCAGGCACAGCTGCAAAAAAACCCAAAAAAAACAAAAAAGAAAAAAAAAAGGGAAATTCCATCTATTCCCATACCTCCTTACCTTCCCCCTTTAAATATGGCCCCACCCATTGCTCATCGAGGACAATCTCTGCTCTGCCATCCTGCCCGCTGCTCCCTTGTGGTGTACTCAACAAACTTCTATCTCCCTTGTTCTGCCTCAGGCAAATCCTTTCACTGCCCAAGTCGGGGTTTCCACTCAACAGGGACACTCCACATTTGGCCACATTTGGTGATCCCCATCCGATGGGGGGAGACACCACAAATAATAACAAGACAAAAGAAATTGGAGATGGATCGAATAGACATTTCTCCAAAAACGACATACAAGTGGCCGGCAAGTACATTAAAAATTAACATCGTTACTAATCAGAGAAATATAAGTCAACACACAATGAGACACCACTTCACACCCAGGAGAACGTTAAGAGTGAAAAATGATGACAGCAAGTATCATTAAGGTGTGGAGGGACTGGAACACTTCTATTGTGCCGGTGGGAACACGGAAAGGCGTAGCCACCTTGGAGAAGAGTCTAGCATTTCCTCCAGAGCTTGTATAAAGTAGCCATAGGATCCAGCAATTCCACTCCCAGCGATACACCCACGAGAAATGAAAACATGCATCCACACAGACATTTGCCCTCAGAGCCACACTACTCACGATGGCCAAAAAGTAGGGACAACCCAAATGTTCATCAACTGATGATGACACAAACGAAATGTGGCATAAGCACATAATGGAAGATCATCCAGCCATAAAAAGGAATGAAGTACAGACACGCTACAGCACGTGCAAACCTTGAAAACACTGAAAAATGAAGGAAAGAAGCTAGTCACAAAAGGCAACATATCGTGTGATTCCACTGATAAGAAAAGTCCAGAATAAGCATATCCATAGAGAAGGAAAGAAAATTAGTGGTTGTGTAGGGCTGGGAAGATTGACGGGAATCAGGAAATGACTGTTAATGGGTACAGGGCTTCTTTCTGGGGTGATAAAATGGTCTAAAACGGAGTGGGATGCTGACTGCACAACTCAGGGATACGTTAAAAAAACCCCACCAGATTCTGTACTTTAAATGGGTTAAGTGGGAAGCCTGCTTCTCCCTCTGTCCCCCTCCTCTACTCATGCTTTCTTGCATGTGTACTCTCTCTCTGTCAAATAAATAAATAAAATCTTCAGAGAGAGAAAGGGTGTGAGAGAGAACAAGCAGTGGAGAAGGAGAATCACGCTGCCCATTGAGCAGCCCCAATGTGGGGCTTGATCCGAGGCCCCCAGGATCATGACCTGAGCTGAAGGCAGCTGCTTAACCCACTGAGCCACCCAGGCATCCCAAATAAAATTTTTTTAAAAAAAGCCTAGGGACGCCTGGGTGGCTCAGTGGGTTAAAGCCCCTGCCTTCAGCTCAGATCATGATCTCAGGGTCCTGGAATCGAGCCCCGCATCAGGCTCTGCTCAGCAGGGAGTCTGCTTCTCCCTCTCTTTCTCTCTCTCCCTCTGCCCATCACCAGCGCTTATTCTCTCTCATAAATAGATAAAAATACTTTTAAAAAATGAAATAAAATAAAGCCTATAGCATACTAATCTTGTCTTTATTCAAACTCTTGATATTTTGTTCACCGTGGACTTTTTCACACCGCTACTATTTAAAAAACATATATTGCATTACTATATTATTTCCCTGCGTTACGGAGTTATGGGCCACCCCCTGAGATTTTCTGCCTGAGGCAAGTGCTTCAGGGACTTTACCCTAGGGAGGGCCCCGATGGTGGGCTTGGCAACAAAGACGTCCTCATTGAAAGGAGAGAAGAAGGGAGTCGGGGGAAACCAGAGGGGGAGACGAACCATGAGAGACTATGGACTCTGAGAAACAAGCTGAGGGTTTTGGAGGGAAGGCGGGCGGGAGACTGGGTGAGCCTGATGGTGGGTATTAAGGAGGGCACGTATTGCATGGAGCGCTGGGTGTGGTGCATAAACAATGACTCTTGGAACACTGAAAAAATAAAATTAAAGTAAAAAATAAAAATATAAAAAAATAATAAAAAATTTAAAAAAAAAAGAGCCTTAAGTGATCCTCCCCTCCCCCAGCATCCTCCCACGTTCCTCAGTTCCCTCCTCCTCTCTAGCCAACCTGAGCTCTTAGCTGCACGCTTCGTGAACTCTCTGATGCTGTTCTCCTGCTCCTTTGCATACACTTCCTCCCACTGGCTTTACGTGTGCGGGCGTGCACGTGTGGGAGACCACATGTGTACGCGTGTGTAATTACGAATAAAAAAGACAATGTAAAACTAACAGGGAGCAACTATTCCAATTTTCAAACGAATGAGAAGGAAAGAAAGCGTATTCTACAAATGACAGTCCGGTGAACGGAAACGGATCTCTAGTGGAATTACAGAACTTTATTCCTTCACAAGATGACTTTATGAACATTCGGGAAGCAAAGCGGCTTCCAGCAGCCGCCAGCAAAGTTTCACTAGAACCAAGGAATGTCAAATGAATTTCACTGCCTTTTTGGATGGTTCTTAGACTATGTTAAAGATAAGAGAATTGCTAAACACCGTGAACATCTTCGGTACAGCAATGCATCCAGCGTTATCTTTCTATTATTGTGAACAGGATAAAGAAATGTAGGCACAATGATGGCATATTAGGAAAAGCTGTATTCTCTGATTGGTGATACACAAATTTAGTTTGCTATAAGCTCAATATTATCAACAGAGTAAAGTAGCTGTAAAAAAAAAAAAAATCTAGAATGATCTTGGGCTACAACCAAATTCACATGTCTGAAAAGAGGGCTGGACTACTTTTCAACTGACTGTAGTTCTGGGGCTTTCCCTTTCCAAGGGGACTCTAACCCGCTGAAGTACTTACAGAGGAGAACAGTGTGGCTGGAAGAGAGAATCAAAAGATGACAAAAGACTATGAAAAAGTCGAGATTGGAAATTTAGCGTACAGTGGTAAAAGCATAAGGGAAACATGATGGACAGGATGACCACTTTGAAATATTGGAAGGAAGGAAGGCAAGCAAGAAACCAAGAGAAGAGAAAGAGGAAAAACTTAGTAACTTAATGTATCCCAGAAGGACAGAATTAAAGCCAGTCAATAGAAGTTATTACCAAAAAAAAAAAAAAAATCACCTTAATGAAAGGCCCCTTCTACGGCTGTCCCACAGTCAAGGGGGCTGCCTTGTGTTAAATAATCAGATGCGGTTGGAGTTGTTGGCTTATGGGTCCCTTCCAAAGTAGACATAACTGTGAATGTGTGTTCCTTCTCTTTTCTCCAGCCTAGTATTTTATCCCCTCTCTGTGGTGAGTACTTGGAAGATGTGCTTAACCCTCCACAATAAGCCTTAACAATAACCCACTGTTTCACCTTACTCCGTCCCTCCTCTAACCCTGCTCCCCAGCCTTCCTTCCTCCCGCCCTTCTTCCCTGTCGCCACCTTCCCTTGTTCCTCTGTAGGCTGACACGGTACACTGCTTTATGCTCTTCTCACAATCTCCTCCACAACTCGGTTATGTGAGAGAAAGAGGAGCAGGAAAAAGAAGGGAGTAATAGGAAAGAAGACTGAACTCGGGAAGCATGTTGTGTCTGTTACGTTCTGATGTTCAAGTCCCATTGCCTGCTTGTTCTAGGACACAGGACTGAACTCCGTTCACGTGAATTAGCCTCAGAAGCATCCATGTGTACTGCATGACACTCAGGGCTTACAACATATGCAGGGTCCCTTTTCCCTGCTCTACCTGTAAGTTCCAAAGGCCAGACCATGACAGCCTGGTCTCTGCTGTAACCCCACAGGGGCACTCAAGAGACAGTAATGAATGAATAGTAATTACATGAATAATAATTTCCCATACCCTTCCTCCATATATCCCAGACTGATGAAGATTCTGCTGATAAAATGCTTAAGACCAAGCATTAGACAATGCACAATAGAGAGGTCAGAAAACACCGAGCCTAACCCCTGTACTAGGCAGATGAGTAAACTGAGGCCCAGAGTAATGAAATATTCAGTTAGGAAGCAACAGAGCTGGGAATCAAAACCAGCTCTTCCAGTTTCTTGGGAGACAGAACGTTACAGGAATAAAAAAAAAAAAAAAAAAACCACAAAACAAAAACAAAAAAAAACCCCAAAGATTTTGCAGTCAGATGAAACCAGGTTCTAATGCCAAGTCTTCCTCTTACTAACTCCATGATCTGGGGCAAGTTAATCAGTGCCTCCAAGCCTTAGTGTCTTCAGAAGTAAATGGGAAAGATCGAATCTTCAACCACATCACTAGCACAGAGGACATGCTCACTGAGTGGTAGTTTTGAGAATTACTGCCAAGACCAGTGCTCTGTCCACTACAACACATGGGTCCTTGGCTCTGTGTGTCTGTAGGAAAAGAAACGTATCCACACTAATGGGGGTGGGGGATGTGGAACAACCAAACACTGAGGGTCCGCCCGCCATGTGCTAAGCACTTTTCCCACACTCAGTCTAGAACCCACAGGACCCACATGCAAAGGGACAGAACAACTGCCATTCGTGCAGATGCCCCCTTTCTGCTGAGAGGACATGACCACAGAAGGCAGTCCACTTCATTGGACTTGAATATCTTTTGTGAGTCTTTTCTTTGGAGATCTAGAAACTTTCTCGGGTTTCTGCTTTGGGGCCTTCAGGTAGAGAACACCAGAGAGTCCCTGGCACTTCTAAGTGTATTATTATCTCTCAGCTCTCCTGGATGGTGCTTGAGGGCAGAGGGCAAGGGAGCATGTCCGGTTCCCAGGCTGGTCACTGTGGGAGCTTCGTAGAAGCCAGGAACGAATGAACAGAGCATGGTGACCATTCACCCCTTCCCAAGGAAGAGCTTGCTTCCTTAGCTCCTCGTCTGCTGCCTTACATGGTCCCCAGATCTGACTCCAGCTTCCTTACAAGCACAGACCCCCTCGCCTCTTTCTTGATGGCATTACTTCTGAGATGTCACACATGAGACATGCCTTGACTCAGTTCCTTCCTTCATGGGAAACGTCCCTTTTTCCCATGCCAGGCACAGACTCTGCCCTCTTAAGTCTAAAGTTTTGTGGACCCAGAACATCTCATCAGAGCTGGAGGTTCCTCATTCCATAGCACGAGGGAGAGAAATTCTGGAATTAATTTGGCTGCCAATGTTTTGAGGCATTTATCTTTGGATTTTTATAACAGCTATCATCCTGGTGCGAGGTGTACAGACAAGACAGAGGCGATGCTTCCCAGGATAAATAAACCTAAAGGAAATGAATGCAATAATCTTGTCTTACTGGATCTATTTATTTGACTGTCAGAGGACTTCGGGAACTGAGGAGGAACTGTTGAAGTGGGGTAGAATTTGTTTGTCAAAGCAGGCAAAACTGTTCTTTTAGAGCAGTTCTTGGAAATAATTTAAGAAGGTAGGACTGGATGAAAAAGGTAACGCTGATGAATGTAAATGAATCCCTTGTAAACTCTGTTGGTTTAATTAAGACTTGCGGAACTGAACCAGAAGAATCACGAACTACAATTCAACATGTGTTCTTTAGTTAACTAGCTATTACTGAGTTTCCAAAATTCAATGGTCGTTCTAAAACATGGCAACCACTTGGGATCTGAGAGTGAGTAGGAATGGCAACCCGGACATAATCCCAGTGAGAGGAAAGAATTCAGATTCCAAGGACTTGGTCCAAGTGCCCCCCTCCCCCACTCTCTTAACCAAGAAAGTTCCTGTTCCTTGAACAGCCTCCAGATAAAAGGGCAAGGTTTGGATAAAAAGAGAATTGTCTCCGTGGTCATGAACAACAGAGATGGTCTTTTCACTTAAGATGCTTCCTGCGGGTTAAGAATGGGACTACAATGATCCTTATCTCACTACTGCCCACCAGAATTCCAATTCTTCTTGAGGCTTCTGATCCCATGCTAAGAATTTTCCTATTGTCTATATCAGGACTCAAAGGTCACACCATAAAAATGGCACTCTGGAAAACCTCCAGGGCCCCCATCTCTATTCAAATAGAGAAAGGGGAAAACAATATATAGGAACAACAATGGGAAAGAGGTGGTACATCTTGTTCTTGTGAGGACTACTCATCAATATTCATTTACTCAACACATTTTTATGAGCTCTAACTCTGTATATAAAGCAGAATGCAAAATTGTACACACTCCCTGATTCCAAGCATGCAAAAGAAAGCACTATTTCCATGCTAAAACTGCAAGAGATTATATCCTGGTTCTATTAGGGAGGTAGGATTGTAGGTGATTGTCCATTTTTCTCAAAACCTTTTTGTAATGCCGCCATAGTGCTTTGTTACTTTTTCAAATTTAGAAATAAAGCAGTCAGACGGATATGGCAGAGCTGTTCTCGTTCCTTCTGACATGCTGGCTAGAAGAGAGGAGCTGGAGATGGATAGAACATACTCCAGCAAGAGTGTATGCACCTGTGAAGGCATGCGGTGGGGGGTGTGTTTGGGGGGAGTAGGGGTTGGCTATAGGCCAAACACGGATTCCAACCAGACAACTCTGCAAAACACTGCTGGGAGAGGCAGAGTGGCGACAACTGACCTTGAATTTGTAAAAACCAATCTAAAGGAGCCTTGTGGCCCAGGCCTGGGTTGTTGACACTTTACACCAAGCTAGAAGCATGTGCACCTGTCTTACCTTAAATTGTTGTAACCTGTTCTGTGTAGAGAACATAAGCTACTTGAGGAATGACATGGTTCTTATTCTTCTACTGTCCCCTCCTAAACTCCATCCTGGATATCCCCCGACAGTGGCTAGCATAATTCCAGCACTGGAATAAATCATAATGGATTGATTGGTTGATTATGAGACCTGTGAAGAGGTAAAAGAGAAGTCATGGCAGAATCCATGGCAGAAAGGTGGATCTTGTCAATTTTCACCAACCAATCTGGGGATGAGCCAGACATCTACTGGTTCAGCAGGGAGAAGGCCCCTATGATACCCAGGCAACAAACGATGCCAATGGCACCCAAGCTCCCGTGCTCTTCCTCCTCTGGCCTTTTCTCTTCTAAAAGCTACAACACATGCTGACTGTTCTGCTTTGAACTGGGTACTTTGGGTACTTCTCTTTCTCTTCCTGGCATAGGATGTTATTTACCAGAAGGCAGTCCAATCCCTACAACTGCTAGAGATAAATGAGTGACATATACTATTGGTTGGCTAACTCAACGCTCAGTTCGCATGCCCTTTGTCCCTTTGCTCTTCCTTATTATGGAAGCGCGAAAGAACAAATATTTTGTTCTAGCCTCCTTTGCAGCCAGTGATGACTCCTTCTATGTCTGGCCCATGAGCTATGAAGGAATGCGTACTGGAAAGCTTCTGTGCTTTCTTGAAAGGGGGCAGACACTGTTGGTACCACCACATTCCACTTCTGTCCACCTTGAACATGATCATGATATTTGAGCAGTAACAGCCTTCTCATGACCACGAAGTAAGAGCATGAGGATCGAAAGCGAAAATGGTGAGGATGGTACAGGAGAATGAGCCTGGGTCCTTGACTGTATGGTCAAGTATCTAAACCAATGCCAGATACAGCTTTCTCTGGGCTCCTTCTTGCATGAAAAATGTCATCACATATTTAAGCTGCTATTAGTTTGGTTTCTGCCAAATTGAAGCCAAAAACATTTTTAATGGAATCACTCTCTTGAATCAATCATTTGCAACCGTACTAGAGCTGCACATAAATATGATTATACATTACTCTGCTTAAATCCCTCACAGCTTCCACTGCCTTTGGAACAAAGTATAAGGGTCTTAGCACAGCAGGTAAGGTCCCTGATACCCTCCCCTAGGGCTCCTACCCAGGCACATGTCCTTCAAATCATCCCTCTTACTTTATACTCTGGAAACTGTGAAATAACTTAATGTTTTCTGTAAAAACCATACTTTCTTTGGCCGTGACTTTGTGCAGGCTTTCTCTGCCTGCTCTCAGTTACCCATTAAATATAATTGCTTAAGCATCACCTCCTCCAGGAAACTTTTCTCCACATTCCCAGGCAGGGCTGAGTGCCCCTCTTTTATTACAATAGCACCTGGCCATACTTCTGTCTTTGCCCTAATCATGTGAGACATAAGGTGTCCATTTGCTGATCGGACTTCTTCCCCAAAAAGTGAACATCTCTGACAGCAAGGCGACGAACTTCACTCTTCTCTGCAACCCTAACACTTAAGTCTCTGGCACATGGTAGCTGCTCTGTAGGTAAATGTTGAAATACGCTGTGTTTTAATCTGTCTATATAGCAGCTCTTCCTGCCCATGGATCCTGTCCTCCACACACTTGCTCCAAGGGGCAAAGTCTCTCCCTTTGCCCCTTCCCCCCAATTCCCATTCTCTCTCTCTTGCTCTCCTCAAATAAATAAATAAAATTTAAAAAAATAAATTAAAATAAAATTCAATATATGTACACACACACACACACACACACGCACGCATGTTCCTGGGTGGATGAATCTTTGTGTCAAATTTCCTTCATTCATTCACTCATCCATTCATTCATTCGTACAAAACAGAAAAGCTTCAGTAGTCCAAAAGTCCTATATCACAAGGATGGAAAACAAAAGAAAAACAGCCAAATAGACAGAAATGTAAGGGATTGTAAACACACTCAACCAGAAACCCATCTGTTTGAGAAAAGAGATGGCTCCGACAGTATATTGACAATCACGGAAGCCCAGTCATCATCCAGTAGCAGATAGGTATAAGGATGATAAAGACTTATGGTTTAAGGATAGAGAACTCAGTGGCGGGGTATGAAAAGGGCATAATAACTGTGCCAATACAACCATCCAGTGTTTGAAAATTCTACCCGTCCAGTTACTGTTAGAACACCGTGCTACCAAAAAAATCCCAGAGGACAGGAAGAGTTCCCTCTGTAACATCCTTCATTTCCAATTTCTTCAGTCTCTTCCTCTGTCCATATCCTAGAGCTTCAAATATGGTTTTGCCCATTTTGAGGGGAAAAAAAATCCCCAACTTTGATCAATTCTGTGGCCCTGCTGTCATTATCTTCGTTTTCTTCTCCTTTGGCTACTGAACTTGTAAAATGAGCATTCTCCACTGCTGTGATGATCACCTCTCCTTTTACTTAGTAATCTCCTGCAATAAGGTTATTGTCCCCAGCACACCACTGAAATGTGCTCTCCACCATCACCGACAGACCAGTCATCAAATTTAATCACCACATTCAAAAGCATCCAATCTCTCTTGGTCTGTAATCTCATCTTCTCTTTAACACCCGTGACCCCTTTCCCTACGTACTTTCTTCAAACTCTCCTTCTGAGCATCGGTGACATGACAGGGGCCTAATTTCCCAGTCTGTCCTTCTTTGACTTTCCTTCTTCCCCTGTGCTCTAAACATAGGCATTCTCCATACAGACAGATAGATGTTTTCATCAGAGGAGTGCCCACCGTCCAACGTGAAGTCCAGAAAAACCAGGGGAAAGGGGACAGGACAGAGATAACTAGTTTGGAACTTTTTCAGAGAAGGGTTTAAAATCTACCTATAGCTCCCAAACTAGTGATTGTGTCTACAAGACAAAGTCTCAGCTCCTGAACTTGGTTACCAATAAGGCTCTACTCTACATTTTCAACCTCCTTTCTCATTCTTCCCCTAGGGAATACCTCCATGTAATAGGCATATTCAACAAGCATCTGTCAACCAAACAGATGAGTACACAAATACCTCCTCCTGGATAACTCAACCCATCCCCATTGCCCTTCACCCTTCAACAATAAAACATGCCTTGTATGCTCGGTTTTAGGGTTTGTTCACATCAACTCCCTTGTATAAAATGCTTTTCCTCTTGATTTTCCATCTATGTAAATCTTGTCCACTGTTCAAGGCCCAGTGTGAATCTCACTTTCTTCAAGACTTCTTCCTTATTAATATATTGCTTATTGTGTTCCACATATTGAGAATTTAGTGTAGTGTTAATTATTTTAAAAATGACTTCTTGCCCAACAGCATTTGAAACCGTGAAGGAATGGGAGGTATCGTATGCGTCTTTGTATCCTCATCCCCCTAAACCTAGTAGAGTACCTTACATAAGGAGATGCCTGGTGAATAGTTTCTGACAGCTTGGTTTCACATGACATAGCTGTATTGGAAGATCAGGCTTGAAATCAGAGCTCTTAAACCTAGTAAGATAATGTTGGAAGGTCACTGTTTCCTAAGTCTTGGTTTTCTTATCTGTAAAATTGAGAAATGACTAGTACTGACTCACCGTGATCTGAGCTAAGTGAGATCATGAATGTACTGTGCTTAGCCCAGCATTCGGCACATGGTAGAAGTTCCAATAAATGAGAGCAGATAACGACAATGAAGAGGATGATTCTTCAGATATGGATTAGGCCTGAATCAATGCAAAGGTGAATGACTATCTATTACTGGAATCCTATGACTAATCCGAAGGAAGCTCACTCATGGAAAGATACCTTCCTGTTCTAAAGGACATTGAGGAAGACAGACGCCATCACCCCCTACCTGAGTTATAGCCACCCAGCAACAGAACCTTAAATTATGTATTAATATAGGTCATTCTTAGAATTGCTTCTTCCACATCTGTCATCTCATGATCTGAGCAGTGAGCACAGAGTGAGCCCATTAGCTCTACGCTGGGGTGATCTGGAAATAAGAGCAGAGGGTCACTGTCTGTTGTTTCGCAGTAATTTAACCAAATGGCGGATAAGTGCACAGGAGGCTAGTAGCAAAACAAAACAGGAAGGTTGTAATGCCTGTAGGGTCAGTGATCTGAAGAATGCCAAGACTGTTTTGAACTTGCCCTTCCTGCATTAGACGTGAGCTAGGCTGCTCTCCAGCTTTTATACCAAAGATAGTAAATCTGCGGTAAGAAATCTCTGGACCTTAATGATACCCATGTTTGAGAAATGGCTCCTTGAAACTCTGGACTGTGGTTTCAGTTAAAAGTTCAACAGAGTCAGTGGTTGATTGTGGGAGAGGAAGGTGGCTGTAAGTACTATGTTTATTTTGCATACCATTTCTTATCTCCAAGACTCAACAACAAAATGGCCTACCTTGGAAGATGTGGTTTGGCAGGGGAGAATCGGACACACAAAACACAGAATTACTGAACGATAATTTAAGAACAGACAGAAACAATACCACAGATAACATAGGGACAAGCCAAATGACAACACAGTTCAACATTTTGGAAGCAGCTATAACATTTGAACAGACCAGGAAAATAGTCTTAGCATAGGGACCCCTGACACAGCGAGACACCTACAGATCCCCCACTTCTCTTTGTGGCTCGCACGGCTGAGCACACCCTTAGTAAAGCTATTAACATGGAGGACTACATGGCTGTTAACTGGTATTTTGTCCAGATGGGATTCTCCCTGGGGAAAGCAAAATCAGAGAGCAAAATAACCGGCAAATAATCTCCACAATGACCGTGAATTCTGTACAGCTCAACTCTCAGGGACCTCAAGCTCTGGCAAAAAGAGCCCGTGTGACTTCTGTCTGGGCTCTGCAATATAATTTATTAACTCATGTTTCACAGAGGCAGAGACAGGAAACTTTCTCAGAGGACTGCCATAATTTTCTTTTATTTATTTATTTATTTGAGAGAGAGAGAGAGAGAGAGAGAGAGAGAGAGCAAGTGGGGTGGGGGGAAGGGCAGAGGGAGAGGGACCAGCAGACTTCACACTCAGCATGGAGCCCGACATGGGGCTCGATTTCATGACTCTGAGATCATGACTTGCATCAAAATCAAGAGTCGGATTCTTTACCAACTGAGCCACCCAGGTGCACCAACTTCTGTAATATTCTTATGAGCAAGTTTCATTGGTTCCCAGTCATTTTCTTGTGAATGGTCAAATGATCTCCCACCTACACAGATAAGAGGTGGAGATTCCCTTGTTCCTAAGCACTTTTTTTTTTTTAACCCTTTTCTAATATGCCTGTCCTGTCTACTGTCCCCAAGTTAGGGACACTTGCTTAGTACCAGCTTCTGTAATCCTAGGCATCTAACCCACCAGACTGACCAACAAGGTCCAGAGCAGTGACCTGGGAACACCTCCACTTCTTCTAAAAGGACAAATACTGACCTGGGTTTCCCCACTAGGGCAGGTGCCATAACTTTGCAGGCCAGAAGGCAGGTGACCAGTGACTGGCAGTCAGGGAAATCCATGCCCACCTTACGGCAAATTCATCCACACCATCAAACTTTCTACCTGTAAGACCAAGTAAATCCTACTTTTGCACTTACGCGGTTCTATCCTCTCAGATATATAAGAGACCAGTATTGTTTCAGAAAGGGTCAGTTCCCAATATCAACACAAAATCTTTGCTTATTAGGGGCACCTGGTGGCTCAGACAGTTAACAGTCCAAATCTTGGTTTCAGCTCAGGTCATGATCTTGGGGTTATAAGATCAAGACCCAGGTCAGGCTCCACACTCAGTGCAGAGTCTGCTTGGGATTCCGTCCCTCTGTTCCTCCCCACTCACGTGCACACATGTGCTCTCTCACTTTCTCTAAAATAAAAATAAATAAAATCTTAAAAAAATATATTTGCCTGTTAACAGAGGATGACATGTTATGAACAACCAGAAGATCAGTTTCTATTTGCTAGTCTTACACACAAGTTTTAAACGTGTAGTGGTAAAACAACGTTTACACATTCAAATTACTCTCCTTCACACACACACCCTCCATACAAGAAGGGAAGGGGGCAACAGATTCAGTCCCCTTGTTCACTCATCGGGTGCAGGATGAAAACCTCACAGGGTAATCCATATATAGGACAAACTGAGGACCAGAAAACTTTATGTGCTGCCCCCATAAGCTGTCACCCAAGTAGAACACCCTTCTACTCAAAATATTACCTCAAAATATCACCTCAAAATATCCTCCTCCAGCAACTGGAGATTAAATTGCTAACACTAAATTCTATGTCAAGAAGTGAGGGTACCAGTCCCAGATCTGCTACCAACCAAACTGATGATTGATTTTTCTCTGGGCTTCCTTTTCCTCATCCATAAAAAGTTAAATGAGATCATTCTAGGCCCCTTAATGGCCAAGAATCCATAGAAGTGAAGCTACAGAAGGCAACAGACAACTTAATTCTTACTCTTTCTTATCCAGAGCTCATCACAGAGCTAAGTAATGATTGAGTCATTAGAAGGACACATGGACAGATCACTGCCTAGGGAACTGTGTCTGCTGTCTACACTGAAGCCCTGCCTTCAACCCGCCACTGTAACAGCCTTGGAAGAAACCAGAACTGGCTGTAAGGAAGCATAGCAGACTGACCTAGAAAGGATGTTTTAGAACCTTGCTCCAGTGCTCTGAAATTGAGGTGAACAAACAAACAGGCAGATAAAACACATGTGAAACATTTTTTCCTGACTTCTAAAGCTTTTTGGGGGAAGGAGGAGGGAAGGTTGACATCAATTGTTCACAGATACCTACAGATTGTGTTCTTTTGGTTTTTGTGTGCAGAACAGAGACGTGCAGCTGCACCAAATCATGGAGGTTGCGATGATCCAGACAACAACATCTAGAAACAGGGAGCCCGAGGCTGAGTCTGGGGGTGGGAGGTGGAGGCCAGGGGAGATGGAGCATCCAGGTAGACAAACCATAAATGCTAAAAGAACAAGTCAGAAAGGGCCACACAGACAGGCTCATCGCCTGCTGTAATTGTTCTCTCAATGACAAAAAGATCCTTTGTTGGCCTCAGCAGGCCCATCATAGGCTCAGCTTCTGTTGACAATACTGGTAGGAAGCATGTGGCCCAGTGGTGAGTCAATCCCTCTGATATGCCAGGTTGGATGAAAATGGAAGCCATTATGTTACCTGGCGGGAATGGTGTGTGGGGAATGGCCCAGAAAATTCACTTTTTGAACCTAAAAGTTCATGAACTGAGAAACAGAAAATGTTCTCTGGAAGGGACACGTTTATTTTAAGCCACTAATGACATAAAATAAGAGAAAATAATAAATCCCATTAAAAACAAAACAGAAGTGTGGCTTGGACTTTCAAAAGGCCCAGGTGGAAAAAGCCTGCAGTCACATGTTTTAGATATTCCTCAAAATACCTGTTCACTGGGCTCTGCACCTGGTGGGCAGCAAACACAAGGAGTCATCTAGCACAGCACTCTGTTCCCAGAGAAACCACACCTACCTCACCCCAGCAGATGGATGGGGACCAAACAATGTGGAATTTCACAGCCCTTCTTGGTCACCCATCCAGAAATAAACAACTCCATCATTTGATAATACAAATAAGACAATGCCAATTTAAGGTAGGGGGTCACTGACAAGCATCCTGCTTGAAACAACTTTTTATCCAGATATCAACCCCAGAATCTCAAAGTATCTCTAAGATCTTCACAGTCTCAACTCCAGTCCTCTAGATTTCTTATTCCGTTACTCCTTTAGATCCCTTCTCTGTCTTCTCAAAGCTTCTCTGCATCGTTCTGGCTTTACTTTCCTCGAAGTCCCCTTCCTCAATAGTTCCAACATCACTCTCAATGACTTGTGGTTTTGCCAAACATATGGGATGCATCTGCTCCCCAGGAGAATTCCAACCAGTGGCTAGCTCTGCCCAGCTCCCAGGGAGGGGGAGGATGGAGAAAATGGTGCCATCACAGGGTATGTTTTCCAGCTCCAACAGGTGTCAACTCTATATGGAAATCTTTCTGCTTGTCTGAAGTCAATAATTTTGACACTGAAAATTTTCCATTCTTCTTTACCTCACTTTCTGCTCTACTCTCAGAAGCTATTAACATTGATGAATACATGGCTGTTAACGGATATTGTGTCTGGATGGGACAATCTCAGAAGATGATTTCACCTCTTCTTCACAGAGGAAGTAGAAGTTACTACTTGAAGCTACCCTCAATGGCTCTTCACAGCTGCATTCCTGAAAGTAACACCTTTTGCTGTTTTCCCACCTCCTCCAAAGAAAGGGGCATTCCTTTTCTCTCCTTGTACAGTTTTAATGAAAATGGAATAAATCAATAACCATAAAATACCTAGCATGATGCTTGGCATGCCATAAATACTGGTACCCTTCCATTCCTCCCTGTACAAATTTAACCCCTGCTCTTGTTTTTTGCTAGATTCTGTTACCTTCTGAATTCCTTTTTTTTTTTTTTTTAACACCTTCTGAGTTCTTAAGAACTCTGCTCTCTTAGCTGTCTCTTCTCTTTCCTGTTCTCTTCAATCCCTCCCTTTCTATCCAGGGGTTTCCTTTTTATTGAAAGGTATATTCAAGAGATTCCCCTCTTTTTTTTTTTTTTTTAAGATTTTACTTATTCATTTGACAGACAAAGATCACAAGCTGACAGATTGGCAGAGAGAGAGGGGGAAGCAGGCTCCCGCCAAGCAAAGAGCCCGATGCAGGGCTCGATCCCAGGACCCTCAGATCATGACCTGAGCTGAAGGCAGAGGCTCAGAGATTCCCCTCTTTTTAAAGACCTTCTCATTCTCACTTCTAGGTTGTCATGTCCTCCTCCTCAAATATTGAGAGTAGTGTTCCAGAACTCTCTGTTGCCTTCAATTCCAAAGCTTTGGGCAATGTTACTGGCTTGCTCCCATCCCATCTTCCTTCACAACTTCATTGAACCTGTTTTTGCTAACTTTACAAAGGACTCATTACATCTCTACTCCAGTAGCTTCTTTTCAATCCTCATTCTGCCCAAATTTTCCTCCCTTTACCTTCTCTTTCAACTATGCTTCTTTTCTGGTACTTCACATCTCCGTCTATGGCTAACGGCCCAGTTAAGACAACATGGAGCGAGAATGTTACCATAATGTATGTCTCCTCCTCTTCCTTCCCTCTGCCTCCATTATCCACTTGCTACTCCGTCTCGAGGACTCCTTTTTAAACTAATTCTCAAAGCTGGATATTCCCTTCCAAACTTTCCCACCGGATTTCAGACCCCCCATCAAATCTCACCTGGACTACTCAGCAGCCCCTTAATGGCAACCTGGTCTTTGGACTCTCCCTGTTTCTGTTTACCCTCCACATGGCTGCCGCCTACTTTCGTAAAAAAATGAATCTGTTCTTGTCCTCCTGCTGAAGAATGTCTTGGCTGCCCGTCGCCTTTAAGTACAAGCTATATAAGTGGACCTTCACAGTCGGACTCCAGCATGCTGCTCCAAGCTCACTGCCTCACCTTCTAGAAGGTTCTGTCCTTCTCCATCTGGAACATGCCTACTTGCCCGTTAAAACCCAGCTCAAATACAACCTTATATAAACCTCTGAACAGGCTTTCTCAGTTTGACCTGGGCTGCTCTGCTCACTGCTCTGGACTTGGTGTTCCCACGCCACCTTATTCTTACCTCTTTAGAGCATTAACAAGTTTTCTTTGCCTCTTCTACTTTGTCCTCTTTATTAGAAACCATGAGCACTTTGGGCGCCTGGGTGGCTCAGTGGGTTAGGCCTCTGCCTTCAGCTCGAGTCATGATCTCAGTGTCCTGGGATCGAGTCCCACATCAGGCTCTGTGCTTGGTGGGGAGCCTGCTTCTTCCTCTCTCTCTCTCTGCCTACTTGTGATCTCTCTCTGTCAAATAAATAAATAAAAGAAACCATGAGCCCTTTGAAGAGAGAATCATCTTATTCTAACTCTGCATCCCCAGTATTCATCTGGTTTCTCGTTTAACAGGCATTTGTTGCAAGAATATGAATAGAGGATGTGGTTTAAAAAAATGACAGAAATAAGAACAGAATAAAATAGAGGTAAGGATATGTTACATCCTGTCCACAGCTGGTAGAGATGCCGTAGCAAAGAACAAGAGATGAGGACACTTCACCAGTGCTCTGGAAAACCTGGATTCTGACCCATCAACTCATTTCTCTCCACTGCTCACAAAGGAATAAACACCACAAAAAGTGTAAATGTCTGGATTCCTTACTCTATTTTGGTCTTGTTGTTACTGCTTTTAATCCTGTCCCAAAATCAGTTCTCAAAAGTTGATCGCAGCACCATGATTTTATTGCTGGTATACAAGACAGCCCCAACACTCCATCCCTAAATTAAATTCGGCTGTTGCTAAGAGAGATCAGGCTTCAGTTAGATGAGTTGAAACCTAGCACTAGCATTGAACTCCCGTTCCTGTGGCATCTAGATGTGTTAAGAATGATCATATTTTAGGAGAAAATAAAAAGGAATAGATGAAATTAATTTTTAAACCTGGCTTTATAAATCCTCTCATCTTATCCATGGTTGGGCAAACACTCTAAGAACACAGACCGGCAGTCCCTGCTAACTTGTTCGTGCTTCTTGACAAGCCAAAATATATCCTTCAGCTGGGGTTGGTTTAACTGCTAAATAAAGCCCTCAGCACAGTCTTATTTACCTGGGTTCGTGCTTTTTCAGACCAATAGCAGGAAGCTCGTGCATGCAAAACACCAGCCAGGACCAGCAATTAACACTCTCTATTGATTGTTGCCAACTGAGTTCAAATGGAGGGAATGGCCTCACCCAAGTTAAAGACCTCAAAAGACGGACTGACAGAGATTTGAATCCTAAGGGACTTGCTCTCTTTTGGAAGTGGCAGTTTCCCTCAATTCTCCTATACTTTCTTTGCCTTACGGAAATTTATTTAGCCACTGGTTCCACTGCAACAGGCTAGGGGGCAAGACTCTTCCTTCACAGTAATCTACAAGAGAAGGAGGGATATGGCAGTTACAAGGTGTAGATATCATGCCAACTTTCATTCAGCATTTTCCTTGACTTAAATGTCAAGAAAATTTGGCAGAGATTAACAGACCAAAACATGAAAGGAAGGCAGGAAGTGCCAAAGAAAGTAATAGTCCACCTCTTTGTTCTAAAGTCCTTTAATTAGGTCTGCATAGGTATGTATATTTTAAGAAATCCCTTTGTGTCCCAGCTACAAGGAGATGCTTGTATACCCCTAACCCGCAGAGATAAAGAACTAATGACAGCTCATGGGAGAGGATATAAAAAAAAAAAAAAAGAAAAAAAAGAGGAGGAGCCTGGATGGTTCAGTGGGTTAAACCTCTGCCTTCAGCTCAGGTCATGATCTCAGGGTCCTGGAATCAAGCCCTGCATCGGGCTCTCTGCTCAGCGGGGAGCCTGCTTCCCCCTCTCTCTCCGCCCGCCTCTCTGCCTACTTGTGATCTTGTGATCTCTCTCTCTCTGTCAAATAAATAAAATCTTTAAAGGAAAAAAAAGAGGACACTGAAAATTTAGAGTGGAGTCCACAAGAGAAAGAATGGTATCATAGTATTCAAGAACAGTATTTAAGAACAGATCACAGTATTTAAAAATAGAACATTGGTTTAGGTCCTAACTCTACCACTTCCTGCCTATGTGATCTTGGGCATTGTGTCTGTACATTGCAACCCTAAAAGGCAGTTAATAATGATTCTGCATAATAAAGAGCTCTATGCTCGGTAACATGTAATACCAATGGTATTTTAGCAGTAATAAAATAATAATAATGAAGGGTTCAAGACGATTTTCTTTAACTGCCCAAACTATTATGAGATGGCTATGTCATCCTCACCAGGAAAGGGGAAACTTTTGGATAAGACTCTGTGTAAGCTTTCTACTTCCAAACAAGTTGAGAAGCTCATTCTGGGGATTTATTCATTCATTTGTTTTATTTTTTTAAGATTTTACTTATTTATTTGACAGAGAGAGAGACAGCAAGAGAGGGAACACAAGCAGGGGGAGTGGGAGAGGGAGAAGCAGGCTCCCTCAAGTGCAGAGAGCCCGATGCAGGGCTGGATCCCAGGACCCTACCACCCAGACGCCAGCACCTGGGGATTCATTTAAATAAAAAGTGAAGAGACTCAGAGTCCAAGTACAGAAGTCTGGGGACAACGTATGGCCAAGAAATGATGGGGACATTCGTTTCTGGCTCTGGTGGCTGTAGGATGGACACTGCAATCGTGCACCATTGGGCTGAGTGATGGACAAAGGCTTTACACCTAGGAGGCCATCCTTTGAAGTTGACAGTGGTAAAGGGAAGTTCCGACTTGGGTTTATCTTTTTTCCCTTTTTCTCCAAGATACAGAAGAGGTTTCCTTGGCTAAAAAGGCATGCCAGACAAACTGCCTGAACCAGATAGCCAGGAAGAAAGAGCAGAGAGAAAACACACACGGATGCTCAACTGAAGGGAAGGGAAGGAAATCGGCTTCTGTTTCTGTCTTAATGGACTGTCAATCCTTCATTTCCTTGGGCCTTTGAACATACACCCATATGGCTTGTGTCAATGCTTTCCATCGCTCTCTGCGTCAGAGATGGAGACACCTTTTTATAGTCACTGCTGGGAATATTCTAGTAATAGACTAGTAAGCCTATTTGGTTCTGGAGAGAAAGATCAGCCTCTGCAAGGCTAGCCAGCAGAAAGAAGATCTCCTTCTGAGTCACTCTGTCCGATCCATTGCTCTTTTTGAGGTCAGGACTGACTGAACAGCAGTCTTGGTATCCAGCCTCTGCTGCTGGATTTGTCAGAACACCACTTTAGAGGTTAGCAGGTGGGGAAACAGATAAACATTAAATGTTAATGGCAAAAGAGCCCACAGATCTCCTATTAAACCCCTATACGTGCATAAGAGTGGCAAGCCTTTTGAAGAGTCCTGCATTTTTACATCTACCCAACCAACCCTGTCTTATTAATTGGTCCCCTTAACAGGCATTGTTGTTTTTCTTTCCTCCAAAAGAATGGTTATGTGTCAGGGGCATGCATTTAATTGGTACTACATCTCCTGGGACTTAGGAACTAAGTCCACGTCTAAACCAACAAAACATTATCTGCGCTGAGTTCTAACCAAGTACAAGTTGTGCAGCATCCTTATTCTTGCTGTCTAAGCGCGGTAACACCAGCACGGTACACAGGAACCTCCCTGGGCAGGCCAACAAAGAGGGCAAGTGCCCAGATTCTAAGCAGGCTTCCACTCGGGGCAAGTTCAGCCAAAGTGAACACTTTCTTTTGCATTTAGTGAGATCTCCAAGGAGAAATGGACCAAGAAGGTTCACAAAGGCTGGAATCAAATCCAGTGCCAAAAAAAAGTATGGGAGGGGAAATGCTAAGCTCCTCCAGAATGCAGTTCACTGGAACTCTTCCCGCTAACAAGCCCAACCGAGCCAGAGAACAAGGTTCCTTTCTGGCTTCTGCCCACCCTCATCAAAGCAGCTCTTCATAGGCTATTATCAAAGCCCCGGCTTCTCTGGAGGATGCCTTCTTATCTGATTAAGTGGAATATTATGCTAAATATTCAGCCACCCCGGCACTGGCTGTGTGGGTGAGCTGGATAAAATCTTCATGAACACGCCATCACAGGGTCATCTGTTTAATTTCAATTCTGCAAAATGTAAAAATAGAAGAGCTGCCGTGTAGGGTTGAGGCTTGACAGCTTCAATGAGAAGACTCCAGGAGCACAAAAACCATGCTGCTCAGTTGGATAGGCTGGCTTTCTGCCCCCCCCGCCAGAGGAAAAGGGAAGAAAATGAACCTGCAAGCAAGGTACTGCCTTCTCTTATCCTCTCTCTCCCCCTCTTTCACCTTTTCTTGCACTTAGTGTCTGCATCCCCCTTCTAGTCCACTGGCTTCCTCTCTCGGCTGCCCCGCCTTCCGCTCCTGCATCATTTTTATTCTTTTTCTCCTTCCCACGGACCCTGTCTGTCCCAACAGCCTCACCTGGGCTGTGCTCAACTTCTGGAACCGCTAGATTCCAAGTCTCACAAACTTTTCCCGAAATTGCTCTTCTGACCCATTCCCATTTCTATCCGCTACCCCTTCCCCAGGTCCCAGACACTGAGGATGTGACAATGGGATTCCTGAGATGTGTTAGGTTAAATGGGAGAGGAGCTGTAGAGGCTGCCTTTCTTCATGCCCCTTCATCTAGCTGATATACATTTATTACTCATTGAGCTCTACAACTCCTGGTGGGGGTCAGGGTGGGCAGGCGGTGGTACCTCCCCGGTTTTGTGTTTTGGATAAGTCAATATTTAATTTCTTGAAATTAAAAAAAAAATAAATGTTCAAGTTGAACTCTCCATGTGTGATCTTTGAAGCCCTCAGCCACCTCCGCTTTGGGCTTACTACAATTCAGGCTCAGAAAGGGAAAATTCCTTTCACCAGGGGTTCCAGAGTTGTGCCAAAAGCCCACGTGGGTGCTGAGGGTGGGGAAATGCTTCCTGCTTCATGCCTGTCAGGGTCTCAGAAAGGTCCCACTATTTGACCTAGTTTCAAACCAAAGCATTCGGGTTGTTTCTATTAAGATTGGTCATTAATATGCTGATGGAACGACCCATTCAGCTCATCCACTGGGCCTACAATGGGCTCCTGGCCTGTGGTGTCCGTGAAGGACAGGAGCTGTCCTTCTTCCCTACTGTGGATCACCCGTGACTTTCTCTGAAGACAGAGCTTCACCGGCTGGCTTGAGGAAAGCCTAACGGGAAAGGTGGTTAGCAGACCACTAACTCACAGATTCATCAACGTCAATCCACTCTAGACAAGAACTTACATTCCCATTATCATTCCTATCTTACAGACCTATACCTGAGTCCACTGCAAGCATTCCCCTCTCCAAAGAACTCGACTGCCACCCACACCAAATAGGGTTTCAGTCAATGAAGGTGACCCTCCTAACAGCATAAGCCTACTCAGAATCCCATTTCCTAAAACACACACACACACCCCTTTGCTATCACACTGTTTCCACCCTCCTGCCTCTTATTGGCAACGTCCACTCCTTGTGCAGATGGGCAATGCGTACCCACCAGGTACAAAGCACAGTGGAGATGGAAACATCTCTTAGAAGCCAGAGCCCTGTATGCACGGAACCCCGGCACCTAAAAGATGCATACAGTGTTTCTGCTTTGAGCGCATTAGGGTTTTGGATCAAATCAAGGAAATGATGATTTTAGCACAATTTGAAGAATAATCATGCCTAGACAGAAAATGAAATGTACCAATCCACAGATGGAAAAGGGGGAAAGGAGAGGGAGAAAGAAAAGATCCTGATCAAGCTGAAAGAACAAAGAAAATCAAAGCAGTATCAGCTGTAACAGGCACCCCAAGAGATAGCAAGCCCTTGGCAGGGTGAGTGCAACGGATGATTATTCATCGCAGAATATTAAATAACAGCCCAAAGAGCCCCGCGCCACCTGTGCACAAGCAGCAGGCTATGGGAGCAGAGCGGTGACAACCCCTCCCGAGTGCACCTGCAGCCCAGGGCTGGCAGCTCAGGTACAAGTGTACAGACTACAGAAGCGTCTGGTGGGGATGCCCTGACAGCGAACCAATAGTGAGCTCATCCGCAAAGACATCAAAGGACTGCTAAGGTCCCAAAGCAAAGGCTGGAATAAGGTGGTGGCGGGAACCAGCTTTATAGCACAATCGCCTCATAAAGGTGTGATTTCTTCTTCTTCTTCTTTTTTTTTAAAGATTTATTTGAGAGAGAGAGAGAGAGTACACAGAGGAAAAGGGAGAAGCAGACTCCCCGCTAAGCAGAAACCACGGCATGGGGCTCATTCCCGGGACCGTGGGATCATGACCTGAGCCGAAGACAGACACTCAACCGACTGAACCACCCAGGCGCCCTAGAGATCTGATTTCATTCAAGGCCTGTGACCCTTGAATACGTCTGGACAAGAAACCGAGCAAGGCACTCACATTTGGTGACACCATCAAATTGGGGTGCGACAATAATACCCCAGTTTGGCTCCATATGGATCGGTTGCTCATACCAGTTTCTTTCCAACACTAACACCAAAGCGCAGCCCCAAATCTCCACACCCAAAAGCCGTTGAGTGTGGACCAAGGAAACCAGAGCTTCCACGTGCCCCTTGGGGACCGGGTCTCCCAAATGCCAATGATGAGGACGCTCAGTGGAGCTCTTGGCCCAAGTTGCAAGTTGAGGACAAGATCTTCTGAACAAGTTACAAAGTCAGTGGGCCAAGGGATGGGGGTGGGAGGGCTTCAGGCACACACAGGTGACCTCTCTAGCAGCCTCACTGCACACCATCAAAGGCAGGCAGTTCCTTTTGAGCAGCAGGGAAGGGGACATGACTAGGGACACCAGGTATAAACAAGAGAGACGAGATCTGCAAGGAAGGAACAAAGGCAGAGGCACTGCAAATAGAGGTAACGATGGAGGGAACAAATGCTAACCTCACTCAAAGCATAAGACTGAAGGGCTCACACAGGAGACATATGTTTATAGGTTGCCCTCTGACCTCCTAAATGCTGTTGAATGAAAAAGGTCAGGTCACACCAGACCAGCAGCCTGGGTGCGTCTCTCTGGTGTGCCTGCTCTACGGCGAGCCTCAAGTTCAGACCAGAAGCAAAGGGGGACTTTTGGGTGCGAGATAGAAAGGCAGTATTTCCCACCTGTTTCCCATATGGGCTACCTGAGCTCCAAGAGAGAGCCCCAGCTGAAATACGCCCCTCTTGGAAAGCCCCCCAGGCAGAGAGCTCCTCCCCCAGAAATCATTCTTTGTATCTGCGAGAGGTAATGTGCCCACATAAGCACTGGCAGAGGAGACAGCTCAGCCCCCTCCACAAATTTCTTTATCGTCTCCCAGAGTGGTGGGAGTTTTACATCTGCTACTGTCATGAAAACATTTTATTATTTTTTTACAAGTCTTTGCTTTTTTTTTTTTTTAACTTCCTTGGATAAAGCTAGGGATCTTCCAAGTGGATGTGATGTGCACAATCTTTACTCCCCTCTCAGTGCTGCTCACCCCCCACCACTGCTCCAGGCCCACCAGACCTCAGCCTGGGAGCCTGCTATCAGGCGTCTGTTCATACGTGGCCTTGGAGCAATGTGGCCTGCTAAGGGACTCCCGGAGGAATGGCAGGAGGTCGGCTGACAGCTGCAAACAAGTTGTTTGGGCTCTAACAACTTCATTCTAATGGCCACTTCTCATCTCCTAGAAATGGAGTAAAGCCATTTCTTCCGGAATGGGACTCCATGCACCCCTAGGCCCAAAGCAGGAGTTTCTCCAGTTACTAGACCTTCCATCTCCACTCTAGGAGGAAATTAGGAAAAGCAGAACCTCTCCCTAGTCTCACTAGGTAGACATCTTCAGATAAACCTCATGATATCCACTTTGTCATTCTCCCAAATCTCGGACTTCTACAGCATAAGGGAAATAGGCATAAAATTGATGGGGGTAGCCCGGTAGGGGGAGGGGAGCACCACCCTGAGCAGGGAAAGCCAGTGTCCCCAGTATCAACTTTTGCCTGAAAGCTGGAGAGAAGGAGACTTGATCTCCCTACCCACAGCCCTGCCCTCACCACTCGCCTGAGCACATCTCCAGAACTGAACACAGAAAGAAGCCAGCTTAGCCTCTGGAAATTGCTGAGAGAGACGGTCTATCCCAGTGGTTTCCTGGGGACACCAGCTCTCAGGAGGGGACACCACAGCCAGGCCACAATCCATGTTAATAGCTTTCAAGTGCCCTCTGGTAACTTGGAAGCTGCACTCAAGATTCAGAACCAACAGCACCCTCACCGCCACCCCAATGCTTCCCCAGCCTCCGGGTTCCCCGGGGCTTCCCCATCCTCACCCCGGCACCCAGATGTGTTCCTCTCAGGGCTGAGGAAGGTCGAGAGAAGTTCTTACCTGGGTCTTCTGGGAGAGGCACTCATGGGGCCCGCCGGTCGGGGCGCCCTGGCTGCTGGCTGCTGCTCACCGCATCTCCCCGGGAGCCCGGTTTTGCAAAGAGAAGAGCCAGTCCCATCTGGAGCAGGGAGGAGGAGTGGAGCCCGAGGACGCGAGGAGCGGAGGAGCCGAGCCCCGGTGGGGTCGCGGCGCAGCTCCCTAAGGGTCTCGGGGCTCTGGCACCGTGGGCGGGGACCCGGCCGGCGGTCTGTACCCTGGAGGGGCGGGGTGGGAGGTACGGGGGCGGGGGTTGGGGGGAGGCGGATGCCTCGCAGGGCTCCGAGGCTCCCGCTGGCTCCGCGCCTGCTATCACCGCAGCGTGTCCCCACGGTCTATATATGCATTGCCCCCTCCCTGTCGCTGTTCTCCTCCCCGCGTCGTCCGGACTGTACCTCTGTGGTTTCCGCTCGCGGCTCAGTCCCCTCTCCCTCGCGTCCCACCCTCGCCCCCTCCCCCCTCTTCCCCTCCCCCTCCCTCTCCGGGTGCAGCCTGCTGCCTGGATTCTCCCGGTGTTGCCTCGCTCAGATATTTAGCACTGAGGTGCAACTCGGGGACACACAACCAGCCAGGTCCTTTCAAACCAACCGCTCCTTTACAATCAGACCCTCAAGTTTAGTGCGGAAACGAGTGCGAGAAAGGCGGCTGCCTGGCGGCTAGGAGAGGATGTTGGCCCATCTGGAAACCAGATCTCCCCGTTTCAGCAGAGCTGTGAAAAGGGATGCCAGGAAGGCGAATGGCATCGATCAGCCCACAGGTGACCTGCTGGGTCTTCAGGCTGGGGTGGAATCCTGCGTTGGGAGTGTCCAAATCCCAGCACTTACAAAGCAGCGTAGAACCTGAGGAGTCATTTGGTTTAAAGTGCTCATTTTGCAGAGAAAACTGGTGCTCAGAGAGGTGCACTGACTGGTCCAGGGTCACACAGCTAGCTGGGAAGGAGACCTGAGTTATCCAGTTGTCAGGACACCCAAGTTTCCAAGCCTAGAGAAGAGCACTCTACACGGAGTGGCCCCAGAGACAGCGGGTCAGTCTTCATTCATTCACTCTCCCCTCCTGCACCTGTGTTCCTGGGAGGTCACCCGAGCCCACCAAGGAAAAATAACCAGCCAGTTTGCAAGTTGACCAGTCTACTCTACCCAGAACCGCTTCTTAAGCTCTCCCTGCTTCCAGGAAGGCTGTGGAGAATGGAAAACTCCAAAGGCACAGCAACGCTGAGGCCAACCAAAGGGGAAGGAACAAATCCTTGCTTATTGCTATCTTCCAGAAATCCAGCTAACAGGATGTGCTTTACAAAATTCCCATTTTCCACTTCTCATACTCCTCCTTCCTCTCTCTCCTTCCCAGCATTCTGACCACTCTCTGACACAGATATTTTCATGGTACCCGCAAAAGAGAACACATCTTCCGCCATGTGCTTCTTACATTGAAACTAAAATCCTATCTGGTAATATCAACCTATATCAAAAGGGCTTTCTCACCAGAAGACCTTGGGGGGTGGGGAGGAGGGGGCAGGATTGCTAAAACAATCCTGCCCAGAAGATGTTATTATCGCTGGCAGAGTCTTCTCATTCACAAGTGTCTGGCTTTGTGCATTTCATTTCTTCTTAAGGCTTTTATTTTTTTATTTTCGTGAAAGAGAGAGAGAGAGAGAAAGCACAAGTGAAGGGGAGGGGCAAAGGGAGAAGCAGGCTTCCCACTGAGCAGGGAGCCGATGTGGGAATGGATCCCAAGAACCTGAGATCATGACCTGAGCCAAAGGCAGATGCTTAACTGTCTGAGCCACCCAGGTGCCCCAGAGCATTTCATAACCCTAATGACAGAGCTCACTGCAAACTGCTCCTCAGGACAATGGTATCAAGGACCCCTTCTTGCTGGGGGGTTCCAACATTTTGCACTCATATACTCTCTTTAGGGAAGTTTTGATCCCTACTTCACACCATGTGCTTGAAGTGACAGAGACTGATGAGACCTACCCTGGAGTTACACTGTAAGTCAGGAACAGTTCCTTTGTCCAATGTGGCCATCGAAAAGCAGGTAACAGAGTAGGAGTTTGAACCCTGAAGCAGGCACCCCATCCCCACCCTTCACCAGCTCTGTCAACTTGAACACGCTATTCAACCTTTCTAACCTTTAGTTTCCCTGAATGAAAAATGGAGAAAGTAATTGGCCCTGCAAGGGTATCAGTGAGATCCAAAGGCAGACTGCTTGGAACGTGGAACCCAAAACATTTTAGCTGTTACTCACACTGTCCACACTGCTCTCTGGGCCAGGGCGCCCTCTTAGAGACCCCGTACTTACACTTACTGGCTGGCTAACCCTGGCCAAGTTTCTTAATCCCTCCCCTCTTCTCTCATAATCCAACCTACCTTAATCTCGAAAATGGGGATCATAATATGTCCTTCATAGGACTGTTGAGAGGATTAACTAAAATAATACATGTGAAACAGCTAGCATGGTTCCCAATGCAAAATGAACCAACAAAATATGTTAGTCCCAACTTCGTCTCCAGTTACCAGATGTGTGAGCAAGTTACGTATCTCTTCTAAGCCCCACAGGGTTGCAAAGATTAACATAACATCTGTAAATTATCTGGCACACAGTGAAAGTGAATATATACTAATTACCTTCCATCCCTTTCAAAACTGCTCAAAATTTATTTTTACCTGAAAGTGTTCCCACCATATCTCAATCACTCACGATCTCATTCATCCTTTACTTAAGATCCTGTAATACCAGTCTGTTCCATTTGCATGTATTTACATCTTTTTCCCATTCCTTCATTCATTTAGCAAGAATATATTACTTATTATGTGCTGTCAGGCACTGTGCTGCTCTATTCTGACGTGAATGTATTTCTTTTATATTGATGTTCCATTCCCAGAAGCTAGGAATATGGGGTGTGTGTGTGTGTGTGTGTGTGTGTGTGTGTAAGTAGGCTCCATGCCCAGCGTTGAATTCAAACTCACAACCCTGAAATCAAAAGTTGCATGCTCTATCAACGGAGGCAGCCACGCACCCCTGGTTGTCCATGTGGAGGCAGCCACGCACCCCTGGTTGTCTGTGTGGAGGCAGCCACGCACCCCTGGTTGTCCATGTGTTTTAACTTTTCACCTCCTCCTATAAACGTAGGCATAGCCACAGGTTCACTGAGCTGGAAGGAGGCCCAGACATTCTATCAGACAATGTTTCATTTTACAGCCCAGAGAGGAAAATCGACTTGCACTCATTGCTTAAGCTAAAATGGTGGTGATTTCTTGCGTCCTTATCCATTGTTCTTTGAACTACGCAAACGTTTCTTGCCACCTGTTCTATGGAACACTAGTTTCTTGGAATGTTCCCAGGTGGCACTCCAACAAAGTGTTCTACTGCTAAGTGTGTTTGATAAATAATGGGTTAAGCAAAGTAAAGAACGTTTAATCTTAGTTTTTGTTTTTGTGTTTTGTTTTTACTGCAAGACTTTCCAGAGCCTTTCTTATGTTTATGAACACTGTGAATTAACAAGAGGGATACAGCACACCTCATCTTTTAAATGCATTCAATCAGGAAACCTTTTCTCATAGAATGTTTGGGAACCTACTGATCTAAGACACAGATTTAGGGAACAATGGTGCTACACCCTGGAAATGCAAGCAAGTAATGTGCCTACTCTGTTTGTAGGACCTCTGGAAAGGTCATAACTCATGACAGGCATTCAGTGAGTCCCCTTAAAGCTATAATAATGGCAGGGTAGGCATAGCACTTAGTTGCCGATGGATAGCTTTGGTGATAGAGCAGAGTTTGGTTGAATCCACAAGTCCCATCCTTCCTTCCACTCTCCTCATGCAGTGTTAAGTCTGTGACGGTCATCCCCACCACTGCTCTGCTCCCTCAGAGCTGGGAGGAAACGAATAGTAAATACTCTTTAAGCAATCTCAGAAGGGAGCAAAAAAAGGATATTTCATTAGTATTAAAAAAACTTTTAATTGAGGGGTGCCTGGGTGGCTCAGTGGGTTAAAGCCTCTGCCTTTGGCTCAGGTCATGGTCTCAGGGTCCTGGGATCGAGCCCCGCAGGCTCTCTGCTTAGCAGGGAGCCTGCTCCCCGCCCCACCCGCCTCCCTCTCTGCCTACTTGTGATCTCTGTCTGTCAAATGAGTAAATAAAATCTTCTAAAAAAAAATAAATAAAATTAAAAAAATTTTTTTAAACTTTAATTGAGCAGCTGCTAACTGCTGAGCACTGTGCTAGGTGATATATGTTTATGTTTATACTCATTATCTAGCTATATTCTGTCCGTATCCTTATAACCACTTAAAGAGGAAAATAGCCACCCCTCCATTTTGAAAATAAAAAAGCTAAGGCTCAAGAAGTTTATGGGGCAAGAGGCCAAATTAATTCAATGACAAAATGACAACTTCTAGTTTCCCTATAGTCATTTCAGTCCTAGGGGAGCATAGGCAGATTGTGTACTAGAACACACTTTATAGGACAAGTTCTCTCTTTCACTGGAGAGGCAATTATAGAACAAATGTTGATTAGTACCCAATTAAGTAAGAAATGGAGACAAGAAAATTCCTTTCTCAGTTGTCTCCCCCAGGGGTCCACACACTGGACTCTGCCCATCAGCTAGAGTATGTGAAGGATACAGGACTCATGTTAGCGCTTGAAAGGAGCCATGTTTATTGTGGTGGTCATTTCACAGTATATGAAGTCAAGTCATTATGCTATAACCCTTAAATTTATACAGTGCTAGATATCGATTATATATCAGTAAAACTAGAAAAATAAATAAACGAAAGGAGCTATGGTATCAATTGATCAGAGAGGACACTTCGTGTACACAGTAAAATGAAGACATCATTTTCTCCCCAGCTCTAGTAGGAACTCAGGCATGTGGAACCAGGACAGTGATTTAATTATTTTTCTCCCTCTCATCCAAAATATCTGAAAATTAATAAAGGGATACTTCACAGATGTCAATTACAAGAAGAACTGTCAATTACAAACCCCAGCAGAAGAAAGGTCAACAGAAAAGAATCACCAGTTACAAGCCCCAAGAAGGGAAGATGTACGTTACATCTTCCACAAGAGATCCAGTATCCATGCAACTCAGCTAGTTAGAAACCATCATCTCCCGGACCTCTTGCTTTTCTCCAGTGAACTTTCCTTCAGAACAACCCCTCCCAGCATCCTCCTTCTCTTCCATAAAATAATGTTCCTCTCTTTTGCTGGACTTGCCTATGGTTTTTGTAGTAGCTTGCTTGTTATGAATTGCAATGATCTGTTATTCCTGAATGAACACATTTTGCTTGTAAAATAACTGGCAATTTTATTTTTAAGGATAACATAACCTTTTGGATTCCACACTCAGCCCACCATTCATCCTCAGCAAGAAAGCCACACCTGGGGCCAACTTCCAAACTAAACTTTCCCAATAACTATAGTTCACTCAGGGTCAAGTCAAACCATCAGACACCCTTTGGTAGCAGCCACAGATGAGGAAAGGTCTGACTTGTCCCCTCCAAGAAGTCAGAACCCTAAAGGCAGCCATGGCCACCTGTACCTCCCTGCCAGAAACACAGTGAGGCTCTTTCCCCTCTCCCCCTAAGGGGAGCTGGAATGAAACCAAGCGATTAAGAGTAAAGGCAAGAGGAAAGGAGAGCAAAGCTTTGTTATTTCCCCCAGGCAAAATATACCAAGAAGCTTCTGTGACACAAATTATATTTGTAGAACTGATACTGGAGAAGAGAGAAGGTGGACATTTGGGTGGTTTTGTTATCAGAGGATTCTACTGTGTTTGTCCTCAGAAACAACTACACTGTGACTGTGCAGGTCCGCAGCTGTGTATGTATTAAGGGGCTGAGGTGGGGGTGTTGGGTAAAACATCAGTATTGTAGAAGAACTATTACAATGTGTCAGATATCATAGAGAGTGCTAGCAATTCAAGATTTCCTGTAATTCGCACACTAACCTGATGAAGTTAGGTTCAGTCACACAGACACACACCCCACTTTATAGAAGAGAAACCTAAGGTTTTGTTTTTGTTTCTTGAGAGAGATTGCGTGCAAGTGGGGAGAGGGTCAGTGGAAGAGGAAGAGAATCTTTTTTTTTTTTTTTTTTAAGATTTTATTTACTTATTTGGAAGAGAGCTAGAGAGAGAGGAGGAGCAGGGAGAGGGGCAGAGGGAGAAGCAGACTCCCCACTGAGCAGGAGCCCAACACATTGATGTGGAACTCAATCCCAGGACCCCGAGATCATGACCTGAGAGATCATGACCTGAGCTGGAGGCAGATGCTTAACTAACTGAGCCACCCAGGTGCTTGAGATAGCTAAGTCTTTTTTTTTTTTTTTTAATTTTATTTATTTGACAGAGAGAGATCACAAGTAGGCAGAGAGGCAGGCAGAGAGAGAGAGAGAGGGAAGGAGGCTCCCCACTGAGCAGAGAGCCCAATGAGGGACTCAATCCCAGGACCCTGAGATCACGACCTGAGCCAAAGGCAGAGGCTTAACCCACTGAGCCACCCAGGCACCCGAGATAGCTAAGTTTTAACAAAGCTTCAGTAACTTGTCCAAAGCCACACAGTTAAATATTTAATGTGGGAACCTGATCTTTTATCTGTGACAAATACTAATCCCAATGATCTCACAACTGAATGTAACATTTCAAGCATATTCTTTTTGGACTGCAAACAGTCCTGTGAGAGATAAAACATTTCTTCCAATTTGCACAAGAAACTAAGGCTCAGAGGTAACCCTATTCCAAATAGGTAGAAAAGGACAGGTCTAGAATCAAAGCCTTACTCTACCAATCAGTCACTCTAGCAAGATAGGCACTTTCCAAATTTTGAAATCCTGATGCTTTCAAGAGTCAGAAAACCTACCACTCCTTTAAAAATGACCCTAAAAAATTCCCATGACCAAACCAGTCCCTGTAAAGGGCAAAGGCTGGGGGAAAACAAAACAAAACAAAACAAACCACAAAAACCCACAGAAAGGCCAGAAGAGTCCCTGGGGCTGCTGGTCATTGTGCAGGGATTCCAGGAGCTGGAGTCCCTCTGCCTCTCCCTGATAGATTTCGAGCCAAATGTTTAGTTTTTCCTGTGTAGAAAACCGATTAAAGTTTAATGTTGATAATAATAAAAGCAGATCCTCACAGGCGCACCTCCCAGGCAGCCTCCGCTTCAGACCACTGCAGTAAAGCAAAAATTGCAATCAAGTGAGTCAAATGAATTTTCCGGTTTCCCAGAGCATATAAAAGTTGTACTTACACTACGCAATAGTCTATTCAGTATGCAATAGCATTGTATCTTTAAAGAAATAATAATAATGCCCATACCTTAATTTAAAAACACTTCATTGCTAAAAAAAATACTGACCAAGAATTTAAAAAAAATTACTTACCATCATCCAAGCTTCTAGGGAGCCATAACCACGGATCCCGGATCGCCATAACAAGTACAATACTACAAAAAAGTTTGAAATATTGAGAGAATTACCGAAATGTGACACAGAGACGGTAAGTGAGCAAATACCTCTGGAAAATGGCATGCACAGGTTTGCTTGGCGAAACGTGGCCACAAACCTTCAATTTCTAAGAAAGCATCATAAAAGGAGATTTGCTGTAGTTAATGGTTACAGGTTCTAGGCACCGTTAGAAGTGTGACAAGGGACCGTGTGAACAAGCTCCAAGTGAAAAACATCACACACCTGGGGCGCTTCCCGGTGGCTACCATTGCTAAGCAGCTCTCCTTACAAAACAGAACCAGGTGGCGGTCAGGATGAGCCCCTCTAAAAGCGGGATTTAAAACGGAGGACCCTGGTTCCAAAAAGCGCCAATGAGAGCCTGTGTTGCGCGCCAATATGGACCAATCAGGATGAAGCCAATTCTAACCAATCAGAATGAGGCCCTTTCAGCCAATCAGGATGAAGCTCTCCCCTCATTAGCACTTTGGGCCAGAGTGGGAACCTGAGCTGGAACTCCATCCAAGCAGGGACTTCCGTCAGTTCAAGTCCAACCTGTGGCGGTGCCGGGTCGCTCTTAGTTCAGGTTGTATCTGTGCCTTTGGCTTTTGGGTTCCACCTGTTCTTCTCTTTGGCTGGCCTAGGAACTGGTCGCTGGTAACAGACATAGTTTCTTTTTATTTACTCATTTAGTTAGGAGTCATGCAGTGAGATAGGTACCATTATCTCCTTTGGTAGATAAGGAGAACGAGGTCCCAAGAGGTGAAGTAATGTGCCCAAGATGACCTAGCTAGTAAGGGCAGAGCAAGGAGTTAAACCCAGAGACACTGCGGCCAGAGTCCAAGTGCGAGTGAGCTTGTGGCTTAGCCAGGGTATTGTTGCCTGCCCTGGCAAGGTCTGTGGGCACCAGCTTACTGAATAGTTAGACCCCAGGGTACGCGCTTGCATCTGAGGAAAAGGTGTTCTGGGACCGTCTTTTTCCCCTCCCCCAATTTGGCCTTTGCCCACAGGCCCTTAGCTCATTTCCCTGCTTATTTCCCTGCCAGCGTCACCAGCTGCCCCTTGTCAGCCCAGCACAAAGACAGATTGGCTGGGGGAGGGCTGCCAAGCAGGGGACTACGCCCCCCCCCCCCCCCCCCCCCCCCCACCCCCGCGCCTCCTCCTGGGAACACCCATCTGGTCTGTAAGACCTACTGATTCGTGCTCAGAGAAGCCTGCTTTCAGGTGAGGGCAGTGGGGATTCAGCCCCTGGAACCATGCCGGTTAATCCAGTAGGGACTTTTCCCCTGACTGGGGGCATCACCCAACCCTGCAGGATCTATTACTGGCATTGAAACAGGGCTCTACCAGGAGTCCAGACAGAGCTTCCAGGCCTTTCTTTCAGAGAGCACATTTGACCTCAGGGATTAGAATGGCTTCCTCTACCCTTTCCCCACTGGGTGTTGTGACATGTTGTTGTGAAATAGCAGCAAAAAGATATGGATGGGATGTGGGTGAGTAGCAGCCTGAGGTGGTAGATAGGTACAAGCCTAAACCTTAGAAAGCCCAAACTCAAGTCCAAAGGTCACTGGAAATAAGCTATTTGAACTTGGGTTCATTATTTCCCTTCTTTAGGCCTCCCTTTCCTCATCTATAAAATGAGAGCGTTGGATTAAATGGACCCTAGGCGATTTCTTCCACATTGCTTGAAATGGAAAGACTCCTCCAAGAGGTGCTTTTCCAAGGAGAGAATAGGGGAAGAGCCCAAAGTGACTCCCTATGCCCTATATTACTTCCCTGGAATACCTCCTCATGTCTCTAAAATATAGAACTCTCATTCTCCAGGACTCCACCCCTTGGGGTAACACACTGGGCCACTTGTGCAGGCTGCTGGGCCAAAGTCTCTGACCCTGGAGAGGTGACTCCTGAGCTCCCCTTTGGCTCAGAGCAAGTATTCAAAGTCTGGGTTCTAAAAAGTATCCTGTCCTGGGCACACATCTTCTCTCAGCTGCCACTGACTGCCAATCTTGGGATTAGCTCTTTATTTGCTTCTGACTCCGCTTTCCTCTTTTAATTAATACAAAGGAAAAAAAAACCTTAATGAGCCTTAATGGGGTGCCAGGCAATTAGCTAATCAGAAATATGGTTAATAAGCTTTAGGACATGAAGTGTCTCACAGAGAAAATCTATCTAACTTTTCAACCATGTCAGGCTCTATTCCTGACAGGCAGTGGCTACCAAGAACACAGCAGGTTAGAGACTTTATTTTTAAAAGGCTTTCCCTGGCTCTAATTTTCCCTAGTGTGAAAGAAATAAGACAAGACCAAAAAAGAATCCAGGTCGGAACACGTGAGGGAAAGTGGAATTAAGGAGGCCAACTTGGGATCTTGGGTTGTACTATAAATCTGAGAAGTGGGTGCTGAGTCTTGATTAGATGGCTTTGAACAGCACTGAGTACAGCACACACACGCACGAGCAATCACTGAAGCCGTTCAGCGGTGACGACTGACGTGGAAATGCCTTGTCCTTTGTCAAAGTCCCCTGCCAGCAGTCACTCCACCTAGAGTTAGGGACTAGCAGAATTGGTTTGGTTGCAGGACACTCCAAACAAAGCCTAGGACAGGCACATGATGAGAAAAGCCCATCCAAGCAGATGGCACATGGCATGTGGAGAGGACAGTGACAGGCACTAGGCAGCGATCCAAGCGGGGAGGTCCCCAAACAGGAGATGAAAGGTGGAGTATGATGATACAGGCAACGTGGCGGTGTGCAGTCAGCAACAGGGAGGTCTGTGGGGGTGCCCAGCTTCTGGATCCCACTCCCACATGGACTGGTGAGAACAAAGAGGGGTCCTGTCCCTACAGATCTGGGTACTGAGCAGGTTGCAAGGTCAGGACCATTTATCGATGAGAAAACCCAAGATCAAGTTTACATCACCAGCATGTGGCATAGCTGGGATGCGGACTCAGGTAGCCAGGCTCCAGGTTTTTTGTTTTGTTTTGTTTTTAAGATTTTATTTATTTATTTGAGAGTGCGCATGAGGAAGGATGAATGGGGGAGAGGCAGAGGGAGAAGCAGGCTCCCCACTGAGCAGGGAGCTCAATGCAAAGTTTGATCTCAGCACCTAGGGATCATGACCTGAGCCAAAGGCAGGTGCTTAACCGATTGAGCCACCCAGGTACCCTAGGATCCAGATCTCAACATGTGTTTCCTCCCAGCGCTAGGCTCCATCTGCCTGTTCAGTCAGGAAAGAGGCCTGGCAGGAACCCCGGAGGTCATTGCAGAGTCAGTCCTGGAAATTGCTTACCGACTGACTAGAAACCACCATGGGAAGGGCCTCTCCTGCGGGTCCTACAGACTTGGGAGGCACAGGAGAAGAACCAGGAAGAGAAACCCCAGTTCAGTGAAGAGGCCCTAGGGAGAACCTGCAGTCACCCTTCTTCAGGTCACATGTCCAGGCTCAGAGAGAGCCATCCCAGAGTGCGGCAATAAATGCCAGAAGCTATCTCAGACCTGCACTGGTAATTCTGGGAAATCGTGGGAGAGCGAAAGACCAAAGTCCTGAACTCCACTGTCATTTCCAGAAAGGCAGAGACTGGGGAATCTCTAACTGAGCACTAGGAGAGACAATTAAATACATAACTGAACGCTACCAAAGCAGAGTCCTACTGGAGTCCCTAAGAACCAGTTGTGCCCACATGAGCTTACCGTTCGGATAGGCTTACCACGGACATCAAAGTACACTTAAATCCTTGTGTACATCATTCATTCAACAAATTCTGAGAGTCTGACACCTGGGATAACATGAGCCAACAAGACAATTAAATATCTTCCCTCTCAGGGAGCCTGGGGGGCTCAGTTGGTGAAGCCTCTGCCTTCGGCTCAGGTCATGATTCCAGGGTCCTGGGATCGAGCCCCATATTGGACTCCCTGCTCAGCGGGGAGCCTGTTTCTCCCTCTCCCTCCGTCCTTCCCCTAGCCTCCACTCATGCTCTCTCTCATGTGTGCGTGCACTCTCTCGTAAACTAATAAACATCTTCTTTTTCACAGTCTACTGGGAAGAATCTGAAAATTAACATGTAAACAATTTCAGGTGAGGACAAGTGTTAAGAAGAAAATAAAGCATAGCAGTGAACTTGCCAGAAGGATGGGGAAAGCTCCTCTCAAGGCGTCTGAGCGGAGATGGTAGGAGGGGCCAGCCTGTGGGGATCCAGGGGAAGTTGTTTGAGGAAGAGAAAATGCAAGTGCAAAGTTGAAGAGCTTGAGGGGTTTGGCCAGTTTCAGAAACCGAAAGGAGGCTGCAGTGTCTGACTTACAGCAGGGAGGGAAGGGAGAGTCGGGGGACGGAGCTGGGGAAGCGGGCAGCTTTGCAGAGCCTCGTAGACTGGGGGCAGGAGTTCAGATTTCAGATTTCGTCTCCAGTGAAATGGGAAGCAGTTGAAGAATTTGAGCAGCAGAACGTCAGGATTCCAATTACTTCTAGGAAGATGGCCCCGGCCTCTGTGTGGAGAGCAGTTAGGGAGTGGAGAAGTTGACCAGGGAAAATCAGTTAGAGACCCAGCACTCATCTGTTCAGGGGAGCAAATATAGTGGCTCCTGCAAGGGTGGCCCCAGGAGAGAAGGTTCCATGCATCAGATTCACGATCCATTTTGGAGAGACTGGTGATACCTTCAGTTTTCAAGCAAATACAATTTATTTTTAATTTTTATATTTATTAAAAAAAACACACACTGGAGCACCCTGGGAACAAATTCTAAAGGAGCCCTGCTAGACCTCTGGCCTCGGCCTTCTCCTATTTGTTGATACCATATGCCTCTCTTTAGGGTATGACTTAAGACAATCCCTTCTGATTTAGTATCTCCATAATAGCCTTCCCTCTAAGATCTATTTGGCTCCCGTTGTTGTGAGCTGCCTTCTCAGGCACCTCTGATGGGATGCGGCACACATCCGTTGTAGCCAGTCTCCAACCACCTCTGGCCAGGGTGATGGGGGCTCAGGAGGCCCAGTGTATAAGGACTGTGTGTGAGGGAACTCTAGCACCAAGATTTAGGTCTCTGGCCTACTAGACCATGCTTATGGTCTAACTCACCATCTTTGGTTGGCCCACTCCTTTCTAGGCCATGTACCATTTACATACGGTGTTTCTCTTTTTCTCTGCATTACCCGCAAAAGCAGCGGGAATGCATGTGACTCATTAACTGAGCACAGAAAATGTGCCAATCACTAGGCCCACACAGAGTGGAGCCAGTTGCTGCAATGAGTAGAAGGGCTTCCAGAAGATTCTAAGGGGATCCTTTTTCTTTGAATATGCCTGTGAAAAAGAGAAAAGAGAGTTTCTACAGGGAGGAAGAAAAAACTTTGAATTCCAAAGATTATTGAAATGGCCCAGCTTCTGCCAAGAGACTGGCTTCTAATTTTATTGGAGCTCCAGTCCCTGACTCCATGCTAGAAACTGATTTCTCTTGCTGAGGATCTAGCATATTTTACACCCTCCAAAGGAGCAGTTTACTCTGGAGACATAGAGTCATGTAGGATGATAATCCCAGCAGACAAATGGGAGAAGACAGTAATAATAAATATCACTGCTAAAAGAAAAGAAAGGAAGTAAAAGCTTGGGGCATCTCAGAAGCACCAGCTGCTTAATAATAAAAGAAATGATAACATGATTCCTTGGCTGAGCTGCAAAAATATCTTTTAGTTACAGGTGTCAAAGCCTGAGTGTCTGGCCCTTGCTTTATTACTGCCATTTAGTATGCTGTTGGAGTCTGCGCCCAGTGCAAGCATTTTTTCCTGACACCAGAAACACAAAGCTTGCTCTCTCTGAATTCCCAAAGTCCCCCATTCCTTATACCTATTTCCTCCTCCGTTCTCTCCTAACCCAAGATTGTCTGGTCTTTTTGCTATAGAGAGAAATGGAACGTTCTTTCCAGGAAGGCTTAAATAATTGCATCTGTGTTCATTGAACTATTAAGCCCTCTCCTGTCTGAGGACTGGGGTGGGGAATACAATTATAAAAAATGATGATGTTAAGAATACGGTTTTCTTTTTAATTCAATTCTCTTTTCCATTCATAAGCCTCGAGAATGACAAGATGTCAGACAGCTCCCTGAAGGAATTTGCGATCCAGTAGGAAGGGCGAGATGAACACAGGATTATAGGGAAAGTATGAAATAAATGGAATGAAAACAAGGGATCCATGGGCAGTGAACAAACTCATCCAGCTTGGAGAGAAGAGAAAGGTCAGGGGAGTCTTCCTGAAGTCGATGGCATTTGAGGTGGGTCTTAGGAGATCATTTGAGTCAGGGAGCAGTAGCAGAAGGTTGGGTGAATGAACGGACCCCAGATGGGACTGGAGAAATTGTCCTAGCTATAGAGCCTGAGCCGTTTAAGGATGCCTGGGCAGTCCCACCTGGTGTCTACAGATCAAAAAAACTTAGCTGTAATTCAGAAAAAAGTATTTGCACCAGGAAAGTATTCTTTTGCCTTGACACAGAAGTGTGAAATTCTAGGCCACTGCAAAGAATATTGGGGGAAAAGTAAGCTGCATTATGATTCTAAGAGATCTGTTCATTTCCAGAAAATACTCAGGGTTATAGGAATTAGAATCCCATCTGTGGGGGGAGAGAGCTGGGAAGAGCTGAGCATGGTAAGAGTCCCTGTCTGGTTGGCAGGGTTGGGGCCCAACATTCTAATCCTGAAGCGGTCCTGGGAATGATGCAGGCTAATAGACCAGCTTCAGAACTGGGGGTGGGTCCAAAGCTAGAGCCGCATTCTGGGGCCTGAAACAGAGTGGGGAATCCAAAAAGCTATTACTCAGAAAAGCCAGCATCCGAACCCAGCCTGCTCACATCAGATACTCATTTCTGTGTAGTAAAATATCTCGGTGCCAAGCCTCACCAGATGGTAAGAGTGAGCTTCTGACTTTTTTTCTGCCCTGAGCAGGCACTAGGCCTTTTGTATCTGCAGGCAATACCCTGTGTCAGGGATGAGAAAAGCAGGGGGAAAGGGGACAAGGCAGACTTCGTCCTTTTCTGACAGTATCTGACCGTGTGCTCCCAGGGTCACCTGCTACAAAGCAGCAAAGCCTGGTAGGATATGTTGAGACATTACCAGTCTCACCAGAGGAAAGATATAAGCAAAAAAGAGAGAGGGCATGAACGAGAAAGAGAGAGGTCAATCCAGATCGATCGGAGGGTGGGTAGTGCTATGGCCTGGATGCTGAGTTTTGGGCCAGCCTTTAGGGGGAGGAAAGGAAGTCTGGGGTTTCACCATGAATTGAAGCCCTCAAGGGAGAGCAAGGAGAGTACAGGAGGTGGGGCAAGTTCACTGACATAGTCCCAGATCAGATGCCCCCTCTAGTCACTGTCAAAAGCAAAAGCAAATCTCTGCAAGGAAATGTCTCCATCCCCAATTTAAGCTCCCTGATGTTCCACCTATTATGACAATGAGCTCACAAACATTACTAAACATAAAATGCAAGCCTCTGAAAGTTGGCAGATATAACGTACAATGAATTTAGAATCCTTTGGATTAAGATATGAGATCTGTCAGATATAGAATATAGAGCAGTTATGCAAATACGAGGATTATCTACATACGCAATGTCTTCTGTGAATAAAGACCGTTTTAGTTCTTCCTTTTTGATCTAGATGTTTCTTTTGTGTGTGTGTGTGTGTGTGTGTGTGTGTGCGCTTCAAGAAATGTTTGGTCACTCTTAGTATAACTCCTAATTGTACCGGTGCATCCGAATTCTAGAGAGGTAATATTTCAAGTTTCTCTTTTTTTAAGTCCTTATTTATTTATCTGACAGAGACAGACAGACAGCATAAGCAGGGGAGCGGCAGGCAGAGGGATAGGGAGAAGCAGGCTTTCCGCGGTTGTGGGGCTTGATTCTAGGACTCCAGGACCATGACCTGAGCTCAAGGCAGACGGCCAACCAACTGAGCCAACCAGGCAACCCTCAAGTCTTTTTTTTTTTTAGCACCTGAAAAACCCAAACTGAGAGTCTAAGAAAGCTGACAGAACCTACCAGAGGTAGCACTTTTAGGCTAGTATATCAATTATCTACCGTTTTAATAATAGTCTGTGGGGAAAAAATCTCAAAATCTCAGCAGCATATGACAACAAGCACGTAGCTCATGAGTCTGTAGGGTTTACCTAATCTAGGCTGGGTTCATTGATGTGTCAACAGCAGGCTGGCGTGGTCACCGTTCTTATCTTGGCTGGGCACCCTCTTCTGCACGGTGTTGGCTGGCTGATGGCTGATCTAGGGTTCCGTTGACATGACTTGGGTGAATAAACTCTGTTCTACGTGTCTCTTTACCCTCTACCAAGCTAGCCAGGTCATAATCTTATGGTAATGACAGAAGGCAAGAGTAATCAATGGAAATGCACAAGCACTTTTCAAGCCTTTGAAAAGTTTGCTCATATCACATTGGTCAAAGCCATGCCAGACCCAGAGTCAGGGGGCAGGACTCTATGGAGTCCCGTGAGGAAGGACACAGATACAGGGAGGCCTGAAGAATTGGAACCATTAATATAGTCATTAATGGTTAGAGCCAAGGGGTTAATACACGATAGCAAGGCAATACCACATGTCTTGGCCCTGAAGCAGTTAACATTTGTATTTTACCTCCTCTGGTAGAGTGACCAGTAAACCCTACTGGTAATCCATTCCCAAATTGCTGTGCAAGATCTGAGAAGTTCTTAAGAGTAGAGCATGAGGAGTAGGCACTGTGTGGACAGTTAGATCTAATTTTTGAGAAATCTTCAAAGGCAGAGGAGACCAGGCAATCCTGAGGGATTCATTAAGTAAATCAACTCCAGTGTCCAGAATATCCTATATTAATTGGAGTCTCCCTGGTTGCAGATGACAGAAATCCAAGCAAAACTGGTTTAAACAGAAAAGAAACTTTATAGCTTCCATAAGAGGAAACTCTGGGAATATGTCAGATTTCAGACACAGCAGGAGCCAAATCTTCAAATAATGACATTGTGACTCAGTCTCTATCTCTGGGCTCCAATGATTTCTGTTTTCATTCTCAGGCAAGTTCTCTCCGTGTGATGGCTGCCGGCACCTCGAAGCTTATGGCCCCCACTGTAACAACAACATGTGAAAAGGGCTCCATTTCCCTTCTAATTCCAATAAAGCTCTACAATTGACCTCGTTATTCTGACTCGTATTACCTCCCCAACCCTGAATCTATTACCTAATGCCAGGGAATGGAAAATGGGTGTTGCCCAAGAACACTCCGTCACGTGGGAACAGTTTTCACGCTGTCACTGCACAACCCATAAACCTAAACATCCATTCCTGTGACTAACTCCAGTCGGGCACAAGGATATTTTCTCACGTATCTTAACCTGTGTCCTTAAAAGAAGAACCTCGTTAAGAATGCTAAGTCTGGGGGGCGCCTGTGTGGCTCAGTCAATTGGGCATCTGACTTCAGCCCAGGTCATGATCTCAGGGTCCTGGGATTGAACTCTGCATGGTGGCGGGGGGGGGGGGGGGGGGTCCCTGCTCAGTGGGGAACGTGCTTCTCCCTCTCCCTCTGCCTGCCCTTCTCCCTGCCCTACTTGTGCTCTCTCTCTCTCTCTCACTCTCTGTCAAATGAGTAAATAAAATCTTTAAAAAATATAAAAATTAAAAGAATGCTAAGTTTTGTAGTTTATGCTGCCCCTGACACTGGAGATAGTTAATACTGTAGAGTGAGCAGAGGATTTTGGTGGCAAAATTACCTAGGTAATAGGACAAGCACTTAGGTAATTCCATGTTTTATTATTTTATGAATCGTGATGTTCTTCCTCTTACATAGTATGAATTCTGAGATATTTTTCCCACCAGCACTAATTACCCACTTTCTTATTTCTCTTTGTCTTTCTTTTTATGGTTCCATAGATAACTCACCAACGAGCTTCACAACCACATGCCTGTGGTTGAACATTTTATAATACGAAGTGATTCATACTACTCTTAATATTTATATAGCCTTGGATAGAGATATAAATATAAATGCAGCACGCATAAAGCATGATATTAAATCTTTACATAGACAGCTGCATGGTCATTGAACACTAGAGTTGTGGGTATTTTTATTTCTTGTAAGAAATCCTAGTATGATGTATGTAAGATCACCCCCCCAAGTTAAAATTTCAGCTTTGTTTAAACAATTTTTACTTAAAATTAGAATCTATGTTTGGTCTTTTAATTTTTTAAAAAGATTTTATTTATTTGAGAGAGTGAAAGAGAACGTGAGGGGAGCGGGGGTGAGGGGATGGACAGAGGGAGAGGGCGAAGCAGACTCCCTGCTTGGGCTCCATCCCAGGACCCTGAGATTATGACCTGAGACAAAAGCAGACACTTAACCGACTGAACCACCCAGGCACCCCTGGTCTTTTCATTTTAAGATAATTTTGTTATTGTTGTTATTTTTTATTTTAATTTTATTTATTTATTTTTATTTTGTTTATTGTGTTATGTTAGTCCCATACAATACATCATTAGTTTTTGAGGTAGTGTTCCATGATTTGATTATTTTATAGATTTTTTTTTAAGATTTTTCTTGTTTACTTGGCAGAGAGACAGCAAGAGAGGGAACACAGGCAGGGGGAGTGGAAGAGGGAGAAGCAGGATTCCCACAGAGCAGGGAGCCCATCCTGGCTCGATCCCAGGATTTTGACCTGAGCTAAAGGCAGACACTCAACAACTGAACCACCCGGGTGCCCCAATTTTGATTATTTTAGAAGAAAAACTAACATTTGTGAAAAAAATAATTTTATCTTGTTATATGTTTTATTTATAGTTTCTGGATAGACATTCAAATTTTATACATTTTTACTCAAATCCTATTTTATTTTTGATTCCTTTAGAACAAGGGTTGACAAGCTACAGACTACTGCCTGGCTATGTTTGTATATAAAGTTTTATTGGCACACATCCATGCTCACTAATTTATGCATTGTCTAGAGTTGTGTTCACTTTACAATAGCAGAGTACAGTTATTAAGACAGAGACGACACATAAGGCTAAAATATTTACTGTCTTGCCCTTTAAGAAAAACTTTGCTGATCCCTGCTTTAGATTATTGTCAATGGGACACAAATTATATGAAAACATTAATTATGTTAACATAATTAGTGATTGTGCTAGGACGAAAACAGGACAAATATATTTTGTGGAATAAACATGTAATAATTTAGGAAATATGTAATTTACTGTGCATCTGGACATTGCCAGTCCTTCAACATCACACCCAGACATGCGTAAATATAATTAAATTTGATTGCATTTCATATTTTTGCTGACTTTTAGTCTTTTATAAACCACAGTTTTGGGTGCACCGGGGTGGCTCAGTCGTTAAGCAAGGGACTCTGGGTTTCAGCTTAGGTGGTGATCTCAGGGTCGAGAGATTGAGCCCTCCCCTCCACTCCTCATCAGGTTCCAGGAGCAGCATGGAATCTACTTAAGACTCTCTCTCCTTCGGAACCCTCCTACACTGTTGGTGGGAATGCAAGCTGGTGCAACCACTCTGGAAAACAGCATGGAGGTTCCTCAAAATGTTGAAAATACAACTACCCTATGACCCAGCAATTGCACTACTGGATATTTACCCTAAAGATACAAACGTAGTGATCCGAAGGGGCACGTGCACCTCAATGTTTATAGCAGCAATGTCTACAATAGCCAAACTATGGAAAGAACCTAGATGTCCATCAACAGATGAATGGATAAAGAAGATGTGGTATATATACACAATGGAATACTATTCAGCCATCAAAAGAAATGAAATCTTGCCATTTGCGACGACGCAGATGGAACTAGAGGGTATCATGCTTAGTGAAATAAGTCAATCGGAGAAAGACAACTATCATATGATCTCCCTGATATGAGGAAGTGGAGATGCAATATGGGGGGTTAATGGGGTAGGAGAAGAATAATGAAACAAGATGGGATTGGGAGGGAGACAAACCATAAGTGACTCTTAATCTCACAAAACAAACTGAGGATTGCTGGGGGGATGGGGGGTTGGGAGAGTAGGGTGGGGTTATGGACATTGGGGAGGGTATGTGCTATGGTGAGTGCTGTGAAGTGTGTAAACCTGGCGATTCACAGACCTGTACCCCTGGGGATAAAAATATATGTTTATAAAATATTTTAAAAAAATTAAAAAAAAAAAGACTCTCTCCTTCATCCTCTGCCCCTCCCCCCACCGAAAAATAAATAAAAATAAAATTTTTTTAAAAAACCCAGAATTTTACACAAAATTAAAAATTGGGGCATTCTAAAAAGTAAAACCATAGAGCATATTTTATGTAACAATTTGCTCAACTTACAGCTTCATAATACTTAGGTATATGGGATGGGCTACCACCGTTTTAACTCTTGTTCCTGGGTCTGCAAAAGCTTGAAACAGGAGAGGGAGAAGTTATGGGTTCCCTAAAGGAGAACCAGGATGTTCTAAATAGGAGGGGTGGGGGAGAAAAACCAGACAGATTACAAACAACAGATGTCAGTGAGAGCTGACAGTTTGCCAACAGGAGGAGTTCTATCAAATGTTACTGTACTCTGAGTCCAGAACAGGGATTCATGGGGGCAGGGAGGGAAATATTAGAATAATATTAGAAACAGTAGATATTTACTAAATACTATATATTTATATCAGATTCAATAAAATGTCGGAAAATATTAGAATAAACAAGCTATCTCATGACGATTCTGGTCAGTCAAGTGTTTGATCTAAAGCTTGATGGCCATGTCAAGGATCCCGTGGAAGGGTTCCTGCATTAAAAAGAAGACTAGACTAGGTTAGTTTAGTTAACAAACATTTGTTGGTGGTTGTTGTGTCCCAGGCTCTGCCCTAGGCCCCAAGGTTTGTAGGATTCCAGTAACCAGCCAAAAAGGTTGGAGACAGACGAGTTCCCACTGCCGCAAATGCACACAGTGCAGAAATATCTTAGCAGGCAGTCTAGCTCTGCTATTAAGAAAGCTCTGGGTCTATTTTTACATCAGAAACACACACACTCAGAAGCCATCACTGCAGGAGGCAATCTGGGAAGTTACCCGAGGACAGTCTATGGCCTTGACAGTTCAACTTCAGAAGGAAGAATTAAGCAATCTTTGCAACATAGATCCCCCGATTTAATTTTATTTCATCTAATCAGTCCACCAAAGGCAAAAGGTGAATTTCTAACAAATTAAATTAAAATGCAGTCTCAGCTGCTCTAAAAAGCAGAGTTCAAAACCAATTTTTCTCTGATTTCCTCTTTGAACCTGGAAGTTGAGAGGTCTGTGGAGGGAAAAGGATGCAACCTTGATCAAAGTTATCAAATCAATTTATTCTGTTTCTAAAGGAATTAGAAGAGACAACGGCGTTTTATCTCACTGGATAGGGAGAGAATGGGGCTTCATTTTCATTTCTCAAGAAATCTCTGGAGCCAGACCCAGGCAAATGACAATGGCCAGCATAGTCTGTAGGATGAGAATGCCCTGTTTCTCTCCTTCCCTGCCATCGCTTCCTTTCTATAAAATTATACCTTGACTTCTATCTGTCTACAGCTAGGGAAACACTACTGACATATATGTAGTTCTCTAAGCCAATCATACTCAGCTACCTGCTAACTAAAGATTTCATTCATTCATTCATTCATTTTTAGAAAGAAAGTGAGTGTGCCCAAGGGAGTGGGGATGGGCAGAGGGAGAGGAAGAGAGAGAATTTTCAGCCAACTGCATGTTCAACGCAGAGCCCGACGGGGGAGCTCAATCTCACAATCGGAGATGATGACCTGAGGCAAAATCAAGAGTCAGAGGCTTAACCGGCTGAGCCCCCCAGGCGCCCCAACTAACTAAATATTTTTAAAACCAGAAGGAGACTTAGAGATCATCTTGAAACTTCTTCAGTGCCCAGAAAAGTTACATAAATGGGCCCCGAATAGGAAAAAAGTGTACAACCCCGATCTCTCACTCAAGAGTGTTTCATCTAAACACTCTTTCAGCTGTGCCATTCAGTGTGGTACTCTGGTAGTATGAGGGGTTGGAGAAGTATTCTTGGTAAGCCCCAATACATAAAGTCCACATTGGACTCCATTGTCTCTCAAACTCTGGCTTGGTCCGCGAATCATCCACAGAATTCTTTTGGGAAATGTTGGCTTTGTGTTCTGACTCTTGACGCTTTTCTGTTGTCGATCAAGGGCTGACCCCTCACCCTTTCAGACCTCAATTTAAATCATTTCTAACATAGATAACCACAAAAGCACCTTGTAGCATTGGTTAAGGATTTTATTGTTTAAGATAGAGTACATAAAGTGCTTCACAAACTGGGAGGAAATACACAAAGGTCAGGGGTCATTATCACTGGTGCTGTTGTAAGGCACAGTGTTTCTCCAAGATATGCCCTGGGTGGGTTTTCCACATGCAGTAATCTGAGCTCTTTCTTCTCATCCCTTCAACATATCAGGCACCATTCTTCGTCATGGAGCTTCAGAAATGACTGAGATGAATGAGATTCCAGCCATCCAGAGCTCCACGGACTAGTAACAGGTACATAAATCGTCACGGTCAATATGGGAGCACAGAGGGTGAACATGTGCCGAGATCCTTGGGAAGGCTGCATAGTGTGCATGCCATTTGGGTAGTTTTGAGTCAAAAATAGTTCTCCAGACAGGAGAAGGAAGAAAAGAGTGGAAATGGGGGGCATCCCGGGTGGTTGCAATGGATTTGCATGTTCACACAAAGGCGATTAGCCTAGAAATGCTCCTATATAAGCTTGAACAACAACATTAACAACTAGAGCTATTTTTTTGAGTGACCCCTAAGTGCTATATTTTTTAACCTGCACTTATAACCGGCACGGTGGCCCTTTAAGGACATAGCATTGCCTGAAGATGACAGGTGAGAAAATAAAGGCTCAGAGAGGTTAAGTAACTTGCCTAAGATCACAGAGCTGGTAAATGGGGAAGTCAGGTTGTGAACTTAGGTCCCAGTGCTTTGATTTCATGTATCACACTGCTTTTCCTGAACTGGGGGTTTTTAAGAGATGACTGGAAAGGTAGGTGAGGGGCAGAGTTTGCAGAACATCAAGTACCAAAGCCAGGGAGCGTGGGTTTTATTCTATAAGTTGTGGGAATTTCTGAAAGATGGTTAAGGAGGTGTTTAAAGAAAAAAAAAAAAGTCAGTCTGGGGCACCTGGATGACTAAATCGGTTAAGCGTCTGACTCTTGATTTCAGCTTAGGCCATGATTTCAGGGTTGTGAGATTGAGTCCCTCATTGGGCTTGGAGTCTGCTTAAGATTCTCTCTTTTTCCTCCCTCTCCTTTTGCCCTTCTTCCATCCCACGCTTGCACTCCTTCTGTCTCTCTCCTGAAAAAAAAAAAGAAAGAAAGAAATCACTCTGATGGCAGTGTATAGGATGGATGGGACAAGAAAGAGAAGATAAACAGGAAAATCAGTTAAAAAAAAAAAGTATTACAAAGATCCAGACAAGAGAAAATAAAGACCATCTGAAACTAGGTGTTCATCTGTTCACTCATGCCTATGTGGGACAGATCACTGTTTTATTAAATAAGGACTTTTACTATCTCACATAACAGAAAGTCCAGAGGTCCAGCAGGCCCCAGGTTCATCCGAAGCCCCGGCCTTTTTCCTTCTCTCTACTCTAGTAATAGTTATTTTACTATGGGTTCCCCTCATAGACCCAAAATGACTACCAGCAGCAGTTTGAGGTCTGCATGCTTCCTTGCTCACATCCTACCAGAGAGAGGCACCTCTCCTCCCAGACCTCCAGTCTGACTGGGGTCAACTCAGATAGCAGGAGTGAGTAACTGCTGCTGGGGGAACCATGCGTTGACTGGCTTAAGAGGAGTCAGGATTCTCCTCTGGATCTGAGCAGGATATGTTCCCCTGTGCCTGGTGGGACAGGAGTAGCTACTGGAACCAAATTATAGCTTTTTTAGCAAAGAGTAAGGAGGAGCTGATACCAAATGGGCAACAAGTAGCGACCATTGCTGCCATCCAGCTTTGGGCATGGATACTTGAGGCCAATGGCTTTCCATACATATCCGTCCCCAAACCAGTCTGCCTGAGGACATGCCCATAGTCAGAGAAGGCATTAGACTAGTCCCTCTCCAACTCCCTTTTCTCAAAGGCTCTTCTTCCACTTTATGAGAAAGCCACTCCCACCTGTTTCAAATATTGCCATAGTGCTTTGCCTCAGGAAAAATTTTCTAGGGTGCCAAAAAAAGAGGAGTTTTTAAAATATTGCAGATGATTATAAGGATGAGGTAACAAGTACTGCCACATGTCAAGTGGCTTCCAGTTTTTTTGAAATTCAAAGGAGACCCACCAGGATTATTACCTGTTAGATCACTAAATATACTTTTTAAAAAGGATAGGTTGCAGTGCTATTTTTGGTATGTAAATTGGAACAGTAAGATAGGAGTGGAATTGGTGCCGAACCCCATTTTATTCTAATAATATGATATATTGAACCATAGATACAAGAACTGATTGAGAAAAACAATAAAAGTCCCATCTTTCTCATTAAATGATGCATTTCTAATAAAATAATGTACTTGTTATGTTTAATTTAAAAGGTCAATATACTTACATTTTTTGTTGATTATGTGGTAATAAGCATTCTCATAACAACTGTTTTTCAACACTTAAATATTTATAGCATCAGAATAAACATTTTTTCAATTTGAATTTATATTTTTGATTTAGAGAAGTGTGAAGAATGAACAGTAGAAGATTTCCAAGCATTAATCTGGAGAAAGTTAAATGGGCATCATAAGGTCAAGGAGAAAATATATAACATTTTTAACCATTAAAAAAGTGTTGGGGGAGCTACTTGGAGAAATTTCCAGTGAGATAAATAAGTCCTAGTACAAAATGACTACAGCTAACACACCTGTAGGATATATAGGAAAGTTTTTTTTTTTAATTTTTAATTTTTTAAATTTCTTTTCAATGTAACAGAATTCATTGTTTATACACCACACCCAGTGCTCCATGCAATACGTGCCCTCCACAATACCCACCACCAGGCTGGCCCAACTTCCCACCCACGCCCCTTCAAAACCCTCAGATTGTTTTTCAGAGTCCATAGTCTCTCATGGTTCATCTCCTCCTCCAATTTCCCTCAACTCTCTTCTCCTCTCCATCTCCCCACGTCCTCTGTGTTATGATAATTGAAACCATATGATAATTAACTCTGCTTGACTTATTTCACTCAGCATAATCTCTTCCAGTCCTGTCCATGTTGCTACAAAAGTTGGGTATTCATCCTTTCTGATGGAGGCATAATACTCCATAGTGTACATAGACCACATCTTCTTTATCCATTTGTCCATTGAAGGGCATCTTGGTTCTTTCCACAGTTTGGCAACCGTGGCCCTTGCTGCTATGAACATTGGGGTACAGATGGCCCTTCTTTTCACTACATCAGTATCTTTGGGATACATAGCCAGGGTATGTATCATTTCAGGTATGACCATTTCAGGGTCATAGGGAAGCTCTATTTTTAATTTCTTTTTTTTTAATTCATTTATTTGACAGATCACAAGTAGGCAGAGAGGCAGGCAGAGAGAGAGGAGAAAGCAGGCTCCCCACTGAGCCCAACGTGGTGCCCAATGTGGGCCTGATCCCAGGACCCCGAGATCATGACCCAAGCCGAAGGCAGAGGCTTTAACCCACTGAGCCACCCAGGCGCCCCTATTTTTAATTTCTTAAGGAATCTCCACACTGTTCTCCAAATTGGCTGCACCAACTTGCATTCCCACCAACAGTGTAAGAGGGTTCCCCTTTCTCCACATCCTCTCCAAAACACATTGTCTTGTTAATTTTGGTCATTCTAACTGGTGTAAGGTGGTATCTCAATGTGGTTTTAATTTGAATCTCCCTGATGGCTAGTGATGATGAACATTTTTTCATGTGTCTGATAGCCATTTGTATGTCTTCATTGGAGAAGTGTCTGTTCATGTCTTCTGCCCATTTTTTGACATGATTATCTGTTTTGTGTGTGTTGAGTTTGAGAAGTTCTTTATAGATCCTGGATATCAGCCTTTTGTCTGTACTGTCATTTGCAAATATCTTCTCCCATTCCGTGGGTTACCTCTTTGTTTTGTTGACTATTTCCTTTGCTGTGCAGAAGCTTTTGATCTTGATGAAGTCCCAAAAGTTCATTTTTGCTTTTGTTTCCTTTGCCTTTGGAGACATATTTTGAAAGAAGTTGCTGTGGCTGATATCGAAGAGTTTACTGCCTATGTTCTCCTCTAGGATTCTGATGGGTTCCTGTCTCACGTTGAGGTCTTTTATCCATTTTGAGTTTATCTTTATGTACGGTGTAAGAGAATGGTCGAGTTTCATTCTTCTACATATAGCTGTCTCATTTTCCCAGCACCGTTTATTGAAGAGGCTGTCTTTTTTCCATTGTATATTTTTTCCTGCTTTGTCGAAGATTATTTGACCATAGAGTTGGGTCCATATCTCTACTCTGTGCCACTGGTCTATGTGTCTGTTTTTATGCCAGTACCACGCTGTCTTGGTGATCACAGCTTTGTAGTAAAGCTTGAAATCAGGCAACATGATGCCGCCAGTTTTGTTTTTCTGTTCTGTTTTTCTTTTTCAAGATTTCCTTAGCAATTCGGGGTCTCTTCTGATTCCATACAAGTTTTAGGATTATTTGCACCAGCTCTTTGAAAAATACCGGTGGAATTTTGATCGGAATGGCACTGAAAGTATAGACTGCTCTAGGCAGTATAGGCATTTTAACAATGTTTATTCTTCTGATCCAAGAGCATGGAATGGTCTTCCATTTTTTTTGTGTCTTCTTCGATTTCTTTCATGAGTGTTCTGTAGTTCCTCAAGTACAGATCCTTTACCTCTTTGGTTAGGTTTATTCCCAGGTATCTTATGGTTCTTGGTGCTATACTAAATGAAATCGATTCTCTAATTTCCCTTTCTGTGTTTTCATTGTTAGTGTATAAGAAAGCAACTGATTTCTGTACATTGACTTTGTATCCTGCCACATTACTGAATTGCTGTATGAGTTCTAGTAGTTTGGGGGTGGAGTCTTTTGGGTTTTCCATATAAAGTATCATGTCATCTGTGAAGAGAGAGAGTTTGACTTCTTCATCCTTGTCGTGTTCCTGATCTCAACGGGAAGGCTGTGAGCTTTTTCCCATTGAGGATGATATTTGCTGTGGGTTTTTCATAGATAGATTTTATGAAGTTGAGGAATGTTCCCTCTATCCCTATACTTTGAAGCATTTTAATCAATATAGAAAGTTTTTGAGAGTAAATCCTTTACACCAAAAATCTTTTGTTTAAGTCGCTAAGTTTGTGGTAGAGCCGGTGGGAGGCGGGACCCCCTGAGGAGGTGGGCTCACCCTTTAATGGTAAATTCAAAACATAAGAGCAGGAATTAAAATGGGAAAGGAAAGGCAGGGTCACTCCAAATTTCAATTACCTAAGCCACTCAGGATGAAGTAAAAAGAGAGAGTTAATTCTGAGTTCTCAATACAAGGAGAAACATTTTTTTTTCTTCTTTTCTCTTTTCCTTTGTTTTTATTGTATCTCTGTGAGAAGATGGTTGTTAGCTACACCTGCTGTGGTAACCATTTTACAATACACAGTGTATTTACAATATAGGTAAATCAAATCATCATGCTGTACGCCTTTAATTTTTACAGTGAAGCATGTCAATTATTTCTCAATAAAACCAGAAAAAGTTCATTCATGTATTTTCGAATGAATGATTATGAGTATCAAATTGGTAATTGAGATTCCACTGGGTAAGTTTTTAAAATGCTGTAATACCTTCATTTTAAAATGTTGATCCTTACGCTATATTAAAAACTGTATCCCTTGGAATATATAAACTTATAAAAAAATTCTAGATGTCAATTTAAAATATGAAGGAGGGCATGTAGTATTTCTAAATTATTTTAGAGATACAAATCCAAAATGCTAATCACCACTTGTTTAAAGGAGACAACCAAATTGGGTTTAAGAGCAGTAGGCTTGTCTCAGTGCTGGGCAGGTCACTCATACGGATCCATGTTTGTTGTGCTGGTTTTGATGTTCCTATAAACATCCAAGACGTGATGACTTTTAAGCAATTGGAATTCAGCAGAGGAATCTGGACTACATATATATTGCTTGGGGATTATACAGGTACAGAGCCTGGTCAAATCAAAAGCGTAGTTGCCAATATCAAGAGAAAGTATGACAATGGAGAAAAACACCAGAATCATGTTTTGGGAAATAGCACGGGCAAAGGAAACAGAGGAGAGATCAGAGAGGTAGGAAGTGAGTAAGAGAGAAAGACTTCTATAAGGAAGTAATGGACAATAGTCCCAAAAGAGGTCAAATAAGATAAAAGCTCTGACGTATCCACTGGACTTGAAATTAGGAAGCCAACAGCGACATTAGTGATGTCAGTGGCCGTGGGTGGAAGAACAGAGGACTCGTGAAACTGGCTGGGGGCGGGGTATCGAGCAAGACCACGATGAATCGGAGACTCTGGGAATATGAATGAAAGAAATAAAGTCAGAAAAGGGAGCCAAGTGATTTTTCTCCCGGCTGGGAGGTAATGACAACAGCGCGGCTTTCTGACAGTTGAACTTACTAAAACATGTTTAATTCGGATTTAGCAATTTGGGGGTTGAGAAGATCCAAGTTTAAGTGAGAAATGGAGATCTAAAATAAAAAGAACTTACTGCCCCATCTGTGAGCACAATTTGTTGTCTTTTGACTCCTGTATGTAATGAGATGTGCATTAGGAAATAAAGTCACCAGAGGTAAATTAGATGCTCTTTACTTCCCGGAATCATCTACACATACATGATGGCTCAAGATGTACATAATGACTGGGGTCTAAAATGGATAAGAGATCACAGGAGCACCTGGGAGTTCTGGCTTCACGATGCACTAGAGAAGGGGAGTGGTCAGAGAAATAGAAAGAAATCAGAAGAGCAAAGCAGCTCAAAAGCCAGAAAAACATGAGCTGTCAAGGTGTGGAGTAGAACGCCGCAGAGAGCAGTAGAATTGAGAACAAAGGAAATCTCACGGGTTGTCGTAATTAGAGAGTAATTGACGACCTTTGAGAATGAAATTGCCATCCAGCTAGAGGGTGCAGAAACAAGCAGATGGAGAAAAAGTGGGAGATGTCGGTGTACTCACTCAGAGAAACTTCCTGGTGACTTTTCTATCCCAAGGACTCATTTGGGGGCACTTGTGTTATGCTTGGTGAATGAATGGCAGTGTAGAGATATTGCACATTTAGTAAATTAAGCTCCCAAGACTTTAATGTCTTGGAAAATGAGATGTGCTTTGCAAGTCACAGTCATATTACAATTATGGACTTGGTAACGGTGTGAATTTCCCGATAATAATAGTACTTCTCTCACCACTTAAGGCAAAGGGGATACTTTTTAGCTCTGAGACATTTTCTAATCATTAGTTAAGCAAGTCTTTCTTGTGTGCACTTTCCTAAATGATCGGATTAAGCTTTTATTCTTCTCCCTCGAGAGCTAATCAAATGTGTGGTAAAGCCACTTAGAATCACATTGTAAATTTATTTTCTTCATTCCTTCTCCCTCTTTGGCTATAAAAATGTGGTACTCACACAGAACAAAACAAAACGAAAAGGATAAAAAAGGCTACCACACTTCACCGCAAGAAGAAGGGCTCTATTTTCATTATGAAGTCATTAACCCTACACTCAGAGCACCTAGCACATGGGGGGAGCCTGGTACCCTGTATTTTGGTGGCCGATGGTAGGAGGAAGTAAAGTCTGCCTTCTAGATGCTCACAGTTTGAGTGTTGGTGGGGGCCTCTGAATAAGGGCATATTTTTATGAAATGGTAATGATCAGAACCCAGTGTGTTCTTCTTACTGTAGATATTGAGGATTTGCAGTTGAGTTGAAGAGCATAGACTCTCATGCTTGAAGAACTTCAAATTATAGTTCCTCTAACTCCCTGTCCAGTATATGTATCCACCCCCCCAACATTTCTGCCAAGTGACATTTCTGCTAGTGAATTCATTAGCTCCTGAGGACAGCGCTCTTAGTAAGTTCTTCCTTATAAAGAGTAAAGTAAGGACAATACTCCTGTATTTTTTTTTAAGATTTTATTTATTTATTTGACACAGAGAGAGACAGTGAGAGAGGGAACACAAGCAGCGGTAGTGGGAGAGGGAGAAGCAGACTCCCCATTAAAGCAGGGAGTCTGATGCAAGACTTGATGGCAGGACCCTGGGATCATAACCTGAGCCGAAGGCAGACGCTTAATAACTGAGCCACCCAGGCGCCCCTGCTCCTGTATTGTTATTGGTCCCAGTTCTGCCAAGTCTGTCCACTCAGAGCAAATGTTGTCCCAAATATTTGGGGGTAGTTTCATTGAGTCTTCTCTTTTCCTTCAGCTTCTACTCATGAGTTTGGCCCTAAGCCCTCCACGACCCCAGTTGCTCTGTCTGAATGTACTGTTTTCTATTCTCCTAAACCGTTCCCCTGATACAGAATACATTTCCCATTCCTGGGCTGTCCTGGGAAGGGCATGGAAGAAGCTGTTGGCTTTCCCCATGTGTGAGGTTCAACAGCTCTGTGCCACTCCAGAGAACATTCATTTTTTTATTTTATTTTTAAAGATTTTATTTATTTGACAGACAGAGATCACAAGTAGGCAGAGAGGCAGGCAGAGAGAGAGAGAGGAGGAAGCAGGCTCCCCGCTGAGCAGAGAGCCCGATGTGGGGCTCGATCCTAGGACCCTGGGATCATGACCTGAGTCGAAGGCAGAGGCCCAACCCACTGAGCTACCCAGATGCCCCAAAATTCATTTAATTTACACATGACATTTGTGCTCTTCATTCATTCCTACCTCCCCAGCCTTCAATGTCTTCCTCTTTGTTATGGAATACATCTGTTTCCCTGCTTGGTTTTAAAGGCTTTTTTTCATTTTTTCCTATTGGATTCATTCGGGGTTATTTTACATTCCACTCTAACAGACATCCATCCCTTGGGTCCGTCTGGTCTTATTAATATATCCCAAACATCTCCTGCCTGTTCACTTCCAGCTCTGCACATTCTCGTGCTGTTCCCTATCTGAAATGTTGTTCCCTATCTGAAATGCTGTTCCCTATCTGAAATGCTCTTCCCCTTGCCCATTTAAATTCCCTCTATCTTTCAAGACCCAACTCAAATACTACCTCCTAGATGCAACCCTCCTATTTTATGTCCACTTGGATTATCTCCTACTTTGCTGAATGTTTTTATCCCTCAGAAGCTGATAGGGCAGGACCCATCTTACATCTCATGCATACGAAACTTCTTGGTCATTTGTCTTGTATTATTCACTATAAACTATATGCATAAGTATTATACTCAGAGCAAAACATGGACCACATTTTAAAATTCACTTTGTTTTATCCACTGGTTGTTAAGGACTGAATGTTTATATGTCCCCCCCCCCCCCGCTTCTAAATTCGTATGTTGAAATCCTAACTCCTAATATGATGGTATCAGGAAGGGGGCCTTTAGGGAGGGGATTAGGTTATGAGGGTGAGGTCCCTATGATTGGGATTAGTGCCTTCCAAAAGCAACCCCAGAGAGCTCTTTCAGCCTCTTCCCACCATATGAGGGCAGCCAGATGGGTTCTCACCCGAACACACCTCTCTGGCTTGCTGACCTTGGACTGTCAGCCTCCAGGACTATGAGAAGTTCCTGGCTGTTGTTTAAGCCACTCATTACAGAGTCCTTTGTCATAGCAGCCTGAGCAGACTAAAACACTGGTGTAGGGCCAACACCTGGAACAGCGTCTGGCACATCGTAGGCACTTAATTATTTGCGGAATGAATGAATGAATGAATACATGAAAAATGCTTAAATGCTCACTGATTGATTGAACATCCGGGACTGGACAGATGATTAACCAGAGCAGAAACTAAATGGCAGAGGACAGGAATATCATTCTTAACAATCAAACAGCGCTCCACATCCATGGGTCTGATCCCGATTTGCGGAAGGAGGAGGAAGAGGTGGGCCGTCAGCGGAGAAAGTCACCAAGTTCTCAGGGGAATAAGATGATGTAGGGAGTTCTGACTCATCTCGGGAAATCATCAACAACGTTTCAAAACCTACTCCCTAAAACCTGCGGCCCCCGGATAAGCTTTGAGGCAGTTTTGGCTCCTCTGGTCTTTGTCTCATTGATATGAAGGAGCTCGACTTGGAGACTGAAAGTGCTGTGGTTATTTGGCGTTCAGGATATGACAGGTGCACGCCCTGTGTCCGGTCACCGTCACCTTCAGTTTTCTTTGGAGCCCAGGAAACTATTGGAGGCAGGAGAAATGGACGCAAGGCCAAAAAAAAAAAAAAAAAAAAAGTTTCAAGGAGGGATATAAACTCTGACGTACCACCTGAATTACTCTCTTCACCTACCTCATCTGCTCCCCAGATACCTGGATTTTGACACATAATATACTTTACATATAATAAGGCATACTATTATATACATGTATATATACACATATGTGTATATATATACATGTATAAGGCATAATAGAAATATATGTATATAATATGTATGTGTATATATTATACACATGTATAATACATGTATATATATGTATATATATACATATTGTAAGGCATAATAAAAAGAATCACCTCAAAACATAATGGCTAAACACAAGACCAACCACTTTTTTGGCTCATGATTCTGCAATTTGGGCAAGTCTCAGCAGGGACACCTCGTTTCTGCTACACCCGGTGTTACTTGGGGCAGCTTGACTGGGACCAGAAGCTGGATTGGCCGCCGGCTGGTGGAGTCTCTCTCTCAAGCAGAGTGGTTGGACTTCTTTCCATAGTGGCTGGCTTCAAGGAGAGAAGAGAAGCCTTACAGCCTCTTAAGGTTTAGAACCAGAAGTCACACAATGTCACTTCTGCCATGATCTATTGATCAAAGCAAGTCCCCAGACTAGGGTAGAGGGCGGGAGAAGCGAAAAGCTCTGCCCCCTAGGGGGGAGGGTGTCAAAGTCACATTCCAAAGGACATGTGGAACACAAGAGATTTTTCTGCTCATCTTAGATACAGTTTACCACAGTCATTTGTATATCCTCTGTGCTCCAATAGAGTACTTCCCTAAGGTCAAGTCCTTATTTGTATTCATTTGATGGCTCTCCCCGTGCCCACTCCCCCAGAATCTCTTATCAGTCTGGTCACTGTGGTTCCCTCAGAATCATCTCTTCCTTGGAGCAATCCCTGATCCTCCAATTGGAAATGAATTTTGCATCCCCTGAATGGGAATTTTCCTTTGGTTTCTTCCCTTACATTCTGAAAATTATAGGTCATACAACGCTGGAGCTGCTAGGAAGTGAAATCATCTGGTCCCATACCCTTCATTTATAAATACGGGGAAATTCAGACCAGATGGACAAAGCAACTTGACCTAGGACTCATAGTTAGCGTTGGACCCCGAGACTTCCTCATCTTTCAGTTATACCGTGTTTTGTACTCCAAGCAGGTTACCACGCGAGCACGAAGTAAGCCCGTTCCAGCGTGGAGAAGGGATGATGGAGGAGTAAGATAGGTGACGGTGTTGAATTCTCAGAAGGAACCTTGAATCAGAGGACACCAACTGCGGAGAGTGGGTAGGCTTAAGCTCACAGACAGAATGCAGCTGAAGTAAGTTTTGCGTGGTTCACGTGGTATCTGTTAAAAACATTTGAAGAAGTTGCCAATATTTAAGAAAAGAGTTCGTGTCAAAATCCAGATTATCCGCTTCTTTGGGAAACCGGCGGGACCATCTAGCCACACTGGGCCTGCCTGCGAGCCTGGCAACCATCCGCTGGAGCCACATGGTGGCTGTCCTGTTAAATGTGGCTGTGGTCTCCCAGGTCCCTGGGTTCAGGAAAGTTCAGCCTGCTCTCCTCTCCTGTGTTAGCGGCACAGCTACTGGTGGACGATGAGTGCGTGGCTCCTGCCTTAGATGAAGGCACTGGAAAATCACACAAACATCTTCTTCTATATGGCAAGGATTTGCCTGCATGTTCGATCTCCCTACAAATTATAAGCTCCCTAAGGGAACTTACCGTGTCTTAGAACACTCGGTAGAAATAATATTTGTTTAGCACTGTGTACCCCCGTAGTACTCTGTACTTAGTACATACGTAGTACTCGGAACTTTGTGATGTAGGGCTTACTATATTTGTTTACCTTCTTCTAAATTTTTCTATCAGGTGAGGAGACAGAATCAGAGAGGTTGATCCCGAGATCAGCCAGCCATTAAATGTGGAGCTGGGGGCAGAGGACATCTGGTGTTCATTTTCCTTCAGGAAACTTTCCCTTTCCCCCACACCCCTGTGGTTTGGATGAGGCTGATCCCATGGGAATTCAGTTTTGGCCTGTCCAATAAGAGTTCGGATTACCCCTAACCTCAGTGATTGGTTTGCATGAATATGTGACCCACGGTGGGCCAATCAGAGCTGATGAGTACCAGTCCCATGAATTTTTCTGAAACTCTTCATGCATTAAGTTGATCACTTTGAGGTTAGACCAGCCTCCCTGTTCTACAGACTTCCAGAGGCAAGGAACGAGAGTGTCCGAAGCCCCCAGCTCTGCAAAAGATCACCCCACCCCTAGCTTCCAAAGCATCACTGACAGGAGTAAAACAGGCTGTAAACTCTGTGTGCGCCTGAAAAAGCCTCTCACCTCCCTGTCTTCCAGCCGTCACTGACCGACCACCGGGCTGCCTTGAGGGCATCAAGACCTACCAATATGCGCATTATCTGGAGACAGACTTAAGTCTCCATTAGAGTACGGGCCTCCCAGATCATCCCACATTCCCAGGATGCTAATCCTCATACTTCATGAGCACTGGGGCGTGGGCACCGCCCTCATAGTCCTTATCCCCTTTTCCTGCTACTTCTGTTTTCCATAGACTTTGTGTTCTGAATGTATACAGTTGCTTTTTTCTTGCTCCACCCGACCCCCACCTTATTAAGATATCATTGACATGTCACACTGTATAAGCTTAAGGTGTACCAAGTGTTTATTTGATGCACTTCTGGATTGCAGAATGATCACCACGTAGCTTTGCTGACACCTGCGTCATGTCACGTAATTACCATTTCTTTGTTGGGATGAGAACATTTGAGGTTTACTGTCTTATCCAAGTTACTTATTCCTTTCACATCTGTCTCTCCCTGTTAGAATGTAAGCCTTGTGAGGGAAGGGACCTTTCCCGTTTGACTCACGGCTTAGAACAGTGACTTCTAAGGATTGAGAACTGTGTCTGAGACCAAGAAGGAGTTCGGTGCACACTGTGTTGACAAACGAATGTTATCCAGCGGGGATAACTGCCCACACCCAGGAAGAAAACCATAAAGAAAGCAAATGCAGGAGGGAGGAAAGAAAAATATTTCTGCTACATTTGTCTGAACCCTGTGTTTTAGTTTGTGAGGGCTGCCATGACAAAATATTATTGCTTATACAGCAAAAATTTATTTTCTCACAGTTCTGGAGGTTGGAAGTCCAAGATCAAAGCGCCAGCACGGCTGAGCTCTGGTGAGAGCTCTCGCCCTGGCCTGCAGACAGCCATCATGTCCCAGAATCCTCATACAGCCTTTGCTCGGTGCATGGGTCTGTGTGTGTGGAGAGCTCTCTATCTCTCTTCCTCTTCTCATTAAGCTACCAATCCTGTCAGATTAGGACTCCACCTCTCTGACCTCATGCAACCTTAATTACCTCCTAAAAGCCCTATTTCTAAAAAAGTTACTTTGGGTATGAGGGCTTTGTCATATGAATTTTGGGGAGGATACAATTCCATCTAACGCCTTGACCCTGGATGTGCCTTAAAGTCTTCAGTTATTTACAAAGCAATAAATTCTTCTGTTTATGTCATACCTTAAGCCAGGTTGACTTTGGTTTCTGAAGTTGCATTTAAAAGAAGCCTAACCATGGGGCGCCTGGCAGGCTCAGTTAGTGGAACATGTGACTCTTGATCTAGGGACTCTAAGTTCGAGCCCCATTTTGGGTGTAGAAATTACTTAAAAATAAAATCTTTACCATGGCTCAGTTGGTTAAGCAGTTGTCTTTTTTTTTTTTTTAAGATTTTTATTTATTTATTTGACAGACAGAGATCACAAGTAGGCAGAGAGGCAGGCAGAGAGAGAGGATGGGAAGCAGGCTCCCCGCTGAGGACCATGACCTGAGCAGAAGGCAGAGGCCTCAACCCACTGTGCCACCCAGGTGCCCTGGTTAAGCAGTTGTCTTCAGCTCAGGTCATGAACTTAGGGTCCTGGGATCCAGCCCCTCATAGGGCTCCCTGCTCAGTGGAGAGCCTGCTTCTCTCTCCCTCTGCCGCTCCCCCTGCTTGTGCTCTTTGGCTCTCTCTCTCTCTGTCAAATAAATAAAATCTTTAAAAAAAAAAATCTTTAAAAGTAAAATAAATAAAAGAAGCCTAACCACTCCACAACAAAAACCAAGCAGCCCAATTAAGAAATGGGGAAAGGACTAAAATAAACATTTCTCTAAAAAGATAGACAAACGGTCAGTAAGCACACAAGAAGATGCTTAACACCACTAGTCATTAGGGAAATGCAAGTCAGACTACAGTGAGATACTACTTCACACCCACTGGGATGGCTGTTATGAAGAAACAAACAGAAAACAGGCTATTATTGGAATAATGATGTAATGTTGACGAGGTTGTGGAGAAATTGGAACACTTGCACGTGGCTGGTAGGAATATAAAATGGTGCAGCTGCTATGGAAAATGGTATGATGATTCCTCAAAAAGATAAAAACAATTACCACATGATCCTGTCATTCTGCTTTTGGATATGTATCCAAAAGGAATGAAAGCGGGACCTCAAGTAGATACTGGTACACTCTGTTCATAGCAGCATTATTCACAACAGCCAAAATGTGGGAGCCACCCAAGTGTCCATTAACAGAGGAATGGACAGGGGCGCCTGGGTGGCTCGGTCAGTTAAGCATCTGACTCTTGATTTCAGCTCCGGTCAGGATTTCATCAGGGTGGTAAGATTGAGCCCAGTGTTGGGCTCTGTGCTGAGCGTGGATCTTGCTTAAGGTGCTCTCCTGGTCCCTCTACACCTCCCCCCCACTCCCCCTCCCCCCTCAAACACTCTCTAAAAAAAGCAAAAAACAAACAAAAACCCCCAGATGTTTGGATACATAAAATGTGCACAGGCTACAGCATGGGTAAACCATGAAGACATGCCAGTGAAATAAGCTAGTCACAAAATTACAAAAACTCTGTGATTCTTCTTACATGAGACTTCTGGGGTCATAAAATTCATAAAGGCAGAAGGTAGAATGGGGGTTGCCAAGGGTTGGGAGGGAGAGGGAAATGGGCAGTTGGCATTTAATGAGTACAGTGTTTGGGAAAATGGGAAAGTTCTGTAAATGGATGGTGGTGATGGTTGCACAACACTGTGGCTATTCCATTGAACTGCATACCTAAGAATAAGTTTAAAATGGTAGATACTATATTATGCATATATTGCCATAACAGAAAGAAAACTAACCAATGAACTGGGTCTCAAACCAAAATCATTAGGCTCCAGATCTCTTTTTAACCCTACATCCCTAGGTCTCTTTCCATCACTTATGCTATCCAACTCAAATGCCCTACACATCATTTATGCTTAATACAAATCAGATGAATAAGTGAATTAATATATAAGTGAATCAAAGCACTAACATTTATTTGTTTGTATAGAGAGAGAGGGAGAGAGCATGTGCACACATATGAGAGCAGGGGTTGGTCAGAGAGAGAATCCTAAGCAGGCTCCACGCTCAGCATGGAGCTGGACATGGGGCTTAATCTCATGACCCTGAGATCATGACCCGAGCCAAAATCAAGAGTAGGACACTTAGACAACTAAGCCACCCGGGTGCCCCACTAACATTTATTTTTAATTAACATGACATCACCATGACATAACATAATCATCTCCTGGCAAAAAGCCATCATTTTATTTTATTTTTTTAAAGATTTTATTTATTCATCTGACAGACAGAGATCACAAGTAGGCAGAGAGGCAGGCAGAGAGAGAGGGAGGAAGCAGGCTCCTTGCCGAGCAGAGAGCCCGATGTGGGGCTCGATCCCAGGACCCTGGAATCATGACCTGAGCCGAAGGCCGGGGCTTTAACCCACTGAGCCACCCAGGTGCCCCAAAAGCCAGCATTTTAATTGAGGGTCCTTAACAGCTTGGAAAGTATCGTGAAAGTTCAACACAACCTTACTTCAGGAAGCCTGGAGGCTCTGTCCCTACCCATTCACACTTCCCCATTCGGCACATGAGAGTTTGTTTTCTCTGCAGATGTATGTTTCAAGTGTGAACCCTGAGGAAATACAGCTTCAAGGCAGAGGCACTTTACTCGTACCATTGACAGTTGCTCATTCAGAGAACTTATATGCCCAGCTGCTCCCCGAGAGCTTCAGGGTGGAGCTGGGGAAAGTAGACCTGACTTTCACTCCTTCACCAAGCCCTGGTGAGGTTTACATTCTAAACATCTTCAACCTTCTCCATCCTCACTGCCACCACCCTGAGGATAGCCATTGCCATCTGTCCTCTGACTGTCCTCCGACTACTTGCAGGAGTCTGCTAACTGCTATCCTTATTTCCTGCATCGCCCCCCCACATCTGGGGCCATCCCCCACAGAGCAGCCAGGCTATTTTCCAGATCATCAATCTACCCTGGTTTCAACCTTGAATGACTTCCTACTGTGGAAGGATAAAGAGAAAACCTCCTAATTTGTCCTCCTTTGCCCTCTTACATTCTGGCACCTGTGTAACTGTTCAAGCCTCATAGGGAACCACCTCCTGCATCTTCCCTGGGCTCCAGCCAGATGCGCCCACTCTTCTCTTCCTGAGACACACCAATCTTTCCACCATAGAATCTTTGTGCACCTTGGCACTCCTTCCCACCATCACACCCTCTCCTGTTCAACTCTTATTTCTCCTTCATCTCTCGATACAATTGTGTTTTCCTGCATAAAATCCTCCCGGATCTCCCACACTCCAGCCAGGCTAGGTCAGTGTCCTTTGTGTAAGCTGTCATGGCTCAGTGTTCTTTTCCTTCAGGAAGCTACCCCTGGCTAGGAATCGCGCATTCCTTCAAAGCTCTGTTTGACCAACAACTAGCTCCTGCACTGCCCAGATTCTCAGCTTCTTAAAAACAAAGATGATGTTTACTTTTGCCCATCACTGATTCACCATCATCTAGCTCCACGCCTGGTGTATAGTAGTTGCTCAATAAACGTGTGGAGAAAGGCGAAAGGAAGGAGGGAAAGAAGTAAAACAACAGGGTCTCCCTCTGGAACATTGGGACACCGTACGATGGCTTCTGTGCACAGCACTGGTACCCGTTTGACATAACAGCTGGAGCTCATCAGAGTTCCAGGGTTCATCTTGGTTTTGTGGGGGCTTGGTCAAATTGCTGAAAGTCTCTAAATTTGGGTTTCTTCCATTTATTTCAGCAGACAGAGGTAGAATTCTTACTAAGTGCAAGGTGTTATTAGAAAACTGCTTCTCAGAGTGCCTGGCTGGCTCAGCTGGTAGAGCATGCGGCTCTGATCTCGGGGTCATGGGTTCAAGTCCCACGTTTGGGCCTAGAGCTTAGGAAAAAAAAAAGAAAAAGTGCTTCTCACCTGGAATGGGCATCTTCTGTAGAGGGCGGTAGTAGAATTTTAGGGGGGAGTCTTGCTCAGAGTACAAAGAAAACCCCAGCTAAGGTGATTGGGCACATGTTGGGTGTGTGAGTCAGTGAGCAAGCAGAAAGTGCTAGAGAGATGAACCAGACAGTTCATGACATCAAAACACTTACTCTCAAATGTGGGAAAGACGTGGGGCTAGAACTGTACTATGAGGCCGTTGGCTAGAATAGAGATAAGAGGCGCATACGGAGCACAGAGGAAGAGTGATTAATTCCATCTTAGGGAAGAGGGGAGAGGGTTTATTGGTAACTTTGGATCTCAGCCTGGAAGGAGAGACAGGATAGACCTGAGGAACAGTCGCTTGGCCCTCTTTCCAAGAAAGATGGCTAGTGCCAACTAGCTGAAGTGCAGGCGGCCTTCTGAAACCTTTCACCAGAGGCTCCATGAGCACCAAGTACAGCAGACCCTTGAACACCACAAGTTTGTACCGTGTGGGTCCACCTACACGTGGATTTTTCATACTTCAATACTCAATGTATTTTCTCTTCCTCATATTTTAAGAACATTTTCTTATCTCTAGCTTTCTTTATTGTAAGAATATGGTGTATAGTACCTACAGCCTACAAAGTACATTAGTTGACTCTTTATGTTGTCAGTAAGGCTTCTCTGGTCTGTGGTAGACTGTGGGTAATTAAGTTTTGGGGGAGCCAAGTTTCATGTGGATTTTTTTTTTAAGATTTTATATTTATTTGAGAGAGAGAGAGAGCAAGAGAGAGCACAAGTAGGGGGAAGGGCAGAGGGAGAAACAGGCTCCCAGAGGAACAGGGAGCCCGATGTGGGACTTGATCCCAGGACTTTGGGATCAGAGCCTGAGCCAGAGACAGATGCTTAACTGACTGAGCCCCCCCAGGAGCCCCCATGTGAATTTTTGACTACACAAGCGGTCAGCGGTCCTAACTGCCCACGTTGTTCAAGGGTCAATTGTCCTGTCTCTTGACAGCAGATAATTCTAATATATTCAAAGACACAGCGGCTGTGCTCCGCTGACCAATGGTATTACTCCTATGAATGGAACGAACATAAGCTTTTCCCTTCACTTCATAAAAAGGTCTCGACTGACCAGCATAATCAGTTTGTGGGAGAAAATATTGCAGCAGTCAGCAGGGGATTAGCTTGGGAGAGGTTGACTCCTATCTAAAACTAACCGACGATTTCGGTCCTATTTCTGTTCTTACGGAGCCAGCCAAGTGCCTGGCGTTCTCATTACTTTATCAATTCAGACGGACCCCTCGAGAAACACAAAAACAAGGGCACGTCTTTCTAGAACAAGATCTGGGGAAATAGCAAACAGAGGTGGTGTTAGACAAACATGGGACGTCTGGTCTCTCTGGCTGGAGCAGAACACACTGCAAATGACACTTAGCTCTTACTGGGTTCTGGGTGCCAGACTGAATACTTTGTAGGTATTGCGTCATTGGCTGATGCAATGTGCTGTAGACAGTCATTGCCATTCACGTTTGGTAGAGGACAAAGCTGAAGCACAGAGGGGCTACATAATTTGTCCAAGGTCACACTTGGTGGAATTTGAACTCATGGCCCATGCTCTTAACCACCATATTTGACTGCTTCTCACCTGTACAGCTGAAAGCAAGGACATTGGAGCCAGGCAAACCTGGCCATACCAACATTTCTGTCACTTTCTTGCTGTGTGATCTTGGGCCTGTTAGCTAACGTTTCAGGGGCAATCACATTGGAATAAGCCCCAAAGCCTTAAACTTGGGGAATGACTCTCATTGGGAACAATGTGCCATCTCAACCTGCTAGTCGGCTGCCTTCCCCATGTCCCCAGGCCTCGCCCCCAGTTGAGCCTCCAAGGTCACCTCCCGCATGCTTGACCAGTTCTGAGTTAGGCTATGTCTCTTTCAGTAGGCTGAGCTGTGCCAAATAGAGGCCAAGTCTTGGAATCCTCAGGCCTTTGTTCTAATCCAGTTTCCAGAGCTCTAATGGGGTCCCCCTGAGCACCTACGTAGCTATCCCATTTTTTTTCCCCTCATGTGGTTCTTCTATTCTTCTATCCTGCTAATGGAGTACTGGCCCTCACTTCTTTTATTTATTTATTTATTTATTTATTTGACAGACAGATCAGAAGTAGGCAGAGAGGCAGGCAGAGAGAGAGGAGGAAGCAGGCTCCCTGCTGAGCAGAGAGCCCGATGTGGGGCTCGATCCCAGGACCCCGGGGTCATGACCTGAACTGAAGGCAGAGGCTTTAACCCACTGAGCCACCCAGGCACCCCTGGCCCTCGCCTTCTTAATCCAGATTCGCCCATGCACTTTGATGTATGTGGTTAGGCTTCTGTTCTGACACCTTCCAAGTTCTGGTATATGGGCTGGGCCCTGCCTCGCACTTGCTAGTCCCTCTTCCCAGCTCAAAAGAGGAGCATTGCTCCTTAGATGACCCTAGGAGCTGGCCCTGTGCCACCTTGAACCGGCCTTTTGATTAGATTCTTTCCTGACCACTCGCCACACCTGCGTCTTTCTAGATGAACTCATGTAGCATAAAATTCACCATTTTCATCACTTAGAGTGTATAGCTCAAGGGCTTTGTGTACATCCAGAAGGTTGTGCAACTACCACCATTATCTAATTCCAGAATATTTTAGTCCCCTTATAAAGAAGCTCCAGAGGACATCAAAACTGAAGAGCCTGGAAGGGTTGGGGCTGGAAGGGACCGGGCTCAGCGTGGCATGGCCGGTTATGTGCGGCGTCATACGTGAGAGACGAGAGGCCAGCCCGACGTCCTACCCCCAATGACAGCACCTTGGCATACTGAATATCAGGCTGGGGAATTTTCTGACAGGAGGGATTTTCTGACTTTCTTCGGAAGCAGAGGGTAAGATCCTCCTGTAAGAGGCTCCTTTTTTGTCCTCGGAAGAAAGAGCATCCCTGCCTCTGAAGAGGACAGACAGACACTGAAAGGAATCCAAGTGAGCAGGCCTCGCTGTCTTCCCCAGTTTACTGCCTTAGCTCAGAGTCCTTTTTGCATGTTTGCATTTTCCCACGACCCTCCAGTCTTCACCAAACCTACCACAAATGCTTAGGCTTAACCACCCAAAGAACAAAAGCCAAAAAAACAACCCCACACTCCTCACGGGTCATTCTCCATCTCCCTCCCTCCACCCCCCACCAACCACTACCCTATGCCAAATCCCATTTCTATCACCACGGATTTGCCCATTCAGGACACTTTGTATAAATGCAATTATATACCATTTGTCCTTTCTTTGTCTGCGTACTGTCTTCTCTCTGTTTCTGGCCTTGTGAAAGGCCATCCCCATCACAACATGAGTCAGTACGTTGTTCCTGTTTACAGCTGCCTAATAGTCCGTCGTGTAAATAAACATTTTGTTCATACGTTCACCAGTTGGATGTCTGGGTTGCTTCTACTTCTTGGCTATTATGCATAATAGTTCTACGGACATCTGTGTACAAGTTTTCCTGTACACACTTTCAGTTCTGCCAAGGAGTGGGGTTGCTGGATGGTATGGTAACTCTGTGTTTAACTTTTTTAGGAATTTCTCAGCTGTCTTCCAAAATGATATTTTACACTCACCAGTGATGTATGGGAGTTCCAGTTTTCCACATCCTTGTCCATGCTTGTTATTGTCCTGCTCAGTATTTCTTGGTTCCCCTGGTGGGGGGTTGTAGGGGGCGGTTTCCTGAAGTGGGTGATTCCTTGAAGAAAATAGTTAAGCATTTGGCTTTGATGCTAGAGCCCTAAGTCTGGGTCTGTTCTTCCATGCAAGGTAGTAAGGCAGGTATGTTTCTTGAACAAGTTTTTTTTTTTTTATCTTAACCCTCAGTTTCCTCATCTGTTAAATGGGAATAATAGGGTCATTGGACTAATTAAACGGGACAAACCATGTCAAACCTTTAGGATAATGCCTGTAAAGTCCTGTCCTGATAAATGAAAGCTGTCATTATTACCTTCCACCTTCCTTTGCCTACACATCTAGACTTCTTGTCAATGGGTCATTACGCTGGTCATTGGGCCAGATAACAAATATGTATGGAGAGTCTGTCAGGTGCCAGGCACTGTTTGAAGGAGCTAGGATTAGAGTGCCGTACAAGTAAGAGACCCACGAGTAGGAAACTAACATTCTACTAGAGCAAGGGCCATGATAAGTATATAAATTTAAAAATAAGGAAGATAATCATAGGAACTAGAAGAACCTTGATACAGTAGATAAGAGGGTAATGTAATAGTGAGTGGGATGGGGGTCAGCAGGTGTGGCCAGGGGAGGAGGGACACCACAGTGCAGAGCCAACTAGAGAGGAGGAGGCAGCCTCACATGGGTCCGGGGAAGAGAGTTCACACCGACAGACCCTCACAGAGAATCCCTGTGACAGGAATGGCGTGGAGGGGCTGAGGGGCTGAGAGAAGTGAGGGGAGGGGGCAGTGGTGGCTCCCAGCAAGCCTGGGACCCTGGAGAAGAGCAGCAGGAGCCAAAGAGCTGCCCAGACCCTGTGCTGGTGACAGCTCCGTGCTGACGGTGGGGCCCCAGAGAAGGACGTCAGGGAAACTGGGCCAGACCCCGAGTGTGATATTTGGCAGGAGTTCCAGATACTAAATGTTCTCCATAGTTGGCAGGAGTCAAAGAAGTCTCACTGGAGAGCTTCAGCCTGGCATGCCTCCTCCCCGAACACCACTGTCACTCACTCCTGGGAAGTCCTGTCCTCGTTTGGATTTCTTTGTATCTGACACCGAGCCTTCGATCACACGTCTGCCACCGGTGTACCTATAATAGGACAACCTCTGTGTCGATGTAGGTGCTTGCACACTTGGGAAAGCTGAGACAAGAAAGCTTGGACCCTCTCTGCCTCTCGGGGAACATTCTGGATGAGGCTGGTGGGGTTGAAAACTCGTCCTGTGATGCCACAATGCCCAGACTCAAGGACGGAGGAGGCCTCGCAGGAAGCCCATTTTGCCTCACATGTGCTGGCCTGAGTGCTACCTGCGACTGCTCTAAGGCCATCCACGTGGCAATGGGGGACTCCAGGAGCTTTGGTTGTGCGGCTAAGGGCAAGGATTTCAGACGTGCGTGTGTTTGTGCTCTGGGCTCTCCCACTTCCTAGCTATCTGGCCATGGGCAAGTTTCTTCAACACTCTAAGCTTTGGCTTCCACATTTGTGAGACAGACACAAAACCTATGTCAGAGCGGCAGCAAGTACATGGCTCCTGACGGTGGAGTCAGCCCTCAATTACTATCATTTATCATCATTAATTACCACTAGTTTTGCTCCAACTGTGCTATGACGATTTTAAGAGCCTCCATCTAGGCAGGGTCGCCACGTATTGAAAAGCCAGTGCCGAAGTTGACGAGTGTCCCAAGAAGGGCAGTGATTATAATGATAAGACTTTGACGATTTGAAGGAAAGGTTGGCATGGGAAGGTTGAATCAAAGAGTATTGTTAAACAGTTTTCAAGTATGAAAATTGAAGAGCTACGAAATGAGAACTAATATTTCCTTGGCATAACCTACCCTATGCCAAATCCCAGACTAGGGTCTTTACATTTATTATTACATTAATTATTACATTTAATCTCCATTGTGACCCTCTGAGATTGGTGTTATTCCCATTTTACAGATAAGGAAACTGAACCTGGGAGACCAAAGGCGAACATTGAGTGGGGTGCTGGTGTCTGTCTAACTTTGATACCAATGGTCCTTCCTCTATACTCCAAACCAGTAAAGCCCCAGCTAACCCTATCTGTTTATTCTAGAGATCATGAGCTCCACAAGTCCAAGAATATTTCCCCACATGTTAGAGCTCTGCAGTGGAGTAACTAATCCAGCCCAGGAGACAGACGTGTGTATGTAAGCCGAACACTAGAATGAAAAAATCTGTGTAGCAAGAACATGCTTCTGGAAGAAGGCAGAGGAGGAGGGTTCCTTCTCCTGAGGCTGAGAAGGTCCTCAGGGAGGGGAAAAGTAAGTAGCAGGCCTTTTCCAGAAGAGGAGTTTCAGACGAGACTCCTTGGGGTCGTTTGCTAGAAAGGCATGGAAAGGGCATCCTTTTCAGCTAGGGCTAAGGAAGCTATGGCTTGGAGGTGGAAAGGCACATGCTTCTTTCAGGAAAAGACGTGGGCCACCTGGACTAAAGGAGAAGAGGATCTGGAGAAGGAGAGTGACACCTGAAGACGGGATGCTTTGCATAACAAGCTATGGATTTTAGATTCTGTCCTGTAAGCAGGACATAAAGGCTTTTCAGTAGGTGACATTTGTGTTTTAGGACATTACCTCTGGCGACTGAGTAAACAATGCAGCAGGCAAAGGGTGAAGCCATAAAGCCAGGTTCTTCTAATTTACTCTGTAGTGCGCCTGCCTTTGGGACCCATGGGGGGCCCTTTTAGTAGGCAAGAAAAGGGGCATTTCAAGGATGCCACTGAATCCAGTCCTTCAAAAAGCTCCCACTGCATGACATCCATCCTGATCTTCTCAGGTCCCTGACCAGGCAGTCCGCGGGCAGCACCATCAACCTTCGTTTCCACTGCACTGAAAGGCAAGGGAGGATTTCTGAACATAGCCTTTACTTTTAAAAGTGTCTCTAGCTGAGATACCACCATTTCCAGGGCAGACAGAAGTGGTTGTCTCCAACAGTTGAGAAGTCTCCAGAATAGGACAACAGTCCAGGGCCTTCCCCCAGGACAGGCAGGATGAGCGGCATGATCTGGGACAGTGGATGAAGCCTCAGGCTCAGGCCTCCGCCCATCCATTCAGCCAACCATTCATTCACAATTGCTCATTGAATGCCTGCTGGGTGTGCCAAGGAGAAAAAGGTAAGGTTCCTACCTTCAATAAGGTCACAGTCTAGTGTGGAAGTGACCATGATGGCTTTGGGGTGGAGAGGTGGACCTTGAGCCAGGCACTAAGGTCTTCTGTGAAGCAGGCAGATGAAAGTTAACACAAAACTATGACAAAATGGGAAAGGCATAATAATGGAGATTCTCCAGGATCACTTAGGAGCGACTAGCTCAAACACTCAGGGAGGTAGAATAAATATCAGGGACCTTTTTGTCAAGATCTTATTAAGCATGTAATAAAGTGCCAGGTTCTGGGCTGGGTATCATCAGGAAGAATGAGTAGTCATATAACGAGGAGGTAAGTGGAAGGGAATGTGCAACAGAGCGAAAGTGTGACCCATCGTGGAACCTACAAGTAGTCAATAATGCTTAGGACAGAATGAAAGAGATAACATTTAGGATAAAAGAGAAAGGGGGGAGCTGGAGGGATGACAAGTGTGTAATTACAATGGGTCTTCTATGGGATGCTAGAGAGTTCAAACAGCCAGTAAGAAGGAGATCTTGGGACAGGGCACTCTGACTACAGTGATACGGTCAGAGATCACATGACATGATACAGAGATAAGATCATAGCATGGTTCCAAGAGCTCTTGAATTTCAGTGCTGAAACTGTAGGCAGGAAGAACTAAGTGGAATTAACATAAGGGAAACTATCGAGTCCCTGAACGAAGGCAAGGGTGGTGGGGATGCTGGGGAGGGGAAGAATGGGGAGATACTTGGGAAGGAACAAGAACTTGCAGGGCTTGGTGACCACTTGGAGTGAGGGAGAGAGGAAAATCAAGAGTGGGGCTCATGATGCTGGCCTGTAGCCAGGTATGCAGAAGAAGGCAGTAGATGGCTGGATTGGTCCAGAGACTGGGATTTCATTGAGAAGAGTGAAATGACAAAAGAGAGGAAGCAAGGATCATTGCAAAATGCTTATGAAGCAATATATCATGTTTTCTAGACTGGCTGAAGGAGGAAATGGAGAAAGAGGATTGATCAATGGCTGAAAATGGAGGCAAACGGCCAGTAAGGTCAGACACTAGGTGTAGCAGGAGTAAAGGAGTTCGAGAAATGGAAGGATAGGAAACTGTGGTGGGTTTGAGGGTATTGGAGTAAAGGTTGGAGATGAAACCTTTCCAGGGTGTGGCCGTCTGTAAGAGCAGCTCCAGTGGAATGGACCAGACTACTGGTCTACCGGACTGCTGGTCCTCCTTGTAGACAGAGAAGTCAGGATGATGGCAGGCTTTGGAGTGGAGAGGATGGACGTTGAGCCAGGGACTAAGGTCTTCTGTGGAGCAGGCAAATGAAAGCTACAAAAGTGGGTAGAGCGAACGGTGTGGACTTCTAAGGAGCAACGTTTGTAGGAGGCATGAGAAAGTATGGTTTGGAAGCAGAACTGGGAAATGCAAGTTTGCTTATCGGTGTGGGCCCTGAGCTTCTTCCAAAGGAGGCAAGTGTTGGTGAAGCCGAGCCCTCATGCAAGGGTCACTTTCAGCTCAAACCAGGATGAGCAGAGTTTACATACTGGGCTGTAGTGTTCAGAAGTCCTAGAGTAGGAGGAGAAGGAATCACAGGAAAGGAGGCCTGAGTGGTATGAGAGCTGTTTGGGTCTATGACTGGTGCTGCCATCTTCACAGTCATCCTGGTCCCTCCCCCTCACCCCTGCAGCCAACTGGTAACCACAGCCTGCTGATTCAGATTCCTAAGGAGCTCTTGGGTCCCTCTCTGTCCTTTCTTCTCCACTGCCCAAGCCCTAAACAGGCTCTCATGGACCACAGCACTGGCCTCCATTTTGGCCCTTTCCCCACCATGTCCCACTCTCCACCCCCTCCATCCTCCACATAGCTGACAGAATGTTCTTTTTTATCCACAATTCTGATCCCATTATCCCAGCACTCGACATTCATCAGTGGTCCCTCAGTTGTTAACAAGACACAACCTGTCCCAATTGTTTGGCTTCCAGAGTCATTCATAATTGGTCTCCTTCTGATCAGTCCCATGTCATTTCTACTGTTCCCTATCCCCCCCCCCCCCCCGGAACTGTATGCTCTAGTAATACTCAATTATTTATAGCTCTCGGAACATGTTACTATATTCGCTTATGTTTCCAGATTCTGCACATTCCATTTCATCCGCCTACACATTATTCCCACCTTGCCCTTGACAGAGCCCACTCCAAATCCACTCCCGCACATAGCTCTTCCTCTGTAAGTTTGTCCTTCCCTCCTCTGGAGAGCCGAGGAGACCCTTTCCTGAAACTCCCCCTAAACTTTGCACACACACCACAAAAGCAAGGATGCGATTATACTGTACTGATCATCTGACTATTCACCTTACTACTTGACAATAAGCTCTTTAAGGAAAACATTGTCATTAAAAAAAATATATATATATGTGTGTGTGTTTGTTTGTTTTTTAACAGCAGTTTTAGGTTCATGGCAAAACAGAGGGGAAGGTGCAGAGGTTTCCCATATATCCCCTTGCCCCAGACATGCAGAGTCTCCTCCATTTTCAACATCCTGCCCCAGAGTGGGACATCGTTAAAACCGTGAAACTACATTGACATCATAATCACCCAAAGTCTGTAGCTTCCATTAGAGATCACTCTTGGTGTTGTACAATCTATGGCCTTGAACAGGTGTGTGATGACATACATCCTCCATGATAGTATCATACAAACTGCCCAGAAAATCCTTTGTGCTGTGCCTGTCCATCCCTCCCTCCCCACGAACCCCTGTCAACCACTGATCTTTTTACTGTTTCCATAGTTTTGCCTTTTCCAGAAGGTCATACCATATGCCGTCTCTGCAGAGACGTTGTCTTTTAATGCTCACATCCAGGGCCTGTCACATTGCTTCATCCAAAGTAGGTGCAGACTATTTACAGAATCAATGGTGGACTTGGTGGATGTGTGTTTAGGGAAGGGACCCTCCCTGATGTGAGGCGAGCTGTATATAATTAGACTCCAGACCTCAGAAGAAGCTCGGCTCTGGGCTGTCCTGAAGCTCATAGACTCTGTCTGATTCCATTCATTTCCAGACCTTGTCCCCAGGGCTGGAATGGATTTTTTTTTATATCATGGGGACTCAACAGCTGTGGAAGGAGGATATAGTCCCTGACCTCAAGAAGTATACAGTAGACCAAATAAGTAGACCAAGTTTCTGCGGCCATGTTGCTCCGTCCTCCCTTTTCTTCAGTTGTCCACTAGCAAGGCCTAAAGGCCACAATGACTCGTTCTTCCATTCATTTATTCAACAAAGCTGTCACAGGTCAAGCGCTGTGTTCTGCTTATTCACTGGAAACTTCTGGAAGGGCAAGGATCTGGCTGGATGGCCGGTGCTCTAGGCCACAGGCTGAGACCCTTCTCCTCAAAGCATCCCATGCCTAAACCTTGTGGCTCCAGGGAGTTCTCCGTGCCCCTGCCTGGCTGACTGTTCCAGCTCCCCAGGCCTTCTCCAGGGCAAGTCCTGTTGTACTCCAGTCAGAACCAGACAGTTTGGCATTAATTGCTTTCTAATTGTTTCAAGTGTGCTATTTTTATCTCCCCAGTACTTTGCACTCTCCTTGCAAATCGCCTGGTCTTTGAGTTTCTCATTGCCACTGTGCCCCCAGCGCCCAGTAAAAGCTTGCTGATTGATTTTCTATGAGCTGTAATTATTTCCAAGGCTGCCCTGGGACAAGGATCTCGCCTGAAACCGTGGCTGATTCTACCCCCTGCGATCCCCTCCCCACTCCCAGCACCTTCCACCGACTGCCACTTCCATGGGTGTCCCTAGAACCTCTGTTTCTCCTCTCTGTCTCCGCCACCGAGGTTCTCTTTTTTTGCCAGACCTCTTTTTGCATAAAGGCTCTCTTGGCAAGAAACGTTATTCTTATCGGCTGCCTCATGATCTATTTTTATCTCTCGGCGCAACATATTAAACACTTCTGGGACATGCCGGGTGAATGAAGCTTCCACTTTGAATTTCTGTGTTTTCAGTTTTCTTATCTCAAGACACAGTTGAAGGAAAGGAATCTTGGGTGGGGGGATGGAGCTGAGGTGAGGTTAAGTGGGAAGAGAGGCTTCTTTTTAGAAGGGTAAGCTGTGATTGCTGACAGGAGAGGGTGGGGACGGGCAATCACCAGTCACCCAGGCTCCCGGCTCCTTGTTAGTCTCAGAAAGAAGACAGTAAGGCGTAGGGACAGCGCAGAGTTTTGCTGCAAACGTGCTTCTCAGACAGAATTCAGAGAACCTCCGAAGGTTTTCTGAGAATTGCCAGTATTGCTCTCCAGACTGTCTGAACCTGCCTCGCCAACCCCCAAAGGAGACGGAACCTTGGAATGTCTGAGGTCTCTTGCGGTTTTAGGGAGGGCTTTGTCCGACCTGTCTCCAGGTGAGAGCTCTTGGAAAGACTGTGAGCCATTCAGATCTACCAGGGAACCCTTAGATGTATGAGGCCACAAATTCTATCGAGGACAGGGGTCGTGGTGATAACTATTTTTATTTATTTATTATATATTTTATATATAATATGTAATTTATATATAATATACATTATATGATATGTAATTTATTTTATATATAATATATGATTTATATTTTATATATTTATTATATATTATTATATATAATATATATTATAAATAATTATTTTTCACGTGGATCCAGTAAGATTGATTTGCTGCCTCGAATGCTGACGGCAGAGCACGAGGGTGAAGAGGCTGGGCTTGGTGTCATGTTAACCTGAGTCTGAATCACGCTGTAGCATTTCCTGTGGGAGTTCAGGCAGACGACTCGCACTCTCCAAACCTCAGGTTTTATCACAAATGTCCACAATACTACCACGTCCTGGGTTATTACGAGGGTTGTTGAGACAGGGAAGGCACTGTCTACAATGCCTGGTACATAGTAAGTCCTCCATTGATAGCTCATAATATTATTATCCTAAAGGCAACAGCTACCTTCTTCCTGACCAGACTCTGACCCAGTGCTGATCCAAATCCTTTGGGAACCTTGAGCTAAGTCATCTAAATAGTGAGACAGTTAAGGGACCATGGGAGCAAGCCCCAGTGAAAAACTGCACAACTGGGGCGGTTTCTGGTGGCTGTTACTGTGACACCGCTTCTCCTAACAGAGCAGAACCAACACGCGGCCTCTCTTTGAGCTTGAACTAAAACAGAAGACCCCGGTCCCAAGAGCACCAGTGAGCCGCCTGCCTACATCGACCAGTCAGGTCGAGGCCCTTCTGACCAATCAGGACGAAGCGCCTTTTTCCCCTTCTCCTTATTAGCATATTGGACCAAGTGGGTACAGGTGAGGCCCCCTGGTGTATATAAGCGAGGCCTCCCTTCTCGCGGAGGTCAGCCCAACTGCTCTCTGTTGGTGTTCTGTCTCCCTTCCGCTCACGCTGTAGCTCTGATAAAATTCTCATCTGTGCCTTTGACTCTTGGTCCAGCTCGGTTTGCGGGGGGCGGTGGGGGGGACGTTAAGATCTTATGAGAGAACAGCACAAGCAGGGGGGATGGGCGAAGGGGGAAGCAAGCTCCTCACTGAGCAAGGAGCCCCATGCGAGACTCAATCCCAGGGCTCCGGGATCATGACCCAAGCCAAAGGCAACGCCTAACCGAATAAGCCACCCAGGCGGCCCCCTGCTCTGTTTCTATTCTTGCCGCTTTCAAGAACCCTACTCCAGCACCAATAGCAACCAATCTTGTGGGCTTTTGCTGTGTATTCCGTTGGTTAGGGGCATTTAGGAAGAAAACAGGATGACTAGAGACCCTTGCAGAGCTGTTTTCGGTGGTGGGAGTTCACTTGGCTTTTTCTGTGACTCTAGTCCCTCTCTATTGAACAAAGTCTCTCTACCATACAATACATCCTCCCCCACCCTTGCCAAGCAACAAGGTGATGCAGGTCACACTTATCACTTGTTTGGCGACATAATGTGGTGCAGGTGTAAAAATCAAATCTGAAGCACCTGGTTAAGCTTGGGACTCTTGATCTGAGATGGAGTAGGGGTCGTGCCCCATGGGGAGACTAAAATTCTCATTCTTCCTCTGTCTCTCAAATCTTAAAAAAAAATGGGGGTGGTGGTGCAAATGATCTGAAAATGGAAATCCTTGAATTCAAATGACGCCTCTATTATTTACCAGTAGGCTGCTTATTTAGCCTTGCTAAGAGAGCTTTGGTTTCCTGCAAGACGGGGTACTAAGATTAACACACCGTGCATGAGAAACCACATAGTTCCTAGCCTGTAGTAATTGGGCAATAGATGGCGGTAACTGAGGAGCCTGCTTCCTTACTGGGGCACCTGCTACATTTTGCTCCTTCTTTGAAAATGTCTGGAGCTCTTCTTCACACCCAGCACTTAAAGCTCCGTTCATGCCAGCCTAGACTTGAACCCACATTCGTCTGCAAAGGATGTCCTCCGAGCACTTCAGGTTACTGTCTCTTCATCAGCTAAGCTGGGCCCAGAAACACTCAAGAACCTGGCAAAAGTCCTTCTGGCTGACTTGGCACCACAGGAAAAAAAAAAAAAAAAAAAAGCTGTGCGCTTTTTCCCCCAATGGCGCAGACGCTGCCTTTCACAGCGCAGAGCAGACAACAGGCTCCTAGACAAGTTCCTAATTAACGACACATCATCACTGTCTTTCAAATGTGCATGTTATTCTCTGCCCAACTAATTGGTTGCACTAAACATTCCATCGTTTAAGGGGGAGCCTGGTTTATCAGAAAAGCCCATTAGAACCAGACCAGATTCAGAGCTCCCAAGATGCAAAAGTTCCCATCCAGGTTCCACCGAGCTCCTGGAAGCTACACAGCCCCTCCCCGTCTCTAAGCGTCTCCGTAAGTAGGGCCAGGGTGACTCTCTACCTCTTAAGGCGATCTATTACAGCTGAGCCGCCATAGGGCATCCAGCTGGCTCAGCTGGTTAAGCAACTGCCCTCAGCCCAGGTCATGAGCTCCAAGTCCTGAGATCGAGCCCCCAGTCTGGCCCCCTGCTCAGCAGGGAGTCCGTTTCTCCCTCTCCCTTTGCCCTGCCCACCCCAACTCATGTTCTTTCCCTCTTGCTCTCAAATTTTAACAACAAAAACTGAGACCGTCATGATCCTCTCTGGGCAAGTAGAGACCTACACCAAGGCTTTACCTTCACCTTGTTTTGTAAGCAGGAAGGGTGGTCTGCCTTGCACAAAAGTGATGTGTGTGTGTGTGTTCTAAGGTGTGGGCTTTACATACATAATCTCATGTGATCCCCATAACCATTCCTACCCATGAGGAAAATAAAGCTGCTTCAAGGAGGGGCACCTGGGTGGCTCAGTGGGTTAAACCTTTGCCTTTGGCTCAGGTTATGATCTCAGGGTCCTGGGATCAGGCCCCGAGTCGGGCTCTCTGCTCAGCAGGGAGCCTGCTTCCCCCTCTCTGTCAGCCTCTCTGCCTACTTGTGATCTCTCTCCATCAAATAAATAAAATCTTTAAAAGAAAAGTTTCTTTAGGGAGCTCCCAAGAGAGCTGGGCCACAGTATGAACCCAGGTTGATCCAATTTAAAACACCCAGAATTCATCCTCCTTGTGTTCTCACAAAAAATATCACCCCTCTTGTATAGTCCTCCTTTCAGCCTGTCTTTTCTGGTTCCCTCTCCTCCCTCCTTCCAGCCCTGTACTTCACCACCCTGCCCCCTGTTAAAATACACTCTCCTCTGTCACATCCTCTGAGGACCCGGGGGCGGCTTCCCTTCATCAGTGAGGTCTCTTTAACCTAATGGAATATTCCTTGCCAGTTTGTCAGCTTAAGGCTGCCATTCTCCTCCCCCATCCCCACCCCCAGCAATTTAATTATTCTAATAAGAGCCTTCTGGAAAGACTATGATCCTCTCCCATCACACCGGGGATTACCTGCTTACTCCACCTCCCCTGGGAGTTGCCCTGAGCAGCCACACTGATGGAAGTTGCATGATCACGGGAGCAAAGCCAGAAGGTTCACTGGGTGCCCGATGTATCGAGATTAATACAGCACAGGGTTACAGGGTGGGGGCGGGCACCAGAGATGGGGAGAAAACCATGATGAAACACATGTATCCTGTGTTCGAGCGGGAGGGTTGGCTCTGCTTGGACAGAACGGAGGGACCAGGGGAAAACCGATGTCCCTCCTCTCGGAAAGCCTGTGTTCCCTCCTTTCCCTCGTTCTCCAAAGCCTTACCGGTCACAGAGGCAGCTCCAGTGGCAACGAGTTGCATGCAGGTGGCCGCTAAGCTGTCATTTATTTCCCACCAGGCCGCAGGCAGGGAAGGGCTAGCCAACAGGGCCTCGTCTGAATCCGTGGCAAGAGGACGCTTATTGCACATCCGTACATTCAGGGTTCCTCTTCCAAGACTGCGTAGTGATCGTGGCTGGGGAGCCCGGTGTTGGAGCACAGGGAGGGTGCCCATTGACCAGGCTGCCTCTCACTTGCCTTCTCTATGGCTCCCTCCCACACGCTCACGCTTGACTACAGAAATTGGGAGCAGGTGGACAGTACTTCATTGTTAGACCCCCGAGAGAGAGACAGAGAAAGGTCTGGAAAAAGTGATACTATGTTTTCTAAATTTAGCAAGACACGGTTGTTGCCACTTTCTGCCTATCTCCCATAGCCGTGGCTCTGTCCCTCTCTGCCCCCTTCCTGTTCACACCCGAGGTCTTCGGGGGGCCCTTCTAGAGAAGGCTGCTTTCTGATGCTCTCTGCCCCAGGCAGCATGAGTCTGGGGAAACGTTCCCAACAGTTGCCTGGATATCCAAGACCCTCCCACTTAACTGAGGTGGCTATTAACTTGAAGATTTAATTTAAATTGGGTCACCGTCTCTGTTCCCTGTGTGGCAGAAAAGCCAGCATCCCTGCGACGTCCGTGGAGACTCGGCCCCTGGCTCCTGCTTCTGCTGAGTTTTCCTCTCTTCTCCGCTCCCTCCTGAGTTTGCTGTCCTCCTAACAAATCACCCCCGCTGGACACCCCCAGGTCTTGCCGTCTCGTCACTCTCGAATGGCTGCCATATCCAGGTGCTCTGCTGAGCACACGTTTCTAGAGTTGGAGCAAAGGAAAAGTAACCCTACAGATAGCACCGTAACTGGCATAAGTCTGCATATTAGGTATGCCTGTTTTTATAATTCCCTTGAGCCATTTCTGTCTCTAGAGGAGCATTACTGATCACCTGTCTCATTTTCTTAGTCACCATCATCTTGCATTGCTGCTGGACCTCTTCTGCTCTGAGAGCTCTTTCGTTCTTCCTTCCTCCCAAATCCCTGGACCTTTTTAGGCAGAATAACTTACCTCTTACCCCCTCCCTCGGCCATGTGCCTTGGGGTGCCTTAAGGGATGTCTTTTCACAACCCAAAATGACCCAGCAAGGTGTTCTGCTAAACCTATTCTAATTTTTCATTTTGATGAACTAAAATTCAGTTTAGTCCTTTAGTGGCTCTAGCCGCATTTCAACGTTTTCATAGCCGCAGGTGGCTGGTGGCTACGGTGTTGGGCAGTGTAGACAGCAATAAGTTTCACTGGGCCGCCCTGCAGCGGAGCCAAGACCAACCCCCGCTTCCCCTCAGGAGACCGTGTCACTGGCTATTGGACTAATCCTTTTCCCCCGCCGAGCTCATTAATGTGTACTGAGTCCTTTCACTGTGTGAGGTACTTTTCGTGTGTTTTGAGTAATCCTTGTAACAGTTCTCTAAAGTGGGTAGCGTTTTTCTCGTTGCACACAGGAGGAGCCTGAATTTCCCACAGCCAGTGCAGCTGGTCCCTGTTCTTTCCTCTAAGCCAAATGCCCAGGGGGGGCCGGGGGTGATGGGAAGATAACACTGAGAAGGTAACTAGGGGACAGACCGGTAGAGAAAAATGAGAAAGGGCTTTGTTAACCCTTTTGCATTTTTTTTTTAAGATTTTATTTATTCTCTTAGAGCATAAGCAGGGGCAGAGGCAGAGGGAAAGGGAGAAACAGACTTCCCGCAGAGTAGGGAGCCGGACACGCGGTTCGATCCCAAGACCCCAGGATCATGACCCGAGCTGAAGGCAGGTGCGTTACCATCTGAGCCACCCAGGCACCTCCACTGCATATTTTCAATTAAATCTTAGGAAGAATTTTCTTAAGGATTCAGTCCCAAAATGGGGTCACTGGAAAGGAAGCTCCAGGGGATGGAATTTTTACTTTGCTTTGAAGAATGCGGTTGCTTGTGGCGGCTGGCCAGGCAGAAACCTGTTTGGAGGGGGAGATCAGATCCCTCCTTTGAGGGAAACCAACAGTGGCGGGAAACTGAGGAGGTTACAGAGCTGGTGGTTCCTCCCCCACACCAGCTGCTCCCAGCGCCTCCTTCTGCTCTTTGCTCGGTGCAGCCGCCTTCCAGGTCAGAACCACCCCCTGTGCCGGGGAAAACCTGTTTCTGTAGGTTGAGCCCAGAGCTGACCCAGTTCCATCAGCTCCCAGGGGAGGCCTGGGTTCGGTGATGGCGCCATCTGCTGGCCCTTTCTCATGCCCTTTCTCTAAAGAGAGAAAGCCCCTACTGGCTTCCTTCTTGAAGCTAATGCAGTGGTTCTCAAAGTTGGGTCCCCGGAATCACCTGTATCACCTGGAATGTGTTACAGCTGCAAATCCTCGGGCTCTGCTTACTGGTCTAAAAGTAGATTGAGCCCCAGCTGCTCGTGTTTTAACAAGCCCCTCACGTAATCCTGATGCACCCTAGAGCTCGGGGGTCACCCGTTTAGGAGATCCAACTCTACCGTTTATTCATTTCTCAAGTCAACAATTATTCATGAGCCTCTTCTAGGGAAACATGACCCCACCCACCAATAGAAGTAGGATTGCTTGCTGTGCCCTCACATCTGTGTGTAATAGGGAAAGGAAGCATTATGACTACCCTGTTTTCCAGATGAGAAGTGAGAACAGGAGACTGGCCCAGGACCACACACCTAGTAAACAGCAAGGTTGGGTTCCATACTCAGGTCTTTGCCTGTCAAAGCCTGGGTTGGTCACCAAACCACACCTCCCTAACTTTTCCATGAGTTGGGAGGTGGAGGTGGTGGGAAGGAAGAAACCTCCCCATATCATATACCGCTAAAACTCGTCACACTGCCTAAGGTTGCCAGCAACATTCATGGAGGGTTAGTCATTTTAGGAGGCTAGCACTCCTAATTGCCACACTGCTCTCACCGGCGGCCACCTGGCCGGACCCTCCCCACCTCTTCCATGGACCATGCAAAGCATTACTGGGTAGGTCGTGGTGGGAGGGAGAAGGGTGCAGGGGAAGACTTACATGTATGTACTGCCTGGGTCCTGCCAAGCTTCAGGGCCTCCTAGGAAGGCACGAGTTTAACTTGACTGCTTAACTGGGGATTTAGGGGAGAGACAAGTGGGACCAAACAAGAGGGAAAAAAATGCTGGAAAGAAGAGATAAGAACAGAAAGCAAGCCCTGGTTCCTCCTTTTACCATTTAACAAACTCTGCAGCAATCTTTCCTGCCCAGGACAGGCTGTCCATTGACAGCAAACCGTTGTGGAGCACCTGCTATGAGCATGGCCCCCCACACTCACAGCCCCCTGACCACAAGGGACACGCTTATTGTTCAGGGAGGAGACACATGACTTAAACAGGTTTAGACACTCCAGGTTTAAAATTCCCTTGGCAGTAGAAAACATGTTCATAAATAGCAGGTTTTTTTTTTTTTTTTTTTTGTAATAGTAACATTTATTGAGGCACTTAACTAAATACTAGGCAGCGCTCCGGGCCTGAAATGAAACCCTGAGCGAGGTAACTGAGCGAGTTACCACCATCTTGAAAAGTCCCACTTCTGGTCCTTAGCTCTGCAGGCCTGGGAATTGGATTTTATTGGCTTCCTCTCTGTTTATCTGGCTCATAGCTCTCAATTCACAGGGAAATACATTAAGCAGAATGGCAAATTCGTCCAACTACAGTCGTGACTATGAACTGACATTCGTGAGTCCATCTTTCCTCATGAAAATCTGTAGGCATGTCACTTGTGAGCATCAAAGCAATGGGTAGTGGGTGAAGGGATCGGGGCATGTCAGCGAGAGCCTGATGCTCTCATCTTTGGCACTGGAAACACACCTGAACGGCTCAGAACACTGGCCTCGAGGCTCACGTGAGCGGCTCAGGGCACCCTCTTCCTGGATCAAGGCTGGAGACACACCAGCTTGGTACAGCTATCCATCCTCTTCTCTGCTTCTTTGCAGGATTTTAGCCAGGCTGCAATGCCTGTCATCTCCGCTTTAGTCTCCAGTCTGGTCCCCTTGAGTGGTTGTATTGCCACACTCCTAAGATCCTATTCACAGCTGTCTCTCGAGGTAGTTTTGTCGGTAGATAAACTCCGTTTCATGTACTCTGTGCTGACTTTTAAGTTCTATTGGGAAGATGGCCTTTTCCTAATCACAATCGCCAATGCCAAGGCTGCCCTTGGAGCTGGCTGGCCCACAAGACAGCCCAGGCATCTGCTCTCCACTCCCTCTTCTCGACTCTTGTTCTCCCCCGTCTTTACCTTCAGCACACACACACACACACACACACACACACACAGGGACCAGGCGATCCAGAACCAAACACAGGGGGAGTCTTGGAACCACCTGCTTCTGTTTCTCCCAAGAGCTGTTTCTCCCTTATTTATCTTTGTGTGCCCAGAAGCTAGAAGAGTTGCTAATACTGGTTACGAATTAATAAATCAATAGGTGTCTGTTAGATGAATAGAAAGAGTCCTGCTCTGTGATCAATACATCTAGAGTCTAAAATTGTTTCATCACCATCACTAACACACTTTGGAATCTGTGACTAATCACTTGAGTGCTTTGTTGTCTGTTTCTCCGGACATAAAGTGGGAGAATCCTCCTCCTCCCTTCCCGCTTCAAAAGGACATTGGGCAGGTGTACGTGATCCCTGCCACAGATCGAACTTCTGCCAAGTGATAGAAGTTATCCATCACTTTTTCCATCCTAAGAAAAGCAACAAGGCATAAAAGCTTCTGGGCATTAAATAATATGCTTTCCATCTCCATCAGGTCCGCCTTCTGGTGTTTCAAAACAAAGGAAGACCCAGCTTGTCCCACCAAGCTCTCAGGAATAATAAGATGAGGTCTTTAATGTATTTGGTGGCTCCTGAAGTTGCTGCTGGTGAATTTGTACCACTGTTTCAGTTAGCAATTGATCCCATGTGCCTGGTTTCCATACTCAGAAAAGCATTTTCAAAACACAGTGATTAGGACTGAAAAAGAGATGTGGAATGACACGGTTGTTTCTAGAATTTAGTGATGCGTGGCTTTGAGTCAAGGAAGCCCCAGTGCACGCTGAGATCGTGGGTTCTTCACTGAAGACCAAGGCAAACCTCATGATGCCAGCCAGGCCCCTGGGCAAAGGTGCGAGGGCCTTGGGCCCCTGATCCTTCTTGCCACATGGATAAGCACCCCCAGCCCCAGGGTGGTTGTCCTTCCGGGGGACCGGGGGATCGGTCAGTCCTCCTGTATGACGCAGGTGATCCTGGCTCCTGTTCTCCCTCTGGCCAGGCAAGCAGGCACTTTATTTGACACTGGGAATCTCAGCTCTGAGGAACTTGGAAAGTATAATCAGCTGCTCAGATTTTCAACAGGCAAAAATCCATTTCAAAGCCGGGGGCTCAAGTGAAAGAAGTAATAAAGTGAGGACAGTTTATAATCACTAAACCTCTCCTTGAAGCATTTTTTGGGGATCTCTCTTGATGATCTCCCTTTCACCTCTGGCCTCTGTGTCCATTTTCCCAGCCCCCTCCACCCTCTGACTAAAATACATAAATGTTTTTCTTAATGAGGTTTTTTGGGTAAAGTGGAATAATGTGCTTTCTTAATTTTAAAAGCAGGAGAGCTGAACATTTTGCATTGCCTAAAGGAAAACTGAGTCGCTTTCCACTTTTGTTGGGGGGGGGGGGGGAGTGTAGACGGAGGGAGAGAATTGACTGTGTGGGTAGGGAAATGATACTCTAGCCTTGATATGAGTCTAAACGTTTCTCCTTGACTTTCAAAAGTTTTCCTAATTTCGGTGCCACCCCATGTAAGCAACTGTCTTTCCATCCAAGGATACTGGTTTCTAGCCAGAAGAGTCTCCCTAGGGACCTTGACTTTCTGCACTAGTGGCCTCCTGAAGGACAGGCTTGGACTCCAGTACCGCAGGCTGGGCCACTTACCAAATCGTTCAATCTCTTTGAGCTTCAGTTTCCTGAACTGTAGCTCAACGCCTGACTGGCCCAACTCACAGGCAGTGAGAGGATACGATTATAAAATAAAGCTGTGGATATGCAGACATGTTGGGGAGCGGGGGATGTAAAGTTCTATGTAAACAGACAATGATTTATTGCCTGACTTCCAGAACGAGTGCTTCCAATGTCCCCATCAACCAGGTCCCATTGATTCTTCAGTAATCCCTCTCGATCCCTACTTTTATTTTTCTTTTTATTAAGGAAAAAATTAAATGCATACAAAAGCGGAGAGAAAAGCATAATGAACTCCCAGGCATCCATCCCCCCCAGCTTCCAAGATTGCATCTTATGGACAATCTTGTTTCACTCCTACTCTTGCCAGCCCCGTGATTATTTTGGGGAAAAAAAACCCCACTCAGATAAAAAACATATATGTTTCTAGGGGCGCCTGGGTGGCTCAGTGGGTTAAAGCTTCTGTCTTTGGCTCAGGTCATGATCTCAGGGTCCTGGGATCGAGCCCCACATCGGGCTCTCTGCTCAGCGGGGAGCCTGCTTCCCCCTCTCTGCCTGCCTCTCTGCCTACTTGTGATCTGTCAAATAAATAAAATCTTTAAAATATATATTTCTGAAAATATGTATCTAAAGTTGGTTTATTTGAATCAAGATTCAGACAAGTTTCACCCGGTGTTTTCGGCTGATGTGTCTCACTCGTCTCCTTTGTCTGAGTCACCTCTGTCCTCCTTGTTTTCCTTGCATTCTATTTGCTGAAGAAGCTGGACATGAACCCCAGCAACCCCACCACATTCTGGGTTTGGACTGCATCTCTGTGCTTTTGTAATCATTTCTTGCTTTCCCTACATTTCCTATAAACTGGTCATTGGATCCTGAGGCTACACCAGACTTGATGTGTTTTTTTTGGTAAGGATGTCGGTGGCGGGGTCCAGTACCTCCCCCCCCCCCGCCCCCGCGTCACAGGAGGAGGCAGGCAATATGACGTGTAGATGTTCTTATTGGGGGTTGTTCACCAACGTTCACCAGTGGGGTCCCAATGCGTTGCCCGTTGAATCTGTTACGTGATGAAGCCCCCCTAGCTGCTTCTCACCAATTGGGTTTAGCTGCCACTGATGATTGTGGTGGTTTTGGAATGTGTCTCCCATGCACCAGCATGGTCGGCAGGGACTAGTTTTCCTGTGTGTTCCTGGTGAAGATGGGATGCGAGGGAGGTTGTTGTGTGTCGGGGGGAGTGGGTGTGAATGGAAGCAGGACCCATTATCTTACACCCACATGTCCTGTCCCTGAGCTCCCCTCATTGCCAGGAGAGAGCAGCCTGCAGCGCCCTCCCACCCCCACCCCACCCCCGCCGTACTTTCAGCCTCTCCACCGCCTGGGCGTGTGTGTGTGTGTGTGTGTGTGTGTGTGTGTGTATGCATGCATGCATACGTGTCCCACGACAGAGGCCCTGGCTTCGGTGGGACACCCTTACCGTCAACATCAGAGACCAGAATTGCTGTAGCTTTTGGGCCCTCTTACTGCTGCAACTGACATCCGTCCTCCCTTCCCAACTGCCTGCCCCATGGACTTCCAGCTTGGGTCCCAGATCGGACCCACGTTTCATGAGCAGCTGCAAAATGGTCAGATTCTGGTTGTAGCATTTCTTTTGCTGAAATTCCTGAGCTGTAGCCTTGACAGAGCAGAAGACTTATTTGTGTGCCTCCCGTTTTCTCCTTCACCAGTTTTCAAAATAACCAGTTGATTTCTAAGCATCTTCCAAAAGTAATCACTTTTTAGTATCCTCTTGAACTCACAGATTTTAATATATTTGACATGGTATTGTATCATCATTGCTATAATCACATTATCTCCTCTTTGGCCAGTGGGACTCATTCAAGTGGGTTCTTAGATCTTTTTGACGCAAGGCCTGCGGTCTCTGACAACTTGTTTGCCTGCCTGACCCACAGAATGTCCCAGGCTACCCTTTGATATTTCCCGTCCCAGCCTTGAAATCCGCACTTATCCAAGAAGACATGGTTCCTTTTAGTTGGAAATCCAATTTAGAGAACACAGTCTGGGTGTCGGGATGCTCATTATTTTGAGGTTAGTCATGGTTTCCAGACCTTTGCAGTAAACAGAGCAAAGAAATAATGTTGTTGTTGTTGTTGTTGTTTTAAAGAAAATGTATCATATATACTCTTCAAATCAAATTTAAGATTATGGAATTTTCCATTTGATTCATTCAATTCTATATTTATATCTCTCCCCTTATGCTAAATAGCTCAGATCCTAAATATATTAACATAATTAATGTATCCTGGTATATACTCACACTTAAGTCTCAGAATAATACATAGCAGTGTATAAAAAGAATACATGTTCTTAAATATATATGTGTATGTACTTGATAGTTTCAGAATATACTGATAATTACTGAAAACAACGTAAGATTTCTTTATTTTTATCCTTTGGGTAGATTCTTTCAGGATTGTATGACTTATTCTGTTCTAAAATACTTGAAATAATTACTATCTATCTGTTTATTTTTTTTTTTCTTTTAAGTAAGCTCCATGCCCAACATGGGGCTTGAACTCACAACCCTAAGACCAAGAGTCACATGCTCCATCGACTGAGCCAGTCAGGTGCCCCTATCTATCTCTGTGTTTAAACCCTCAACTTGGTGTACATTCATTTCTTTCATTTTGCTCTCAATGTTTAGGGATTATATTTATGTTTAATTTCCTTTTGTAATTATAGAAGACATTAATATGGTTCCAAATTCAAATGTTTAAAATTAGATACTGTATTGATTTAAAATATGCCCACAAATGCTTTAACACACCTTTTAAAAGGTCCCAGCCACACTCCCCTTGAGTATCAGTATCTTGCTTCTAATGAACAAAGTAAGGTATAAATGGCAGTGTGTGACTTCAAAGACTAGCTCCTAAGAGGGGCGCCTGGGTGGCTCAGTGGGTTAAGCCTCTGCCTTCAGCTCAGGTCATAATCTCAGGGTCCTAGGATCAAGCCCTGCATCGGGCTCTCTGCTCAGCAGGGAGCCAGCTTCCCCCACCCCGCCGCCTACTTGAGATCTCTCTCTCTCTGCTAAATAAATCTTAAAAAAAAAAACCAAAAAAACAAAAAAACAAAAAACAAAAACTAAAAAGACTAGCTCATAAGAGGCATTACAGTTCCTCTGTTCTTTCTGGGTAACTGGCGTTAGAGGACACTGGCTTCCCCATGATGAGGAGGTTTAAGCAACCCTATGCAGAGATGAGGTCCAGGTGGTGAGAAATTGAAGCCTCCCTCCTGCCAACAACCACGTGAGGGAACCATTGTGTGGTAGAGCCTCTAACCCAGTCAGACCTTTTGATGAAACTCAGACCAACATCTTGATGTCTCTTAAGATACCATGAACCACAACCACCCAAGCTGCTCTGAGTCCCCAACTCTCAAAATGTATGTGACAGAATAAAAATGTATTATTTTAAACCACTAAGCTTCTGGAATAATCTGTGATGCAATAATTGACAGCTAATACAGGTACATTCAGAGAAGTCTAGTGTCCATTCCTGTCTTTCATCTCCCTGAAGTTAACCAGTTTTTCCCTTGCTAGTGTGTCCTTCCACTGGTTTTTATTTTATAAATATAAGCCAAAAGGTACATATTTGTATTATCTACCTTTCTTAGATAAAACGTAGTATACTACACATTCTTCTGAACCTTGCAGGGTTTTAAAAAAGATTTTACTTATTTGAGAGAGTGCGCAAGAGTGAGAGCAAGCACGAGCAGAGAGTGGGGGAGCAGGTTCCCCACTGAGCAGGGAGCTGGACCTAGAACTTGATCCCAGGACCCTGGGAGCACGACCTGAGCTGAAGGCAGATGCTTAACCAACTGAGCCATCCAGGCTCCCCTGAACCTTGCAGTTTTCAATGAACAATGTTTAGTGGAAATTATTCTAAAGCTGAATAGAGAAAGAGTTTCTCCTTCTGTTTAACAGTTGACTAGTATTCCATTCTGTAGATGAACCACAGATCAGCCAACCTACTGGAGCTGTGGTGTCTCCAGTCTTTAGCATTGCAAACAGTGCATATGAAAGAGGATGGGTGTGTGTTTTCAGTTTTGCTGGTTTATCTTTGGAATCCTTTCTTAAGTGCGCTCTTCTTGGAATTTTGTTTCCTATGACTTCAGTTGCCCCCTTGTTCCCCATCCTACTTCAGAGTTTATTCCATAAAAGTTAGCCTGTATCTGTGCCTTTATATTGTAATTCTGAGCTTCCCATGTGGATCTTAGCTCGCAGCTAGCAGGCTGTGCTATGGGAACGCACGTAAGGCAGTCACAATGCCGCTCTACGGCTGTCAGGAGATTGGGTTTAAAGCTGAATTTGTGGGGATTAAAGAGGTGACCTAGAAAGGGAGTCGGAGGGCGGTGATGAGGATCCGAGGACGCCAAAATGAGAACTTTTTCAGTAGGTATTTCAAACAGGAAGCAACTCTTCTTGAAAGAGAGGAAAATGTTCCGTCCCACTCCTATCATGATGACAAGTGAGGTAATGAAGATTACCTTGAAGATTAATGTGGAAGATTATTAAGATCTAAGATAGGAGATAAAGAGATGAGAGAGAGAATCCTTTCTGTGCAAACCAGCAAAGCGGGCAGCAAATATCTCCCCAAGCCCAGTGGCTGGACATAAAGCCTCTGCAGAGACATATTTAAAATGAACAAAAGTATAGTTGGTTAAGCATCTGCCTTTGGCTCAGGTCATGATCTCTGGGTCCTGGGATGGAGCCCCACATCAGGCTCCCCGTTCTGAAGAGTCTGCTTGTCCCTCTCCCTCTGCCCTTCCCCCCGCCCCGACTCATGCTCTATCTGTGCGTGTCTCTCAGATAAAAAAATGAAACCTTGAAAAAATGAACATATAGAATTAGGGGAACAAAGATGAAGAGCCTGTAACTGGACAGCAATTCTCTAAGGGAAGCTCATCCTGAATGTCTCAGAGGTGTGTGGGGTGATGCAGGACAAATGGGAACCAGATCAGCTTGATCAACCCTTGACCTTGATCAAACACCGGTTCAGTCGCCCAATCAGATCCCCTCTGCAGCCAGGAGTGAGAACTTACCAGTTAGGGCTTGAAAAAACATCAGCCCCAACATGAATAGGAAGGGCACAAACCACAGAACCTTGAGAGAACTTAAAACAAGAAAGAGGCCAAACAAATCAAGCCAAATGCTGTCTGGACCCCAGTGAGTCTCACCATGTCTGCAGGGTGGCGGGACTAGAACTTCCTGTCGCAGCCTCCCTGTCCAGTCTCAAATCTACAGGTGTTTCTTACTTGTGCCTCACTTTGCTATCTAGAAAGCTGCATCGAGTTCTCATTCAGGGTGCGGGCTGAGTCCTTCCTTGTTTTTCTTTGGTCCTTAAATATTGTGATTTATCTAATTTATCTATTGCAATGTATCTAATGAAGGTGGAGTCTATTTTAGACCAGATTCTGTTACTCACTGGGGACAAATCAAGGAGGCAGTGTCCCTTTGCAGTGTGGCTGGGAGGAGGTCACTACCTAGTACACTTTTGCCGAAGAATACTGAAAAGCACATGCTGCACAGCAGACTTTCAATGAGCCCCGGGTACCCTGATCAGATCCTTAGTTCGAATTTTCATCACAATTTTATTCTTATCGTTGCCTTTCTCCCCTGCCTTTACGTGACTTAAATGTCAGTGCACATAAAGCTTTATTTAGGCAATAGATGAGCTCCTTCCAAAGTTGCATGTGAATCTAGTTTTTATTAGAATATTTTTATATACAATGTGCAAGTCACTGATGATGCAAATGCACGCCTGTAATAGACCTAGTTCCTGCATTTTAGAAATTGATTCTTTAGTCGGGGAGACTGCTTACACATGCGAAGATAAAGACAGTCCTCGCTAAATGATTACAGTATCTCCGGAGTTCACTTAGGGTGTTGCCTGCTGGAAACACCACTCAGGGGCTGGAGAGCCAGCTGAATGTTGAAGGGCTTGATGACAGATAAATGGAAAGGAGAGAGGTGGATTTTTGGCAGGAAGGACTGTGTGAGCTAAATCAAGAAACTGGTAAGGTGCCATGTTGATAATATTAGCTAGCTGTGGTGAGATGGGCGCGGATAGCACATCCCATCAGAAGGGAGGGTTTTGCAGCGGGAGGGGAGGAGGAAGACGAACAGGGCAGCGGTGTGTAGGCTGGAGAAGGAGAGGGGACTGGAGGCAGGCGGGCTGATTCAAAGTCTGAAAATAGAATCATCGTCTTCACACTAAGACTGGGAGCCCAAAGACAACTGATCATCTCAAAGAAGCTTCATCTTCGTTTCCGATTAAATTTGAATACGGCTTTAACCTCAAGTGTCCATCCGCATTTGACCTCGGGGTCTGCATATCAGTACTGGCGTGGGGGGCTTTCTATTCTCGGGTATCCTTAGAAGGGGGAGGAAATATTTAAGAGCTAACTGACGGCTAGTTCATTGGTGTCAGGCAGGTTTTCAGGCTTGTGTGCTGGGACTGCTCAGAGTGGGCGCCCGCCTGCACACCCCACCTGTGTACCCAGGATAGCCTGGCCTTGTCCTGGGTTGCTTTTTTGATGGGTTTCAGGACCGCAGGAGGCACGCAGAGTAAAATAGATTGAGTGCCTTGTAAGAGCGAAGTTTTTCACATGCACCATCGCACTCCATTATCCCAGCCATCCCGTCCGTGGTATCAGTCCCAGTTTACAGATCAGAAAACTGAGACCTAAGAAGCAAAAAGACCTGCTTAGAATTACAACCTAATAAATGGGGAGACCAATGTACAGACCCAGTTTGGGCTGACTGGAAGGCTGAAATTCTTTCCTCAAACCCCCACTGTCGCACTTGAAGGAAAATTGTGGTAGATTTAGAGGTAGGAGGAGGGGTGGTGGTGCAATGTTTGAAGTGAGAGGGAGAAATAAATACCTGTTACTTACTGTTAAAGGGGAGAATTATAAAATAGTGCAGCTCTAGCTCAGCTCTTCCTTGCCCTTAAGCTACAAAAATTGTCTGTTGCTGGGAGATAGGGTTTACCTCCATAGGATTATTTGTTGTAAAGAAATTTTTAAAATTCTTAATGTCACTAAATCACAATGACTCCTCATGCTATTAAGATTTTATGCCTGGGGGACTGCCTGGGTGGCTCAATCAGTTAAGCATCTGCCTTGGGCTTCGATTATGATCCCAGGGTCCTGGGATCGAGACCCACGAGAGCTCCGTGCTCAGCAGGGTGTCTGCTTCTCCTTCTCCCTCTGTCCCTTCCCCCTGCTTGTTCTCTCTCTCTCTCTCCCCCTCTCTCTCCCTTCTCAGGTAATAAAATCTTAAAAAAAAAAAAAAAAAGATTTTCGCCAGGGAAGAAAACCAGAATGAATATTTCTCCAAAGAAGACAACTAGATGGCCAAGAGACATGAAAAAATGCTCAACGTCATCATCGGGGAAATGCAAATGAAAAGCTCAATGAGGTATCCCCTCACACCTGCCAGAAGGACTAGAATCAGGAAGACGAGAAGCAAGTGTTGGTGAGGACGTGGAGAAAAAAATCCTTGTGCACTGGTGGTGGGAATGCAAACTGGGGTACCCACTGTGAAAAACAGTATGGAGGCTCCTCAACAAATAATAAAACTGTCATGCAATCCAGTAATTTCACTACCGGGTATCTACCCAAAAACCGCTACCCAAAACGCTAATTGGAAAAGCTATGTGCCCCCCTGTGGTTATTGCAGCGTTATTTACAAGGGCCAAGGTGAGGAAGCAACCTAGCTGTCCGTCCATACATGAGTGGATATAGAAGAGGTATCCGTACACCATGGAATATTTCTCAGCCATGAAAAAGCATGAGATCTTGCCATCTGCAACAGAGGGTACAAATGCTAAGTGAGAGAAGTCGACGGAGAAAGACCAATGCCTTAAGATTTCAGTTATGTGTGGAATTTAAGAAGCAATCCAAATGAACACACAAAAAAAGCCAAACAAAAAACCAGACTCTTAAATACAGAGAACAAACGGGTGGTCACCCACCAGAGGAGAGGCGGGGTAGGGGGAGAACGGGTAAAGAGATAAAGGGATTGATGAGCACTGAGAAATGTGTAGAATTGCTGAATCATTGCACTATACACCAGAAACAAGTGTAACTCTGTACGTTCATTACACTTTAGTAACATTTTTTAATTAAAGAAAAAAGGACTTTCTACCGGAAATGCCCCCATATCCTTAACTCATTCTTCAAAATGAGTTTGGCTCAACATGCCGCCCCCACCCCACCTCTGAACCCTGTCTCAGTGCCTTTCACATCCAGGAGCTCCTTGTTCTGTCTGCAGCACCTGGACAAGGACTCAGTGTTACCAGTTCTAAAAATACAACAATCTTCCTGCCAGCCTCTCCCAAGCCACATGTGGTCCAGGACCTCTTGATAAAGTTTTCCTGGTTTTCCCCATCAGTTTACTTCTAGATAAACTGAGTAGAGGGACTGTAGATCAATTCCCGTTAATCTATCTCTTTCCTCTCCTCCCCGGACAGTCTTCTCCATCTTGGCCGTCCCTCTGTCCTCTCTTCCAGGGCCCTGACTCCATCGTGGAACCCGAAAGGGAAGATTATGCCCCTGGCTGCTCTAGGGCACACTGGAGGGGTGGCAGTAGGCTTCTGTGCCTACTCTTGGGGGGCCGTCCCCTAGAATAGGGCCCACAACAAAATAAGCTGAATAATAGACTTGTAAAAATTACTCAGGCCATTTGATTCTCCCAGGTGGAAATACAGTGGATTTATAAGGATTTTTTTTTCAGTTATTTCTGTTGTTGATAATATTTCTAACCTCTTAGCATAACTTTGACATGTAGTATAGCGGACATATATAGTTTTCCTGGACCAAGCTAGAGCAATGGGAATATTACATCCCCTGGCCACCATCTGGGACACACATAGACCCCCTCAAGGTCAATGGGTGTGACACACTTGTGACTCTGTGTGACCTGTTGGTAACACAATGTTGTTCTCCACCAGATGGTTCTAAGCTGGTTGGATATAAACCCAGAGTAGCCTGTGGCCATCCTGTCATTCTGTGGGACTAACTGAGGAAAAAGTTCATTAAGAGAAAGGCACAGAAAAAGATGTAGAGAGCGTCGCTTTTGCTTGAGATCTAGTGTCAACCATGCCTGAAGCTAGACGGTGCCTGGACTTGCCAGTTTGGAGAGCAACACATCTCCTTTGTTTCTTAAGCTAGTTGAAGTTGGGTTCTTATCACCGGTAACACAAAGTTGCTACAGGGCAGTTATTAAGCTCCGGAAGTCCTTATCTGTCCAATCATAACCCCCCCCCCACCCCCCGCCTCACGAGAGAGGAAAGACGGAAGCACAGAAATGGTGGAGCTCGAAACCCAGTTCTGGGCAATCACACGGTAATAATTTCTCTACGTGCCTGTAAGATGATGAGCGCCTCGCCAGCCTGCATCCCCAGAGTCGAGCACAGTGTGTAAACAGAATTAAAACCCAGAAAGTATTTATTGCTTGAATGCACTTGGTTTATCCATAGTTTCTAAGCTTTGCAGTCAACTCAACCTGTTCAAATCCTCACTGTTATTTACTCACCATGTGATTTTGGCCAAGTGACTTCACCTTTCCAATTTTGATTTCCTTATCTGTCAGATGAGCACACTAATAATAGTACTGACTTCATGTGTTGTTGGGAGGAGGGGAAAAGATCAGGCATGGAACATACCACGTGGGTAAAGATGCAGTGATAGGCACCAGTTCTTGGTATTATCAAACAAACAAGGATTGGAATGGAGACTTTCGTGTTAAAATTTCTATACAATGCTATTTGCTATAGGGGCACCTGGGTGGCTCAGTGGGTTAAGCCTCTGCCTTCGGTTCAGGTCGTGATCTCAGGGTCGTAGGATCGAGCCCCACATCAGTCTCTCTTCTCAAATGGGAGCCTGCCTCCCCCTCTCTCTGCCTGCCTTTCTGCCAACTTGTGATCTCTCTCTCTCTCTGTCAAATAAACAAAACCTTAAAAAAGGAAACTGTACTCACGAAAAAAATCCACACAGAAGTAGACCCATGCAGTTCAAACGTGTCGTATAAGGGTCTACTGTCTAGCTGTGTGATCTTAGGCAAGTTACTTAACTTCTCCGAGCCCAGTTTACTTCAGCTGAGCCCAGGTCTACTACTGCACATATTCGTGTTTACATTAAATACCATAGGGCGTATCAAAATGCCTCGCTGGGAGGTGGCAGTCGGAGCAGGCAGGCTGCGGGCTGAGTATCAGGCATTCAAGCCCTGCCTTAGTTCTTTGTCTTCACAGACATTTCGGCGAGCCGATGTCCTCTGTTCCTTGTGCCCTGCTCTGCTTGCTCTCACCTTCTAACCTTGGCTCCAGTCCTTGCTCGCCCACACTTTAGAGCGCCTAGCGGCCCTTTTTATGCTCTGCCTTTCATAAAGGCTTTTCTGATCCTGCCCTCCTCTCCCCCCACCGCCAACACCGGCTTCTCTTCCTCTATACTTCACAGCAAGTATTTATACCTTCCTTGGGCCTTCTATATTTGTACATTGTAGCCTATCAATTGTATCCTGTCTCTGCTCCTAGAAGGCTCCAGCTGCAGATCTGAATCGTTAACGTCCTCTCATCTTTGCAGCCTCTTCTGTGCCAGCACACAATGATGTGAACAATCATGGGTGCTCAGTAAGAACCAGTTAAGTAAATGATGTCGTGAGAAAGCGTATGAATGAATGGAGGATCATGAAAATTATGTTCCTACTTCCTCCTCCTTGAATGATGACATTTCCCATTGCCTTCAGTATACCCCCCTTAAGTCCTATTACCAGGATTCCAGCATTCGTTAGTGAATTCCTAAGCAACTGACCTCAAGGAAAATTCCAAATCAGCAAAAAGGAGCATTTCTATCCTATTAGCAGTATAGCATTATGACAATTATAATGTTAAAGCATTTTACAAATTGTGTTAGTTACGCAGCCAGCCAGTTAGTCAGTCAGTCATTTATCCAAAAAAAAAAAAAAAAGTGTTAATTTGGTGAAGATGTGGAGAAAGGGGAACCCTCTTACACTGTTGGTGGGAATACAAACTGGTGTAGCAACTCTCAAACTAACTCTCAAAGTTAAAAATAGAACTACCCTGTGACCTAGCATTTGTACTACTAGATATTTATCCAAAGGATACAAACAGCGATTTGAAGGGGCACGTGTACCCCAGTGTTTATAGCAGCAATGTCTACAACAGCCAAAATATGGAAAGAGCCCAAATGTCCATCGACAGGTGAATGGATAAAGAAGATGTGGGGTGTGTGTGTGTGTGTGTGTGTGTGTGTGTGTGTGTGTAATGGAATAGTACTCAGCCATCAAAAAGAATGAAACCTTGCCATTCGCAATGACGTGGATGGAACTAGAGGGTATTATGCTAAGTGAAATAAGTCAGAGAAAGACAAATGCCATATTATTTCACTCATGTGTGAAATTTAAGAAACAAAACAGATGAAGATAGGGGAAGGGAAGGAAAACTAAAATAAGATGAAAACAGGAAGGCAAATCATAAGAGACTCTTAATTATAGGGAACAAACAGGGTTGCTAGAGGGAGTTGGGTGGGGGATGGGGTAACTGGGTGATGAACATTAAGGGGGGCACGTGATGTCATGAGCTCAGGGTGTTATATGCAACTCATGAATCACTGAACTCTACCTCTGAAACCAATAATACATTATATGTTAATTAAATTGAATTTAAATTTTTTTTTACAAATGTGTTTGTCAGCTGAAGAGAGCACCATGGAGGGGGGAGAATAAACATGAATGTGTGATTCCTGCCTTCACAGTCCATCTGGAAAAAACAACAAACTAGTGACAAGTTCACTAAGGCAAGGTGTTGGAGGACAGATCCCTGCAGAGACAGGAGTCCAGGAAGCCTTGGCCCCCTTCAGGCAGTATTGGCCAACACATTTCAAGCGAACGTACAGACAAAGGAATTGAAATGCACTATGATTTGAAGGTTGAAAATAATTTCAGGCACTGCCCCTGAATTCCGCGTTCATTGTCAATTTTCTGGATTTGACAAAAGCCTTCTCTAGCCTAGTAGGAGATGGAGAATAATTAAAATGTCAGTAGAACTGCTTTTGAATTTCCATGAAATTAATACCTGTGGTTCTGTATTTTCCTTGCCAACCTGCGCAGATAAATCTGAGAAACCATCCCACAACTATGCGTGCCCCAATAACACAGGTGTTACCAGGTACCAAACACATGGGTGTTATGGTGCCAGGGTCGGGTTTCCACAAGGGAAACAAAACCCTGGGATCCATCTCTCACCCTGATTCTGGAGCTGACTGGTCTATTCTACCCCCTCCATTTCTCACTTGTCCACAAGTTTCCGAGTACCCACCCCAGGCTAGAAAGAGACTGGAAATCCTGTCAGGTCACGTACCACAACCTGGATGAACCTTGCGGACATTACGTTGATGAAAATAAGGCAGTTGCAAACATACAATTACTGTATGATTCCAGTTACATGAGGTACCTCGAGTTGTCAAACGCACAGAGACAGAAAGTAGGCGAGTGGTGGCCAGGCGCCGGGGAGGAAGGAATAGGAAGTTGTCGTTTAATGGGCGTCCAGCTTCTGTTTTGCAAGATGAAAATGTTCTGGAGAGCTGTTGTACAACAATGTAAATGTGCTCACTACCCAAATCGTACACTGAAAAATGGATAAAATGGTTCAGTTTTCCATTATGTGTGTTTTACCACAATTAGAAGAAAATCATTTCAACACCTCCTCTGCCTTCAAACTGGACAAAACTTTAATGTGCCCCAACAGATGGTAATTTCCTGGGTACAGAAAGATCTGGAGAAAATACTCCACCGTCTACTTCCAGCAAGCCTGCATGCTGGGCTCTGGGTCCTCCTTTATGAGGAGTTTTATATTTAAATACACCAGAGTCCCTTTGGAGCAGACTGAGCCTTTTTCCAAATGTCCTCCAAAACCCCCAAGAAACAAAAAGCCCCAAACCTAAATTCACAACTTGGGGCACATTAGAAGGCAACTTTGGAAATCATTGTATGAAATCATTGTTATGTTTCCTCTCTCTCTTCCTTTCTGCCAGGCGGAAGCGGGAATGGGATATTGGCTATTGGGGTCGGACCAGGTCAGACAACCAATAAAAAAAGAGGGAGTCATGAATTACAGTTAGGACTTAAAGTCAGGCACATTTGTGAGTGCTTTTGCCCATATTAACTCATTTAGTCCTTGTAACAATACTGCAAGGCAAGCATTCTTACTGCCACTCCTATTTTGTTAATGAAAAGATCTGGCAGAGAGGCGTTAAGTAAATTACCCAAGATCATTCTCCAGAAAGAGGAGGAACCGGGATGGAACTCCCTGAAGTCCAGGCTTGAGGACGATGCTTTGGAACCCTGGCCAGCAGAGCTGGGACACCCATCAGGTAGGGCTCCCAAGCTGTGTCCTACGCTCTGGGGAACGCCCCCCCCCCCACACACACACCAGGGTGCACCTCTTCTCCAGAGAGAGGCCCCTCTATGGGCCAAGAAGCTATGACCACCTGAACCCCATATCAGGTGCCCTTACCCCAGTGTCCTCTTCCCAATCATTCCCAGACCCTCCCCAGGGGCCTGCACTACCTTCTTTCTTAGGTCACCCTTTGGGGGTACATGCACTTCTGGAACCAAGTGGTGCCCAAAGAGTGACTGTGAGGAATACAGACAGATCCCAGATGTGTGGGCAGGTACCCCATGACATAGATCAGAACCAGCAGTGAAAATGGAAGGGAGGAGCGCCCGGGTGGCTCAGTCTGTTGAGTGTCTCCCTTTGGCTCCAGTCATGGTCTTGGGGTCCTAGGATCGAGTCCTGCTTCAGGTTCCCTGCTTGGTGGGGAGTCTGCTTCTCCCTCTCCCTCTGCCACTCGCCCTGCTTATTCTCCCTCTCTCTCAAATAAATAAAATCTTAGAAGAAAAGGCAGAAGGCCACAGGCTGGGCTTGGCATCGGCCAGAACACCTCTGGCCCACCACGTTCTGGCACAGAACTCCAGGGAGTCTGAGTGCTCTGAATGTGTGCTAGGCCCTCAGGTCACCGCTGCAAAGATCTGGTAGGGTAAGAGAACAGGACATATTTTACTTAACAGTTCATTAGCTTGCTCCAAACTTCCAGTGTTCAGAGACAAGTGCTCCTTTGCTGCCTGCCTTGCCCGGGGCCCCCAGAAGTTAGGGGTGGGCCTGTTCCCAGTTAATTGGCTCCCGGAGGGGGGGGTTGCTGGCCCCTCTGGAGCACTTCCTGTGTTTCCCGGGCCATGGGGTGAGCACTTGATGTAGCTTCCCATTGGGTCCTCATAAAAACACGAGCCAAATCCCCCTCTACATGCCGGTGTGAGGAGAAGCCATGTTACCGTGGCGTCAGCTTCGCCTCCCTTGACCCCAGGACGAAGTGGACCTACAAGACAAATCCACCAGTCGCTCTCCTGTGGGGACTCCAAAATCCTTTAAAAGCACCAATGAGGGAAAATGGTAGGCCTGTTTCGATGACTTTCAGATCATGCACTGCATTCTTTTCCTCTCCTGACAAATTAAGCACCATCCGGGGCCAATTTTAAGCCATGCTGATGGACGGTACCGTTAAAAAAAAAAAAAAAAAAAAGGAAATTTGAATCTGTCACGGGAAAAACCAGGCCTGGGTTCGAGGTTAGTCTCTTATTCCCAAATTACCACCCTCACTTCTGAAGAAAATGTTAGGATGATAGATGTTCATTTTGCTTCTTGGGATGCCTTCACCCTTCCAAATACGCAGAGTTGAAAAGCCGTTACCCTTTTCCACAGGCACATGTTAAAAAGGTAGTTACCAGGGGTTCCTGGTGGACTCAGCCAGTTAAGCATCTGCCTTGGCTCAGGTCATGATCCCGGGGTCCTGGGATGGAGACTGTCACCACCACCACCGTCACCACCATCACCGTCTCCCTGCCCAGCGGGGAGTCTGCTCCTCCCTGCTTGTGCTCTCTCTCACTATCTCTGTCCCAAAAAAAAAGGTAGTTACCAAACCTATCAGCACCTCGATGCTAATGTGGGGCCCGGCTGGGGGATTAGGAATCACGATGGGTCTGCAAATCTAGGATCCCCCTTCCACCAAGATGCATGGGCTGTCCAGAGGCACCCAGCTGAGAGGACATGACTACCACGGGATTATTAGCATCCCTGTTTCCTTCTGCCCATAAGCGTCACGAAGCATAATAACCTGCTCTAAGGCGAGACACATCTTCCCCTACAAGGAACTCTCCATTTTCTCTCTGGTGCCCCAGGTGTGGTCATTATGGAGATGGAGAGAGCCAGAGCCACCACTCACTGTGTTCCAGCTCTCATTTAATTGGCTTTTTTTTTAGACACAAAGCCGGCCCTGGAGAGAGGGTGGATGGGTGGTCTTTTCACAGACCCATTATCAATAACCACGTGCCAAGGCTGGCCTGCTTTGTTTTCTTACTTAAAAATAGGAAGAGAAGGAGATGTTGTGGGGTGGGGGGTGGGCAAGGGATATCTTGCTTTTTTTTTTTTTCCCCCCCTTAAGCTTGAATCTGAGCTTTTGCCTCGGGCTTCCTCTCTCCAACCAAGCAAAAAAATCGTATAAGTGAAGTGAAAAGACAGCCTAATGACAGTAGTTAAATATTTCCAATTTGAAAATATTGCAAAGGCTGGGAAGGGACATAAGATTATAATTGGAGCAAAAATATTTGGGGTTTTGCTTGGGGCTCACAGTTTCTTGTGCTTGGCCAGACAGCCTGGAGCCTGCATCCAACTGGTCCTACCCCCGACCATCCCCCCACCCCATCACATCTCCTATTTGCTTCTTCATGCTTTCTAATTTACACAGTAATTTGGTTAGCATCTTAGGTCAGGTTCCCCAGGAAACAGACTCTCAGAGGGAGGTTAACTGGGGTTGCTTTCAGAAACAGCACCTGTAAGGGAAGCAGGAGGGGGTAGAGGGAAATGCTGAGCCACAACACCATAGCCCTATGGGCCTCAGGCAGCTCCAGAACTGGGATGGCCCTTTAGTTATCCTCAATTGGGATTCCGGGCGGGGGGCTGGGGGGGGCTCAGCTTCTATACTCCATACAGACCTGACACTGGTGGGTGGCCTATGGTCCAGGAGACATGACTTTGGGCCAGCAGTTCCCTGCAGCCAAGGGCAATTTCCACAGAAGGAAAGAGGTACTAGAAAGTGGGGGAATGAGGACCTTGGTTCCTTGTATCCCCAGTGCCCACAGCAGCAGCTGGTGCATAATAAGGGCTCAATGGACGGTGGTCAAATATAGAATGAGTTAATGCTCTTTATTCTACAGACTTCTTTATTGCTTGAAACAAGGATACTAATGTATTCATGCAACACATTTTCCTAGAAATATTTACACACATATCTCCTAAGGCCTAAGGACATTCTCCTAGGTAACCGTATTAAAATTATCCATTTAAGAAATTTACGTTGACAGAAAGCGATGATCTGATACATAGTCTATGTTCAGTTTTTCAATTATCCTCATAATATACTTTCAGCTTTTTTCTCTCTCTGTCAGTCTAGTCTAGAATTGCACCTTGCATTTAGCGATACTGTCTCTTTAGCATCTCTTATCTAGAAAGTTCCTCAGCTTCTTTTTGTCTTTTGTGACCTTGACATTGTTGAAGTACTCAGTCTAGTTGTTTTATGCCATGTCTCTCAGTACGGTTTTGTTTGATTGTTACCTCGTGATGCATGCAGATTAAACCTTTTTTTTTTAAGATTTTATTTATTTGTCAGAAAAAGAGAGCACAAGCAGGGGGAGCTGCAGACAGAAGGAGAAGCAGGCTCCCTGCTGAGCAAGGAGCCCAATATGGAACTTGATCCCAGGACCCTGAGATCATGACCTGAGCCAAAAGCAGATGCTTAATCAACTGAACCACCTAGGTGTCCCCAAGTCAAATATTTTTGGTAGGAATGCTATATATGTGATGCTGTGTTCTCAGGGATCACGCTGGGACCAGATGAAGCTCTTTTTCCCGTTACTGGTCATGTTAAATTAGATCTTTTGGTTAAGGCAATGTCTGCCAGAGTTTTCTGTATTAAAACTATCCTTCTCTCTTTGTATCTAATGATTATGATATGACACTCTGGGACTATCTGAGTATCCTGTTTCCCCAAAGTTGTTCTGTCAAGGACTTTAGCCTCCAAGTGTTACCATGATGCTCACAAAGTAATAATACACTTTGGGAAACAAAAATATCTCCCCTGATTGGCAAACAGTAACTGTGAAATCTCTAGTTAGAAATTCTCATGTTATATACAACCAACACATCAAGTGATATGTAAGTAAACATATGAAGACAGGTTGCTTTCTTAATTAAATTTTTCATTTAATTACATTTGAAATTTATGCCTTTTAAATGATATTTTTAAATTTTTTTTAAAGATTTCATTTATTTGATGGAGAGAAAGAGAGCACAAGCAAGCAGAGCGGCAAGCAGAGGGAGAGAGAGAAACAGGCTTCCCACTGAGCAAGGCGCCTGATACGGGACTCAATCCCAGGACCCTGGGATCATGACCTGAGCCAAAGGCAGCTGCTCAACCAACTGAGCCACCCAGGCACTCCTTTATTTTTAAGTTTTTAAGCAAACATGTATAGCTTGAAAAGTCAAATTGTTCTACAAGGCTTGTAAGGGAAACAACTCCCTGCCCCACTTCCCCCCAACTCCCCATTCCCACTTCCCAAGGCCATTCACTTTAGGCTCTCTTAGCTGCTTGTTTCCATGTTTCTAGATAACTTACCTGTCCTGTTTCTTGATTTTCGGTTGTAGATATTTTCCATTGACTTCCCACTGGGAACGGGACTGTCTGGTTATCAGGCACTCTTCCTTAACCCCCCACATGGAGGCATATATGCACGCATAGCTCCTTCCTCTTTGTTCTACAGCCAAACAAAACACACTTACAATCTTGATTAGATTACAGTGTACTGTTCACTCTGTGATGACCATGAAATCATTGTTCACAGAGCTGTGCAGGGCACTGGGCCTGTACTTACCTATTTTGTGTACAATTTCAGTTTTGCTTGAATATCAATAATATTCTCACTTCTTCCTCTGCATAGTTTTCTAACTTCCTGGCATTAATTCACTCCCAGACTCTCAGCCAGCAGTATGACTCTCTTCTTATACTCATTTACATCAGGTAATGCCTCAGTTTCCTGTTCCTCCTGGTATCCTAGCTTCGGGCTCCTCCATCCTTCCTCTCTATATTGTGTCCTCCATTTACTAGGTTCCATGTCTGTCTCTTTGTTGGTTTCTTCCCTTGTTTTGATGGAGAACATCCTCTAGCAGCTTTCTGCAAGAGGTGCACATGCTATAAATATTTGGAGATCAGGTACAACTAAAACTTGCATGACTTTATTCCCTGATAGTTTTCCTGAATATAGAAGTATAGATCAGAAGGAATTTTGCTTTTGTGATTTTTTTTTTTTTTAGATTTTATTTATTTGACACAGAAGTCACAAGCAGGCAGAGAGAGAGGGGAAACAGGCTCCCTGCTGAGCAGAGAGCCCGCTGTGAGGCTCGATCCCAGGACCCTGAGATCATGACCTGAGCTGAAGGCAGAGGCTCAATGCACTGAGCCACCCAGGCACCCCTGCTTTTGTGATTTTTAAAGCATTGAGCAAATGTTTTCTTACTTCCCAACTTACTATTGAGAATTCTAATGGCGTTCTGATGGCTTATCTTTTACGTGTGAACACCTTTCCCATCAAGGAGCTTTTGCAATGCTCTCTTCACCTCCAGTGTTCTGAAATTAAACTCTGTTGTATCCTGCCAGGGGGCTTCTTTCACTCATTACACCACACATTCAGAGTGGAAACTCATGACCCACAATTCTGGGGAATTTTCTAGAAGTATTCCTTTGTTTCCCTCCGTTTTCTCTTTCTCCAATGCCTGTTATTTGGATATTATACCTCTAGAACTAACTTTATTTCCCCCCTTTTCTCTGCTGTTTGCTGCCTTTTGTTTTGTTTTAGCTGTTGTATTCTCCAAGGCTGTTCAAGTTTATCGTTTAGCCCTTCTACTCACCTGCTCTTAAATTTTTCACACATTTTCTCCCGCTCCTGCCTTGTTCTGTTTTCTCCCAGTTCTTCTTGTTTGTATCCGTTTGCTAGGGGCACAAGAGTGCCACATAACGGGCATCCCCAGCTCACTGGGTTATACGATAGCACTCATTTCTCACTCGTGGGTCCTCCTATGGCAGGCCTGTGGGTCGGCTGTTGTGTCTCTGGTGTATGTTTCTCACTCCTCTGGGACCAACCAGCTATCGAGGATACATTGTCATATGGATGGTAAAGGCCTAAGAAGGCAAATGTCAGCATAAAAACTCATTTCAATCCTTTGCTTACATCCCATCCACAAACACCTCATTGATCAAAGCAGATTATGTAACCAAATCTAAAACACCGGAATTGGGTTGTACATTTTTCCACGTTGGAAGGGAGAAGGGGTAAATATTTGCTGAATGATAAACCAAGCTTTCACATTATTCTTCCGCATATTTGTTTGGGTTTTTGTCTTTCCTGTTAGAAACTTTCCTGAAAGGTTTGAGCTTTGCCATTTCTGCCCATTCGAAAATGAGGCACAGAGGGAGCAACTGACCAGCTTTATGGGGACGAGCTGGACTTGCTGGCTGGTGAGCTGTGTAGGATAATCTGGCTGGGTGGTATCACAGGGGATGACCCCGGTAAGGACCAGGGGATCTTGTTCTTTGAGCAGCTCAGTTTCTAAAGAGAAAAATCTTCCAACATTCTACATAGATGTGTAACCCTGGCTCTCAGCAATCTGGGCATCAAGTGGGAGAAGGGGGCCAGGGATCTCACTATTTTAGTAACAATCCCGATTAGCAGTGTGGTTCTCCTGCCTCAGTGAAGCCTGGTATCCCCAATCCCAGAATGTCTCTGGTTCAACCTCTTCAGAAAGCAGACCTTGAGACTTCTGTTGGCTGGTAGAGGGGAAGTCACCAGCACAGTGGAGTTGAGGTAGGAATCCGGTGACTATCTGCTTCTTAGGTAGACTTTCAATTTCTAGAGCACCCTGGACACCTCCCCACCTCCGATAGAGGGAACTTGTGCTGGCCACTTTGGAACATTCTGGACCTCCATAACATGCATGCCCTTATTCCTGGGCTTCTCCCACTATAAGAGTAAGATTTCGCTTTACCTGGCACATGACATCAGCCATCAACTGTCCAGTTTCCAAACTTTTATTCTGTCCTTTCCTTTTCTATTCTTTTTCATATCATGGTTTTGTGCACTTTCATACTCTCACTGTTACTTCAGTTCTGGACAGAGAGACACTAGCACGAGTGCTTAATCTATCACATTTTACTAGAAGTTTCTCAACATATTAGTATTCTCTCACTAACCTATGTATCTAGAATATCTTTCCGTAGCAAGTGCGGAGATACCTTTTTGCTTAATTTTATTATTGTTGTATGTAACTCAGTTAATCAATCTTCTATTTATGGTCATTTGGATCATTTCCTGCCATTTGTTATTAAAATAATGCCAGGTGGGGTTCTTGATGGCTCAGTTGGTTAAGTGTCTGCCCTCAGCTCACGTCATGATCTCAGGGTTCAGGGATCAAGCCCCTCGTTGTGGGAAAATCCTTGCTCAGCAGGGAGTCTTCCCCTCCCTCTCTCCCTGCTCCCAGCTTGTGTACTTTTTCTCTTTCTTCTCTCAAATGAATAAATAAAATCTTTACAGAAAATAAAATAATAGGGACACATGGGAGGTTCCGTCCATTAAGCATCTGCCTTTGGCTCAGGTCATGATCCCAGGGTTCTGGGCTCCTTGCTCAGCAGAGAGTCTGCTTCTCCCTCTACCTGCAGCTCCCCCTGTTTGTGCTCTCTTTCTCTAAAAAATAAAATCTTTAAAAAGAGAAAAGAAAAAAAAATGTGAGGTGAACATCTCTGGGAATATTGATGGATTTTTTTTTTTTTTTTTCCACTGGTGGGTATTTTTGAACAAAGGTTCCAAGCAGTGTAACTGCTGGATGGGAGTCTTAAGCCTCCCGGCTTCTGGAAAACGTGCAGGGAGCAGCAGGTATCTGGGCTCCTCTGGGTTCTTCTGTAGGGATCTGATGTCCTAGGGACTTGTCCAGCCTGTTCTCAAGAAACCTGTTGCTGGGAAGCGGCGGTCTCTTGTTCATGGTGCAGACGGAGCCCCTGGTCAGGTTTAGAGCAGCGAATTGATCCCACGATCGTGCACAAAGCAGTCAGTGATGTACACAGCTGAAGATGAAGCCAACTCTATATTTCAGGAGTTTAAAATCTTTTGTGGTGATGAGAGAAACAGAGACACAAGACGAGCCAGTGGCATTTTTTTTTCCCCCGAAGCTGGGCGTGAACAGGGTGATCACCTGACAGCTAATGTTTGCTCGGACTGTCTTGGTAGGCACCTCCAAACATGCTTCTTATGGAATAAATGGAAGAGAAATGGTGTAATAATCAGCTACAAAGCCCTGATGAAGTCATAACTCCCTAAGTCCCAAGTTCGGTGACAACCCCCAGCAGGTCACTCGGAAATGACTGTCAGTCTCTCCTCCTCCTTTGCCCAGTATTACAAAGCTCGCATGTCAGTAATCTAGTTTGGGAGCAATCCCCAACCGGCCTGTGCCCTCCCCCTGTCCACTTCGCAGCTGTCTGGCTGATCCCCGATGCATCTACCATTCGGGAAGGAAAGCAGATGAGATTAACTTGTTTAAATCTGTGCTCTGAACAGCAGGGGCAGGAAAGAAGCAAAAAATCCTAGCTATAGCATTGAGTAAGAGTTTCTTGTTTGGGTATTTATTGCCTTGGTTTCACACCCAGGGTTGGTCCCATGTCATTTGGGTTAAAATGCAAGGATCAAGCGGAAGCAAAGCCACAAAGACAAAACAGAGAACCCAACACCTCACATTTTCTTCTCACTGTTTTGTTGAATCCTGCTTAGGTCTATTTCATTCCTTAAAAGGCTGATGACTTATTGCTTGTGCCTATTTTAACATATCGAGGCAATATATATCGATAATATATTTAAAAGAGAAAGTGATCCTAGTAATAGCCACTCCTTACTGAGAGTGTTCGCAAGAGCCAAAAGTTTTACATGCATGATCTCATTTGGATGCCTGTAACTCCTTGTGATAGGTATTTTTAGGACACCCATTCTCCCCCACCCCCCAATTTTATAGATAAGGAAATAAGCTAAGAGAAGTTACAGACATTACCCACGGTCACGGGCTAGTACATCACAGGATTGACCCTGTGCCCGTGCTGTTTCCTACAGTACTTCCTCTCATTTCTTCAGATTACCTCCCAGTCTTACTGATGCATGATTAAATGCACATATTTGTGTTAAAGTGTACAAAGTGTTTTGTACTCTGCTCTCTCTACTCCCACTTATTGTATCAAACATGTTTCCATGTCTCCCCCACCGGTATAATTGTAATTTACATTTTAATAGGCTTACAATAGTCCACTGAGTCATCATAGCATCATTTACCAAGCAATTTCCTTCTGTAGGAGTTTTATGCTTTCACTATTTTTGGTTAGCAGAGACAACACCGTAATGGACTTTCGGGGGCTTTTTGCTTTAAAAACGTACATCTCCTTAGGATAGATTCCTGGCACTGGGATTTGCAACATATTATCATATTGCTTTCCAGAGTGTTATACTAACTTACAGTACTGCCAGGAGTGAGTTAGTAGCCCAGTTCCAAAGAGAAATATGTAAAATATGGAGGGCTATTATGATTATTGTCACAATGAAAATTATTACCAGTAATCAAATTGTCTTTGATCCACTACCCCTCATTTCTCTGTGGTTCCCTTCCCTGTCGCTTTGATATCCTCATCTGAAGTCATGGTGATGAGTTTGGCTCCATTACAGGACACCGGCAACATGGATAGGAACCAAAAAAGGCAACCCATTATTCAGATACCAGCAGCTGGTGCTAAAAATTGCTCCTTCTCCCGCCTTCACAATTTCCATATCCCTCTCACTTGCATTAACAACAACAACCAAAAAATTGGAAACATTTTGGCCCCTACCCCTCATTCCTTCCTCAGTTTCCCGAAGTTAAATGGTCTCCCCTCGATGTTGACCCATCCTCTCCGTTCGGAAAGCCAAAAGACCACTTCTGATCCTAGTCATCACTTGCCTACACACACGTTTTATATTTTTATTTAAAAAAATTTTTAAAGATTTTATTTATTTAAGAGACAGTGAGAGAGCGAGAACAGGAGAGCTGGGAGGGTGAGAGGGGGAAGCAGACTCCCCGCTGAGCAGAGAGCCCGATGTGGGGCACGATCCCAGGATCCTGAGATCATGCCTTGAGCTGAAGGCAGAGGCTTAACCCACTGAGCCACCCAGGCACTCCACAAGTTTTATTTTTTTAAAGATTTTAAAAATTATTTATTAGAGAAAGAGAGAGCAAGCATGAGCAGTGGGGAGGGGCAGTGAGAGAGGGAGAAGCAGACTCCTTACTGAGCAGGGAGCCTGACGCAGGGCTCAATCCCCAAACCCTGAGATCATGGACCAAGCCAAAGGCAGATCCTGAACTTCTTGAGCCACCCAAGTAACCCTGTGCTCACGTTTTATAACAGGACTCCCTTCTTCCCTAACAGCCCCCACATGCAGCTCCCCATTAACCATCCTGAGGCACAGTCCCAGCCCCCTGTGCCTCCAAATTGGCACTAGTTTTCAGGAGATTCAGGAATGGCATCCAAGCTGGGTGATGTGGTGCCCCCCTCCATGGGGTACACCCTCCTCCTCCCCAGCCTTGCTGGCTTCCACTTTCTCCATTTGCTCCCTGCGTGCCCATCCGTGTTTGGGACCTGATCTTTCCGGGTCTACCAGCTGCCTCACTGGACAGGAGCTGCAGGCAGAAGCCGGGCCACCATTCTCCCACCTATGCTGATGGGTGACCTGCTCTGAATCACTCTTGGGCTGGGGGAACCTGAGAAAGTCTCTCCCGCACCTTTAAAGCCACCATGAGCCTGATGGCCCAGGCCTCCAGCAGCTTTTCTGCCTTCAGTCTTGCCGGCTCCTTTTCCCCCCAATCTAGCCTGTGCACAGCTGCTCGAATGAGTTATTTGATTGCAGGCGGGGCCATGTCCCTGCCCGAGCTTCCCACTGTCTCTGCAAGGTGGCATCACATGCCCTTGAGGAGCTGTTCCCTCTCTAGCCCTGCGCCTTCATCGGCCCAGGGCTCCGTCCTACTCACCCTGCCTCCTAGAAACTTCTCAGTTGTCCACCTTCCTGGGGAAGACTTCTATTTCTTTTTTCTTTTTTTAAGATTGTATTAATTAGAGCACAAGCAAGGGGAGCAGCAGTAGGAGAGGCAGAGGGAGAAGCAAGCTCCTCATTGAGCAGAGAGCCCGATGCGGGACTCCAACCCAGGACCCTGGGATCATGACCGGAGCCGAAGGTAGATGCCTAACTGACTGAGCCACGATTTCACGGCTCAAGCCAAATGCCACCTCCTCGGAAAAGTCTCCAAAGACCTTCACAGACGGAGCTGGGCGTCAGTGAGTCCACGACACCAGTGACTTCTGTTTTATATTCACATTATGTTACCCTGATTGGTTGCAGTCTCTCTCCACTAGACAGAAACTCCTCTAGGGAAGGGAACATGCTTGATTCATTTTGGCTTTCCCGATGCCCGGCTTCATCTCTAGTACAGGGAGTTGCTTTTGGACGAAAGGTAGAGCCGGGCCTTATCTGAGAAGGGAATGGGTCAAATCCCCAGCCTGACAATCTCATGAAGAACCTGACTACGTACAATGGGAAGATGACCCTGAGCCCTGAATCTGACCCCCCACCCCCACCCCACTGCCTGCTTTAGGGAAAGGACTGGGCCTTTCTCCAGGAACCTCTTGCTTGTGGCTAGAAGAGAGAAAGCAGGGGTCGCCACGTCACTATGGAAGGAGAGGCTCGAGGGTTTCCTCCATCCCTTCAGGTCCACACGGCTCCAAACTCGGGGTTAATGGGAGAAATCAGTGAGTGGGCAGGAAATGATCAAAACTGGGAGTTACTAACTCATCGTCTGTTTCAATGGGCTGCTTTTCGGTTTTGAAAACAAAGGCTTGCAGACCTGGAGAAAAGCATGCATGTGGTGCCTACATTTTCCCAAAGAATTTAGCCACCTTATACCTGAACAAAACTACGTTTCTGTGACTCCCAAAGAAGGATGTCTGCTGGTTACCAGCCGTTGTTCAGTTCCAAGCCCACAGCACACTCTCTTCTATGTGTTGCTGTACCCCAGACCCTGTAGCCTCACCTCTCCTTTGCCAGAGGATCCCTATGAATTATGGCCAACAGGGTCACTCAAGGGAGACTGGAAAGAAAGAGGAGGGAGGCAGAGACAGCTTCCATCCTTGTTTGCTTGCTGTTTTGACCAACATCACTGAGACAATGCTTCTTTACCCACAGCAGCGCTGGCTTCAGGAGCAGCTGGTTCCAGTTTCCAGAATCTTCCACTCTCCCGGAACTAGCCCTGGGGTGCCTCCTCAGGTGTGCCCGCGCCAGTCTGCCAGGAGTTGGGGGTCGTGGCTTTTTCAGTCTTCCAATCCCTGCAACCCATTTCTCATGTTAAATTATCTCTGTTAAAATAATGGTATGGTTTCTCTTTTCCTGACTGGACCTGACCAGTCCAGGGAGAACAGCTGTTGGGAAGCTTCTGCTAACCTGCGGCTCAATTACAATTTCAGAGTCAACTCTAATTATGGTGAATTATAATAATGATGATTACCACGTACTAATATCTGTGTAAGTCATACACCATGTGACAAGATTCGAATGTATGACAGACGACTGAAGATACAGAAGGACAGTGGCTACACCATATCTGACCGTAGATCTCTGACCCGCCAGGACTCAGGTGCTGACTGCCAGCTTCCCTGATTTTTGCTCCGCTTCCAACTCAGGACCAATCAGAGAAAAACCAAAGATGTTCCTCAAACCAATCATAGAAGAGGCCCCACCTCTAGTTAGCCTGCTCCGACTCCCCATGGCAACAGCCTCCAATCAGAGCCCCCCTGAAGCCTTTCCCTCTCTCCCCTCCCCTGCCTGCTTATGAGTCCCTACAAAGGGAGTGATGGTGGCCAGCTCCCTTGCTATGGCAAGTTCTGTTTGTTATTTGGGTAATGTTCATTGATTTCCATAGTAATGTTATTTCTTATTGGCATCCAGCAAAGCAGGCATAATTATGTCCATTTTGCAGACGAAGAAACTGGCACTCAGAAATGCCCAAGTGTATAACAGAGGACAGACCCAGGATTCAAACCCGGGGAAGTCTGACTCCCAGTCTTGAACTGGCCCTATTCTATCTCTATCGTGGCTCTCCCCACCTAACGCTTCCTGCTTCCTGCTGTCATTGTATCTTCGGGAGGCTGTCTCCCTGACAGCCTGAAACTTTCTCCAAGTTAGGTGTAACTCACAAATGTCCTATTCTCAGCCCTTACTCAAGGCGGGACACACGGTCCCTGCCCCTCAGTGTGATGTAGTAATAACGCTGAGGAAATGTGTCTGCTCAACCTTCCCCAGGCCGAACCTTTGGAGGAGGAAATAAAATCAGCTGAGTGAATGGTCTAGGATGTACTGAACGCTCGTTTTTCTTCCTGGGCTGTGGTGTAGACTGTGGACATGAATATGGAAGAAGGTAGCACCATCTGGGCATCAGTGGGGCTCGTGAGCAGGGACCAGTGGGACCGGGGATCTCAGAGACGCAGGAGAGGCATGCTTGTGCTGCACCAGCATGAGGTCAAAACGGACAAAGTTGCCCACCCCCAAAATCCGTCATCACCAGGAGTCAGATGTTTGCAGTAGTTAGGGGAGGAAGGTGGTTGTCTCCTTCATCTCCCCCCACACAAGGATCTTGTGAACTGTTGTCAAAACACCTGTCTGAGCAAATATCCCATGATCTCACTCATATGTGGACTTCAAGAAACAAAACAGAGGATCCTAGGGGAAGAGAAAGAAAATAAGACGAAAACAGAGAGGGAGGCAAACCATAAGAGACCCTTAACTCTAGGAAACAAACTGAGGGTTGCTGGAGGGGAAGAGGGTGGGAGGGATGGGGGTGGCGGTGACGGACACTGGGGAGGGTATGTACTATGGGGAGCGCTGTGAATTAGGTAAGACTGCTGATTCACAGACCTGAACCCCTGAAACAAGAAATACATTTTATGTTAATAAAAATAAGTAAATATATGGAGAAGGCCGACCAAAACCCCACCCCACCCCACCACCGAATAGGAAATGCCAGGAGGACCCGCAGACACCAGGGCCGGCCACCAGGTGGCACTCGTGCTGAGCTAATGGGCTCTGGCCCCCTGCCCACCCCTCCCTAGAGAGGCCACATTGAACAGAGGCCAGTGACAGCAGGTAAAGTAAAAACTGGAGCTGGAAATAGGGCTGCTCTTATAATCCCACAGCGAGCCTCTTACGTGATTGTGACTTTTATCATTAATAGGGCATTTGTTCTCCAGCAGAGGCCTGAATTAGCAGTGGTTTAAGAACCGAATCCAGCCTAATGTTTGGACTACACTAAGCAAGGTCACGAGGGCTTTCAGAGAAAGGACCTGAACAATCCCCCAGGAAGATTAATGTAAATAAGGTTTTCTTTGATTAGCATCATCCTGCTGCCCGGGGCTTTCAAAATTACAGGATTTCTGAGGCTCACAGTTTAATTGCATAATTGTACAAAAATAATACTTAATAAAGAACCAAGCAAATAAAAATGACAGCAGCACTTTCTCCAGCTATTATCAGCTACTGGAGGCTGCCTGACACTGGCGAAAGAATGGGTGTTGGAATTGAACTTGGGTTCAAATCGTAGCTCTGCCTCTTCCCAACCATTCGGGCAGGCTCTTTGATCTCTCAGAGCCTGTCTATCAAATTAGGATGGTTAAGGTGGACATCCTAGATGAGTGCAGCATCTGGAACTGTCTGGTATGATGCAGGGCACGTAATAGGTGTGGGATAAACCTAAGCCCCTTTCCCTTGTTCCCCAAATGGCGGGGGGTTGCTTCAATAATTAAAGTGGCTGTGCTGCCTTTTTGTAGTCTCTATGCTCAGGATTTTATTCCTTTGAAAGCATTTCTCATCTACCATCCCATTTTGGCTCACAGGTTTTGGAACACAGCTATGGAGGGCAGATAGCTGTGGGGCATGGAGGGGTTTTGTTTAAAATGCAGATTAAAGGGACAACTGGGTGGCTCAGGCATTAATTGTCTGCTTTTGGCTCAGGTAATGATCCCAGGGTCCTGGGATCCAGCCCCTCATTGGGGTCCCTGCTCCGCTGGAAGCCTGCTTCTCCCTCTCCCACTCCTCTTGCTTGTGTTCCCTCTCTCGCTGTCTCTATCAAATAAATAAATAAATAAATAAAAATTTTAAAAGATTTTATTTATTTGACAGACAGATCACAAGTAGGCAGAAAGGCAGGCAGAGAGAGAGACAGAGAAGCAGGCTCCCTGTTGAGCAGAGAGCCCCAAGCGGGGCTCGATCCCAGGACCCTGGGATCACGACCTGAGCTGAAGGCAGAGGCTTTAACCCACTGAGCCACCCAGACACCCCAAATAAAAATCTTCTAAAAAAAAATAATAAAATAAAATGCAGGTTAAGTGTAAATGGGGATCTCCCTGATCATTGCGCTACAGAGCCTCCTCCTAGGTGGCTGGTTTTCAAAATCCCTCCCCTGTCCTGAAGGTAGAGACTCTGCTGAGGCAGGAGAGGGTCAGAGTGAGTGCCAGCACCCTTCCTGCCTCAGCTCCATTCCCTCAGAAATGTGGAAACTGGATTGTGGGTTTGGTCTGGCTTCAGGGGGCCAAACTGGAAGGGCAAGGTGTGGTTTTGAAGCATCAAAAGCCTCTGTCCAGATCTTCAGGAGGTGGGACTACATCACAATTTCTCACCCTCTCCTAAACGCAAGGGCAGAACGCCAGGTGGGAGCTGGAGCCGAGGGTCTGGGGTGGAGGTGCACAGGGCAGGGGAGCCCTGGACCGGGACACAGCAGACGTGGGGTCAACACCCAGCTCTGCTCTTCTTGTGTCATAAAAAATTGTCTGGTCGTGGGGCACCTGGGTGGCTCAGCGGGTTAAAGCCTCTGCCTTCGGCTCAGGTCATGATCTCAGGGTCCTGAGATAGAGCCCTGCATCGGGCTTTCTGCTCATCGGGGAGTCTGCTTCCTCCTCTCTTTCTGCCTGCCTCTCTGCCTACTTGTGATCTCTCTCTCTGTGTCAAATAAATAAATAAAATCTTAAAAAAAAGAGTAAAGAAAAAATATATATTCCATGGTACTTTCAAAAATCAAAATTGCTTCTTTTTTTCCTAATTTCTGAACGCATTATATAAAAACAGCTGAATTCATTTTTACTGAATTTTGACTGTTTGGGATAGTCAGAGTTAAAAAGTGGACCACAAGGTAATAAAGAAATTCACCGGAGAAAGCCCCAGAGACCCCTCAAGAGCTAGACAGTCATCCTCCTAAGGAACAGAAACTAAAGGACAAAAATGATTTAGAGATGGTTTAGTGACTACCAGACACAGGGTCCCTAAGATGTGGAAATGCCACATCAGGATAAACCAACCAGGTTTTTTTTTTTTTTTTTTTAAGATTTACTTATTTATTTATTTGAGAGAGAGAGAGAGAACATGAGAGAGGTCAGTCGGAGAAGCAGACTCCCTGCTGAGCAGCGAGCCCAATGCAGGACTAGATCCCGGGACTCCAGGACCATGACCTGAGTCGAAGACAATTGCTTAACCAACAGAGCCACCCAGGTGCCCCAACCAGGGATTTTTGACAGGAGCCCTAAGAGGGGTAGACATTTAAAAATTATGAGTGTTGATTTGCAGTGGATTTCCTTTTTTGCATGGCAATTAATGATTCTTTCCAGTAACTCCAGGCACGTTGGCTAGTAGATAGACATGAATCTAATACAGTGATAGATTCAGATTATCAAAATCGAAATGAGAGATGTTTCAAAATTATGAGGCTCATGAATAAAGCCCTTTCCCTTCTCGTTTCAAGTTGGTTCCTCTAATCAGCTAGGATGGGGGGGGGGGGAGTAGGGAGGTGTCTCTCTTCTCAGGAAAAAGCAGAATTGAAACAGCCTACATTGTGCCTAAATCTTGTGCTGGGACCTCAGTCTGTGCAAAGGGGAAATCCTCCCTATCCCCCACCAACCTGCTCTTCTCCTGTGGGAATACAAGTAAGTTCCTGGTCAAAGTGGGATCTTTTTTTTTTTTTTTAAAGATTTTATTTATTATTTGTCAGAGAGAGAGAGTACAGGTAAGTAGAGGCAGAGGGAGAAGCAGGCTCCCTGCGGAGCAAGGAGCCTGATGTGGGACTCGATCCCAGGACCCTGAGATCAAGACCTGAGCGGAAGGCAGCCGCATAACCAACTGAGCCACGCAGACATCCCCCAAAGTGGGATCTTAATGGAGACCACTGCCCATTGCCCTCATGAGAAACCTGGGGTTCACTCTCTTCTCTGCCCCCTACTTCCAATCTGTTAACAATCTGTTCATTCTACCTCATAAAATTATTTTTCAAATCCATTTCTCTTCCCCCAACCCTCAGCTCCAACCCTTGTTCAAGCCCAGATGGGTCTGAGTCTTCAGCTGGACCCAGGTTTGTTCAGGAAATTGGAAAACTGAGACCGCCATCTTGGGGAAGTAGGCATCAGTGACCTTAGCTTGAAAGGGTGAAGAAAGAAAAGCTACCAGTGTCCCTGTCTCTTTACCAAACATGTCTTAGGAAAATAAGACTACCGTGAATTCTTATGAGAGCCATATATTTTGCACCATTCCTATCCAGAGCAGTATAACCTTTGCTTTATACCCAATTATCCCCAACTCCACTTCAGAGAATTACTACTCCTGGAGTTTCAGTCTGAGGCCATTAAAGAGCAGATCAGCGGAGGAGACAGGGGAGGGAGTTCTGGAGCCCGAGAACTGCTGCCGTTGCCATGACAATGGTGGGACCTCAGGCTCCCCCCATGTGAAGTCTCTTGCAAGACAGTCAGTTTAAGGGTTGAACCTAACATCTTTGCAATTATGGTGATTATCTGAGCAACTGGCCAGAGAGTCAAAATGGGGTCTCAGAAGAGCTCGGGTCTGAGGTATATTCTCAAAAAAGGCATTCCTCCCATGAATGCTAGAGAGAGGAAATAGAAATAGACAGTGGAGAGAAGAGTCTTCGGAATGTACCAGAAACCAAATGACACAATGAGTACAAAAGAACAAGAACACAAAGATGCTGCTCATGGGACCACAATCCACCCAGTCCCAACCAGGAGGACATCCATTTGTGCCCTCAAGTGGTCCACAAACCTGGCTTGAGCATCTAGTAGGTGCCTCACTCTGAGCTAGACACTGGTGACCCAGAACAGAATAATCTCTGTCCTTAAAGTGCTGCTTGGAGAACAAGAGAAATATGAAAAGGGATTGAGACCCTAGACAGGAGAGACAGGAGCCATAAATAAATTTCCCATATTTGGGAGCAACACCACAACTCAGTACTTTTCCTACGTGGTTACTTACTTACTACTCATAACATCTTAGTGAAAGAGCTATGACACCCCCATTTTACAGGTGAAACAACCCACCATAAGAGGTTAAGTTTCTTGCCTGTGCCCACCACCCCCCCCACCACCACAGCATGACAGAGCTAGGTTTCAAACAAGGCTCCCCATTTCTAAAACCTTTCCCTCCAACATATTGAAAATCCCCGCTTGGTTTAATTCCCTCTGTGAAGAGGCTCTGCCCAGGGAGACACACCAAAGATCTTCTCCAGGTTAAAAAACAACAACAAAAAAATTCCCTCCACAAAGGTTTAGAATGGGGAAGAGATCCCCAAGATAGTGACAGAAGAATAAATAGCATTCTCCGATGGCAGGCAAGCCCTCCATTCTGAAAGAAAACATGCCCAGATGAGCAAAGAGGAAAGGAAAAAAAAGAGACACAAACCAAGAGATAGACTCTTAACTATAGAGAACAAACTAGTGGTTCCCACAGGGTGGGGTGGGGGATGGGTGAAACAGGTGAAGGTAATTAAAGAACACACTTACCTTCAATCACTAGATTGTACACTTGAAACCAATGTAACACTGTACGTTAGCTACACTGAAATTAAAATTGAAAACTTAATACAAAAAGAAAGGGGGTGCCTGGGGGGCTCAGTCAGTTAAGCATCTGACTCTTGGTTTCGGCTCAAGTCGTGATCTCAGAGTTCTGAGACTGAGCGCCAAGTTGCTGCCTGGTGCTCAGCCGGGCATCAGCTTGAGATTCTCTCTCTCCCTCTGTCCCTCTCCCCCCAGATAAATCCTTCAAAAAAGAGAGAAAGCTGATCACATCTGCCCTCTGTTTGTGAAGCCTGAGCTCCTTGCCATTAACAAAACAGACGTCTTCCTGAAAATAGACCGAGCCATCCATCAATTCCTGGGATCAGACGCATTTCTTCCTAAAACCCAGGCATGTGCCCAAACACAAAATATGTTATACAAGTCAAAATACTGTTCTACTTCTTGTCCTCTGCTTTGAAGACAGGAGGACGCCAGCAAAGTGAGTTGTTCCGGTGATGAGATGGAATAGTAACTATTTGCTATAAATACATACATTTTTTAAAAACCTAGTACTTAGGAAGACTCTCCCCCCCCACCCCCCAAAAAAGCTATAAATGACATTGAAAGGCAAATATCTCTGAGTCCTCTTTTGTGCTCTAAATCCAGGTCAGCTGCAAGCCCTACAGGCTCTTCTTCTACAACACGTCCAAAGCTCACCTACTCCTCGCCACCCAACCCCTGGCAACTCTATCGGGGGTATGGTCACATCTTCTGTGGACTCCCACACAATCCTCCCTGGTCCGCCTGCCCTGCCCCCTCGTCCTCCCTTACAGACCCTTTGCCAGAAAGCAGCCAGAAGGACCTTTTAATAATGTAACCAAGATCATGTTACATCCATAAAATCCTTTAATAGTCACATCTAAAGTAAGAATGAAATTTGCCACGGCCTCGCTATCTCTCTGTCCCTCTTGTTCTCTCCGCTACAACCTCAACAGCCTTCTTTAGATCATCAGGAGCCGCAAGCCTCCTCAGCCGGCAGAGTATACAGGCTCGCCGTTCCTTCTGCCCACAAAGATTTTTCCCAGCTCACACATTTCTGACTTTCTTAGCATCACTTTCTGGATTAAATGTCACGTACTCAGAGCAGCCTCTCCCTACAAGCCTACGAATGCAACAACCTCCTCCATCACTTATCAAAATCGAAAACTAGTAATTTGCTTTCATGTTTCTCTTCCCTCCATGAAAGCAGAGACCCCGACCATCCTTTGGAAATCACTGAGTCCCCAGAATCTAGAACAGCCCCTGACTCATTATAAGTGTGCTGAATGTTTGTTGAGTGAATGAATGCACAAAATACTGTAACTTTGATGGCAGACCTAGGGTTATGGACTCAAATATGTAAGAGCCTTTATTAATAAGCTAGAAAAATGAGTATACCCCCAAAAGCCTGTAGGAGCTCCCAGCCAGGATCTAAAACAACATTTTCAGTCAGGACGATAATACTTAGATACTGTCTTTTTCTTGCTCTGCCGTTAAAAATCAAGAAGGATGTTAAGCCAGAAGGAAAGGGTATTTGAGTCTGCAGATGGGACTGATGATAAAGAAGAGGTCATGGACACCTGGGAGGCTCAGCGGGTTAAGTGTCTGCCTTCCACTCAGGTCATGATCCCAGGGTCCTGGGACTGAGCCCCCGTCAGGCTCCCTGCTCCGTGGTTAGCCTGCTTCTCTCCCTCTGCCTGCTGCTCCCCTTGCTTGTGCTCTCTCTTTCATAAATAAATAAAATCCTTTTTTAAATAAAAGTATATAAAAAATAATAATTTATATATTAAAAAAAAAAAAAAGAACCAGGTCATGAAGCTAGCCGTATGCACCGAGGGCATCCCAACCAGTTGTGCCAAATGCTGTTTTGAACACCTGATTCCCCACAGCTGCAGTTGCGTCCCTCCTGCTGATAACATTTGTATCGCCCCAAATCAGCATGGGGTTGATGAAAATGCAAATGGCCTTGGAAGCTCCAGGCAGGAGAAGGAGGAAGTGGAGAACGCAAGCCCTAGCATTTCGCCAAATGGCCCTGCGGAGGTTTGAGCCAATGAAGCAAATCACGGGCTCCCCGCGTCCGGCAGGATGCAGTGAGACGGGTTGCCCACAAGGGGGCAGAAGCCAACCGGTTGCGAGCTCGGCCCCGCTGTGGGGGACCGAGTGCCGCTGTAAGGGAGACGGTCATTGATTAGTTTCTGTGACTGTTTTGCTATCCTTTTGACCCCATATACGGAAAGGTTAGAACAAGGTGCCCGTTTCCAGAAATAGCGCCTCAGTTGAGGCTAAAAGCATCTGGTGTCAAGTCTTTGATGACCTCCCGGCCCACGGCACACAAAACTCAGGCTTGCGGCTGAGCCACAGGGAGGTGGGAAGATGACCTAGATTTGAAAATCCTCTGAATAGAAGGGTGGCTTCCCGTCCTAGTGACATCTAGCCCCTCCACCCCGCTCCGAAAGGAAGAAAGCCATCCCCCTCTCCCCCCCACAAAGACAAAGAAGCCCATTTGGAGGCACCAGAACGATGATATTTGAAGCCGGATTCGGGACCTCCTCAAAGCCTCAGATCTCAACAGACCACACTACTCACTCCTAAATCCTTGTCCCCGAGGCTCGGCTTGACAAAGACAGAGAACAAATAATGTGATCAGACCCTGAAGACCAAGTCTAAATAATTTAACTATTCTCCAATTCTACCTCCACGGCTTATTTCCGTTAGCTCTATTTGTGATCTTGATAAAGATGAACTTTATCATATCACTCCACCACACCACCAGCAACACACACACACACACACACACACACACCCCTTTTCCCTGGCGGTACCCGCAGACACACCATGCTGGCTTTTACCTAGAAGCATTGGCTCCCAGACCTGTGCATCAGAATCAGCAGGAAGCAGCCTGCTGCCTCTGCCCCCGCTCCTTTGAGTTCTGATGCAGTAAAACCAGGGTGCATGTTGATCCCGCTGGTCGGGGAACCACCCTTTGAGAACCACTGCCCTCATTACACAGAACAGAGGGATTGGTGTGTATGTCTCTCTCTCTCTTCATTGCATTATCCTCAAGCACTAGGAGGCTCGGAAACAAATACTTCCCAAATAAGGAAAAGAAACTAATGTTCATGGAGACTACTGTATGCTGGGTACTTTGCAGTCATTATCCTATTTTATTTAAAGTAGGTATTATCCGCACTTTCAAATGAGAAAAACAAAGGTTCCGAGAGCTTATTTGACTGCGATCATCTCTCTAGCAAGTGTTACCTCGTGGATTTGACCTGGCTTCCAGAGGTCATTCTATCTCCCATGGGAAAAGTGGATGCACTGAAATGAATTAAAGTAGAACAATAAGCAGTTTTTTGGGGGGGTGCCTGGATGGCTCCATCAGTTAAGCGTCTGACCTCAGCTCAGGTCATGATCTCGTGGGTCCTGTGATGGAGTCCCACATCTGGCTCTGCCGGTTTGCTTCTCCCTTCTCCCTCCCCAACCTCTCATACTTTCTCTCTCAAATACATAAATAAATAGAGTCTTTTAAAAAGATAAGAAGTTGTTGTTGTTGTTGTTTTTAAGGTGAATAAGCAAGCAGTGTAAGAAAGCTTTGCAGACACCATTAGTATCCGAGGTGGCTCCCAGGTTGCCCCAGTGCGGGGGATACTGACAGTTCTCTGAACTAAGGGCAGGACTAAGCGAGGAGCTCCTGGCTGTTTCGAACGAGATTGCTACCTGCCGTTCTGTCTCATAGAACAGAACACCATACCTTATGCAGAATAGAAAGTAGTTTCTATTTTTGCATTCGAAGAAGTGGTATTTGTATAAAAGGGTCTTGGGGATGTTTGTTAAAAAGCTTTCTACAGGGGCACTTGCGTGGCTCGGTGGGTTAAAACCTCTGCCTTCGGCCCAGGTCATGATCCCAGAGTCCTGGGATCGAGCCCCGAATCCGGCTCTCTGCTCAGTGGGGAGCCTGCTTCCTCCTCTTTCTGCCTGCCTCTCTGCCTACTTGTCTTCTCTGTCTGTGAAATAAATAAATAAAATCTTTAAAAAAAAAAAAAAAAAAAAAGCTTTCTATAGATCAGAAATCCCCAAGCTGGAGGTCTGATGAATTTCAAAAGTGGAAAAACAAAATGGGAGGCAATGTTTCAATGCCTGAGACACTGACTGACACCCCTCACCTCTTTTAGGTTTTTGCCTCAAAATAGAAGTGTTTGCTTCCTGAAAGCACTCCTTCTCGGCTTTTTTAGGCAAACATTAGTATGTTGATTCTGGTGCGGGGTTGGGGGGGAGTTTGCGGGGTGGAGGGGAGAATATCTACTCAAAGTAATCCAATGCCAGGAAATCTACCTTTTGCATAAAATAATGTTGATATCCAAAACAGACTCCTAGTTGGTATGTCTTGGAGAAGAGTTAAACAGATTTTCATTAATAATCAGTGTGGAAAAAAATAGAATTTCAACATGTTAGGTGACACATAATTTAATTCAACTTTCAGAACCTCCTCTGCAGACCAGGCATTACCTTCAGGAAACTTGTGAGTTAGGCAGAGGAGTATGAGAGACATATTAATAATTATGTCTAGTGTAACTATGTCTAGTGTAACTCTGTCTAGTGTAACTCTGTCTAGTGTAACTGTGATACACACTGATGCTTGTGTCCCTTGACATTCAGGAGTTGAGATCCTGACTCCCTCGGGGTGGGGGGGTAGTTGGAGGCCGGGCCTTTGGGAGGTGATCTGGTCCTGAGGGTGGAGCCCCAGAATGGGATTAGAGCCCTTCTAAGAAGAACCCGGAGAGCCGGTTTTTCTCTCTGCCCTGTGAAGATACAGTGAGAAGATGGCCGTCTGTAAATCAGGAACGAACCCTCACCGGACACCAGAACTGTGGGTGCCTTGATCCTGGACTTCCCAGCCTCCAGGCACAAGTGCTAGTCAAGACCCCCAGTCTTTTTAAAACCTGCCAAACTGACAAAGACAGCAACCATGATCCAGCTGGGGAGGAAATAAGCACCCAATACTGCTTCTTCGTGGTTCCTCCCACGTGTCTCTCTCGTCCCATCGGGGCTTTGTCTCTGTCTGCTGCCACCCAAACTATTTAGGCTCTTCTAATGGCCTTGTTGTCCCCTGACCAGTTGCCTCTGGTCTACCCAACACACCACCATGGGCTTACCCGCCGAAATTCCAGGCCGTTCGTTGTGACCACTCAGTCTTTCCATGGATCTTAGTTCTTGCAAAGTTGAAGGGATCTGGTTATCAAAGTCCCCCAGGTTCTGCTGCAAACCACCATGACAACGTTGTCCCCTGTCAGTCCTCAACTCTGGTCAAGTCCATGCATCCTCGCTGCCCCTGAACAGAGCTTCCCATGTAAAACCCAACAGCACTGACTATAACACTATTTAATATTTGGTATACGCTATGTCAAGATATTACCCACTTGGTGGGTCCATCTCATGGCTTGTCACAATTTCCAAGAGTAGGAATTGTGTACTCCTTGTCCTCAAATCTTCAGTGCTCAGCACAGGATGGGTACACAGTAGGCCTTCAATACATCCAGCTGACTTTGACAAAGGCTTTCATTAATGATACCAGGTCTTGTTAACCATCCTCCATACTTAAGCCCGTCCAAGATAAACCCATACAAGAAAACCCAAATATGCAGAATCCAATGCTCAGACCTGTATCAGCATCTCTTGGAGTACCATAAAATTAGAGTCAAGAGTTAGATACCTATAGACTTGTCAAGTGGATATCTGTTGCACAGCACCCCACCCCCCAGCCACCCCCCCCTCCCCAAGAGGATGACTGCCTGGCTCCTTTCAAAGTCAATGTCAAGTGTCACACAACAATATCACAGCTGGGTAAGCACCCTCTCAGTCTGCTCATATTTACCTCTTAGGTTAGGAGGGCATGGCCCTCTACAAAGAGGGCCAAATTGGGAATCCCAGATGCTTATTGGCCGTAGAATTATCTGAAAGACCTTTGACCAACTGGGTGTAAAAAGCCTTCTGACAGCTCTGCTAGATTCCTCAGACTAATTAGCAGTTTTTCATCAGGGACTTCAACTCAAATGTGCCTCCTGGTTATCAGACTATTAGTCTTACGTTGCCTCTTGATTTCCTTTTTTTTTGGCTGCTTTTTTCTAACTTGAAAAATGGCAATGTAAGATAGTTCGTTTCCTCTGGTCTCCAAACATAGTTTTTGGTTATTATTTAGGATTGGAAGCAACAAATTAACATAGCAGAACGTATGTAATTTGCAAAATGCTTTTCTCACTTCTCTCCTCACCATTCTTCCATGCGCCACAGTCGTGGTTTAGCCACTCACTTCTGTTCAGGAAAATGCTTGCTGTTAATGAAGCGTTCCTCTGAGAACAACAATAGCACTGGCGACATGTATGGGGAGGTCCCCCCTTGCAAACACCACTCACCCAGAACAGCGACATGTAAATTTATTATTTACTGAAGAGCTGATGAGCCAGAGAAAGGTTTCATTGTGAATCTGTACTTTTTGCCTATAGTTGATTTCCAACTTGGCAAGATTAGAGAATCATTATCGTGCCAGGTTCCTGGAATACAACGGAGTTGAATGATTCAAGGAGGAACTGCTCAGAATCATTGGCTCCGAGTCGTGTTGTGGGGGTCCTCAAGGATTTTCAGTGTTTTAAATTTAGTATTTCAGATTTAGATTATTTTGGTTTTCAGAATTTTAGTATTCGGGGAGTCTCTGATTTTAGAAGTCTTGCTTTTACGTATTTCTCAAATCGTCGGAGGCAAAAACCTCACTCACATGAGCACAGTGAGCAGAGCCGGAGACTCAGCCCTCTCTTGCCACCCACTACTTCCGGTGCCTCAGCCTGTGTACTTTCCAGATTAGAAACTTACAAAATCTGCTAAAGAACCATCATGGCCGCCCTCTGCATTCCCACCCACTGCTTAACGCCCAAAGCCGTATCCAGACATGTAAGCCCTCCAACAGGTGACTTCACAAGGAGCCTGAGTCTCCCTCCTCCTGTCCCATCACTCCCTTATGTCCCAGTTAGTCCTATCTCCAGTTGCACTGACTTGTTTTGATCACTTTTGACAATTGCTATAAGGCTAACAAGCAATTACTGATCCCGTATTATATCAGATGCTACACCAGACACGTTCATACTTTGTCCATTTAACCGTCATGACAATGCCACAAGGTCTTTCCCAAGTAAGGAATGAGATTCAGAGGCTTGTGATATCAAAGTAAGGCTTGGGTTATCCGCAGCTCCAAAACTTCTAGTCTTCTCACTGCGTACTCTCCCCTTGCTCTTGGTGTCTCTGCCCCGCTCAGTTTCTCCTCTATAATTTCTGCTCATGCTCAGGACCCGGAACTAACTCTGCCTCCTCCTGACACCTTCTCCTTACTCTCCAGAGACATCACCCTCCTTGGAATTCATAGCACTTACTGATACTTTAGTCCTCTTCCCAGGACTGAATTCCTACATGTTTCATGCACATGTGTAGCATTTCTCCAACTAGACCGAAAGCTCCTTAAAGCAGGAGTCACGAGTCACTCGTAATTGTTTACTCAGGCAAGGCACAGAGTAGGTGCTGAAAAATTATCTGTTCAGGAACATGACACTACCAGATGTGTCTAATACCATTCTCGTTACAGTCTGTCTCCTGCAGTTGAACTAATTCAGGAAAATATCTAGCTAGCTTAAGAGAAAGCAGACAGATGCTTAACAAACAGAGTCTTTTGGAGAGGATAAAGGGAAAGAATCAGGTTTGGGAGGTGGCTTAGAGGCTTATAATGTCTTTGATTATCAAAATGGATAAAAAGATAAAGAGATCTTTGAGGATGATCATAAAGGATAAAAAGCCAAAAGAGATCCATGATTATAATCAAATGCTAAATGGAGATTGGGACAAGAGCAATATGGCTGGATGATTGGCTAAGTCCTCCCAGGAAAGCGCCCATGATAAATGACTGTCTCCAAAGCATCATTCTCACTTGCCTACAAACATAACACTTAGTACCTGCTCTGTACAAGATATCACAGGGCAGGCTGCAACATGGTATTAGGGTCTGCTTGAAAAAGATCCCCAACTCAACTGGCAAGAGAGGACAAATATCTACAGAGAAGAGCAAAAACACAGGACAATGTACCAGCTCCCGAATAATGAAGTACATGGAAGGTCCATGCCAGTGAGGGTCAGGGAGGGAGAGGCTCTGTGGGGGGTCATATCAGGAAGGACTTATGGGGAAGACAGAACTAGAGTCGTACCTTAAGAGTAGAAGCAGGACGACCCAGGGAATGAGCGATGGGAAGAAAATTCCAAGCCAATGAGTGGCAGAGACTCACATTCCTCTTGAAGGCTATAGGAACATATGAAGTGGTCTGGCACAGAATGTCCATGCTCCGCTGTTGGTATGGTAGCCCTGTGTAATGGCTACCTGATTCCAATGCCTTTTACACCACTGCACTGAGGCAAAATAAAAATAATGAATGAAACAAATTTAGGTTACCGGCTTGTGACAGCTGACGGGTGGGAATCAAGTCATATGTGTGTTGAGCTTGGTGTTGGGAATTGTACATGTAACAAGAGAATGAGCACAAGGCCCTTGCCTTCAGAAAGCTAAATACCTACTTTGTGAGCAAGACGAACTCCTGTGGAAATGTCTAAATGGATTTTAAGATTTTATTTATTTGATAGAGAGATAGAGAGCACAATAGAGGCAGAGCGGGAGAGAGAGGGAGAAGCAGACTCCCCACTGAGCAGGGAGCCAGATGCAGGGCTCGATCCCAGAACTCTGGGATCATGACCTGAGCCAAAGGCAGATGCTTAACCGACTGAGCCACCCGGGCGCCCCTCTAAATAGAGTTTAAAAATCTGTATAACCAGGGCTCAGTTGTATTCTTCTGACTGTAACACACAAGCTTATTTTAAAGATGAAAAATATTAGTATGGACACAGGTGTTTAGTAGAGGCAGAGTTCCAGTAAGTCCCTTGAGGTGGCCCCATCGAAATGCAACTTCAGGTTGGGCCGGGTGGGCTCCAGTATCTACTTTCACAATCTAGTTTCCACCTCACACTGGGAATCTCTTATGAGTGTTTCAGAAATGAAGACTTCGTGAAGGAGAATAATTTCAAGTCCGGGCAAGAGCCATTCAACTTGGCAGCTTGTGGAGTGGGAGAAACCGATGACACCATTCTCCTACCGGCTTCCATTTCTGCTGAGAGCCACCAAGTGAGAGACACCCAGCCAGCCTGCAGGATATTAAAAGCGATAGACACAGTCACCCTGTGAGGGCCGTGGCGGCTCACAGAACTGAGTCAGTATATTATTCACGAGGCATCTTTTAATTTTTTATGGCTCTAAAACCCACGAACCCAGCCCACGGCAGAAGCAGCTGTTTCAGGCTGCCATTTAAAAGTCCGTCTGAAATGTGCATGTGTCTTCTTTTAACAGTTCCCAAAATGTTACAGCAACACCGAATTCAGCTCCTGAGCCGCCTCAAAACTCCTCCCACACAATTCTCTTCATTATCCCTGCGATCTGTAGAAATCCGACAGCCCAGCCAACGTCTCCTCCATGAGTCAGGCTGTAGCAACAGGACGGGTTGGGCTCCTTTCCCCCTGGGAGCTCGGTGTCTGCCTGGTGGTGAGTTGACTTTCTCAGCTCAGGAGAAGGAAACGATGAGCTCTTCCAGCGACTGACCGGCAGAACCAGCCAGAGAGGCAACAGGAATTCAGCCACTGAGGAGTCAGGTGGCCCGCGATGTGTGATGGTCTCTTACTATATGAGGGGAAACGCAACAGTACGCGTCTCCATGGAAGAAATGAATTAATAATGAAGTCATCGCTCTCTGTAAACTAAGGGCTGGGTTGAAATGGTGGAAGAGGCTCCCCGAACAACAAAAGGTAACATTTCTGAAGAGGACTATGTGCCAGCCACTCTTTTCAGTACTTTTCCTCTATTACCTCATTTTGCTGTCGCCAACTCCCGGAGAATGTGCTATTATTATCTTATTATCCTCATGGTACAGAGAAATACAGAGATGCGCTAGCTTGCTTGACTTGACCTATAAGAGGCAGAGGTAGGATTTGAACCGACACACTCTCCCTCCATACCCCAAGCTCTTTAACTCAATGTTCTGCAGCCACATGTAGAAACCATTTAGGAACATACAGAGAAAGGAAACTACATATTCATTCATGGTCCCTGGAAGGTGGTGGTTACAAAACGGCTTGCAATCAGGGGGCCGGCCAGCGGGGAGGCCCAGGATTGGGGCAGAGTGTGGGGACTGCTATGAGGGTTGTCAGCCCAGAATTCACACGGGAGGACAAAGGAGGGATTAAGTAAAGATTCCTGGAGAAGGTACTGTTCAAACGAACATTGAAGCCGAAGTGTAAGTTAGAATTGGAGAAGCAGCGTACGGTAGATTGGTGGTAAAAACCCCCACCATTCCCCATTCTTCCCTGTATCCTTGTGCCTTACAACTGCCTTTGCAGCTCTTCTCATGAAAATGTCTGTTTCTCCGTACCTTGAATCCTGTACCTTGCTTTGGCCAATAACTTGCAGTGGAAATGACGGGTCAGCTCCCAGCCGTAGCCTTGAGGACCTCTCATGTTTCTCTCTCTCTCTCTCTTGAACTGTGCCACCAACAAAGGCTGTGAAAAGCCTGGGCTATCCTCCTAGAAGCTGACATACCAATCTCCAGTCACCTTTGTCACCCCAGCCACCAGCCTGCAAACCATTACAGCGAAGAGTGAACCCACAGAGACCAGCTAGCTCCCACAAAACCACCAGTTAACTACAGAGACCTGAGTGAGCTCCGTCAAGGTCAGCTAAGCCTGGTCCTGGGGAGCAGAGCTGCCCAGGTGACTCCAACCTCATGAGGACAAGTCCAAGTTCATTGCTGTATGTTACTGAGGCTTGGTGGTTGTTATATAGCAGTATTATTACAGAATATAATAGAATATTATATATTATATATATTATATATTATAGATAATATATATCCTATACCCTATACAATGTATGATATATGTGATATATATATATGTGATATATATATATGTGATATATATGTGATATATCATACATTGTATGGGGTATAGGATATATAATATATATTATATATGTAATATAATTTATTATATATATAATATTCTATGTATAATATATATAATAGAAGTAGGTAGGTCCTCTTTCATAAGACTAAAGCCAGTGTGGTCCAAACTATACTGTAATCCTTCCATACTTTGTTTGCGTTAGAAAAGAATATAGGGTTCTTCACTTGGTCCAGGACTGGGTTTCTCAACCTGGACACTATTAATAGTTTGGGCGCCATCATTCTGGTAGGAGACTGACTATTCTGGGCCTCACAGGATGTTGAGCAGTGTGCATGGTCTCTACCCACTAGAGGCCAGTAGTAATCCCAATCGTGACAACCAAAATGTTTCCTGGCTGCCAAATGTCCTCTAGGGGGCAAAATCACTCCCAGTTGAGAAACACTGGTCCAGAGATAGATGCAAAGAAGTTGAGTGAGCCAATACCCAAAGTCCCCCTGCAACCCAGCAGTCTTTTCTCTAGGAGAGTTCCAGGGGTAAACCCAGCTCAGACCCCCTGTGCACACAAATCCCTTCCCTGGGAAGGTGTGGTCTTGGACAGCTCGAAGCCAGGTGGGGCTCAACAAGGCAGCTTCTGGGAGCTGCTCCAGCGCAGGGTAAAGCTCTCTCTGGGCACTCCTGCTGGCTCAGCAAGCTGAGTGTTGTCCATACAATGATGTTCAAAAGAAAAGAGAAACAAAAACACAGGCCAAGAGGCAGGAATCACAGGCCATCTTGTACAACAGACCACTTGTGTCCAAAGCTTTCTTCCAGTTTCCCTCTGACTTAAAATCTTCTTCCTAGTGTGTGTGTATATGTGTATATATATGTATATATATATATTTTTTTCTAGCCTCTTGTGAAAAAGAGCAATTCATCATCACATTCCCGATACATATCTGGATATCCAGCATGAGCATTCCGATGGCGACGCTCTTCTATCGCAGGGCTAAGAAAGATGGTTAGCGGTTCTCCTATTCCAGAACTGAAGTTTAACTCAACATCTGATCATCTGATCATCAATGTCTGATCATCCTTGTGCTTCCCAAGAGTTAATTCCAACTCATGAGAAAATGCCAGATCCAGGTCTTAGAAGATTTATTTATTTATTTATTTATTTATTTCTCAGAGGGAAAGACAGCAGGAACAGGAGGAGTGGCAGGCAGAGGGAGAAGCAGGCTCCCAACCCCCCCCCCCCCCCCCCCCCCCCCCCGCCCCGAGCCCCGAGCCCTGTGCGAAACTCAATCCCAGCACTCTGGGACCATGACCTGAGCTGAAGGCAGACACTTCACCAACTGAGCCACCCAGGTGTCCTGAACTTGTTTTTTTCTTTTTCTTGCTTTCTTTTTTTTTAAAAAGATTTTGTTTATTTGACACAGGGAGAGAGAGATCCCAAGTAGGCAGAGAGGCAGGCAGAGAGAGGGGGGGATGCAGGCTCCCTGCTGAGCAGAGAGCCCGATGCAGGGCTCGATCCCAGGACCCTGGGATCATGACCTGAGCTGAAGGCAAATTGCTATCTTTCCCTAGGTTTCCATTTTCCTCTAAAAATACAAAATCACCTCTTACTTTTCCTGCTGTTCTGGGAAAACTGAAAGATTCAGCACAAAATCCATGAAAAACAAAGAGAACATTCATTAAGGAAAAGGACAAATCCGAGTTGAAGCTATCCTGAATTCTCTAAATCTGAGCGTCTCCCAGGCACTGCTGTCGTCCTGATTTATTTACTTTCCCAGGGGAGCCATGCCCAGTCATACAGTTGAGGAGTTGTTCAGGAAAAAAAAAAAAAGATGAAGTCATCGATTCTTGGCTTCTCAGTGTTGGACGCAGCCAGACTTCATGGAGATGAGCTATTCCATTCCCACTCGCTGTAATTCAATTGTTATTTTTCCTGGGGGGCTTGGTGGTGATGGTCCAGCTTTGTGAACACATGAGTATATTGGGTTGCAGATGCGGGAAGAGGGTTTGAGAGTTCAGGTGAGGGTTTCCCCTAAGGTTGTTTCTGGGAATTCACATCCAATCTAGATGTTCAATACGACAAATGAACCATAGGTTGCAACAACTATGACTCTTTGGGCAGGGTAGAAAATGCAAATATGGTCTCCACTAGCCAATGGCAAAGGATGCTCCAGGATACACCATCAGAGGCAGCTGAGCATTATCTGCAAGGCTAAAGGGACAACCTCAAGGTGCCCTGACTGTCTGGGTCCATCTAGAATCAGCTGGTGATGTTCAGAGCACTCGATACCCAGCTGGGCCCACGTCCGTACAGAAGGCTATTAAACTGGATAAGAAAAGGTAAGGCAGGGGTGCCTGGGTGGCTCAGTGGGTTAAGGCCTCTGCCTTCGGCTCGGGTCATGGTCCCAGGGTCCTGGGATCGAGCCCCGAGTCGGGCTCTCCACTCATCAGGGAGCCGGCTTCCCTTCCCCCCCCCTCTCTCTGCCTGCCTCTCTGCCCGCTTGTGATCTCTGTCTGTCAAATAAATAGATAAAATCTTAAAAAAAAAAAAAAAAAGGTAAAGCAAGCCAAAAGCCTGCTTCCTTGCCTCTGCAAATGTACAAATACATGGAGAAGAGAAATGTCGATCTCCATCATTTACCGTGTCTTGTAGAAATCAGCACCTTTTCATAAATGATCTCGGTTGAACCTCCAAGCCCTGTAACATACATAGGAGAGAGATCATAGCCCAGATTTTTAAATGGGGAAACTAAGAATGTGGGAGGCCTGTCCCTTGATCTTAGGGCAAACACAAAGAGGAATTAGAGGTGGAAGCCAGTTTTTCTGACCACAGACCTCGAGTTCTTCCATCAGGCCCCAGCAGATATGGGGCCTTCAAGAACATGGCCCCAGAGGGAAGTTTCATTGATCCCAGCTCCTTGTAGCAACACACCCCTTCCCATCCCTCTTGTCCCCAAACCAGCCCCGAGGTACTTAGCACCAAGGCAGCAGTCATCTCAGAAACTGAATACAAACAGGTTCTTGTTCATGTTATGAGAAGTCTTGGGTCTTCTTCGTCTGTACTATTTCACCAGGGACTGATGAATATACAGTAAATAATAGTGACAACAGTTAACAAATCTGAGGGATGAAATGTGGTAAATGATACTAATCACACAGCTCACATATCCTAACTAAAAGGTGCCAGGAGATAGATCTGCTGGCTACAGTTAGGGGTTGGGTTCTGTGGAGGGTGCCCAGCCCAGAGCACGAGTGGGAGCTGAGGTCAGCCTGTGACGCCCATCACCCGGCTTCCCCCCGTCGCACAGGGTTGTGTTCGCTCGTGGGAGGGGCACCTGCTTTTCATTCCTCACCTTGATGGGCTGTGTTCCTGAAAGATGGTCTCTGCCAAGAGAGTAGGCCTTTTCCTGATTCACACCGAGGTGCCCCGGAGGCCAGTTGTTGCTTGGTGCTGTAGCTATGTTCTTGCACTTACCAGAAGGTTGTGGGGTAGATAACGTTATCAGCATCACTTTACACGTGAGGCAAGCAAAGCTTTGAAGAGATTAAATGCTTTGACCGAGCTAGTAAATAGAAGAACTCCTCTGTCATATCCCGAGGGGGCCGCCGTGCTCTCACGCTGCCTTCCTAGGAAAGCTGAGTCTACCTCTCCCCCTGTGGCACGTAGAGACTACCCCACACAGGTAAGATGCCATGGTGAGTAAGCTTCAGAAATTTAATTCAAGGAAGCAACCTTAAGATAATCATCAGAAAAAGTGTTTCAGTCCCTTGTGCTTACAGATCTGAGCCAAGATCCTCAGGCAACAAGTTTTCATAGGTGATAGGAGTTCACACTTTATCATTCCCATTTCCAAAGAAAACCAGGGAAACGAAACCAGTGTTCTTTCTCAATACCATGAGGAGTTGGGGCTAAGATTTTATTTAAAAAATAAAAATAAAAAAGGACCTGGAGAAACAGAATAAAGTCTGGTTTCCTGATCCTGCAGGATTGATAGGGGCAGAACTGCCCAGCCCTGCTCCTCAGTCGGGGCTCCCCCCCACCATAATTAAATATTCTTCCTCATTAGCTGTTGTCACAGTAACAGCGTGGGTCACATGGCCGTCACTTTACAATCTGTTTATGGAGCTGCTTGTGATCCTAACTCCAAGGCCTAGTGACAGCTCATTTAGAATCAATCAAACATTTATTAATAGAGATTCAAGGGGCACGGTCTCTTGATTGAAATTCTCTGGTCCTTGGCAAGGACAAGAGCAGGGGGGAGGGAAATAACTCTCAGGTGGAGGCCAGGGGAGGCCACATCCTGTCAGGGAAGGAGTCCTCTCTTGAAGGTCGGACCCATGAAGGTTCACAGCCCGACCCCGGCTCTGTTCTAGGCAAGGAAGGAGTCTCTCCCTTTCTTTCAAGATTTTGTCGTGAGGCCCAAAGATAATGAAATGAATAAAGAAAAGGCGCCACCCCTGCGAAGGACTTAATCAGTGGCAGCCATTAGAAACGAGCAAGTGGTCAAGACAGCAAGTGGACGAAACCAAAAAGGAAATTGTGATTTACGACTGACGGCTAAAGGAGTGGGTTTATTTAACCCAGCAGCTACTTTCAAGCAGAAGTCCTGTTAAGTGCAGAGAGTAACAAGCAGTAGGAGGAGAAAACGGGGAAAGGCAGAGTGGTAGAGAGAGAGGCTGCAAGGTGGGACTCATGAGGGTGAATGAGCTCTGTGTTGTGTTTTGTTTTGTTTTGTTACCAGCAGCATAACTAGGGAAAAATCTTGTAATATCTGTTGTTCTTTCGATCAGTGTGTGATCTCATCTTAATGGCATAGGTGGTCCTGCTGGACACCCAGCCAATAACAGTCTGCCTGGTTTGCACAAAGCCCTTGTTAAATAGTTGTTGAAAAGGGGCGCCTGGGTGGTTCAATGCTTAAGCATCCAACTCTCGATTTTGGCTCAGGTCATGGTCTCAGGGTCCCAGGATCTAGCCCCGTGTCGAGCCCTGGATTAGCTCCATGGATGGGGGGAATCTGCTTGAGATTCTCTCCCTTTGTCCCTCCTCCCACTTGTGATCTCCCTCTAGAATAAATACATTTTTAAAAAATTGTTGTTGAATAAATGAATAAATGAATGAATGAATGAATGAAAAACAAATTATTTAATGGACCTAATGATCCCATCAGAACACTTGGGCTTTGTGAAAAAAGGGAGAAACTGATGCTAATACCCCATTTCTTCCCTCTATGTCCTAGTTTCTTACATCTAAATATGTTAAATATTCTTCCTGGCAAAGGCATTTGGGGAAAAAAAAAAAAAAGGCAGAAATGTCCAGATGGATCTTACATGGGTGACAATCCCCAGAAGTGAAAAAGCTCGGATTGATGAATAGACCTCCTCCTTCCAGACTGAGCCAGGGGAGTCTCATCCAACATTTTTCCATTTGATTACTTACAGCCAAAAAGATGCAGCTGACTCTACAGTCTTCCAGGCTCCCGCCTCCTCGCGGCCAGCTCAAGTGGCTGACTTGAGCCAGGGCAGGACGCCAGGCCGAGGCTGTCCATGGCCCCCGGAAGCGGAACGCGTCCCTATCCGTGACCTTACCTGCTTTCTCCCTTTCTATGTCTTCTCTCCAACCTCTTCCCCTCTTCTCTCCTTCTTTTTCCTCTTTCCCTAATCCTTTCTTTTCCTCTCCTCTCTCATCCTTCTTTTCTTGTGCTCAGGGACAGTTATCCGACATCAGTGTTACTCAGGGCTAACGAACATGCTACTTTTTCATTAAAATAAAGTGGCCTTGTCACACCAGGTCCCTGAAGACTCCAGCTGTAAGTCCACACTCAGGATCTTACATGACTAACCCATTTAAACTCCATAGCAATGAGAACTAGAAATCCTTCCATGAATTTATCCTTCTCCAGATCTATCCCAAGTCCTCTCGTCTTCACGGGCCTTACTCAAGATGACCCTAGTCTCTCTTCCGAGACTTATCATAGACTGGTGTCACAGAGTGCATCAGCCATCACCCTGTGGGATCTGTATAGAAGGATTTGGTGATATCTGCTCCAAGTCCATCTCTGGAGTGTGTACCTGCTTTTCCCTGGATTATAGCTACTAGTGACTTCTTCCACGACTTGCCCGATAGAAGTGTAGCTCATTAAACCTGTCACTCTTCTGCTCAACCCCTCCGACCGCTTCCCATTTTCCATGAGATAAAGTTCTGATGTTTTGTCTGTCACTTCAAACCCTCAACTACCTGGCCCCAATTCACCTGTCCAGTGAATTGCCTAGACGAACACGCTTGTACATTGATTGCATTTTCCTGCCTCCTTGCCTTGTCTTGCTTTTCCCATTTCCCACCTCCACCCATCCAGCTTGGGGACCCTCTTTGAAGGCCCTACTTAAACACCACCACCCCCAGGCGTCTGGCCCTGAAACATGAAATAATCCCATTTCTCTCTGCTTTCCTCATCGCTCTGCTGCAGTGCTTACCTTACACTGCCCCGTGTTACAGAGAGCAGCTCACATCCGGCACCTGCCGTGAGCTCGGGGCCGCTCCAGAGAGCTCACAGAAATGATCTACTCCTCACCACGTACCCATTTTACAGATGAAGTAACAGGGATCCCACCCAAAGTCACAAAGCTGGTGCGTGATGGGGCTGGGATTTCAAACCAGGCGTGTTGGACTCCAGCCCTCTTTCCATCACATCAGACTCTCACAGAAGGATTGCAGGCGGGGCACGCTAATTCACATCCATTCTTTCAAAGCATGAGGTCCTCTAGGGCTTACATAAGAACCAAGGCAGCAGATATCAATCACTTGTTTTCAGCAACATCTATATATCTCATCTATGAGATTATAAACTTTTTGATATATGTGTGTCCCTCAATTCCTTTTTTGTTATGTGAATAAGCTTTTTTCCTTTAAAGAAATGGACTTAAGTTATGTAGACACACCTTGAGCTTTTAAAAAGTTTACTTTCCTTGAGACCATCTAATTTTTACTTTTTTAAAAAATACATAAGCTCAGGGGCACCTGGCTGGCTCAGTTGGTGAAGCACACAACCCTTTAATTTTTCTTTTTTAAAGATTTTATTTATTTGAGGGAGAGAAAGAGAGAGCATGAGTTGGGGGAGGGGCAGAAGGAGAGGGAGAAGCAGACCCCCTCTAAGTGCAGAGCCCGATGCAGGGCTCAATATGGAGCTCAATCCCAGGACCCTGAGATCATGAACTGAGCTGAAGTCAGACACTTAACCAACTGAGGCCCCCAGGTGCCTCAGCACCTGACTCTTGATCTCAGGGTTGCAAGCTCGAGCCCCATATTGGATGCAGAGATTACATACATACATACATACATACATGACTTAAATAAATAAATGAACTTAAAAAAATATGTAACCTTAGTTCTGGAGAGAATATGCCATCTGTCTAGAAGCACAAAACAAAATGGTGGCAGGGCCAGGATCAGAAGGCAGGTCTTGGAGCCTGGCTGGGTGATTTGCCCCTTGCCCACACTGGAGGTATAGTTATTTTACGCATATCCCCTGAGCTAGTTGTCAGCATTTAATTCTGGACTGTTTCCAGGCTGGAGTGTTCTAGTCCAGATCAGCAGAAGCCTGTGAGTTGCAGTGAGAAATTTCAAATCTGACACTTGCCAGTTCCCATCGAGCTCCGGGTGGGAAATGTCCTGGGTTTCGTCCATTTCTAATGTCACAGTCAGTCTAGCGGAAGAGATCACCTCCAGGTAAAGTCATTCAGAACAAGGGCTTGTCGTTTTAGGGCCATTCAACAGAGACAGATCATGGGCCAGTCTGCTCTCCAGGGGGTGGGCTTGGAATAAAGGACAAAAGCCAGTTTTCCCTGCCCCTCTGCCCTCTGCACCCCAGGGTGGTCGGACAAATTCCCACGATGACAAGGCCCTTGACAGAGTTTCCTGGGGCTCAGCCCCCAAGAGCTCTAAACCCACGATTCTAGTCCTGGTTCTGTTGCTGTCTAGCTGTGTAACTTGGAACCACTCACCAGCCTCACGTGTCCCGCTTTCCGCATCCATAAAAAGGGAATAAAGAGACTACATCACAGCTCGACTTTCGAGGACTAAACGAGATCATCATGAAAGCACTTTGTAAACTATAGATAACCATAGAAACCTAAACTGCCAATTTTTCAGGTTATGTGAGGCTAACACCTGATTTCCTGCAGGACACAAAATGCTAGGAAGTTGCAGGGGGGGGCGTTCCATATCTAGAAACAGAGAAAATAGCCCACTTTGTAGGTCTATCTGTTCAGATATGTCTCATAGCACCCAGGAAACTTGTCATTCTTAGAACGACCTGCTTTTCTTCATCCTCCCAAAGAACAGAATGGGAGGAAATTGTCAGTTGTTCATTTATTCATTCCTTCAAGGACTATTCATTAACCACTGAAATGTAACACGCATCACACTGAGCTAAGTGCAAGGAATACAGAAATTAATATCAAGTTCTATGTACAAATATTTAGAAAAAAGTCTGGAAGGATATCCAAGAGGTAGGTTCCTTCCTTCCCTCCTTTCTTTCTTCCCTCCCTCCCTCCCTTCTTTCTTTCCTTCTTTCTTCCTAAGTAAAAGTGATTTCACAGAACTCTAAGTCCTGGGTCAAAGTAACTCAGATGTGGTCAGTTGTGCCTCCGTGGTGTCTGCTCGCTTACCCTCCGGCAGCTCCTGTAGCAAAGCCAAGACAAACACAACATCATGACCCTGACCCACAGAGACAACCCAGCTCTGTCTTCCTATGCGACCCCTTTTATCTCGAGGAAACTTTTCCAAATAGATGGAAGAATTCCCTTCATTTCTCTTTTGTCTGAATTGGGTCACACGTCTGTCCTAAGTCACTGGTAAAGAGAATAGTCTCCCCAGTTCAGACCAGCGGTTCTCAAAGTGTGCTCCAGGGACCCTGTGGGACCCCAGCCCCTGTCAGGTCTATGAGGTCAAACTATGTCTGTGATAATGCCAAGATTCTTCAGTGCCATTTTTATTCTCACTCTCTCACAAGTGTACAGAGACTACAAAAAGTTTACGGATATGAAACTATCACTTTTTTGAGTTTTGGTGTAGTATCAAATCAGAATATCAACAATTATCTAAAAAGGGAATTAAAACACTTTCCTTTTTCCTTTTTCTAACCACCTATCTGTGAGACCACATTGTCTTCATATATTATTTAACCAAAATAACATGTCACAACAGACTGAATGCAAAAACAGATAAGAAAGTCCAGCTATCTATTAATCCAGACAATAAAAAGATTTGCAAAAATGTAAAACAATGGAGGTACATGGCTGGCCCAGTTGGTAGAGCACAGGACTCTTAATCTCAGGGCCATGAGTTCAAGTCCCACGTTGGGTGTGGAGTCTACTTAAAATAAAATAAAATTAAAAAAAAGTAAAACAATGACACTTTCTCACCAAATAATTTTAGTTTGGGGAAGTATATTTATTATTTTGTCATAGAAAATGTTATATGTTAACTTGTGACAGACTGATTTTTGTTATTTTTTAAGGAATTACTATTTTGAAAATTTGTTTTAACATCAAATACAGTAAATATTGGTAAATAGAACCTACAAAAACTAAAGCTCTCTGGGGTTTTCAATAATCTTTGAGTATAATGGGGTCCAAAAAGTTTGAGAATCCCTACTTCACTCATTCTGGTTATGTCATTGTGTTGCATACAGGGTGAGGTAGACCCTAAGCTTTGTTCAGGACAGAAGATGTAGGAAAATGGTGGTTGGTGAAGTACCCACAATGCCTATGGCAATTTTTCCTTAATTCTGTGGTTATCGGCTATTGTTATTGTCTTCTTTAATTTTCCTTATATATTGTATGAACTTTTTCTTGGGTCTGAACTTTTAAATGAGAAAATTCTGCTTTTCTGAGAAGAAGAAAAATCCATAAGCCAGTTTTTACTTCGGAATAAATAAGTAAAAACAAGGATGAGTAGGATCCCCAGTTATGAAAGCAGAGAAGCCAAGCACTGAGGAGGAACCAACTGTGAGTTGTGACTTCCTCTTCAAAGCTTGGGTGTGAGGAGAAGGGGAGGGCGTGGTGAGGTTGGGTCCAGGATGGGTGGGCTTCTTGTCCTTCAGAGACACAGAAGCATCAGCTAGGCTGAGGGAAGGATTCAGGGAAGGAGGAGCAGTAGAACAGGGAGGAGAGGTGGAGAGAAGGGATGGCACAATATGGCGGAAGGGGCTGCAGGGGAGCAGAGGGGGAGGCATGAGCTCCGGACAAGAGGAGAACTCTCTTCCCAGATGGATACAAATCCAATAGGCACAAAACAGCACCCATCTGTCATTCAGAAAATTGAGATAATTCCTTGATATGCCATGATGTTTTTCGTCTCAATCTTTTAAACTCTTACTTTTCAAGAAGCATAGGGTTTGGAGCTATTCAAACAATATTAACTCAACAAGGGAAAGAAAGCAATAACCAATGCTGGATCTTCCAGTAGAAGATAAACTAAATGTTTATGATGTATTTGAAGGAAATATAAATGCAATAGATTATTTAATTCAAGGTTCAGCAAACTCAGGTTGTGGGACAAATCCTGCCCACCACCTATTTTTGTTACGGCTAATAGTTAAAGATGGTTTTTATATCTTTAAACCATTGAAAAAAGTGAAATGTAGAATCAAATGGAGACTATCTCATGACATGAAAGTTGTATGAAATTCAAATTTCAGTGTCCACCCTCAAAATTTCACTGGAACATGTACACACATATATAAACAAATTCAATAAAAATGTGTAGGTAGCAGCACACCTGTGTGGCTCAGTCAGTTAGGCGTCCGCCTTCAGTTTGGGTAATGATCTCAGGGTGCTGGGATCAAGCCCCGTGTCAGGCTCCCTGATCAGCGGGGAGCCTGCTTCTCCCTCTGCTTGCCACTCCCCCTGCTTGTGCTCGCTCTCTCTCTCTCTGTCAAATAAATAAACAAAATCTTTTTAAAAAAAGAACATCCAGGTATGATCAAAAGTAAACTACTTACAGCTTATAGAATATTTATTAATGCTCTATATTAATAAATCTATCTTAGTAGATTTATTATAATATAATCTATATTAATATCCTGATCTTCCCTCTGGGAGGGCTTCCAAGAGAAAATGCTTTTCCCATATGGAAGAAGATAAGGGCAGTAGTTTGGCAGGAAATGGTAGAAGGTGAAGCCGTGGCAAGGTATCTGTCTAATGCACCTGCCCACCCCCACCCCCTATGCCAGGGACGCTGGGTGCTGTAGGACAGAGTTCCCAGGGGCGGGGCGGGGGGTGGGGTGAAGTGGTCTGAGGTTACAGAGAGCAGAGTCCCAGACCACCTCCCCTTGGGCCACTGGTGCCCCCACAGGTACCTTCAGATGAGGCAGTGTCCCCCCGTCACCCACCGTCTGAGTGTGTGTGAGTGGTCTTAAGAAGGAAGACAACTGAAAACTGGGGTCCTGGACCTTGCCTGAGGACACCAAAATCTACCCAGGGAGCTGAGATTTAGTCACTGCAAGAAAGTGAGAGAAAGATTGGTTCAGGCTGTACAGACGGTTCCAGACTCACCAAGGTCCCACTTAGGACTTTTCGACTCTACAACGGTGCCAAAGCGATCCTCATTTGGTAGAAACCGCACTTGGCATTTTGAATTTTGCTCTTCTCCCAGGCTGGCAACATGTGTCTAATACTGCATTTGTGGTTCTGGGCAGCTGGAGGGGTGCAGCCCTTAGTGACCCAAGATCAGGGGGGTCAACTCTTGATACCCTGACAACACTCTGTACCCATACAACCATGTTGTTTCTCACTTCCAGTACAGTGTTCAACCAGTTCCAAGAGATATGCAACATTTTATTATAAACTGGGTTTTGTGTGAGATGATTTTGCCCAGCCGCAGGCTAATGTAGGTATTCCGAGCACGTCTAGGGTGGGACAGATGTAGGGTAGGTTAAGTGTACTAAATGCATTTTCAGTATTTTTAACTTACAGTGGGTTTATTGGGGCATAACCCCATCCGAAGTTGAGGGCCATCTGTGTATGCAATGGCATGGGCTGGGTTCATTACAATGTCTGAATGCTCTCCCAGAATGGTTTCCCAAAATGAATGAGTGTGAACAGACATCTTATGTCTTGGTCCTGCTTAACCTTTTTCAGAAATCCCAGCCACTATGAGGTCAAAACCCACTTTCTACAAAGGTCTCCCTCCCCACCCCACGCTTCTGTTTTTACCTCCCTCTCTACTCAGCACTCCCTCCCAATCTGTCTCCCCTTCCTGCCGTCTTTCCCACCCCTCCTTACTCCTTCTTTTCTGATCATTTCTCTCTTCCTATCTTCCTGTTCTGTTTTCCTTCTTTCCTCATAGCAATGAAATACGAAATGTTCAATTTGCAACAGGAGAACACCACTAAATGAAAAGACAATGCTCCCTGGCTCGAGAAGCAACTTTAATAATCTCTAATCTCTAGCTGCTTTCAATCATATTTTATATGGGCGTAATTTTACATAGTGGCTATCATAAACTCTATCAAAGCCATGTTTGCTGAGGGCAGAAATTAGAGATGTATGCAAGCTCTTCTGAGTTTTAATAGCCCACTGTTCACTAACCCAGCGTCAGAGCTGCAATAAACTGTCAGATAACTTCATTGCAATCGGATGTTGGTGAGCTCTAAAAAGGAAAAAATAAAGCAAAAAAAAAAAATCATCCACTTTCCAGTAATAATGCCACAGGGTAGGAGCGCTCTCAGGAATCCCTTATCCTCCCCACACAGAACCAACTTGCCAAATTCAGAGTTCCCATAGCTGGATAAAGACCCTCCTTCCCACCTCCCGCCTCATCCAATAACATGCTAGAAAATGAGCCTGTTTATTTCAAGGTATGAGCTGCTTTATATATCTATAAGCTATCATTTTATGTAAATGCCAGTTTGGGAATCTGGGATCAGCTGCTTGCAAAATCACTTAGCTCAAACTTTAATATTCTTTAGAGAAAAGTTATCTGCTTAGCCAGCCAGCCCTTTAATTGGATGCCAGCCTCTGAAGCTACAAGGTTAAGAAACAAATAAAAATCAACTGTGAGTGAACCCGGAGGCACTTTCACTTGTATCTTCCATGAAGAGTCATTCTGGGCCTGGGGATTTTCTTATGGAATTTTCACAATAACTCTGTGGTATAGGTAATACAATTACCCCATTGTACAGAGGAGGAAACTGAGGCTCAGTCTCACATCAGAGTTAGAAATCGGATCCCGGATCCTCAGTCCCATTTTGTCAGTTTGTATTTCAAATCCTCACATCATGCTGCTTCCTCAGACTTTGTTGGGGGGCTACGTCTTCTGGGAAACCTCTCTGACAACCAAGAGACATTAAAAGTTCCTCTTGTCTCCTCCTCGAGCATCCCAAAGAAGCTTCAGTAGACCCCTCATCATAGCACCTACCACACGTCTCTCCCCTGGACTGTGAGTTCTTCAATATGCCATTTTTTAAAGAAGTTTTTTAAATTTTATTTATTTATTTGACAGAGAGAGAGAGATCACAAGTGGGCAGAGCAGCAGGCAGAGAGAGAGGGGGAAGCAGGCTCCCTGATGAACAGAGAGTGTGATGTGGGACTCGATCCCAGGACCCTGAAATCATGACCTGAGCTGAAGGCAGAGGCTTAAACTGCTGAGCCACCCAGGCACCCCAGAATATGCCATTTTAATGTTTGTGACCCTGACCCCCAGCTCAAGCTTCTTTCTCAGTAGATGTGGGCTGAATGGCTGGTCCATGGGACACATCCTTCATGACCATGAGGGGTCATACCATGAAGTGTGCATTCTGACTGGTGACCACTTGTATTCTCAACCGATATCCAAAACCCATCTTTTTTCGGTCACTCCTTCTTTCCTCCCCTTTGCCAGACCTTGGCACTCTTTTTCCTAATTGCAATCTCTACACAGGTACTCATTCCCCCTTCAGCCAACACATAAAATGTATGTATTTTCCACTTTGGTTTAAGGTGTTTCTCTCAGAGACTGTGAGCTCTTTTCTTTCCTGTTCTATTTGTTTGTTAGAGACTGTCCGTTCAAAAACAGAAGGGATTTGGTAGTACATCTTGGCAGAGCACCTGGAACCTAGTAGGTGCTTACTAAACGAACAGATATATTTCTCCTGTAACATCTTTCTTTCCTTCTTCCTTCCTTCCATTCTTTTAAAAGATTTATTTATTTATTTATTTGAGAGAGAGCAGGCGGAGGCACAGAGGGAAAGGGAGAAAGAATACTCGAGCAGAATTCCCCTTCAACGTGGAACCCAAAATGGAGCTTCATCCCAGGACCCCGAGATCATGACCAGAGCAAAAATCAAAACTTGACATTTCACCAAGAGCCACCCAGACACCCCTGGAACATCCTTCTACTTAACACCACACACAATCTGACATTCTGTCAGGATTTGTGCACTCATTCATTCATTCATTCATTCAGTAAATAAACAAATGGCTATTATATTCAAAGTCACATGTTACAGACTGAGAATGCAAAGATGAAACAGAGAGGAGCTTAGCCTTCAGAAAACATAGGTCTACAAGGAGAAAGAAGGAATGTTCCACCAAAAAGAAATAAGAGAATGTGTCCTGACCATTTTCTGCTGAACAGCTAGAGATGACTTCATGGAGAAAAGGGACTTTGCACAGGCTTTGAGAATCAGTAATACTTAGAAATTTGGCAAAGAAGGAGACAGAAGGGCATTCCAGATGGAGCAAAGAATTTGAGCAAGAGCAGAAAAGTGGGAAAGCCTGGGGCATGTACTTGGAACACAGCAAAGTGTATTTGCTGGGGCATGGCGTGGAAGAAGAGGCAGGACGAGGAGCGGAGATGGAAACATTTGTGGATGCTGGATGAAAAATCAGTCCTAAGGAGGACACCACGCCCTTGGAAGATATCCCCTACTTTCCAGGTCTCATCGGTGCCATCTCTGTACCAACCAGTGACCCATGGTGTTGGCTGGTGTCTGCTGTCTTAACGTAGTCCCCTCTTAGCAGATACTTTTCCCCTTTAGGAGATTTTCACTTTTGGAAATATCACCTACATCATAATCATATTTATAAATGAACTTGGCACATAGTCAACACATTAGCAGGAGCTCCCATAGCACATTGGGAGGACACTGCCCCCAGGTCCTCTCTCCCACCCCAATCCTTCTCCACCACCCACCTTGTTACAAGACAGATCCCAGTTTCAGTTGCCACTGAAATGGTCACTACCCAGGGCCTACAGTGCAGGTCACAGTGCTCGCTGCATGCATAAGTCACATTGTGAGCTCAAGTAGAGGATTTTGCCTCCCTAGACCTCCGGTCCCTCCTCTGCAGGATGGTGGTGGAGAGGGGGATGGTGGCTATCACTTGCCTTGCCAGAATATTGGGAAGATGGACAAGGTAATATATATAAACGACTTAACACATATTCCAGTCTGTAAGGTATTCAATAAATGGTGACTAAGTATATACTGTAGAAGTTTAAAAGATGTGTGTATCTACTGTATGTATGTATTTACATATATGTATATCCACAGAAAGACATAAAGAGACCCAGGGATTTTTCACAGTATCTGAAGAGATAGGGAGGGCAATTTCCTAAAGAAATGAATCCCATAGGACAGTTGAGGCATTTGTTCAAGGTCAAAAATAAATCAATAGGGGAGTGAGTAGCTGGCTCAGCCGGTAGAACATGCCATGCTTGATCTTGGGATCATGACTTCAAGCCCCACCTTTGGCATAGTGATTACTTTATTAAAAAATTAATTAAAAAAAATTGATGGCTTGGGTTAGAACCCAAGGCTCCCTTTTCCTAGGACCAGATTCTTTCCAGCACAGAGAGAGGACCAAGTGCATTTCAAGAGCACCTGTGTATACCTACAAATGAGAATCAGGAAATGAGCTGAAAGCACCTTGCCAGCGGAGAAGGCCGGGGAGGGAAACTGTCAGCTCTCCTTCAGGCTGCTACTTCTGGCTGAAGTATGTTCCCTTGTTAGCACTCCGACCTAGAGGCCGCTTCACAAGCTCTCTGTCGTATTCTCCTTCCCTCTTTTGGGCTTTCTTTAAAGTCTTCCTAAGTTTCCTTCAGAGACGGAAGCCCCAAATTGAGTTCGCTCCTTCCAATAAAGGACTGACCCAGCCGAGGTCAGAGCCTCTGGGCCTTGCGGTCCTTGTGCGCCCGCACCCACACCTCCTGGGCTCTCCTCACATACCCTCCCGGAGCCCAGAAGAGCATTGTGAATCCAATTTTAAGGGCCGAGGTCCGCAGGTCCAGTCACACAGGAATGGGCTGGAGGACAGAGCGAGCAACGAGGACAGAGGATGGGCCAGCAGGGTGCCAAGGAGGAAATGGGTCAACGGGCTGATGCCCAGGAGCAGCCAGGAAGGCGCAGAGCCCCACGCCGAGGGTGCGTCTGAGAGGCAGCAGGAGAGGGGAGCCCATGACCAAGGCCAATGGCACTGCTGAGCCGACACGGCGGCAGATGGCTTTCTTCCTTCCTTAGATTCTAACGTTTTGCTCAGGAACGGGGTAAACAGAAAGGCGTGACTTGGAGGTCTCAGAGCACGGAGGCAAATAAACCCAGAAAACACAAGGGGGCCAGAAATCCTCTGTGGGCTAGCGGAGGTGAAGGTGGTCACAGCTCCGGGAGAGGGGAGGGGCCAGGCCAGCGGGGGGCGTGGTTTCTTTGCAGCGGGCAGCTGATGGACAGGTAGCCCCCGTCCGCCGGCTCCTGCCCCCCTCCCCCACAGCACTGGGGTGCAAGAAACCGTCAAGAAGAACCCCAAACTCCGTATCCAGGACCTAACAAGATTCAAGCTGGAGAAGATCTGCTCACCGACTTAAGGGAGTTTTCCTTGAGCTTTCAATCTTGGAATGTTTTTGCTTTGCTTTGCTAGACTTTTAACGGAAAGGAAGAGATGAGACAAAGTGACGGGCAAAGTTATCTTGAAACCCTGTGTCCAGTTTTGCTCCCTGATGCCGCGATGTGAACCCCAGATTCTCAAGAGGTCTTGGGGGAAAAAAAAAAAAACAACACCACAAAAAACAGGGAGGGGCACCAGCTCTTTCTGCCTACGGGTCGTGTACCCATGCTCCAGTAAACCACCATTTTGCATCAAAACAAAGCAAAACAAAACCAAAAAACGGAGTTAAACGACCCTGGTGTTTTCTCTGGCTGGTACCCACCAGAGAGAGAGGCAGCAAGGACGCTCCTCAGCCCCACGGGTACCCCCGCCTCCACCTCCAGGGCGAGAAAAAGTCAGAGACCCAAATTGAAGTGTTATCTTGCTGGCAAAAGGAGTGTGAAGAATTGCTGTGGCCTTTTCTAGCAATCCCAGTGAGCTCATATGTTTTCATGGGGAGGTGTTAAATATTGCCAGCGAGAGGGCATTCTATGGGTATTTAGGTCAAACGCTAGAATTTCTTTTACCCCTTTAGAATTTGAGCCCAATTCCAAGGATGTCACATTGAGATCATAAAACTGGCATAGCAAACTTTCTGGAAACTTTGGAGTCATCACTAATATTGTTAGGAAAAAAACAAAAACCAAAACCACAAAACCGTCTGATCTCAGAGAGAGCTGCATTAACTCTTTCTGTCCCCCTGAAATAACCCCTGTATGAATAATCACAATAATCACATCAATAATGTGCAGTGGCCTTTGTCTCCCCACTTCTTTACACCCCACTTGCAGTTCAGTGGAGGCTGAATCCCTGACTGGGTGCAGGTTAACTGCCTTGCCTGGTCACTCCCCAGAGAATTATTATTATCTCAGAATTCTGTTTTAAGACAAAGGGAACATCATCCCTTTGGAGCTTTCTTACCCAGGCAGGTCTCCACAGGCCCTTTGGAAGCCCTCAGCCTGGCACTGGAAGATGGTTTTCAAAGAAGTCAAACTGGAAGAACTGGAGGAGGTGGGCCGGTTGCTGGGGCAGGGGGTGGAGGTGGGGGATGGGCTGGGGAATGGGGAGATGTCAACACACACACACACACACACACACACACACACTAATTTCTGAGGAGACGGAGGTGTTAACTAACCGTACTGTGGCAGTCATTTTGCAATATATACACGTAATCATCACATTGTATACCTTAAACGTAACATTTTGTTATATGTCAATAATTTCTCAATAAAGCTAGAATAAAGCGAATGAAGACATAAAGACCAGAATTGAAACAAAGCCTAAGTGGATGACGAGAACTCCTGAGGTTTCTGCCAAGACGTGCTCAGTGTAGAGAAATCACTTTATTTTCTTTTTCTTAAGATTTTATTTATTTATTTGACAGAGGGAGTGAGCACAAGCAAGGGGAACAGTGGGCAGAGGGAGAGGGAGAAGCAGACTCCCTGCTGAGCAGGAAGCTGCCCCTGAGAAATCACTTTAAATTGTAGTTAAAATACGCAAAGCAGGGCGCCTGGGTGGCTCAGTTGGTTGAGCAACTGCCTTCAGCTCAGGTCATGATCCCGGACTTCCAGGATCGAGTCCCGCATCAGGCTCCCAGCTCCTTGGGGAGTCTGCTTCTCCCTCTGACCTTCTCCTCTCTCATGCTCTCTCTCACTCATTCTCCCTCAAATAAGTAAATAAAATCTTTTAAAAAAATACGCAAAGCAGAATGATTCAAGGGGAACCCATGGTGTCTAGTAAAATATGTTACTAAGCACAAGGGCATTTTACCTGGGAAGTGGCTGAATGCCGGAAGGTAACAGAACGTATGTGTTGTGTGTGTGTGTGTTATTAGCATGGGGGTGGTGTCCGGGCCCCAAGGGGGATATTCAATACTTTAAGCATCATTAAAAAAAGAAATTGTGGGGCGCCTGGGTGGCTTAGTGGGTTAAAGCCTCTGCCTTCAGCTCAGGTCATGATCTTGGGGTCCTGGGATCGAGCCCCACCTCCAGGCTCTCGCTCAGCAAGGAGTCTGCTTCCCTTCCTTTTTCTCTGCCTGCCTCTCTGCCTACTTGTGATCTCTGCCCATCAAGAGAAAAAATAAAATCTTTAAAAAAAACAAAAAAGAAATTGCCTGAGAATGAACCGATATGGCAAGAAAGTATTAACAATCTACTTCATCTCGGAAAGATCAATGAAATCAGCCCTCTCTGTTTCTCCTTTGGTACCAACTATCACTCTGCCCTAAGAAGCCCCAGCTCCTGAGAAGGCACTTGGAGGGTCACTCAGGCACCCATCCCTTACCTCAACTCTGTGGGGCATCAGGGTTAAGGAAATTCAGTAATCCGGCTGGAGCCCATGTTATATGCAGATGTCAGTAACTTTCATACACACAAGTAACAAACAAGATATAATGAAACAAAAAAAGAAACCTGTTTTAGAACAATTTTTAAAAAACACAGCAATACATGTAAGTAAATTTAAGAATTATGCAGGATGAGTAAAACATTAAAATACCGAAACTAAACTGAATGGAAAACCTAAGTATAGAGGCTTACCATCTTTCTCTTTCTTTCTATCTTTCTTTCTCTTTCTTTCTCTTTCTTTCT